>NC_140433.1:12654206-13301165 GCF_965140295.1 Lepidochelys olivacea
TGGAGGAAAATTCCTTCCCGACCCCAAATATGGCGATCAGCTAAACCCTGAGCATATGGGCAAAATTCACCAGCCAGATACTACAGAAAATTCTTTCCTGGGTACTCAGATCCCACCCCATCTAATATCCCATCACAGGCCATTAGGTCTATTTACCATGAATATTTAAAGATCAATTAATTACCAAAATCATGTTATCCCATCATACCATCTCCTCCATAAACTTATTGAGTTTAAGCTTAAAGCCAGATAGATCTTTTGCCCTCACTGCTTCCCTTGAAAGGCTATTCCAAAACTTCACTCCTCTGATGGTTAGAAACCTTCGTCTAATTTCAAGTCTAAACTTCCCAATGACCTTCCTGGGTTCTCTCCCCAGCTCTGGATGGGGAGGGGCTCTAGTGGTTAGAGCAAGGTGGGGGCTGGGAGCTAGGACTCCTGGGTTCTATTCCCCGCAGCCGCCTTGCTGGCAGAGGCTGGGGCCAGAGTCCCCAGGAGCTCCCCACAATGCCCCCTGGTGGCAGCGGGCGCTGACCCAGGAAGGCGGAGGGCGAGACGGTCCCGTTGCTCCGCGAGACCATGACGCTGATGCCCGTCTCAACGAAGGGCACGGAGAAGTCGATGATCTCGGAGCGTTCCTCATTGATAGTCAGGGAGCCGATGGCCATGTCTGCACGCAGGTAAAACACCTGGGGGGAGACCGAGGGGGAGGAGTCAGCGAGGGGGCAGAGCCTTCAGAAGGACTTTCTCCCTTCCCCATGCAATGCTGGGCAGTCTTACCCAGTAACCCAGCTGTGCAGTTCAGGGGGGCTACGGTGGGACCCCAAAGTGAGCAGGGTATTTCTGGGAAGGATTTGAAGGGGGGGAATTAACCAGGTGAGATCTGGGCGGGGGGGTCTTTGAAAGAAACCCCCAACCTGCCCAGGGATTTCTGGAGGGAGGCAGAGAAATTGGGGATCCCCAAGAAGGGGAAAAGTGGCACCAACCTATGGAGGCTGGGAGCCAGGACTCCTGGGTTCTCCCCCAGCTCGGGGAGGGGAGTGGGATCTGGTGGTTAGCAGAAGTGGGGCTGGGAGCCAGGACTCCTGGGTTCTCTCCCTGGCTCAGGGAGGTGAGTGCAGTGCTGCAGTGGCTGGAGGCAGAGGTGTCTCACCTCTCCGATCATGCCGTTCCAGACCCCGTCAATCTTTTTGCCATGCTTGCCGTTGGTGACCAGGTAGAGGTCGTAGGTGAAGCCCACGGTCTTAGCCAGGCGCTTGAGAATGTCGATGCAGAACCCTTTGCAGCATTTCTTCTCGAAGAGCAGCGGGTCCATGGGGTGGCTGGGGGGGAGCAAAACAGAAATGGGGATGGACAGAGAACACAGCTCTGTGAGCAGGCACTGCTGCGGGGAAGCTCACAGCGCCGGGGGCACTGCCATGGGGAAGCTCAGAGCACTGGGTGGAACTCCTCGCCAGGGGCACTGCCACAGGGAAGCTCGCAGCGCTGGGTGGAGCTCCCTGCCAGGGGCACTGCCATGGGGAAGCTCGCAGCACTGGGTGGAACTCCTCCCTGGGGGCATGGCCACAGGGAAGCTTGCAGTGCTGGTGGCACTGCCATGGGGAAGCTCGCAGCACTGGACGGAGCTCCCCACCAGGGGCACTGCCACGGGGAAGCTCACAGCGCAGGGCGGAGCTCCCCGCCAGGGGCACTGCCGTGGGGAAGTTCGCAGTGTGGGTACCTGTCGGTGCGGTTTAGCTGGTTGCGGCAGGGCACCGAGTCCCGGATGCAGGTGCCGGTGGCCGGGTCGATGTTCTCGACGATGACGAAGGGCCGCTCCTCCAGCGTGGCCACCGTCAGGTGCTGGTCGTCATCCACCGGCTGCAGGAACTTGCCGTAGCGCGACCAGACCGGGTACTTCATGCGTAGGATCTGGTGCTCCCAGCTCCCTACCTGTGTGGGGATGGGGTGGGAGGGCTTCACTGCGGGGTGCCTGCCTGGGGCCTGAGCCCCGGTCCCACCAAATTCACCCAGCACCACTGGATACACCCCAGAGTCACCCTTGCCCCCCAAACCTTCCCCCCTAAACTCACTCCTTAAATTCCCCAACCCTGCCAGCCAAATCACCCCTACGCTCCCCAAACCTTCCCCCAAAATCACCCCAATCTCCATGAAACAGCCCCTCCAAACTCACCAACACCCCCCAAACCTGCCTCCCAAATTCACCCCAAAATCTTCCCCTAAAACTCACCCCAATCTCCCTGAACCTGCCCCTCCAAACTCACCCTGACTCCCCCGAAACCTGCGGATCAGACTCAGCCCCCACCCCAGACCAGGCTTGACCCCAAACCCACCTCCAAACCACTGGGCAGAAAGATGGAGGTTGGGAGACATTGTTAGTGGGAGGGGCAGAGAACTGGGGGCATGACATAGATATAGGGTGGAGCTCTGGTAAGGGGTGGGGCAGAGGGATAGGGCAGGGCTCCAGCAGGGGGTGGGGCAAGCCTTCGGCAGGGGGCTGGGCAGACAGGTGGGCAGGGTCAGGTACTCACCACCTCCCAAGTACGCTCCTTGTTCAGGGAGATGACGACCAGTGATGGGTTGATGAGGTAGCCGTCCTCGTTGAAGGAGAAATCCTTTTGCCCCCATGTGATGTTCATGAAATACCTGGCGGTGGGGAGAGAGTTAGGGGGGGACCCAGCACCCCCCAGCTCTGCTGGTGCCCCTCTGTCTTGTTGCCCCACTCAGCCAGGCAGTCCCCTGCCCTGGAGCCAGTGCCCCCTAGAAGGGAAAGGCCCCATGTTCCATTTCCTCTTCTACTCCAGTTTCCAGGGCATTGCAGGTTGTCATGGATCTGTCCCCTCCCCCGTTAGGTTGGTTATGTTGGTTTGGGTTGAGTGTGGTTGGACTGGGTTGGGGCGAATTGGATTGGCGTTGGGCTGGATTCTGCTGATGGGCAGATCTGCCCCAACCACACTCATCAGTACAGGTTGTGGATTTGCTCACCTCCCCTGTTGGGTTGGTTATATTGAGTTGGGTTTGACTGAGATGGATTGGTGTTGAGTTGGGTTGTAGGGGTGGGACTGGGTTAGTTGGGTTGGGATTACACTGATGGGCACCAGATTCCTGTAGATCTGCCCACCCATCCCTCTGAGTTGGTTCTGTTGGCTTGGGGCTGGGGTTGGGTTGAGTTGGGATTGCATTGATGGGCACCACATTCTCACAGCTCTCCATCCCCCACTCCGCCCCCCGCCTCCCTCAACTCACCGGTGGAGGTTCTCATGGATCTGGCTGAGGTTGGGTGACCGGCAGTCATTGTTGAACTCGGGAATGAAGCCGTAGTCCCTGGAGAGTGCCTCAGCGCCCTTGGCAATGATGGCCACCCCGTTCTGGACGCGGTGGTGCAGGTCGTCCCGCCAGCCGGCCGACAACACTGTGAAGAGGCCAACAGGCAGGTGCTCAGGCATGTAGTCAGTGCCACCCAGGTTGGTGCCCACCATGAACCAGATATAGCCAGGTCCAGTGAGGCCGGCATCCCGTGCTGCCTGGAAGATGCTCTCTGCCTCCTCGCGGGAGCAGTAGAGCAGGCGGATCTGGGCAGGGATCTCCCGCAGCTGGCGCTTGACCCGGGAGCCGTCAGGGTCATCAGTCAGGTTGAGAGTCAGGACGCCCCGGTGTTCCCAGCCGATGAAGCTGCTGTCGGTCAGCACCTCAATGTAATCCACAAAGTCCTCATATCCGGGGAAGAGCGTGGTGATGACAGCGAAGGCCGTCCAGTCGTACTCCTCCAGCACCTCGAACATCACCTGCAGCTGCTGCTCTGTCGATGAGCCTAGCTGCAGAAAGGTGGAGCCTTTCTCCTGGACAGGGAGAAAATGGGGAGGTCAGGGGGTGCTCCTCAATCCTGACCTGCAGCTCCTACCATCCCAGCCGTGGGCTTCCCCTTCCCAGCTCTGCCAATGCCCCTCAGTCCTGACCCGCAGCCTACTGCTAGCCTGGCCCTGGGCTGCTCCTCCTCCTGCAGCTCTGTTTATACATCTCAAATCTGAACAGCCTCTGTGCAATTCCACACTTGGGCTTCCACCTACCCCTCCACAGGTCTGCTGATGCCTCTCAATCCAAAGCTGACACATACACTTCCAATGGTGGGCACAGGGGCATGGAGCTGTGGGCTGAGATAATAGGCTGCACTGAGTTAGACTGAGTGTATAGGATTGGGCTGGGTTATGTTGATTGGTTTGGGTTGCATTGGGCTGGGCAGCTTGTGTTGGGTTGGGTCAGGAATGGATGTGTATGCTGTTTTCCATTATGTCGGGATGGGCTGAGTTATGTTGCGTTGGGTTTGTTGGGTTGGGTTAGGGGGGTTTTGTTGCATGCACTCGGTTGAGTTAGGGTTAGGTTGGAGTTGGGTTGAGTTGGAGATATGGGTGAGGTGTGTAGGGATGAGTGTGCAGGCAAATAGGCATTGGTGTGGGGCCTTGCAACCCCCTCCCCTTGATGGCTGAGCCCCTGTTGATACCAGTGTTGGGCATTGAGGTTTGGGTCGAGATGATGAGTCGAGCTGAGTTGCAGTTGGGTTGACTGTGAATGAACTGAGTAGGATTGAGGTTGGTTTGAGGTGGGGTTGGGATGGCTTGGGTGTGGTGAGGTCGGGCTGGAGTTCTGTGTGGTCTGGTTGGGTTGGGGTTGGAAGGGGTTGAATGTGGTTGGGTTGGAATGGGGTTTGGTTGGGTTGAGTGTGGTTGGTTTGGGTTGGTTTAGGGTTGAGTGAGGTCAGGTTGAGTTCAGTGTGGTTGGGTTGGGATGGGTTGGGTTGGGGTTGAGTGTGGTTGGGTTGAGTGTTGGGTTGAGTTGAGTTGAGTGTGGTTGGGATGGGTTGGGTTCAGTTGAGTGGGATGGGGATGGGTTGAGTTTGGTCGGGTTGGGATTGGTTGTGCTGGGGTTGGGTTAAGTATGATTCGGTTGAGGTTGAGTGTGGGCGGGTTGAGTTGACTGTGGTTGAGTTGGGGTTGGGTTGAGTGTGGTTGGGTTGGGGTTGAGTGTGGTCAGGCTGGGTTGGGGTTGTGTTCGGGTTCAGTTGAGTGGGATGGGGTTGAGTTGAGTGTGGTTGGGTTGGGATTGATTGCGTTGGGGTTGGGTTGAGTGTGGTTGGTTTGGGATGGGTTAGGTAGGGGTTGACTATCAGGTTGGGTTGGGGTTGGGGTTGAGTTGAGCGGGATTCCGGTTGGGTTGCGTGGTTTTGTGGGGTGAGTTGAGCATGGTTGGGTTGAGGTTGAGTTGGGCATATGGGTGGGGATTACAGGGATAAATGTGTCGCAAATAGGGGCAGGCTTGGAACCCAGTGACCCACTCACCTTGGGTGTGAGGACGATGGCCGAGCCCCCGTTGATGCCGATGATGGGCACCGAGGTCTGGGCTGAGATGAAGTCCAGGATCTGGGCCACGGCCTCAGTGCGTGTGTCGTCCTCGAAGACCACGCCGTGGATGCGCAGGGAGGAGAGAACGTCACACAGGCGTACGATGAGGCTGCGGGGGTTGGTGTCATTGAGCAGCACCGAGACGGGGTTCACCTCCATGGAGAAGTTGCGGAAGGCAGTGGGGGCGAAGCGGGCACTCTCAGGCGTGTAGGACGAGCCACTGAAGATGATGGCCACGTTGAGCGAGCGCGGCCCGTCTGGGCGCAGATCCAGGAAGGGGCTGGCGCAGGCCAGAGCCAGCACAAAGAGCATCCTAGCAGCGGGGGGGCCAGGGGACAGGCTCATCTCGCAGGGCCTCAGCACTTCCCCTGCATCGGAGGGGGTGATTCCAGGGGAGGGAGCAATGGAAGAGGGGAGGGGTCCGCAGGGGACAGGATAATGGGTGGGGGAGGGGGGAATCAGAGGGAAGGGGAGAGGGAGAAGGGAAGTAAGAGGGTGCATAAAAGGGGATGGGTTGGGAGGGAAGGATCGAGATAGAGGAGGGGAAAACAAGGAAGGAAAGACAGAGTTAGGCTCATGTGACTCTATACAGCATCCCCCACCCTGGGGCGCTGCCTCAAGGGGAAAGGCCCCGTGCCCCATTCCCGGCTCCCCAGAGCCAGCCAGTCCCTGCCTTGGGTGAAGATGGGAGCTGGCGCCCCCCAGAGGGGAAAGACCCTATGTCCCATTCGCTGCCCCTCTGAGCCAGCCAGTCCCTGCCCTGGGGCCAGATGGGAGCCGGCAGAAGGGGCCGGAGAATAGCCGGTTCCTGCTTGATGCCCATCTGCACCAGTCAGAGCCTCAGGCCCAGACACGCCCCCCCCCCCCCGGCCCCAAAAATGCAGGAGTTCGCTACCTGCCCGGCAGGATCCACAGCCCTGGGCACCAACACCAGGATTCACCCCCCAGTGCCCCCCAAGGAATCTGCCCCGTGTGGACTCCGTCCCTGTCCCCCCCAGTTACAAGCATTCCCAGCAGCACTATGCCAGCCTGCACTGGTCACCCCCCAAGAGATGCACCTGGTCTGGGTAAGGGCATGCGAAGTGCCCGCTGCCACACACACGCTTAGCACACTCAGGCTCTCCCACGAACATGCTCACATGCACACACACACACGTGTGCCCATGCCCACAGTGAACACACACAGCGTGTGCACACGCACTAAGTGACAGGGTTCAAAGCACACATTGGAGCCCAGGCTGGATGGGCCCCTGGATCTGAGCCACTGGAGCCCAGGCTGGATCTGATCCTTACACAGAGGGGCCGGGATACTGGGGTAGATGGGCCCGTGGCTCACCCCTGAGCCCAGTGGGAGCAGGCTGCTCTCTGCCTTGCCGGCTGAGCCAGGGCCTGCACTGATGGACGGGCTCCCAGCCTGGCAAGGGCCAGCCCAGCCCCACCCATTGGCCTGAGGGGAGCTGCAGGGAAAAAGACAGAGACAGGCCTTCCCCCGCACTTGGCCCCATTTCCCAAAGGCCCACCTGCTGCCCCTGCCACAATTCCACCCCTCCACATACACCCATGGCGTCCACCTCACTCAGGCTGGGAACCCGACAGCCCACCCCCACCCCAAGAAGCATCCACCTCAGGGGAGACACTGGGACGGGAGCCAGGACTCCTGGGTTCTATCCCTGAGTCTGGGAGGGACATGGGGACAAGTGATTAGTGGGGTGGCTGGAATCCAGGATTCCTGGTTTCTATTCCTGGGTTTGGGAGGGGAGAGGGGTCTAGTGATTGCTGGGGGGGCTGGGATCCAGAACTCCTGGGTTCTATCCCCAGGTCTGGGAGGGGAGAGGGGACCAGTGATTAGAGGTGGGGGGCTGGGATCCAGGATTCCTGGGTTCTATCCCTGGGTCTGGGAGGGAACGGGGGTCTAGTGATCTGAGTTGCTCCCTCTGTGTAAGGTCCAGTTCTATGGCTCTCTGATTCCTCGTGGGAGTGAGGACAGGTGGAGGAGGAAGGCAGAACCCAGGCATCCGGGGATCATTCTTGTCAGCAGCAGAATTGAGGGGAAATTATGTCGGCTCCTGAATATTTCATGTTCATCCCCAGCATGCACACTGTGTCCCCCACATCTCCCGGAAAAGCCCCAGTTCCTTTCTCACCCCCCTCCCTCCGGAGCCAGCCAATCACCCACCCTGGGGCCAGATGGGAGCCAGCACCCCCTGGAGGGGAGAGGCCCCATCTCCCATTCCCCCCATGTTGTCTGGTTAGCAGCATGTTCCTGCTGTCCCACAGCTGGCTCTGGGGGGCGGGAAGGCGCTAACATAAGGTGCTGATTAGCAGAGTAAACTGCCGGCCCTGATTATCCGCCTGGGAATAGAAACACTTTCACTGATTGCCAGCTCCGGAAATTACAGCTCGTAAAGGAAAACAGATTCCATAGATCCCAGGCTTAACCCCCCCAGTGACACCACTGTGCAGAGCCATGGGCCCATCTACCCCGGTATCCCGCCCTCTCCCTGCCATCGCCGACTGGAGCCATGAGCCCATCTACTGTGGTATCCTGCCCCTTCCCTTCCCTGCCCTCCGGATCAGACACATGGCTCACACACAAGTACACATGCATCTCCCCAAAGTGCTGGAAGATACACACCAAGCACGCCCCCCCCCCCCCCGTGAGAAATCTACACCTGAATCCCACCAGATACACACATCCCAAAGGGCTCTGACAGAAAAACACACACACACACACCCCCTAAGATACAGACACGCCAGCACACTCCCCTCCCAGAGCCGGGGAGAGAACCTGGCTCCCAGCCTCTCCCACTCTAGCCACTAGCCCCCACTACCCTCCCCTCGCCGGGGAGAGAACTCAGATGTCCTGGTTCCCAGCCCCCCAGCTCTAACCACTAGGCCCCACTCCCCTCCCCAAGCTGGGGAGAGAACCCAGGAGTCCGGCCAATCGAGCCAGCCAGCCAGTCCCGCTCCATGAGCCCTCATAATTCATCTGCCTCTGTGCTCTCTCACCCCCACTTCCCTCCGCTCTCCACCCCTTGCATCCCCCCTTGCCCCCCGCCCCTCTCCTGCGCCTGCTGGAACTGTATTGATTTCCTCTCCCCCCTGGGGCCGCGCTGGCCTCTCTCGCTTTCATTCTTCCCTGTCTCGCTTCATGTCTCAGCAGGAGGGAAACATGGAAACCTACACAGCCCTGGGGTGATGGGACATGCGGCCACCCACCCACAGCCCCTACTGCAGCCCTTCCCAGAGGGGCCACATCCCAGGGCCAGGCGAGCGGTCCCGGATACCCAGCCCCCGGGGCCACCCCAGGAGGGCCACGTCTCAGCATCTGACGAGGGGTCCCCGGATACCCAGCCCCCATGCCCCACCCCAGAGGGCCCACATCCCAGTGCCGCGCCAGAGGTGCCCAGATACCAGCCCCCGTGCCCCCCCCCAGAAGGGCCGCGTCCCGGTGCTGGGCCAGGGGTGTTGAGGACAGAGGCTGTGTCTTTTGTGCAGTAAGAGAGCAAAGAGACTTTTTCTGGTTGCTCTCTCTCTCTCTCCCCACTCCCCCTTTTCTGTATCTCGATCAAGGGGCTGGTCTTGCTCGCTGCAGCTGGTTCAGCTCGACCATGGTGGAACAGCTAATAGCCGGGCTCTCTGCTTCAACCAGGGCAGGGGAAATTTTCTCATAAATACCTATTAGAGGGTTATTCTGGGAACTAGAGCAGGGGGTGGGGTGGGGGGATTGTGCCAGAGAGCTGCAGAGGGGCGGTGGGGTGGGGAGAGGAAAACATGCAGACAGAGGCCTTGGCGAGATGGGAGAGACAGGTGGAGGGATGGACCAGAGAAGGGGACAGGTGGAGGCACTAAAAGAGGGACAGGCGGAAGGATGGACAGAGACAGGCAGAGGGACGGACAAGGGGACAAGCAGAGGGACAGACAAGGGGACAGAGAGAAGCATGAACAGAGACAGGTGGAGGGATGGACTGAGAGACAGAACGGGATGCAGACAGAGGGCCAGAGAAGGGGACAGCTGGAGGCACTAGAAGAGAGACAGGAGGAAGGATGGACAGAGACAGGTGGAGGGATGGACAACAGGACCAGTGGAGGGACAGACAGAGAGACAGGTGGAGCAATGGACAAGGGACAGGTGAAGAGATGGATGGAGGCTGCCTGTTGCTGAGGTGACTGCAGTGGTGGTGTTTGATGGTGAACAGATACAGTGCTATGTATGGGCTGTAGGATCAGTGTACTGCCTCCCACCTCTGGTCTGAAGTTGCTGTAGGTACAGCATGAAAGGGTACTTGGTGGGGGGGAGTAGTTCTAGTCTACACAGGTGTAGATACAGTGTGACTGTGTATTATAGGGATGTGTAGGTAATAGCCTGAAAATCTGAAGATGTATAAGTACAGTGAGAAAGTGGCTGTATGATGTTGTGTGGGTACAATGTGAAGATGGTAACTGTACTGCATGTGCGTTGCTGGAGCCTGCGAGTGTACTTGTATGGATGAATAACAACAGTGTAAAAATGTAGGTACAGTGTGACTGTGCACTGTTGCGGGTGCGAAGGCACAATCTGTGGGTTTACAGATACAGTCTGAAAATGTATTTAGTTTGGGGTGTAAGTACAGTATGAAGGGATGTAGGTGTCAGTCCAGTGTGAAACTATGTAGCTCCCACTTGAGAGTGCAAAGTTGTGTAGCTACATTATGCAAGTGTGTAGGTATAGCCTGAAAACACACATATAGGCTGTGTATCAGTAGAGTATTGTGTGTAGCTAGGGATGGTTGTCAGGACAGTGTGGAAAGGTGTGTAGGGATAGCATAAAGGAGTGTAGCTGCAGTGCGAAAGTGTGTAGGCACAGTCTGAGAGGGTATTTAGGAGGGTATGAAGCTCCAGCGTGAGGGTGTTTTTATGACAGTGTATAGGAACAGCATATTCATGAGAGTGTGGAGGTACAGTCTATACATTTGTGTGTCCTTCAGAGCATATGTAGTTACATTTCTCAAGATACTCTCTCTGCACACGAGTGTAACACTACTGGCAGAGTTGTGACATGCAGCGTACATTGGGTGGGATGTCGACTACATGCTGTACTGGCCGTGCGTGCAGATGCATTGTCATTTGCACACAGATTCTGCCCCTAGCTACTGGTGGCTCCTCCAACTGATGTCAACTGGCTGGAACATGCCAAAATCTCCTGAACTTTGCCATGTGAAATTCACACTACTCCCATGCGAAAGCAAGACGCTTGTGGGAAGGTCACCCCATGAGGAAGGGAATGGCTGTTGTGTTCTCTCCAGGTGACAGCCAAACTTGGACGTAATACAGCCGGCTGCGGGGTTCGGTATCCTGCCCCGGGACAGAAACTGCAAAGCCCTATTCAGGGCCCATAGTTCAAATATCAATGGGCTCGGATCCAACTGTGCATGTGTGACTACCTGTTGAGTGTGTGTGTGTGTGTGTGTGAGGGAGAGAGAGAGAGAGAGAGACTGCCTGTCTCTTTCTGGGCTTTGCATCTGACTGTGTGTGCGTTACCATCTGTCTCTGGCTTCTGGGTTTGGCTGTATATTGTGTGACTGCCGGTTGACTGTGTGAGACTGCCAGTCTCTGGGCACTGCGTCTGACTGTGTGTGTATGTCTGTCTGTTTCTGGACTCGGCTTGTGAGAGGGGTATATAGAGTCTGACTGCATGTGCACAAGTCCCTGGTGTCTCTTTTTGAGGGATGTGTGGGCTTCAGCTGTGACTGCGCCTGTCTCTGGGAATTTCCTTGCTGGGGGTTGGAGGACAAGGGCTGGCTCTGACTGTGCATCTGTGCCTGTCTCAGGGATTGGCTTGTGCCAGGATATGTGTGTGCTCTGACTGTGCATGAATGCCTGTTTCTGGGATCTCCTTGGAAGGGGGGGGTGCCTCCCCCCACACTAGCCCTGCCTGTGTCTCTCAGACATTGGGGTAGGGATGGCAGGGGGTTGGAGGACCCAGGAGTCCTGGCGTTTCAGAAGGGGAAGCTGAGGAGACCTCGGCATTGATAGGGACCCAGAAATCCAGGTGCCCCCGGCCAGGGGTGTTCTCTGAGGATAGGACCCAGGAGTCTGGGTGGGTGTCTGAGAAGAAGGGGGGTAACTTTGAGTAGGGGGAGGTCATAGGCTCCAGGAGTCTGGGGGCCCCAGAAAGGGGGTGAGCTCAGAGGCTGGGACTGGGGATTTGCTGGGATGGGGCATGGGGTGCTGCCCATTGGTGCAAAGGAAGAAAGTGTGACGCTGGCAGAGGAGGTGCCAGCTCAGGCCAAGGCCCCCAGGCCTCACTGAACACTGACAAATGTGTGGCTGGAAACCAGCCTGGCTCACCGGTGTGTTCCCAGCGGTAAAACAGGAGACAGATTTCCTAAGAAATGCTTGTAAATTGCTGCCGGCCTTAATCTCACTTATCACACCTGTGTTCCACCTTAACATATTTGTTCTGTAACTCTAAACCTGTTTGCTCTGAAACTGGGACACCCGCCCCCCCCCCCCCACAAGTCAGGAGAGAAATCCCAGTCCACTCCATGAGGCGTTGGCTCCTACCCAGCACAAGAAGGCCAGCAGACGCCAGACAAACCGTTGGGGGGGGGGACAAAAGACTTTGGTGAGGGAGCCCCCAATGCCCACGAAGCAGGGACGTCCCATCACAGCTCTGAACTCCGGGGGGGAGGGAATAAAAATCCCCGAGCAGAAGAAAACAGTGGGGCTGTGCTGCTCAGAGAGGGCCATATTTCTAAGCATAAGCAAGGGATCCCCAGGGTAACTGGCTTGGGTTATTCCTCAAGGAGAGACAGAGCTTGCACATCAGAGCAGCTACTGTCTTGGGCCCGAACACCAGGAGCGGGGGAACCTTCCTAAAGGAGGGTGGGCCACCGGTGCCTGAGCTGTGGCCCCGCCCCCTTCCCCTAAGGCCCCGCCCCATGCACCGCCCCTTCTCCCCAATGCCATGCCCCCTGCTCACTCCTGTCTGCCCCCTCGCCCCTGTCGCTCATCCTGATAAAAAGTGATGAGGCCAGGCCCCCCCGTTCCAGCACCCCTGCCTAGAACTGTACCTTGTGTGTGTGTGTGTGTGTTCACCTGCTTTAACCTTGTCGGTTTCTCTATTTCTTTCCCCTCGTGAATCAATCTTCAGTTAGTTTATTCCAGGATTCTCTACAGGCCTTGTGGTTGGTGTGAGATCTCGGGTGCAATTGACTTGGGGTAAATGACCGGGCCTTGGGGACTGGCAGTAACCTGAATATTGCTGCGAGTTTTGGCATAAGGGACCATCTATCGCAAGGGCGGGCTCACCTGGGCGGCAAGACAGACTGGTGCACCCAGCGGCACTGTTGGTGGCTCCGTGTTACGGCTGTGGTAGGGCCTGAGGCGTTCACACTGGGTATGGGGCTGGCACAATCGAATTATAACACTCACAACCAGTTTGGGGCCTGTGCCCTGTTTCTTGACAGTCAGCCCCGAGGTGCGTACACACGGCTGTGAACTGCTCCAGACTGTGTGACGGAAAGAAAGATGCCCCCAGGGGAAGGGGAGCAGAGATTCTGGGAGGGGAGTGGGGTGTAGAGTGGTTGAAGTGGGTGTGGGTTTCAGGACTCCTGGGTTCAAATCCCAGCTCCCTCTGTGACCTCAAGTGAGACCCTTCCCTTCTGTGTGCCACAGTTTCTCTCACTGCAGAACAGGGAGACTGCCAGCTCCCTGAAGGGACTGAGACATTTCTCCTTTCACCTCCAGACAGGTGGTGATTATTAAAATGACCAGCTGAGAAATCACTCCCATTTTGTCCTGCTGCCACCCATATCCTTCTTGCACCCTGTCCGGGTACACGCTCCTATAGCGACCAGTGATAGGGACTGCCCTGCCCCCACTGAGCCCCCAAGCTCTTGTGTAATGACTGCCATTCTATATGGACTGGCTACCTGACCCAATGCCAGGGACCCAACATAAACCTCTCTAGCATAGGGACTGGTCAATGGACCATTCTGATGGATTGCTCCACCCCCACAGAGCTCCCTGTCTCATAGAGACTGGTTGTATGAACCACTCCAGTGGACTGCTCCACACCCACAGAGACCCTGTCTCATAGAGCCTGGTTATATAGACTGTTCATACACACTGCTCTATCCAAGCCCTTGCATAGAGACTGCCTATCTGTACAGACCACCTACCCGATGCCAAATGCCCGACACTTACCCCTCTAGCATAGCAACTGGTTCAATGGACCACTCACATGGACTGATCCACCTCCATAGACACCCATCACACATAGATACTGGTTATATGGATTGTTCATACACAATGCTCCACCCCCCCACACCCCTTTTATAGAGACCAGTTATATGAACCATTCCACCCACACAAAGTCCACTTCTGCATAGACACTCGTTATATAGACTGCTCATACAGACTGCTCCATCCAAGTCCTTACACAGAGAATGCTTCTCCCTACACACTGGCTATCCAATGCCAGGTACCCAACACAAACCCCCCTAGCACAGAGACTAGTTATACGGACCACTTATATGAATTGCTTCACCCCCATCGAGCCCCCCCTTGTATAGAGATCAGTTATATAGACCACTCCACCCTCATGAAACCTCTCCGTTGCATAGAGGCTGGTTATATGGACCACTCATATGGACTGCTCGACCTGCACAGACCCCATCACTCATAGATACTGGTTATATGGACTGCTCATACAGACTACTCCATCTTCACAGTTCCCCCATGTATAGAGACCAGTTATATGTCTCCAGTTCCCCCATGTATAGAGACCAGTTATATATAGACCACTCCACCCTCACAAAGCCCCTCATTCGCATAGAGACTAGTTATATGGACTGCTCATAGAAACCACTTCTCCCTCACTGCACTCCCCTATAGTAGAGACCACTTATATGGACAACTTAATCTTGCTGGAACCCCTTCTAATATAAAGACTGCTTATATGGTACCGTTCAAGCCCCCCACAGTAGAGACCAGTTATATGGACCAGTTTCATCCAATCTATCTTGGAGATCCTCACAGGATCTCCTAAGGACAGGTTCCACCTTCTCCTACAAACAAGAGGCAGCTTACTTGCATGACAACTGCCTCTAAGGACTGGAGCGTGTATACAGCCCAGCATCTGGACCCAAAGGAAGCCCTGTTTTTCTGCCTCACCCATGCACTGTACCATGGGCTCGCTATGCTTCCTGCTGGGCTGCTTTCCAGCTCTGCTCTGGACAGGATATAGGCACCATTGGGGGTATATGGACCAGTCATGTATGGAAGAAGGTGGGTGAAATACCGAGAACTAAAATAGTGCCCATCTCACGAGGAACAGGTGGCAGGGACCGAGGGAATGCTGTGATCTTAGCTCCTCAAAGCGCCAGCCTCAGGGGTAGGGGGTAACGGCACTGGGGGCCATCTGCCCTTCAGAGAGGAGTTTTTGGAAAGGTGACCGGGATGCCCCGATTCCTGCACCGCCAGGGGTGCCAAATGCTCCTGGAAGAAAAAGGGATCAGCCCCAGAGAATGGGGACAAGACAGTCACATCGCTGGGGGGAAATGGAGCAAGAAAATGTATGGCTTGGGGGTGGGGGGATAGATAGATAGATAGATAGAAGGGGTGTGTGGTGATAGATAGATAGATAGATAGATAGATAGATAGATAGATAGATAGATAGATAGATAGATAGATAGATAGAAGGGGTGTGTGGTGATAGATAGATAGATAGATAGATAGATAGATAGATAGATAGATAGATAGATAGATAGATAGGGTGTGTGGTGATAGATAGATAGATAGATAGATAGATAGATAGATAGATAGATAGATAGATAGATAGATAGGGTGTGTGGTGATAGATAGATAGATAGATAGATAGATAGATAGATAGATAGATAGATAGATAGATAGGGTGTGTGGTGATAGATAGATAGATAGATAGATAGATAGATAGGGTGTGTGGTGATAGATAGATAGATAGATAGATAGATAGATAGATAGATAGATAGATAGATAGATAGATAGGGTGTGTGGTGATAGATAGATAGATAGATAGATAGATAGATAGATAGATAGATAGGGTGTGTGGTGATAGATAGATAGATAGATAGATAGATAGATAGATAGATAGATAGATAGATAGGGTGTGTGGTGATAGATAGATAGATAGATAGATAGATAGATAGATAGATAGATAGATAGATAGATAGATAGATAGATAGGGTGTGTGGTGATAGATAGATAGATAGATAGATAGATAGATAGATAGATAGATAGATAGATAGATAGATAGATAGGGTGTGTGGTGATAGATAGATAGATAGATAGATAGATAGATAGGGTGTGTGGTGATAGATAGATAGATAGATAGATAGATAGATAGATAGATAGGGTGTGTGGTGATAGATAGATAGATAGATAGATAGATAGATAGATAGATAGATAGGGTGTGTGGTGATAGATAGATAGATAGATAGATAGATAGATAGATAGATAGATAGATAGATAGATAGATAGATAGGGTGTGTGGTGATAGATAGATAGATAGATAGATAGATAGATAGATAGATAGATAGATAGATAGGGTGTGTGGTGATAGATAGATAGATAGATAGATAGATAGATAGATAGATAGATAGATAGATAGATAGATAGATAGATAGGGTGTGTGGTGATAGATAGATAGATAGATAGATAGATAGATAGATAGATAGGGTGTGTGGTGATAGATAGATAGATAGATAGGGTGTGTGGTGATAGATAGATAGATAGATAGGGTGTGTGGTGATAGATAGATAGATAGATAGATAGATAGATAGATAGATAGATAGATAGATAGATAGATAGGGTGTGTGGTGATAGATAGATAGATAGATAGATAGATAGATAGATAGATAGATAGATAGGGTGTGTGGTGATAGATAGATAGATAGATAGATAGATAGATAGGGTGTGTGGTGATAGATAGATAGATAGATAGGGTGTGTGGTGATAGATAGATAGATAGATAGGGTGTGTGGTGATAGATAGATAGATAGATAGATAGATAGATAGATAGATAGATAGATAGATAGATAGGGTGTGTGGTGATAGATAGATAGATAGATAGATAGATAGATAGATAGATAGATAGATAGATAGATAGGGTGTGTGGTGATAGATAGATAGATAGATAGATAGATAGATAGATAGATAGATAGATAGATAGATAGATAGATAGGGTGTGTGGTGATAGATAGATAGATAGATAGATAGATAGATAGATAGATAGATAGATAGATAGGGTGTGTGGTGATAGATAGATAGATAGATAGATAGGGTGTGTGGTGATAGATAGATAGATAGATAGATAGATAGATAGATAGATAGGGTGTGTGGTGATAGATAGATAGATAGATAGATAGATAGATAGATAGATAGATAGATAGGGTGTGTGGTGATAGATAGATAGATAGATAGATAGATAGATAGATAGATAGATAGATAGATAGATAGATAGGGTGTGTGGTGATAGATAGATAGATAGATAGATAGATAGATAGATAGATAGATAGATAGATAGATAGATAGATAGATAGATAGATAGATAGGGTGTGTGGTGATAGATAGATAGATAGATAGATAGATAGGGTGTGTGGTGATAGATAGATAGATAGATAGATAGATAGGGTGTGTGGTGATAGATAGATAGATAGATAGATAGATAGATAGATAGATAGATAGATAGATAGATAGATAGGGTGTGTGGTGATAGATAGATAGATAGATAGATAGATAGATAGATAGATAGATAGATAGATAGATAGATAGATAGATAGGGTGGATGGGGATTGATAGATGGGGTGGATGGGGTGGAGTGTCTGGGGCTGGATAAATAGATATTGAAAGAGAAATTCTCTGTGCTGCTTGACAGCCAAATGATCTCTGCACAGCCACAAGGCACTCACACAGCCCAGCAATGCACAATCCGTCTGTGCCTATTGCACCTGCACAATAACCTCTGTGTGTGTGTCAGGGTGTCTGAGTGTGTGTCTGTCTGTTTGGGCTAGGGTGTCTATTTGTATGTCTGAGTGTGCGTCAGGGTGTCTGTCAGGGTGTGTGTGTGCCGATATGTGTCTGTGTATCAGAGTGTTTGTGTCTGTCTCAGGGTCAGGGTATCTGTGTGCCTCTGTGTGTCAGGGTGTCTGTGTGTGTGTATCAGGGTGGTTCTGTGTGTGTCAGGGTGTGTGTGTCAGGGTGTCTGTGTTTGTGTCAGGGTCAGTGTGTGTCAGGGTGTCTGTGTGTGTATCAGGGTGGTTCTGTGTGTGTCAGGGTCAGGGTGCCTGTGTTTGTGTCAAGGTGTGTGTGTGTGTCAGGGTCAGTGTGCGCCAGGGTGTCTGTGTGTGTGTCAGGGTGGTTTTGTGTGTTTGGCAGGGAGTCTGTCTGGGGGTGTGAGGGTGTCTCAGCCCTAGCCCAGGAGGAAGGGGGAAGCCTCTTACCTTTTCATGACACCTCCGTTGCATAGCAGGGCGGGGAGCTCAGAACCTCTGCAGCAGAGCCGGAGCCGGGCAAAATCCGGAGCGACACCGGCTCCGCAACCCGGGCAGCGGCGGGTTCCTGCCCCCTCCCCGCTTTGTCCTGCCTGGAGAAAACCCAGGCTAAGCCCCCCCGTGGGGAAAGCTCCCAAGAGGCGACATCGTCCCCCCCGTCCCCCCCCACCCCCGGTCTGTCCCTCCTCAAGGTTGCAGCAGCCCCAGCTCCGCCGCCCGGCAGCCGCTACACATGTTGCATCCGAAGTTAGCGCGATGCCAAACGCGTCTGCTTCGGCTCCCGGAGCCCACTCCCCCGCCGCCCCAGCTTCTCCGGCAGGGGGGTCGGAGGGGGCCCCCCCTCTCCTCTCCTCTCCTCCTCCCAGAATGGCCGATCCGCCGGCCCGTGTCTCCTCCCTGCTCGCCCAGACTCCGCTCGGCTGGTTTTTCCCCCCTTCCCCTCGGGTCACCTTTCTCCGTGCGCCCGGGGAGCGCGCAGTGGGGACCGGGGAGGGGGGGGGAGCGGGGGGTTTGACTCCTCTAACGCAGAGCTACACCCGCCCCGGCTGGCTGGCGCGCGCACCCCCCCCCCCCGCACACACACACACACACCCGCCTGGGACACACACTCACACACACAAGGCGCCAGGGTCATTAACATTCACAGCCCATCGCCGCCCAGCCAGGCGGGCGCAGGTTGGAGCCGGGCGCTGCGGGCCGTGGCTGCCTGAAGCGGAGGGGGGGCCCCAAGCCAGCCACCCCCGGAGGAAGGGGGGTGTGGGGAGACAGGGATCACCCCTAAAGTGAAAAGGGAGGGGGCTGTGAAGAGAGAGGGATGGAGCCCAGTGGGAGGGGAGAGCTTGGAGCAGGAAGGGGGGGGTGGATGGGGGAAGAGATAGATACCCCTTTGCTCCCCCGGGCTCCCCCAAATCTCAACCCACCCAGCCCTGCTGTCTGGGGTCCCGTCCCCCCCCCCCATCAGAGCAAGGCAATGAGAGAAGGTAAGCAGGTGAGGGGCAGGGGTTGTCCAAAGGGTGTATGTAGCAGAGGGGTGTGTGGGTGTGCAAGGGGTGTATGCACAGAGGGGTGTGTGAGGGTGTATGTGTCAGAGGTGTGTGTGTGTGCATGTAATAGAGGGGTGTGTGTGTGTAGCAGAGGAGGGTGCAAGTAGGTGTGTGCAAGGGATGTATGTCTCAGAGGGGTGTGTGAGGGTGTATGTGTGTGTGCAAGGGTGTATGTCTCAGAGGGGTGTGTGAGGGTGTATGTGTGCGTGCAAGGGTGTATGTAACACTGGGGTGTGCGAGGGTGTATGTGTCAGAGGGGTGTGTCTGCATGTGTGTGTATGTAGTAGAGGTGTGTGTGTGTTGCAGAGGAGGGTGTGCAAGGGATTTATGTCTCAGAGGGGTGTGTGAGGGTGTATGTGTGTGTGCAAGGGATGTATGTAACACTGGGGTGTGTGAGGATGTATGTGTGTGTGCAAGGGATGTATGTCTCAGAGGGGTGTGTGAGGGTGTATGTGTGTGTGCAAGGGATGTATGTAACACTGGGGTGTGTGAGGGTGTATGTGTCAGAGGGGTGTGTCTGCATGTGTGTGTATGTAGTAGAGGTGTGTGTGTGTGTGTTGCAGAGGAGGGTGTGCAAGGGATGTATGTCTCAGAGGGGTGTGTGTGAGGGATACACAATGCCACACTCCCCTCCCTCCCCCACTCCTCCCAGAAGCCAGCCACCAATTTGCCCCCATACGCACCCCGAGTTGTGATACCAGCTGGTCTCTGCAAGCTAAGCAGGGCCCAGGAAGTTGGGAGGGTGGAGGAGAGACCAGCTGGGAAGTGGTTGGTAAAGGGGCGAGTGACCTCTAGAGTCTAAGGGGTGTGTGGCTGGGATATCTTCCCCTTGCAGTCAGGGCTGTACCTAGAGGCTGCTGGCTGAAAAGGGGGGGGTGCTCCCCTGGCTGCCAAAGAGCCCTGAACCAAAAGGGGGGGCTGTGCTATGGGGGGCTTGGTGGTACTGGGAGGCTCAGAAGCTCACAGGCCCAGAGAGGGGTAAATTTGCGCCAGGTTTCACCCCAGAACCCAGGGATCACTATGGGATAGGTGTTGACAAAAAGATTCACCAAGCTGGGGGAGATACCTGCCCCGCAGCACTCCCGGGTAGAAGAACGCCCCCTACAGAGCACCCTCCCTGCCCTGCCCTGGAGCACCGGGGTCTGCAATGACTGGCAGAGGAGAGCGCCCAGCACCCCCCTAGCACCTCAGTCCAGCTGTCTTCTCTTTCGGTGCAGTCCCCACGCCCTGCTGGAGCAGGCACGACGATGGAAGCCGTGGCAGATTGCGACTGGGGCTGGTTTGGAGCAGCGGGGAGCAAGGCGGCTCACAGGAACAAAGGCCCCGTCCCCCATTCGTGACGCTCGGGCTCTCTGCAGAGAACAAGGGGAAGGAGGAAGAAAGGAGGAAAAAATAGTCACGGCCGATAGAAAATGTAACGGCAGAGCGCCAGCTGGGTGTGAGAAGACAGCCGATCAGTCCCCGCCCCACTCTGGTAGGGGAGTGGGGTCTAGTGGTTAGAGTAGGGGAGGCTGGGAACCCGGACGCCTGGGTTCTCTTCCTGGCTCTGGGAGGGCCAGGGTGAAGGAGATTGAGTGGGAAAGGGCCTAGGGCAGCTGGAATGCTCCAGGGGCAGGTGGGGGCTGATCTGACCCAGCCTGGAGCTGGTGCTGAGCCACTGTGGGCCCCTGACATTCCTGCTGTTCCATGGCCCCCTTAATCATCTCCCTAAATCCCCTTCATTAGGTGCCAGGAACGGTGGGGGAGGAGAACTCAGCCCACATGCAGCTCTGCCAGTGCCCCTCCCTGCTTGCCCAGGCCTGGCAGTGCCAGGCTCATCTCCCGTCCCTTGGCTTTTTCCCTCCAACTGTGGTGCTGTGAAACCAGGTGTCCTGCACCAATCCCATAATTCCCCTGACATTTCAACGGGAAACTTCATCTCCTGCCCCAGATGTTCCTGCGAGCTGTTACACAGCACCCCCCCCATGCCCCACCCCAGAGAGGCTGCATCTCAGTGCCAGGTGAGGGGTCCCCGTATAACCGGCCCCTGCACTCCACCCCAGCAGGGCCACTTTTCAGCGCTGGCCAAGGAGCCCCGGATACCCAGCCCCCGCGCCCCATCCCAGAGGTGGCCACGTTCCAGCGCCGGGAGAGAGGTCCCTGTATAAATAGCCCCAGTACCCCACCCCAGAGGCAGCTGTATTTTATAAAAGCTGTAACTGGAAGGCGTTATTAATCTATCTTTAGCCTTTTCTAAGTGCCTACCAGAGGCCTTTTAGAAACCTCAATGAATTTCCTCTCACAAGCCCCCAGGAATCCTGGCTCCCAGCTCCCACTGCTCTAACCACTAGCTTCCACTCCCCTCTCAGAGCCAGGGAGAGATCCCAGGAGTCCTGGTTCCCCCCCACCCGCCAGCAAGCTTGCTGTCCTGCTTACCATTCCCCTCATGTGGATCGGAAAGCAATTAACCACCGTCATTAGCAAACAGGGCAGCATGACTGGTGCGGAGCGCCAGCTGCTCGACCCTGGCAGCGTGAGGGGAATAGCACCCGCCCACACCAGCTCCCCCCCAGCACCAGCTGCCTCCCCACTTTTCTAGTCAGAGGCAATGAACAGCTGCGCCCCTCCCCTCTCTCGCTGCCCCCTCCCCCAGCCCAGGGTGCTGCCTCCAGGGCCCGCAGGTGCCAGGCAGCCCATGGGGACGGACGAGGCTTATGAGGAGAGTGCTGGGAGCCAGGACGCCTGGGTTCTATCCCTGGCTCTGGGAGGAGATGGGGCCTAGTGCTTAGAGCAGGGGGGCTGGGAGCCAGGACGCCTGGGTTCTATCCCTGGCTCTGGGAGGGGAGTGGGGTTTAGTGGCTAGAGCTGGGAAAACCTGGCCCGTGGCCTGTCTATATTCTGCTGCCTGGCTCTGCCTGCCCCAGCGCATGCTGGGGTTGGGAGGCAGGATGCCGGGGTTCCATCCCCGTGTAATGGGGCAGAAGCGACCCCTCTGTGTCTGCACACACCAGTGGCTGGAGTTTGCCCAGGGCTCAGGGCCAGCTGGCTGGGTAGCACACCAAGGCTGACTAGGCCGGTTCTTGAGCTGGCGCTGCCCCCTGCTGGCCAGAAGGGGCTCAGCTACATGAACTGAGAATCGTGGATGGGGCCACAGGACCTTTTTCCCTTGGCGGACCCCGGTGCCCGGACCATGCCACATCCCGAAGGACTCAGCGTAGCCCTCCCTAAATCCCCCGCTGGAACCTGCATCTGATGAAGGATTCTCTTTCTCTTCCTGCCCTAAACATTAGGTGTGGCTGTTACACAGCCCCAGTGCCCCACCCCAGAGGGGCTGCATCTCAGCCCTGGGTAAGGGGTCCCCGTATAACCAGCCTCTCCATATAACCAGTCCCCATGCCCCACCCCAGAGGGGTCACATCTTAGCCCTGGGTGAGGCGTCCTTATATAACCAGCCCCTGCACCCCATCTCAGAGGGGCCGCATCTCAGCCCTGGGTAAGTGGTCTCTGTATAAACAGACCCCATGCCCCACCCCAGAGAGGCCACATCTCAGCGCTGGGCAAAGGGTCCCTGGAAAGGGCATGTGGACAGTTAGAGCAGGGGGGCTGGAAGGGGAGTGGGGTCTAGTGGGTAGAGCAGGGGTTTAGCATAATTTCGCCACCACCTCTACCCAGCCCTGGCAGGCACTGGCTGGCACATCCCTCCCAGCCGCTCCCTGCATCAGCTGTAAGCAGGGCATGGTGACCTAGCAACTCGCACTCCTCCACCCGGCTTCTGCCCGTGGCGCAGCTGTCCTGCAAGGCACAGCGTGGAGGGCTGTGGGTGGCACCAGCCTGTGTGCTGGACATCCAATGAAGCTGGAGCCTGTGGGGACCCCCAAATCACCCCACCACCATTAGCTATGCCCCCCCCCGACAGATGCAAAATGCCTTCCCCCCAGGCTATGTTCTCTGGGCCCAACCCTCCTGTCCCAGGGGTTGGGCAAAGCCCTGCTGGGCTGTACCTGTGGGGTTATTTGGGGGTGGGGGCTAGATGCTCATACAGCATGAGCCCATTCTCTTGGGGCAACCTGGGGGAGAGAGGGAGGTGTTATACCCTGCCCCCCGCCAAAGGATGGGAGAACCACAGAGCTAATTCACAGCCCTCTTTGCTCTAACCACCAGCCCCCACTCTCCTCCCAGAGCCAGAGAGAGAACCCAGGAGTCCTGGCTCCCAGTCCCCCGCCCCGTACCCCACCCACCTATAACCATTAGAATCCTCTCCCCTCCCAGAGCTGGGATAGAACCCAGCCCTCCTGACTCCCACGTGCTCATCTTATCAGAAATGTGGCAACTCCAAAGGCTCAGCGCCTCCTAGCGTCGCCTTAGGGCATTGAGGCCAGCATAGACGATGGGAACAGCGCCCCCTGCTGAGCCCCTGCCTCACGCCCCGCAGCACAGCGCCCCCTGCTGAGCTCCCCGCCCCGCTCCCCGGAGCCCAGCGCCCCCTGCTGAGACGCTGCCTCACGCCCCGCAGCACAGCGCTCCCCCTAGAGCTGTCCTAGGGCATCAGGGCCAGCGGTGATTGTCAAGGTGACATCACTGTGTATTTGGCTGGGTTGAGATTTGGGGGGCAGGCATGAGGGGTGTCCCTGAGGTGAAAGCAGAGGAGGGGGAGGACGTCCCCAAAGACCTATTTATTCTGGATCTCCTCTATGGGGCCGGCAGGGGGAGGATTGTTGCAAAGACAGGGGTAACTTGGATTACAGCAAATTTGGGGAGCAGTGGGGCGGCATTCAAATCATTCAGCTTGGTTTCCTGAAGCAGGTGGGTGGGGGCTGGCACTCCTGGGTTCTCCTCCCAGCTCCAGGAGGGGGGGCGGTCTAGTGGTTAGAACAGAGGGGGCGAGGGAGGTAGGACTCCTGGGTTCTCTCCCTGGCTCCGGGAGGGGCTGGACACGTTGTCATCTCTCAGCCCAGCCCCGCGGGGGGAGGGGATTTTTTTTGCTCCTCCTTCCTCGACCTGCTCGGGCCTTGTTTCCTCAGCCCCACACACACTCCAGCCGGGCCCTTCCCAGACGGTAAGGGGCGCCCCTCCCCCCATCTCGCCAGCCAGCGCCCCAAAAACCTCCTCACCCCCCACCATGAACATCTTCCGATTCCTGGGGGACATTTCCCACCTCCTGGCTATTATCATCCTGCTGATGAAGATCTGGAAGACGAGGTCCTGTGCGGGTAAGGAGGGCCCCCCTTTATCCCTCCTCTGCGCCCCCAAACTGCCCCTCCGGGTCTCCCCTGGGAAACTGTCCCGGGCTCTCTTTGGAGGGGTCCTAGCTGGCTCAGCCCAGCCTCTCGCCCGGAGCAGGGTGGTTCTCCGCCTCCCATGTAACAAAGGGAAATTATTGGGGTGCATGACCCCCCAGCGCACCCCTCCGTGACTGGGCTTTTAGAGAACTAATTGCGGGAGAGATTTGGGGATAATTAAACTTCATATTGGGAAGCGGACACCCCTCATGAAGTGGGGATGGGCCCTTTGATTTGCGGGGTTCAGTGCACCCTCCTACTTGTGTATTTTTGAGGCGGGGTGGGACTAGCCTCGGCTCGGTTTTGGGGGGCTCCTTTTTGAATGGCATGGGGTTTTGGAGGGCGGAGGACTTGGGGGACCGGAGGAAATGGGGTTCCCCACTTGAAGAGCTGCCTTTGGGGGAAGTTTGAGGGATTATGTCCCCTCCTCTGGGGGGTGTTGGGGGGCTGGGGAAAGGTGGTAGTTAAAGCCCCAGTGATTGGGTCATTCCACCCCCAATAGCTTTGGGAGGGAGGGTGATTTGTGGGGAAGGGGAGGAAGGTGATGATATGGAAGCTGGGGGGGGGGGTCAGAGATCCCACAAATTACCCTCCTGCCCCCCCTCTGTTGGGACCCCCCCCAGGCACCCCTCGCCCCAACACACACGCACTGCAGGGGGCTGTGATGGGGTGAAGCCAGAGGCCTGGTCTGTGTGGGGCAGCCCCGGGCTGGCGTCAGCAGCTTCCCCTGCGCTGCAGAGCGATCCACGCGCAGGGCAGATGGGAAAGGCCCTGGATAGAGCAGGCCTGGAACGGCTGGTGCTCCTCACTCCCGACATGCCGCCCCCCTGCTAGCCCAGCCCTGGGCTCTCCCCCCACCCCCCAGCTCTGCAGGTGCCCCAACTCCTGACCCACAGCCCCCTGGCCCCCACTTCATGTCCTGTCTCTCCTTCCTCTTCCCCCCCCCCCCCGCAGGGATCTCTGGGAAGAGCCAGATTCTCTTCGCTGTTGTGTTCACCACCCGCTACCTGGACCTCATCACCAACTTCATCTCCTTCTACAACACCTCCATGAAGGTAATGCCTGATCACCGTGCCTGGGGGCTCCCCAGCCCCCCTGCTGTCATCTGCCCCCAGGCCCTCTCTGAACCTCCCCCTCCCGCCCCCCGATTGCCTCCCACACCCCTCATCAGCTCCCGCCCGCCTTCCCCTGGGTTTCAGTTCGATGCTTGGCTCTTTGTCACCCCAGTCTCCGTGCTGGGTGAGGGGTCCCCATAAAACCAGCCCCTGTGCCCACCATAGACGGGCCATGTCTCAGTGAGGGGGTCCCTGTATAACCACCCCCCACAGCTGCGTCTCAGCGCTGGGTGTGGAGTCCCCATATAGCCAGTCCACACGCCCCAGCCCAAAGGGGCTACGTCCCAGTGCCAGGCGAAGCGACCCCATATAACCAGCGCCCACCCCAGAGGGCCACGTCTGGGTGAAGGGTCCCTGTCCGCACTAGAGGCATACAACCCATGTCATTGCACCTTGGGGCGGGGGCTACCTGGTTGTGCTGGGTTTGTGCAGTGCCTATCACAGGCTCCTCTCCGCGGCTGCTCCTCCGCCGCCCGTGATAGCCAGCAGGGGAAGATTGGGCTCCCACCCAGCGCTGCCTCTTGTCTCCAGGTTGTGTACATCGCCTGCTCCTACGCCACGGTGTGGCTGATCTACAGCAAGTTCAAGGCCACATACGACGGGAATCACGACACCTTCCGGGTGGAGTTCCTTGTGGTGCCCACGGCTGTGCTGGCCTTCCTGGTGAACCATGACTTCACCCCGCTGGAGGTAATGGTGGCCCCCTGCCTCCCGGCGGGGGCACCGCCAGGCTGGTCAGGCGGGGTTTGGTTACTCTGGGGGTGGGCAGGAAGGGAGGGTGACTCCCCGCCTAGAGCCTGGTGCGGGGGGATCCCGTGGACTCCGGCATGAGTTCTAACTGGTTCTTTCCCCGTTGCCGCGCGGGTCCTAAGATCCTCTGGACGTTCTCCATCTACCTGGAGTCGGTGGCCATCCTGCCGCAGCTGTTCATGGTGAGCAAGACGGGCGAGGCGGAGACCATCACCAGCCACTATCTCTTCGCCCTGGGCATCTACCGCACCCTCTACCTCTTCAACTGGATCTGGCGCTACCAGCAGGAGGGCTTTTTTGACCTGATCGCCATCGTGGCTGGGCTAGTGCAGACCATCCTCTACTGCGACTTCTTCTACCTCTACATCACAAAAGGTGTGTGCCGGAGATTAGGGACAGGGAGCTAGTGGTCAGAGGTGGGGGGCTGGGAGCAGGACTCTTTGGTCTCTCCCCGGCTTTGTGAGGGTAGTGGGGTATCATGGGTTTGAGCAGGGGGGCTGAGAGCCAGAACTGCTGGGTTCTGTCCTTCCACTTGGAGGGGAGTGGGGTCTAGTGGTTACAGGGGGGTGGCTGGAAGTGAGGAGTTCTGGTTTCTATTTTGGCTCTGTCACTGATACGCTGTGTGGTCTGGGGAGAAAACAAGTCGCTTCCCCTCGCTATACCCCACTTAGCACTTCTGGAAACAGAGCTGTGCTCACCCACCTCCCAGGATTGGCATGTGTGGGGTGCTGGGGCCGAACCTAGAACCTGTGCTTCTAGGGCTAACACTGGTAATTCAGGGGGGGATCTGTGCAACACAGACCCGGTGTGGTCATTAAAGGCTCTGTGGGGCTTTACTGGGGGAGTTGGACGGGCAAATCCCTGCACAGTGGCGATTTTATCCCATGGCCCTGTCGCCCCTGCTATGCCAGCCCACCGCGCCAGCCAACCCTGTCGAATTCTGCTGCCTAAAGTTAGGCATCAAAATCCACCCTGGGGAAGAGGCAGGATTTTGTCAGTGAGACCAGGTGCTCCAGAGTCAATGGGAGCTGAGTGTGTTCAGCCCCTCTGCGAATCAGCCCTTGTTTGAGTGCCTAAAATTCAGGGCTTGGCATTTGGTCTCTGTTCTCGCTTGTCATACTTTTCTAGTGTGGCTGTGTCTGCTAAATAGCTGCATGCCCCCACCCCAGAGGTGGCTGCATTTCCCCTCTGGGTCAGCAAGTCCCTTGGGAACAGCTATCACATCCCACCCTAGAAAGGGCTGCCTCTCTCAGTGGTGAGTGAAGGTGTAAAATGCCTTGAGACCAAAGGCGTAAGAAATGCTGAAATCCTTCCTCCCACAGTTCTAAAGGGGAAGAAGCTGAGTTTGCCAGCATAGTGGCATCCTGCTCCCGCTGCCTTCCGTCGCTCCCTAGGAGGAAGCCTGTTCACAAGCAGATGACAGACACGTACTGTTTCTGACTCTTTTTTTGTTTTTTGACCAACCGAACCAGCCACAAGTCGAGCTGAGCTCCCCTGTATTTACTGTCACCTGGACCTGTTAGCCACTCGAGCAAGAGACCGTGGGGATTTGGGAGGAAACAGCCGACAGGCCTTTTCTGGTCGAGACGGATCTCTGGGTTTGACTGTTTATAGTTTTTTGCCTTTTGAAAACACCCAACCCCATTTTCCCTGCCCCTTCTCATCTTTTTCTCCCTCTTCCCTTATTTTTATAAACAGCCGGGGACATTTTAAATGGGCTCCTCTCTTCCCTCTTAGCTGATTCCCCGGTTGTGTAGCCAGACAAGCTCGCTGAGGTCTTTGGTGCCTGCGGCGTGGTTTCGCCAATGCCTTGCTCGGATGGAGGCCAGGTTTTTTGGGGTGCTGTTTTTAAGGCATAGGGTGGGGGTGTTATTTCACACCGCAGGGATTGAAATAACCTCTGGTTCCTTTTGATAAAAATCCATTTTTTTTTTTTCATTTCAAGGTGGGAATCTCTCAGTTTATTCCTTTTTTTTATTGGCAAAGAGGGTGCAACACACTAAACTCTGTAAATCTCCTTGTTTTGTACATAATTGATGGTTAATTTCTTGTTCGCTTTAAATAAACAAAAGGAAAAAATCTTTTTTTTTTTTTTTTAAATCAACTTAGTGCCTTTTTTTGGAAAAAAAATAAAAATAAAAGAGAAACCTGCTTTGTTTTCCTGTCCTGTGTGTGGTCACCTCTTTGTCTCCCCTCTGTTCCTCTGGCAGTTTCGATTGGATACAGGGCTCCCCATCACTTCCTGTCCTAAACATGGTGTTGCTGTGTGTGCCATTGAATGTTTTTCATTGGAACATTTTTTTTTTTTTCATGGAAAAGTGGGGGTTTGATTAAAGGAATTTTTGTTGAAAAAGGGTCTGTTTTTTCCACAGGTAACTTCTGAATTGTTTCATCCAAAAACAAATGCCCCAAACCCGAAATATTTTGATTTGATTTTTCACACAACACCCAGTTAACCTGTAGAACTCATTACCATGGGATGTTGTGATGGCCAAAGGTATAACTGGTTTCAAAAAATAATTTTATAAGTTCATGGAGGATAGGTCCATCACTGGCTTTTAGCCAAGATGATCAGGGATGCAACATTATGTTTCAGGTGACCTGAAAGCTCTGACTTCCAGAACGTGGGATGAGAAGACAGGCCTGCATCTCTCCAAAATTGTCCTGTGCTGTAAGTTCACCCTGAAGCTCTGATACTGGCCAATGTCAGAGACAAGATACTGGGCTAGATGGACCATTGGTCTGACCCACTATGGCAGTTCTTATGGATATGCTGCTGCAGTGCCTCAGGGGAATTGTAGTTTGGGTGCCTCAATATTTCCAGTCTCCTCCATGGCCTGGGCTTCCCAGCTGAGTTTCATTTCCCATGATGCACCAGCTCCCTTCAGTGAGAGGGGAGACGGTCATGCACCATGGGAGATGGAATCCAACCAGGGAGCCTGTCTTATGGAGCAGAATGGCAACTAAACTACAAATTCAATGAGACACCGCAGCAGCATATTTGAACTGAAAGATTTCAAGTTTTGATTTATTTTTTCCTGCCAAAAAGTGGAAATTGTCTGTGGCAATAGAAACCATTTTCTGCCCAGCGGTAATTCTGAGTTCTTTGGGAATCACTTATTTCTGCTCAGCTCAAAGTAAGTCCTGTTCCAGGGGTTTCAAATAAACTTACAGCCCATGTGCCACATTCAGATGATGCAGAATCTCTGCTTTACCCATTTTTTTAAAAGTAAGGTTCAAGCCCTCCTGGTTGTGAAGAAAACCTTCCCCTGGGAACTGACGTTGAACCAAAGCAGCGCTGCCTGCTTGAGTCTGCAAGCAGCCTGAAACAACAGCTTGGAGATGCCTGAAGTCCTTGCTCCTGCATCTTGTTGACGTGTTGATTCAAATGCTGCATGGTTGTCAATGTAACTGTGTTGCTGCTGGTCCTTTTAGCAGAAGCAGCTGGTGCAGGGAAGGAAATGCAGCAGGAAGAACAGCAGAGCCACAAAGATAAGGAGGAGGGAGAGAAAGGAGGATGGGAGAAGGAAGAGCGCAAAAATACCACAGACCTCTAAGGAGTTGGGTATATCTTTCTCACTTTATTGTCACCAAATGTGACAAAGAACAGTAACTAATTTAGACACATTCTACCCTCAATCTTTGTGAACTTGCAGTTGGCATCAGCAGGGTGGCGGGGGAATGGAGCCCTATGTTTAGGGTCTTAACTATATGTGGAATTTGTCCCTTTGCATCCAATGAGTTTGACACCTGTGGTTGTTGACTTTCATCTCAACATTGTTTCTCTGTGTCTCAAGTCTCCTTCCCTTTTGCCTTATGATTTGAATTAAGCCACTCAGGTTCTGGTTGAGAAAGCAAAAGCCTCTCTTTATTTACTGCAGGGTGAAAAAATAGATCTCTAATTGTCATTCAGGAAAGTGAGCTGGTTTCCCTTGGGAGTCTGTGGAAAGGGGGCGGCGGAGCTACCGCTGCTGCCTTTGGTGGGGCTATGATACTCCATGCTCCTGGGGATGGAGGTGGTGGTGACAGAAGAGAGTGTGTTCAGGGCCACAGCGCCTTCGTCCAAGGACTGTTTGTAGGGAATGAGGGGCTCAGCCCACAGGCCCCTCAGGGCTTGGTAGCCCAGGTACACCTGCAAGGCAGAGATGTGGAGACCTGTCACACACGTCATTCTTAGTCCGAGCATCTCCATTTACTCTTAGGGAATGGCCTCACTGCAGAGCTAACTCAGGTTAGCTACACTCAAATTACAACTCAACTACCGGCTGTGTCCGCATTGGTGCATGTGTGGTGCTCGGACCTTGGGGGGCACATCTGGCGGTTCTGAGCACTGCAGTAAACTGAGCTGCTCTCTATTCTTTCCCAGGGAATTACAGGAGAACGTGTCTCCTTTTTGGGCACAAGGGAGGGACTGGGGGAAGGATTAGCAGCACTGGAGGAGAGCTAGCCTGCCTCTACGCTGGAAAAAGGTTGTGTTAGCAGCTGATGAGCTGTGCTTCCTACAGTTTTAGCCTATGCCCCCTCTCGGGCCAGGAGCACCACCCCACACTCAAGGGCTGTTGTGTGTATGGGACTCAAGTTAGGGGCAAAACTCAGATTAATTTTGCAGTGAAGACAGGCCCTCAGAATTACTTCCAGGGATAGTTCCCCAGATGGTGTAAATCCATATATCTCTCTTGACTTCACTGAAGTGACAACTGATTTACTCCAGCTGAGGATCTGGCCCTCAGTTTGTAAACTGGTCAGTTCAGCCCTTCCTGAGGAAGGCTCCCCCTTCTGGCATCAGAATCCCCCACTTCCCAATCTGGAATACTAGCTGAATCCTGAATCACTCAGTTCATTTGGTGCCTGCACGTGAGTGAGTGAGACAGGGAAGGTCCGTAACAGACCTTGTAAGAAGGCCCCTCCTGACAGCAAGTGACTAGGTCAGCAGCCTGTTGAGGAAAGTATGAGTCACCCATGAAGTGAGCTGTAGCTCACGAAAGCTTATGCTCTAATAAATTGGTTAGGCGCTAAGGTGCCACAAGTACTCCTTTTCTTTTTGCGAATACAGACTAACACGGCTGTTACTCTGAAACCATTTGCAGATGGTCTGTTAAGGGCTTGATCCCAAGAGGTGCTCAGCAGATGCTGCTCCCCTTAAAGACAAAGGCATCAGGCTTTCTTTTTGGCACCTCTCAGTGCAGGCGTGAAGAAGGGTGGACTGGCAAAATATGAAGGGGGTGGTGTCTTGGTATGAAATAAGCCAAGGATTCCTGTCATCAGGATGGGAAGTCACAGCTGTGGGTAAGACCTGTGTGGACTAGTGGAGTAAACATGGGTGCTGCCAGCAAAGGAGCCAGGCACACTTGGCTTCTTACCACAGCTGGCTCTGTGCCTCAGTTTCCCCATATACCTGCTTACCTCCAGAGTCTGTTAAAAGGGTTAATTGCATTGGAAATGTAAAGTGCTATACCCATGTTAAGTGATGAGAAGGAGGAGCCCCCTAATGCTGGAGGAAAGAAATAGACAGGGATCATAGTAGCACCCCACTTTCATTCTTAAGTTAGTGCTGTTTCCCAGAAAGAGCCAATTCTGTCTCAGTTAAGAGGGGAAATCTCCTTTCCTTCCTGCCCAGTAGTGAAACATTCCTTTTACAAGGCAGCACAGCAGGGGCTTTGCTATGATTGCTGGATCAACGGGGTGTATTCACTCTGGAAAGGACTGGAGTCAAGAAAGAGAAGTGAGAATTTCTTACCCAGCAGGGGATGGAGAAGAAAGCAAAGGCAATGCTGGCGCGGGCTGAGCTACTTCCCAGCAGGTAGTGGTGAGCAGACCTGTTCCATTGATTTGCCAGGAAACAGAAGCCAATGAACCATATGCACGACCAGATGACTGGAAAGACAGGGAGCGAGATTATGGGCAATGCAAACAGGTGTGTTGGGGAGTTGCGGTGAGGTAGGAATGGAGCTGTCAAAGGTTCATGCAAAAGCTCAGGGTGAGTGTTCCCCTTCCCATTTATCTGAGGCAAACCTCCACACATGACTGAGATAAAGGGGCTGCATTTCAAAGAATAAAGCAGCTGAAAAATATAATAAAGTGCTCCCCGGTGGTTATTGTACTAACCAAATCAATGGGAAACTCAATGACATCTACTGTTCCAGGGGATAAGCTGCCTGAGGGACCGGGGGGAATTTTTATCTCTGATGAACGTCACTGGAAAATTGGTGGGTGTATTAAAGAGGTGTTTTGCCTTCTTCTGAGACATTAGAAGGAGACAGAATACCAGGCTAGATGGATCACTGGACTCCCCTGCAGTGGGATTCAGGAGACCTGGGTTCAATTCCTGCTTCAGCTATGGGTAAATCACTTCACTGCCCCAGTTTCCCCATCTGTAAAATGTAGATGATGATATTTACCTCCCTTTGTAAAGCGCTTTGAGGTCTACTGATGAAAAGAACTAGCTAGGGACTATTGGTGTGATCCAGTGCAGCAGGCAGACTGTGGGCAGATGCAGCAGACTAGACGGATTGTTAGCCTGATCAGGTGAGCCAGGTATACCGCACCTCTGCTCAGACATGGTGGCAGGGGTATTTGCCTTAAACGGGCTACTTTTCTGATTGAAAATGTCTGCGGAGAGGATACCATGCTTAATAGACAGTTGATCTGATGTGGTACTGGCAGAGGGTGAAGACAGACCAATGGGTCTGATCCAGTCCAGCTGGGAAATGAGACAGCAGCCAAGATGTCTCGATGCCAAGATTTTTAGCCCTTTGGCTCTGGCCAAAGTGGAAAGGGTTGAAAGTGCGTGAGTGAAGAGGGGCTTGCTGCTGTGCTATGCTGAGCTGTTGGTGACCAACCCCATGGAGGGACATTTGGATCTGGGGGAGTAATCACTTACTGGAGAAAGTCAGGTCCAGACTCAGGATGACAGATTTGACCTTGTGGCTAATGATAATGTTGTGGTAAGCGTCAAAGGCCAGGAAGAGGAAGGACTGCAGGAAGGCCAGGACCCCAGCTGTGATGGCATAGCTGCAGGCCACCCCATTGTCATTCAGCACGCAGCGCAGCTGGGATGAAGCTGTCAAGTTCTGGTAGCCGTCGGTCACCAGGGAGGCAAATATGATCAGCGAGAAGAGCTGGCGTGGCAAAAAGGGAAAGAGTTAACCACATGTAGACAGACACTGCTGGGATTGTGTAGGGCTGGGGCAACTTGTGGGTAATATGATTGTCCCGCCAGCTCCTCTTTTAGATTGTAAGATCTTTGAGGCAGGGACTGTCTCTATTTGTTCAGAACCCAGCACAATGAGTCCCCAATCCCGAACTGTATGATTCTGTAACATACACGATCAATAAAATGAAGTGGTGAGCAGTCAAGCACTCTGGAGCAAGCATTGTCTGTTTGTCCTGTGTTTGTACAGCACCTAGTGCCAGAGGGGTCCTGGTCTGTGACTGGGACTCCTGGGCACCACCACAATAAAAATAATAAAGAGGAACAAAAATGATCAAAGATTTAGGAAACCTGACCTAGGAGGAAAGGTTAAAAAACTAGGCATGTTTAATCTAGAGAAAAGAAGCCTGAGGGGGAACTTGAGAACAGCCTGTAAATACGTTAATGGCTGTTATAAAGAGGGCTCTGATCAGTTGTTCTCTGTGTCTACTGAAGGTAGGAAAGAAGTAATCGGCTTAATCTGCAGCAAGGGAGATTTAGGTTAGATATTAGGAAAAATGTTCTAACTCTAAGGGAAGTTAAGCTGTGGAATTGGTTTCCAAAGGAGGCTGTGGGATCCCCGTCATTACAGGTTTTTAAAAACAGATTATAGACTCATAGACTATAAAGCCAGAAGGGTCCATCATAATCATCTAGATTGGACAAACACCTGTCAGGGATGGTCTAGGTTTACTTGGTCCTGCCTCAGTGCAGGGGGCTGGACTAGGTGACCTCTGGAGGTCCCTTTCAGACCTGCATTTCTATGATTCCATGCCTCCAATATACTTCAACAGTTGCTGAGGTTGCTCAGCGCCTCGCAGCACTGGGCTCTGATAAAATATTATTTATCAGCTTGGGCAGAGAAATCCGTGGACACCGTTTCTGTTTGTAGCTCAGGAGTTGTTGGGGGTGCCTGAACTCTGGCCTCCCACTCTGCTGTAGCAAAAAAGAAGAGGCTTTGCTCTCATGAGAGGATGCTCTTGGGGTTAGGGAAACAGACTATGACTCAGGAGATCTGAGTTCAAGTCTAGGCTCTATGTGTCCTCATACCTGTGTCACACTCTGAAATGGGGGCTATAGTCCTGCCTGTCTGTTTAAAGCAGTCCCTACTCCAAAAAGCTTATAATGTGTTCTGGGACCTTGAGTGTTCATTATATTGTGATATAATGAACACTGATAATAATGATTACAGGACCTGAGCACTTGTCAGAATACTTGCATCCCAGGCACCAAGCAAAAATTAATGTGATTGGAGGAATCAATTGCTAGCCAATGAACAGTGAAAGAAAGTGATAAGCAGCTCCTAGCTAGTACTTTTCATCAACCAATATCAAAGCACTTTGCAAAGGAAGTCAGTATTATTATCTCCATTTCACAGATGGGGAAACTGAGGCATGGAGTGGGGGACAGGGTCACCCAGTAGGCCAGTGGCAGAGCTGGGAATAGAACCCAGGACACCTGAGATCCAGTCCAGTAGGACCACCCCTTTTACGTAGACAGATGGGCTGGCCTGGCTTGGCTTGGTTGAAATATGAAGAGATTGGGTGTCTTGCCCAAAGCTTGAGTGAACTCTGAGGTTTGAAAACGTTTAGTACTTTGGGGTGTTTTATATTTTCAAATGCTCTGGTTTCACACAGAATTGGAAACACCATGAGGGGGGGATGTAGGTAGGGGTGTGTTGTGTCCATCCATCTGCCCTGGGAATGGAGGACTTCAGTTTGCAAGTTCTCTAGGACTCTTTATCTGAGTTTTTACAGCACCAAGCACAATGGGACCAAATCCTCCTTGGGGCCTTTTGACTACTACTATCATATACATGTTCATAATTAATTATTAGGGCACATTTTGTCAAGGTTTAAGCCAGTGTTGGTTGTGAGACTAAATCTCCAACCCCAGGGCTTGGAGGTGGGCTTTTTCTCTTGGTTTCTCTCACCCCAGCTAGGATCCTAGCAATGGTTTGAGGTTGCCTCAGGAACTGGACCACGTTGTTCTCTGAGAGCTCCTGCAGACTCGAGCTCACCCTCCTCATCCTGCTGTCTTCTCACCTGCCTTGGGGTGAAGATGGATCTCCAGGGTGCTAGAGGGAGGCAAGGAAACAGACAAGAGATTAGAAGTGGTGATGGACAGCAAGGAGAGGTGTCTAGTGTTTCCATTGCTGGGTGATCTTTAGTTCCCTCAGTCACACAGGAAAAAGGGCCAACAGCTGAACCCTAATAATGCTCCCACATCGTATTTTCAGTGGGATGCCCCTAATTTACTGCCACGGAATTCATGTAAGCCTGGCTCTCCCCTCTCCTACTTCTGGCTAACCCTGCCTGGCTGCAGGGGATTTGGCAGGAGGCATTCCAGAGTACTTGTATGACATTCACTTTACCCTCTAAGCTGCCCCCGCCCCCCGGCCAGGTATCTGTGAGTCAGAGGGGAAGGATTTGACCCTGGTTCTGCCCTTTGACCCCTGGCAGCCAGGTAACTGTGGTTGTGGCGGGGCTCATGGACACTGGCTCTGTGCTGACCCATCCCACTATCCCAGAGCATGCCAGAGTTTGCCTGAACTGGGGTTGCCAAGACCCCAGTTCTGCTGTCTGATCCTCCCCAGCCAGGGACCTCCTCCAAGGTGAGTATCCAGGAATATGGCAGGGCTGACACCATGCGGACTCCCTCAGATTCCTGCTGTTCCGAACCAGGGTGAGGATGGGGTTAGCGTGACCCTCTGATGGGAATAATCCTGGCTTTTCCCTCCGGCCTCTCACATTGCCAATGTTCCTGACAGCTGCAGGCTTGGCATGACCCTATCTTTGCCATCTGAGCCCCCCTACCCTGCTGCACCTAGACAAGCTAGGGTTGGTGTGATCCCCACCTGTCCTTTGACCCCAATGACCTCATCATTGCTGACTGGGACTGCAATGGCATCACCCCAGCTGTGCCCTCTGACCTGTGCCTGACTGCACCAGGGTTAGCATGATCCCCGCATTGCCCACTACCATCCTTCATCTTTTTTGCTGCTATGAGGGGGGTGAGACCCCAGCCCTGCTTCTGACCCTTTAACTTCTAGGCTCTTCCTGATCATGGTGGGGTTGGTGTAACCCTGGCTCTGCTCTCTGACCCATCCCTGGCTGCTGTGGGGTTAGCGTGTCTCTGGCAGAGGCAGGATTGGTGTGATCCCAGTTGTGCCCCCATCACATCCTGCTCTCCCTCACAAACAGGTGCACCATCTGATGCAAGGGGGTTGCCATCACCCCAGCATCCATCATATCACAACCCAAATCTCTGACAGTGGCAGTGCTGGCATGATGCCAGCCCTGCTTCCTTTGATGCTAGAGGGGTTGGCATGACCCCGGCTTTGCCCCCTATCACCCTCAGCTGTCTCTGCTATTCGGGGAGTTGGCATGACCCTGACTGTGCTGCCCTCAACTCTCTCTGACATTGGGAGGTTGGCCAGCTGTGCCCCCCTCAGCTCTCTCTGACATTGAGAGGTTGGCATGATCCCAGCTGTGCCCTTTCCAGCTCTGATACTGAGGGATTGGCATGACCCTAACTGTAGCCCCATGAGCTGTCTCTGACATAGGGGGGTTGGGTTGGCATGACCACAGCTGTGCCCCCCTCAGCTCTCTCCAATGTTGGGGGGCTGAAATGACCCTGGTTGTACCCCCCTCAGCTCTCTCTGACATTGGGGGGTTGGCGTGACCCTGACTATACCCCCCTAAGCTCTCTCTGACATTGGGGGGTTGGGTTGGTGTGACTCCTGCTGTTGCCCCCTCAGCTCTCTCCAACACTGGGGGAGTGGAATGACCCTGGCTGTACCCTCCTCAGCTCTCTCTGACATTGGGGGGTTGGTGTGACCCCAGCTGTTGCCCCCTCAGCTCTCTCTGACACTGGGGGGTTGGCGTGACCACAGTTGTGGCTTCTCTATGGGGCCCGGTACTGGGGAGGTTCATGGCAGGTTGTGGGGGGGCTCTCACCTCAGAGACCCAGCTCCCTGCTCACCTGTCCCTATCCCCCCTCAGAGTCTCGCCTCAATCCCCTTTTCCCGCCTTTTCCTTTCAGGCGCATCCTCCCTCTCCCCCCATTCTCGATGGGAGGGGGAAGGGGAGAGAAAGGGAGGGCTCGACGCCTGATTGGCTAGACCATGGCCACGCCCCGATTTCGAACTCCGCAGGCGGCGGTTGGAAACGCCCGTTAGAGTGGGGTGGGCCGGGGCAGGGGCAGGAGCAGGAGCGCGAGCGCGCGGGCGCGCGCCGGGTTTTCGAATCAGTCGCGCGGGCTTTCCGGGAAAGGGGATGGCAGGGGAGTGAGGGCAGCCGACCGAGATTGGTGGTGCGCACGCGCAGCCTGGGAGGCAGGCAGGAAGGCACGCATGCGCGCCGTGGAGAGGCACGGGCGGGGCAGAGGGAAGGGGAGAGAGCGAGCGAGGAGGTCCTGCTGCGCATGCGCAGACTCTCAATGTCAACACCGCTTTGCCCAAGGTTAGGGGGCTGCTGCTGGTGCCTGGGGATTTCTTCCTGCTCTGCACGTTGTTAACCAGCCCTCAGGGGCCTGGCTGGGTCGCGGTCCGTGGGCGGAGGGAGCATGTGGCTGGGGGGAGGGAGTTAGCAGCCCCCCTGCAGTGGGTGGTGCCAGGTGACCTTTGACCTCTGTGACTGCTCCCTGCCGGCCTGGTGACCTCTGACCTGGTCAAGCCGGGTGCACAGATTGACCTTTGAACCCTGCGCGGCGGCCAAGACTCCCTCGGTGCTGCCACCCCGCAACCGGCGACCTTTGAACCCTGCGCGGCGGCCAAGACTCCCTCGGTGCTGCCACCCCGCAACCGGCGACCTTTGAACCCTGCGCGACGGCCAAGACTCCCTCGGTGCTGCCACCCCGCAGCCGGCGACCTTTGAACCCTGCGCGGCGGCCAAGACTCCCTCGGTGCTGCCACCCCGCAGCCGGCGACCTTTGAACCCTGCGCGGCGGCCAAGACTCCCTCGGTGCTGCCACCCCGCAACCGGCGACCTTTGAACCCTGCGCGGCGGCCAAGACTCCCTCGGTGCTGCCACCCCGCAACCGGCGACCTTTGAACCCTGCGCGGCGGCCAAGACTCCCTCGGTGCTGCCACCCCGCAACCGGTGACCTTTGAACCCTGCGCGGCGGCCAAGACTCCCTCGGTGCTGCCACCCCGCAACCGGCGACCTTTGAACCCTGCACCCACGGCTGGCGATCTTTGAACCTTGCACAGCAGCCAAGTCAACTTTGCTACTCCTGCCCTGGGGCGGGCGACCTTTGAACTCTCCAGGGGTTACCTCCCCCACCCCAGATTCTGCAGCCCCGCCTGCTTCTCTGCTCGGACAGTGGGTTTAAATGGTGCCATGGAAGAATCTGAAGAGTCTCCCAAGACCTGACTCCTGGGAACGGACACAACAGAGAAACAGGCTCGCACTGGCCAGGGATATGGCTGCTGGGCGGCGGTGGGTGGTTTGGGAATGGGGCATGGGGCCTTTCCCCTCTAGGGGGCACCAGCTCCTTTCTGGTCCCAGAGCGGAGGACTGGCCAGCTCAGTGGGGCAGGGAATGCGACACAGGGCCTTTCCTTTCCAGGGAGTGCTGGCTCTCATCTGGCCCTAGGGCGGGAGACTGGCTGGTTCATGGGGGGCAGAGAATGGGACATGGGGCCTGCCTCTTCCATGGGGGTGCTGATTCCCCTCTCTCAGAAACCGAGTGCTAAAAGTTATTCTCATCTGACCTCTGCTTGCTGGGCCCATGTGTGAACTGAGTGGCTGGGTCTCAGCCCGGTTCCTGGGCGAGGGGTCCCTGAATAAACAGCCCCCATGCCCAACCCCAGAGAGGCTGTATATCACCACCAAGCAAGAGGTTGCTGTATAAACAGCTGCTGTGCCCCACCCCAGAGGGGCCGCATCTCAGCGCTGGGCAAGGTGGTACCCGTACAAACAGCCCCTGTGCCTGCATCTCAGTGCCTGGCAAGGGATCCCTGTATAAATGGACCCCGTGACCGGCAGTTTGACTGAGGACTGAGCTGGCCACGGAGCTGGAGCTGCTCACTGCAGGGCTATGGCGCTTGTGTTCTGTTGGGCTGATGCCTCCCTCTCTTGCAGGATGCTGGGTGTGGCCTGGGCCGCCTTGGGGACAGGGGCGCTGGGGCTGCCCTGCCGCAGTACGGCCTCCCTCGCCTCCCGGATGGCAGCGTACCGGAGGATGTGGAAGCCTGTGGAGCCCCAGGGGTGGGCTGAGCAGTACAGGGAGCGGTTCATCCCCTTCTCTAAGGGGCAGCTGGTCAGCAGCCTTCTCAAGGTACAGGGTGCTCCCTGGGGGGGCCACAAATCGAAGCAGGGCCAGGCTGGGGCAGCACGCAGAGGGGAGACCGTTGGGAAACACCTGGCGAGAGCAGGGTGGGTGACTTGGTACAGGGCAATCCCCTCTGAGTCAGAGCCGATCTCACCCCAGAGGGGTCGCATCTCAAGGTGGGGGCAAGGGGGCCCTGTATAAAGTGTCCCGCCCCAGAGGCGGTCGCAGCTCAGTGTCAGGCAAGGGGGCTCTATATAAACAGCCATAATGCTCCACTCCAGAGGCGCCTGCCTCTCAATTAGGCGGTTGGAGCAGCACAGGAAATGGCTCTCACACACAGCACAGGATATGCCTCTGAGACCCAGGGATGCCAGTTCCTGGTGAATCCACACTTGGCGCTAACTGTCCCTCCAGGAGTTCCACTCTTCCAGTGACGCCGAGCGCGCCTCCTTCTTGGCCTTCGTGGCACGGGTGGACTCTTCCCTCCTGCATCACTACCATTCCCTCCTGAGGCACTTGCAGGTAAGGTGTCAGCTGCACGGTGTCCCCTTTGGAAATAGCTAAGCCAGGCTGAGGTTCGGATGGGAGCCGGTGAAAGAAAACACGGTGGGTAGGGGACGCTCTCCACTGACAGTCAGCGCTGGCCCCAGGGCAGCCCTAGGAGGGTCTGTGCTGCTGGGAGCAGGGCAGGGGCTCAATAGGGGGGCTCACTTGTGGATTTTCTCTATAATAAACAGTCTCTTTGGTCCACCCCAGAGGCAGCCACATCTCAGCGCTGGGTGAGGGATTGCTGTATAAGCAGACCCCGCTCCCCACCCCAGAGTCGGCTGCATCTCAGCACTGGGTGAGAGTCCATGTATAAACAGCTGCAGCGCTTGACCCTAGGATTGGCAGCATCTCACTGTGGAGTGAACAGATCCCTTCTCAGACATGGTGCTGTGGGATCCTTGGGGCTGGGTGTCCCATACAGACGTACCTTCCTGCTGCCCCTCCACAGGCTCTCTACGACCCCATTAACCCCGACCGGGACACCCTGCCAGAGTTGGCTCTGAGTGACACCGAGCGCCTGGCTAAGGAGCGGCAGGTCCTGGCTGAGTTGGAACCGGTGCTGGATCAGGCCAACTTCAACAGTCTGTCGGAGGATGTCCTGGCCTACGCCCTCATCGTGCATCACCCTCAGGATGATGTCCAGGTGTGGCCACCTCTGGGGAGGGGAGCGGCCCATCCGGCACTGCCCCAGTGTAACGCTTCGGAAAAGCTAATTCCTCTCTGCCCCAATCCCGTGCCCTGCTACTGAGCCAGCAGGCCTCTTGCCCCCTGCAACTGCCTCTCCCTTGGTTACCACTTTGGGACAGACCCTCCTGCCTGCCTATAATCCCATCAGGTATACAGGATTTCCCTTCTCTCCCTGAGCTGTGCAATGAAAAAACCCTATTCCCCACCCCAGAGGCAGCTGCATCTCAACGACAGGCCAGGGGTCCCTGTATAAACAGCCCCCATGCACCACCCCAGAGGAGCCACGTCTCCACGCCTGGCAAAGGATCCCCATATAACCAGCTCTTGTGGCCCTCCCCAGAAGTGGCCGCATTCGAGGGCCGGTTGTATTGGGAGGACCCAGGCTTAGCAACCCATCCCGTTGTGTATTGTGGCTATATGTTCCCCTTTGTTCCCCAGGTTTCAGTGAACTTGGATCAATACGAGTACATCCGGTTCTGGGCCCTCGGCCAGCGTGTTGGAGTCCTCCCGATTAAATCCACGCTGGGGCCCCGGAAGGGGCTGTTCAGCACGGCCCGGACCCCCGCGGAAAGGCAAGGACACCCCCTCTTTTTACCCTCCAGCCAGGATCTCTAGGAGCAGAATGGCTTGGGGGCGCTGTGCTGTGGGAATGGGGCAGGGGACTCAATACGGGGCACTCTCCCCTGACAGTCAGCATTCGTGCCAAAGCCCCAGGACGGTGCTAGGGAGCACTGTGCTGCTAGGGCCTCAGTAGGGGGTGCTCTCCCCTCACAGTCAAAGTTGACCCCAGTGCCCCAGGAGTGAAGTGGGGGGCTCAGTAGGGGGCACTCTCCTCCAGCAATCAGTGCTGGCCCCAGGGGTCCATCCAGGCTCTTGACCTCCCTTCCCTGCCCCTGTCAGTCGTGGCCTGAACCATGATCTCGGGGGCTGCACCCGCAGTGCCTGGCCCTAGATCCCACCCCGCTGACGGTGTTACCCACCCCCAGGCATTATTTCAAGCGGGTGCTGGTGGCGGCCCGGCCCAGAAACGCCCACCTGGTGCTGAAGTGCTTCAAGGACATCCCCTTGGAGGCGCTGGAGCAGCTGCTGCCAGGCGTGAGAATCCGCACGTCCATCTTCTACAAGACGCTGCTGAACGTCACGCTGGTGGTGAGTGGGCTGGTCCTCTTCGTCAATGTTGGCATGGTGGTGCTGTCCGACCTCAAGATCGGCACCAGCTTCCTGCTGCTCTGCTTCGCCGCCTTCATGTCCTTCCGCGCCTGGAAGGTAGGTGCCTCTGGTGAGATCGGTGCCGCTGAGACCCCTGGGAGGGAGGTTGGGGCCCCCGTCACGCCGGGCGCTGCGCAGACCCCCCCCTTCCGGCCAAGATTGGGGGCCCCTATCGTGCCATGCGGACCCCATTGTGCTGCGTCCTGTGTATTCTCATAGAAATAGGTCCTGCACCAAAGAGCTCACAGTTTAATTAGACAAGGGAGAGGGGAAACTGAGGCACAGATTGACTAATTGAGTTGACAGCGTCCCACAGCAGGTCAGGGGTAGAGCTGGGAAGAGCACCCAGGGCTCCAGTGCCCTACCCATGAGACCACATGGCCTGAAGGCTCCCCTCAGCATCTGAATGGAACCACCAAGTTGCCAGGCCTTGGTGCTGCAGCTACTCTCCTCCCAGAGCTAGGAGATCGAACCCAGGAGTCTGGGCTCCCCGCTGTAACCACTAGACCCCCCTCCCCTCCCGAGCAGGGGGTAGGACCCAGGCATCCTGACCCTGTGCTCCCCGCTCAGGTGTTCAGGCAACGGCGGAACATCCACTCCCTGGAGCTGGCGCACATGCTGTATTACCGCAGCACCTCCAACAACTCGGAGCTGCTGGGGGCGCTGGTGCTGCGGGCCCAGGAGGAGCATGCCAAGGAGCTGATCCTGGCACACAGCTTCCTGCGCCGGCAGCCAGCCCGGCCCCCGCACGGCCTCGCAGGTAGGGACCAGGGAGGCAGGGCTGAGAGATGGGGTCTCCCCAGCAGGGGGGCGCTCTCACTCAGGAGGGCAGGGCTGAGAGGGAGTGTCTCCCCATCAGGTTGGAGGGACCCCAGGGCTGAGAGTGTGTGTGGGTCTCCCCAGCAGGGGGCGCTCTCATGCGGGGGCAGAGCTGATGGGGGGGGTTCCCCAGCAGGGGGCGCTCTCCCTAGGGTGACCCAGGTCTCCTCTCTCCCCAGACCCTGAGACCGTGGCTGGCCTTCAGGAGCACGTCCAGTCATGGCTGCGGCTCCACTCGGGCCTGGAAGTCTCCTTCTGTGCCGACCGCGCCTGCCGGCACCTGCTCAGCCTAGAGGGGGGGCACCGGGCCGATCCTGCCATGGCCCCTGGGTCCCACTGATGCCCCATGGCCGTTTGCAGCGTGGGCACCCCCGATCCCTCCTCCCGGCTGTGCAGGGACAGCACTGGAGGGGGGGCCCCTATGGAGCATGCAACACTCAGGAAGGGGAGGAGAACTGAGCGCCCCTCTTCCCCCCCATGCACACACACTCTGAGCATGTTCCTGGTGCCTTCTGGGAGTCCTGCCAACTCCCATGCTTGGCATGGCCCTGCTGTTACCCAGCTACTGCCAGGGCTGGATTGCTGGGTCGTTAACCCCCTCTGGGCTGCCTGGTGCCCGAGGGGTTCTGTTGGCCACCGTTCAAGAAGGATGCGTGGACGTTGGCAGGGGAGCGTCGGCTCATTGACACCAATGAGTCAAAGGCTATTCAGCCGGGAGGGCTCTGTCCCCATTACAGCCCCTCCCCCCATCTCCCACAAGGGATTTGGACCCTGGATTTCTCTTCTCTTTGGCAGAAAGAGAGTGCCCAAAGCCCACCCGGCCAAACCCTCCCTGCTGTGCCCGGACCCCAGCATTGGCTGCCCATGGCGCATGGATTTGCACCTAGCGCCTCTCTGGGAGCGTGTCCACGCTGCTGTGTGAGGAGCGGGATTGGCCCACCCGACCCGAGCCAGTGCAGAATTCAGGCCGTGAAGGGCATGCAGAATTCAGACCGTGATTTCCGACGGGCCGGCCAGTTGGCAGGGGCTGCTTCGCTCTGGCTCCTCCCATGATTTCCTCTGCTGCTCATTTTCACAGCGCCTGGCCTCGATTTATGTGTGAGAAAGTGACTTTTGGGCAGGAGTGGAAGAACGCTGGGCCTCCTCCCCCCAAATGAAAGCACTTTAGTCGCCACGGGTGGGACTGCTCACAGCACACTTCCCATAGCGCCAGGGCCAGTTCACTGGCTACATTGACTCCGGGATAGTCAGGCTCCAAGCCAGCACCTTTCCCTGGTGGGGGGAGAGAACCCAGGAGTCCTGGCTCCCAGCTCCGGGTGAGCAACAATAAAATGTCTTAGCCTTAGGAGCCCAGCTTTATTCCCTGGCCTGAAAGCCTCTCTGCAGGGAAGGGAGTTCCTACTGTATTTGCAGTGCAATAAAGAGGTTTGTTGTTTGATCCCTGCTCTCTGCCCCCAGCCCTGATCTTTGCAGGGCATGCCAGCCTGGGGGCAAATCCACTACATTCCCTCCCCCCCAGCGCAGGGTGATTTCCACCCCCATCGGGCAGCCTAGAGAGTTGGTGTGACTGGGGGGCAGGTGCGTAGCCCGGCCCTACCCACAATCCCTTGCTCCTGGAGGGAGATGGTCACACAGGGGTGTTTGTGGCTCTGCCACAACTCGCTTGGCCCGGCTGTACCCACAATCCCTTGCTCCAGGCAAAAGTGCCGTCAAAGCCACCAGGCGAGTAGATAAGGTCACTTTTTTATTGTCCAAACCTATAAATGATGGAGCCCAGGCACGGGGCTGGACAGAAGCCGTGCACTGAGATGCTGCCGAAGGAAGGCTCCCCATAGCCCCCTGGGAGCCCAGAAATCCCCGCCTCGGGGAAGAAGGGGTATCCCTTCCCTGGGACCACCCCTCTGGTGCCTGCCTCCTTCCTGAGGAGTGAAGGGTGCAGCACTGTGGAACTGCCACCTGTCAAGGAGGGGTGGACCCCAGATTTATAAGCCATGTTCTGGACCAGGGGCTGCGGCTTGGCTAAGCCCTGCCCCCCCTCTCTGCCAGCCATGGGCAAAGGGTGTGACACCCCTCCAGATTTCTATGTGATGTTCAGGGGCATGGCACCCAGATTTGTAAGGCATGGCCAGGGGCCCCATCCCCAGCGTGTTCAGCAAGATGATTGGACAGTGTCACCCCAGCGGGGGGGATCCTCTCCATGACCAGGGGAATGGCTTGGGTTGTCCCACCCACAACAGGCTGGGGAACAGGGGATGGCCAGGGGGCCTTGTCATGGGGGCAGGAGGGAGCCCTGGCCATGGGTGGGAGGAGAGCAGGTGCCCATGCAGAGGGGGACCCGACCCTGGGTGCCCCGGCACAGGCAAGGCAAAGGGAGCTGGGTGTGGCCAGGACAGGCTCCAGGGCCCCAGTGGTGTGTGACAGCCAGGCTGCTCTGGGGCAGGGGGAAGGGATCAGCCCATGAGAATGACTCCCCCACCCCAGCATGGGCCATGGTCAGGAGCAGCCCCCCCACAATGGGGGCAGGGGTCACTCCCTCTTGCGGAGGTGGATGTACATGATGCCACTGAGCAGCGCCAGGGGGAAGGCCAGCCAGGCCAGCACGAAGCAGTAGCCGAAGGAACCGCCCGGCTGCCGGTGGTGGTGGAATTTGCTCACGTGGATGGCGTAGATCAAGGCGGCTGTGAACACCGAGAGACCTGCACCGGGGGTGAGGGGGGGACAACAGAGAAAGAAGGGGTGAGGGGCAGGTTCAGGCCAGAGCAGCCAGGCGTCCTGACTCCCAGCCCACCCCCACTAACCACTAGCCCCCACTTCCCTCCCAGAACTGGGAATAGAACCCAGGAGTTCTAGTTCCCTGCCCCCACCTTCTAACCACTAGCCCCCACTCTCCTCCCAGAGCCAGGGATAGAACCCAGGAGTCCTGGCTCCCAGCCCCCCCACATTGACACCACTAGACCCAACTCCCCTCCCAGAGCCAGGGATAGAACCCAGGAGTCCCGGCTCCCAGCCCCCCCCCACCACATTGACACCACTAGACCCAACTCCCCTCCCAGAGCTGGGGAGAAAAGTGGTGCTGTGACACGGCCCCCCTGGGGCAGGGTGCGGGGGCTGGTTACACAGGGCTCCCTTGCATGGGGCGGGGCTGGGCACTCACAGGCCAAGAGCTGGCAGACGCCGGTGGCGTAGAAGAGCCCCCCGCGCTCCATGGTGTAGAGCTGGTACATGAAGAGGATGAAGGCGAAGCTGGAGAAGAGCAGAGCCAGGACCATGAGGGCTTGGACGGCATGGAGCCACTCTGGGGACCAAGGAACAGCCGCTGGTGAGACCACAGACCCCTCGCCCGGACGTGGCCCCTCTGGGGTAAGGTGCGGGGGCTGGGTATACAGGGACCCCTTGCCCGGTGCTGGGACGCAGCCCCTCTGGGTTGGGACATGGGGGCTGTGTTGTTTAGGGACCCCCCCCCCGGCGCTGGGACGTGGCCCCTCTGGGGTGGGGTGTGAGTATACGGGGACCCCTCACCCAGTGCTGGGACGCAGCCCCTCTGGGTTGGGACACGGGGGCTGTGTGTTTAGGGACTCCCCCCCCGCCCCCGGGGTGGGGCATGAGGTGCGGGGGCTGGGTATACAGGGACCCCTTGCCCGGTGCCAGGATGTGGCCCCTCTGGGGTGGGGCACGTGGGCTGGGTATACAGGACCCTCCCCCAGTGCTGGGACGCAGCCCCTCTGGGGTGGGACACGGGGGCTGTGTGTTTAGGGACTCCCCCCCCCGCCCCCGGGGTGGGGCACGAGGTGCGGGGGCCGGGTATACAGGGACCCCTTGCCCGGTGCCAGGATGTGGCCCCTCTGGGGTGGGGCACGTGGGCTGGGTATACAGGACCCTCCCCCAGTGCTGGGACGCAGCCCCTCTGGGGTGGGACACGGGGGCTGCGTGTTTAGGGACTCCCCCCCCGCCCTCTGGGGTGGGGCACGAGGGCTGGGTATACGGGGACCCCTCGCCCGGCACAGAGATGCAGCCCCTCTGGAGTGTGGTGCGGCTGGCCCAGAGTATCTGGGACCACCCCATCCTGTCAGTGCCCCCTGGCACTCCCCCTCATGCTTACCACCCCCTTCCCCCCCATCCCAGAACAACCCCAGCCATTCCCTGCCCCGCTCCGGGACCCCCACTCACGGCTGTCGGCAACAGAGGCGCACACCCAGCTCTGGGTGCTGTTGTCGTACAGACAGTCGTACCACAGATTGACGGTCTCATCATCCGGCAGCACCCACCACGACTGGGGGGACAAGGGGGTTAGCACAGGGCCCTGAGATGGCCTCCCCTCCCCCTGCCTGGGGACTTGGGCCAGGGCACCTGGGTTCTCTCCCTGGCTCTGGGAGGGGAGTGGGGGCTGGTGGTTAGAGCAGGGAAGCTGGGAGCCAGGACTCCTGGGTTCTGTCCCTGGCTCTGGGAGGGGAGTGGGGGCTGATGGTTAGAGCAAGGAAGCTGGGAGCCAGGACACCTGGGTTCTCTGCCTGGCGTGGGGGGGGCGGTGGGGCGTCTCACCTTGTCCAGAGTGGCAACGAAGAGCAGCACGAGGATGAGGACGTGCAGGCCCGTGATGGCAAAGAGGAGGAAGCTCATGGCGAGTGCTGGGGGGGGTGTCAGAGATAGCGGGTGTCAATGGGGAACGTGCCCATGCCCAAACACCTCCTGAGGCCTGGGCCAGATCCTCACCCCCCCCTCGTCAGGACATCCCCCAGGCCTTTCCCCACAAACCAGCCAGGAGCCAGCCCACACCCCTGTCCCCCCGGATTCCTGGCTACCCCCCAGTCCTTCCGCGCCCCCCTCCCCGGTCTCCTGCTCGTCCCCACGCACTTCCCGGTTCCAATCCAAAGGGGAAGACTAACTCTGAGGTGGGAAGTTCCCAGCACCCCCCCAGGCACCGTCCCGCCCCGAATCTCTGACTCCACTCCCCACCCCCCATGCACACACACAAACATCCCTCTGTCCCAGCCTCCCCTAATGGGTTCCAGATGCTTCAGGATCATGTGAGTGCTGGGTGTGGGACTGGATTGACCCCCACTCCCTTCCCAGAGCCAGGCAGAGAACCCAGGAGTCCTGGCTCCCAGCCTCCCCATTTATGAGATGGCAGGGCGGGATCCCGGGGTAGATGGGCCCGGAGGTCTGATCCGGGGGGCAGGGAGGGGACAGGATACTGGGGTAGATGGGCCTATCAATTTAGCACTGAATATTTCGTCCTACTCAGGAATTCCCAATTTGTTCCTGGCCTCTCAGCTGGGGCATGTGGGAATCCCGCCCTCCCCCCCGGCTCCATCGGCCTCTGGGGTTGGGTTCAGGCCAGCTTCCCCCACCCCATGTTTCCATGTAGGATGGCACTTTATACAGGGACCCCCCGCCGGTGAATTGAGGCAGGCCAAAATGAATCAGTTGGGACTGTGGCAGGGTTCACCCTCCCAGTTTGTGGGGGAAATAGGAAATATTTACAGAGCACAGCCTCAGTATTACAGCTCGTTTCAAACATGCTGCATCCGTGAGCACAGCACCCCCTAGAGTCTGTGCTGACTGGGGAGAGCGCCCCCTGCTGAGCCCCCCGCCCTGCTCCCCGCAGCCCAACGCCCCCTGCTGAGCCCCCCGCCCCGCTCCCTGCAGCCCAGCGCCCTCTGCTGAGCCCCCTGCCCCTCTCCCCGCAGCCTAGCGCCCCCCCTGAGCCCCCTGCCCTGCTCCCCGCAGCCCAGCGCCTTCTGCTGAGCCCCCCGCCCCACTCCCCGCAGCCCAGCGCCCCCTGCTGAGCCCCCTGCCCTGCTTCCTGCACCACAGCGCCCCCTGCTGAGCCCCCCGCCCCCTGCAGCCCAGCACCTTCTGCTGAGCCCCCCGCCCTGCTCCCCACAGCCCAGCACCCCCGCTGAGCCCCACGCCCCGCTCCCCGCAGCCCAGCGCCCCCTGCTGAGCCCCCCGCCCTGCTTCCTGCACCACAGCGCCCCCTGCTGAGCCCCCCGCCCCCTGCAGCCCAGCACCTTCTGCTGAGCCCCCCGCCCTGCTCCCCACAGCCCAGCACCGCCGCTGAGCCCCACGCCCCGCTCCCCGCAGCCCAGTGCCCCCTCCTGAGCCCCCTGCCCTGCTCCCCGCAGCCCAACGCCCTCTGCTGAGCCCCCTGCCCCAGCACCCTGAAGCCCAGTGCCCCCTGCTGAGCCCCCCGCCCCGCTCCCCACAGCCCAGTGCCCCCTCCTGAGCCCCATGCCCTGCTCCCCGCAGCCCAACGCCCTCTGCTAAGCCCCCTGCCCCAGCGCCCCCTGCTGAGCCCCCTGCCCTGCTCCCCGCAGCCCAACGCCCTCTGCTGAGCCCCCTGCTCCAGCACCCTGAAGCCCAGCGCCCCCTGCTGAGCCCCCTGCCCCACTCCCCGCAGCCCAACGCCCTCTGCTGAGCCCCCTGCCCTGCTTCCCGCAGCTCAACGCCCTCTGCTGAGCCCCCCCGCCCCAGCACCCCCTGCTGAGTCCCTGCCCACTCCTTGCAGCCCAGTGCCCCCTGCTGACTCCCTGCCAGCTCCCTGCAGCCCAGCATCCCCTGCTGAGCCCCCCGCCCTGCTCCCTGCAGCACGGCACCCCCCATAGGGGCACTGGGGGCCACTCTGATTCACAGTAACCCCCTCAAAGGCAGCCCCAGCCCTGCCCGGCAGAGCTGGTGACCGGCCTGGCTCCCAGCCCGGGGCCGTTCAGCCACAAGTTAGTATTTTCTGTTCTAAATCAAGACACCATTGAAGAGACACAAACAACTGACCATTGATTGCAGTGGTGATGGCCTGGCTGGGACTGGCTGCCTCACTGAACGGGCCCAGGGCCTCTCCCCTCTGGGCGCCGGCTCCCATCCGGTCCCAGGGCAGGGGACAGGCTGGCTCAGGGGGGCAGGGAATGGGGCTCGGGGCCTTTCTCCTCTAGGGGGTGCCGGCTCCCATCCAGCCCCAGGGCAGCGACTGGCTGGCTCAGGGGGGCAGCGAATGGGGCACGGGGCCTTTCCCCTCCAGGGGGCGCCAACTTCTATCCCACTGTGGGAGTCCGTTGGTCTCAGCCCAGCTCCTAGTGGGATGGGGGTCCACAGACACCAAGCAGAGCAGAGTCCAAGGGCTGGATGGATCCAGAAACAGGGCCCTCCTCTAGGGCTGTATGCACTTTGGGGGCAGGGGTTGGGCGGACTGGGGGGGGTTGGTGTTCGTGGGGGAGTGGCACTGTGTGTGCTGGGGGGGAGCTGGGTGTACCTGGGGGGCGCTGCATGTGCTGGGGTGGTTGGGTGGGGTAGGAAGGCAGTGTGTGTGCTGGGGGGGGTGTTGGGTGGGGCAGTGTGTGTGCTGGGGGGGGGTGTTGGGTGGGGCGCTGCGTGTGCTGGGGGAGGGGATGCTGTGGGCGGGAGGGGCTACCAGAGGCCGCATAGCGCCCGGGGCAGGGGTTCAGGGGTTGTTTCTTCCCCTCTAAACCAAGAGCATGGAAGTTGGGGGGAGCAGCCAGAGTCCTGGGACCGCCCCCCCCCCGCACAGCAGCTAGTGCAGAACTTTTACACTCCGCAAAGAAAACGTCCAGACAGAGACCGACCGACCGACCCACAGACAGACAGAGGCATCTCCCCTCCTGCAGGGTGGTAAAGGGGCAGGACCCCAGCAGGGCAGGGAGTTAAGGGGGGCAGGTCCCCCAGCGGGGAGTTAAGGGGGAGAAGGTCCCGCAGCAGGGAGTCAAGGGGGGCAGGGGGCAGGTCGCCCAGCAGGGAGTCAAAGGGGGCAGATCCCCCAGCGGGGAGTTGGAGGGGGGCAGGGAGCAGGTCTCCCCCAGGACAGAGTGAAAGGGGGCAGGTCCCCCCCGCTGGAGGGGGTGGGGGATACCTGGCGCTGCAGACGGGCTGGGGGGGGGTCTCTCCTCTTTCGCGCCGGCTGCCTCTAGCCCTCTCTCTCTGCCCGTCTGAATCCTCCTCCCGCTCCCCAGCCCTACCCCTGGCAGCCGCCCCAGCAGGGAGGGGCCGGACGGGGCTGGCGTGTGTCTGGCGAAGTACAACCCCCTGGATTTCCACTCCCGGGGGGGGGGCATCCCCGAACGCAGGGGAACCCCCAGAGCGATCCACCCCCCTCAACGTGGTAACCCCCCAGAACAATGCCCAGCATCCTCCCCGAAGACTTTGCTGCCGGCCAAAATCATTCCCCCCAAGCCCCCCGCCCCAGGTAAAGTCGGGAAGCAAACTGCAGGAGTTTGTGCCCCGTCATAAAAGACCCCCCCAACATTTGAACAGAACCCGTAAATTTCACTCCACCACTGCTAACCCCCCCACAATGGATGGCAGATGGGAAGGGCTATGGGACACTAGCCTCCCGGGGCCAGCCAGGGACCCCAATCCTGGACAGCAAAGAGGGCAGGTTAATGGGGTCTGTGAAGCCCACTTTTAAAGAGTTAATAAGATTCCCCCTCCCCTGGGCAACTGGGGCTTTCACTTCCCCATTGAGGTTTGCACAAAATAAGGAGCCCGTGCTGGGGAACCAGGAATAGAAATAAACAGCTCTTTATCTTGGGGAGTGGTTAAAACGCAGGGACGGGGGCTGGGAGCCAGGACTCCTGGGTTCTATCCCAGCACTGGGAGTGGAATGGGATCTAGTGGTTAGAGCAGGGGGGCTGGGAGCCAGGACTCCTGGGTTCTTTCCCAGCTCTGGGAGTGGAATGGGATCTAGAGCTCAGCAGTGAGCAGAAGGCAAATACCCATGGATGCAGCTGCCCCTCCCCACCCTGGCTTGGCTGTTGCGGGGGGCCCTGGTGGCGACCCCAGGTACCTCAGGCAGAGAGCTCAAGGGGGCGGAGATGGGGCAATAGGAAAGCAGACCCATGTATCATCATCTCCGCACTCAACATCCTGTCCCCTGAACCCGCAGCCCAATCAGGCACATGGTGCCCTGGCAACAGTCATTGCAAGCAGCATGGCAACCGCTGTGATGGGACAAACACAGATGGGCGGGTGGGGTGTTCGGGTTTGGTGGTTTCCTGTGCTGGGGTGTTGCATGGTGTGTGGGGGTGTGTGACCAGAGGCCCATGAGTCACACAGCCCCCAGCAGCCCAACCCACTCCTGGGTGTATTCACACAGCTGTACCAGCACCCTGCTCATACACCTGACTCCCCATCTGTTGCACCCTGCTTCCTGGTGCACCCCACCTGCCCAATGCACCTGGCTCCCCCAGCTATGCACCCCACCCGCTCAATACACCTGCCCCCAGCTATGTACGCGCCTCAGTGCACACTGCCCCAATGCACCCAGCACCCCAGCTGTGCACCCCGCTCCCCAAAAATAACAAGGAGTCCGGTGCCACCTTAAAGCCCAAATAAATCTGTTAGTCCTTAAGATGCCACTGGGTTCCTCGTTTTTGTGGATACAGACTAACACCCTACCCCATGATACCCACTCCCCAATGCACTCAGCCCCCCAGCTGTGTATCTCCCCTCCCCCAATGCACCCAACTCCCCCAGCTATGCACGTGCCACAATGCACCCAGCCCCCCAGCTGTGCACTTGCTTCCCTATGCCCCTGGCCTCCTACCCGTGCACCTGCCCCCCCTATCCGTGCACCCTGCTTCCCAGGGCATCCAGCACTCCAGCTGTGCACCCCACTCCTCTATGCACCCGCCCCCCTCAGCTATGCACGTGCCCCATGCATCCACGGCCCCCCAGCTGTGCACCCCACCCCCAATACACCATCCCCCCAGCTGTGCACGCGCCCCAGTGCGTCCAGGGCCCCAGCTGTGCACGTGCCCCAGTGCTCCCAATCGCAGCGCTCCATCCACTTCCCAGGCCCAGCACACCGCTCCCGTCCCGACTCCCGCCACAGACCAGGGAGGGAGGAACCGCGCATGCGCGGGGCGCCCGCTGGAGGACGGGGGAAGCCGAGAGGGGCGGGGTTCGCGCACTGGGCGAGGCCTCGGTGGAGGGTGGGGGAGGAGAGAGGGAAGCTGTTGGGACAGCGCATGCGCAACATCGGCCCATCTTGCTCAGGGTGGTGATTTAGGAGTCCGGGGGTGGGAGTGACGCCAGGCTCCGCCCCCTGGACTAGCCACGCCCCCTTGCCTCTCCTGGCCTCCTGGTGAGACACCCCATCACCCCCAGGGCAGGGTTTGGGGCCTTGGCGTGACTTGGCGGGGCCTTGGTGTGAGCTGCCGGGGCCTTGGCATGATGGGGCCTTGGTGTGTCCTGACGGGGCCTTGGTGTAAGCTGCCAGGGCCTTGGCGTGACGGGGCTTTCGTGTGAGCTGCCAGGGCCTTGGCATGATGGGGCCTTGGTGTGACCTGACGGGGCCTTGGCATGACGGAACTTTCATGTGAGCTGCCAGGGCCTTGGCGTGACGGGGCTTTCATGTGAGCTGCCGGGGCCTTGCTGTGACCTGACGGGGCCTTGGCATGACGAGACCCTGGTGTGAGCTGCCGGGGCTTTGGCATGATGGGGCCTTGGTGTGAGCTGCCGGGGCCTTGGCATGACGGGACCCTGGTGTGAGCTGCCGGGGCTTTGGCATGACGGGGCCCTGGTGTGAGCTGCCGGGGCCTTGGCGTGCCGGGGCCTTGGCGTGACCTGACGGGGCCTTGGCATGACGGGGCCCTGGTGTGAGCTGCTGGGGCTTTGGCATGATGGGGCCTTGGTGTGAGCTGCCGGGGCCTTGGCATGACGGGACCCTGGTGTGAGCTGCCGGGGCCTTGGCATGATGGGGCCTTGGTGTGAGCTGCCGGGGCCTTGGCGTGCCGGGGCCTTGGCGTGACCTGACGGGGCCTTGGCATGACAGGGTCTTGGCATGACGGGGCCTTGGCGTGGCATGACGGGGCCACTGGGGCCTTGGCATGACCTGCTGGTGTCTTGGTGTGATTGGACGGGACTTTGGTGTGACCAGCTGGAACCTTGGTGTGACCAGCTGGGGACTTGGATGGGGCCTTGGCATGATGGCATGACCTGCCATGTGCTTGGTGTGACAGGACTGTGGAGTGATGTGGCCTTGGTGTGACCTGTCAGGACCGTGGTGTAGTGGGGCCATGGTGTGACTTGATGGGGCCATGGCGTGACATGATGGGGCCTTGGCTTGCCATGGCCTGCTGTAGCTGGGGTGTAGCGAGAGCTTCTGGGGCCATGGTCAGATGGGACGGTGTCTTGCTGTAACCTGATGTGTCTTTGGGGTAATTGGGCCTTGGCGTGACCTGATGGTGTGTTGGCATGACAGGAGGGGGCAAACATGGGACAGAGTCTTAGCGTGGCCTGAGGGCACCGAGGTGAAATGAAACAACCCTGAGCAGCAATGGCCCCCCCTGTGGTCGTGACAGAGCAGCCATCCCATTGGGACACAGAACTGCTGGGGAAGGGAGCAGTGTCAAGTGTCCTCCCTCACCCTGTGGCCCCAGCTCTGCTGTCCCTTGGCTCCTCCCCCACATCCTGGCATCCCCCACCCCAGCAGGACCCCACCCCAACCTGCCATCCCTGGTACAGGCACCTGGGGGCTCCCTGGCTTGGAAATAAATACCTCCTGAGTCCCTGTTCATCCAGCCATCGCACCCCTCTAACCACTAGGTCCCACTTCCCTCCCAGAGTGGGGATAGAACCCAGGAGTCCTGGCTCCCAGCCCTCCGTCCCCCCCTGCAGTGTAGACATTCTGCATGGCTGGGGGCGGGAGGGATGGGGGTGTGTTTGTGGTTGGAGTGGGGTGGGGATGGGGGAGAGGGGATGGGTGTGGGGTGGAGTGGGGGAAAGGGAGGTGGGAGGTTGGTGGGGGGAATAAAGAGGATTTTCCAGCATGGCTCTCCGGTTCCCCCTAATCTGACACGCCCTCCTTTTCTCCCCCCAGGGCTCTGTCCTCTCCCCTCATTGGCTGAGGTATTTCTGCTTCCTGGAGACGGTTACTAACAACTCGGGCAGTGCAGGGTAGTGGGGACCGGGATGCTGGCAGGCGAGGAGAGGCCAGGCGTGATTCCCGCACCTCCCTGTGCCTGGCACGGGCTGTGCCCCCCCCGAGCCCACTGACCACCCTCCCCCGGACTGGCTGCCGGACAGTGAGGTAAATCCCTGCACCCAAGGGTGGGGAGTACTGGGGCTAGGAAGGAAATTGGATCCCAGATCTCCCCCCACCCTGAACCTTCCCCCCAAACTCTCCCCTGAGCCTCCAAACCTTCTCCCCAACTCACCACCGACCCCCGAACCTTCTCCCCAACTCACCACTGACCCCTGAACTTTCCCCCTAAACTCTCCCCTGAGCCCCCCGAACCTTCCCCCAAAACTCGCCCTGACCACCTGAACCTGCCCCCAGCCACAAAACAAACCACCTGATCCTTTGCTCCCAAATGACCGCCTCCCAAACTCCACAGCTCCCTGAACCTTCCCCCCCAATCCCACCCCACCAACTCCTTAAACCCTCCTAGCCCCTATGCACCAACCCCATGCCTTCTCCAGCCCCTCCAAAGCACGAGGTGGGGGATGGGGGCAGCGTTAGCCTCGGCTCGTGACGCTCCACCCCAGAATCAGCCACATGCCTGACAGCGCGAGGGCTGCCCCAGAGCCTCAGGAGGTTACCCCCTCTCCTGATGCCCCAGTGCTGGGCTGGGCACCCCCGGCGTGCCCCCAATGTCCAGCCACACCCCCTGCACCCCCGTCTCTCTCTGGGCCGTGGCAGCCGGGATCCAGTTAAAAGCCCTCTCTCTCTCTCCTCACTGTTCTTTCTTGGCCACCTGTCGGCGAGGAGGAGGAGGAAAAGATGCCACTGCACCAATCCGCCTCAAGTACCCGCTCGGAGGGCAGCGACCTGGACCTGGAGGGCATCGGTAATAGCTCTGCCCCAGGGCTTTGTGGGAAGTCTACGGGTTGGCATCTCCTGGTTGCCAGCAGACAGAATGGGAGCTACCCCACTGCCTCCGGCTTGGACTTGCTGCCGCTGCCCTCAGCGTGGCCCCACCCCCTGTACTCTGCCGCCCAGTGCCCATGTGTGGCCCCCGCCTCCTGTGCTCTGCCCCCACAGTGATTCCTGTACGGCCCCTTCTCCGTGCTCTGCCCCCTGGTACCCACCCCATGGCCTTCCCGCCCCATGCACTCTGCATGGCCCTACCCCCAGCATGGCCCCATGCCCAGTACTGCTGTGTGGCCCTACCCCCTGTTCTCTGGCTCCAGTGCCCCACAGCATGTTGTTCCAGTGCCACATGGGGCTCCCTACTCATGACCCTACCACTCTGGTGCCCGCCCTGTTTTCTCTCCCTGCCCCACGTCTCTGTCCGACCCCTGTCCCGTGCCCTCGGTCCCAGGAGCTGGTGGTAACAATACCCTGGCCCTCCCAGCACTACCCCATCAGCCCAGCCAGGGCAAGGGGTCCCCCCCACGCTGGGGGACATGTCCTTCCCTGCCAGGATGCCAGAGGCTGTGGGGAAGGCATCTGGGAGGGGGGCAGCAGGGCTGGTGGCCAGAGGACCAATCCTGCCTCTGGGGATGGGGGCAGCACCTCACTTAGCCAGATCACTGCACTTAACGGACTTTGGATTGACCCCAGGGGGCTGAGATCAGAACCTGGCTCTGTCCCCATTGCAGTCAGGAGTGACTCCAGATTGATCCCAGAGGGCTGAGATCAGAACCTGGCTCTGTCCCCATTGCAGTCAGGAGTGACTCTGCATTGGCCCCGAGGGGGGTTGGGGCTGAGATCAGAACCCGGCTGCCCTCTGCCTTTAGCCCCTCCCATCCCCAGATATCCCACCCCCAACTCTGTCCTGGCATGGGGCATTGTCCCATGGCTGGGATGACGCCAACGCTTCACTCCAAGATGTGGAACCTTGGAAGTGGGACCTTGGTATGATAAGGGGTCTTGGCGTAATGGGATGGGGTATTGACATGACAGGGTGAGGCCATGGCAGACCTTGGCATGACATGATGAGGCCTTGGCGTGACGGGGCATGGCCTTGGCGTGATGTCACGGGGCCTTGGCGTGACAAGACAAAGAATCTTGGCCTCAGATGACAAAGGCCTCAGACTCGTCTGCTGCCTTCTCTAACTATTCCCTTCCTCCCTTTTCTGACCCCCCCATCTCACGCCCCCAGCCGAGAGTGAGCTGGCCAAACTGCAGCGCCAGTTCCGGCTGCTAGCGGGCGACCGCCATGCCTACACCCTGCAGTCCCAGGAGACCATCCGCAAGCAGCTGTAGGTACCCCCCTGCAGTCCCTGGGGCCAGGGTCACCGGGCTGGGGCAGGAAACCTGGGAATGATCCCTGACAGCAGGGTCACCGGGCTATGGGGAGGGGCCTGGGAATGATCCCTGGGGGTGGGATCACTAGGTTAGGGGGAGGGACCCAGGAAAGATCCCAGGGGTTGGGGTCACTAGGCTGGGGGGCAGGTTCAACACACAAACCTATACAACGCAACGAACACTCCCCTCACGCTGTAACACAGACTGACGCACTCCCCTCTGCACACTGATGCGTTATTGATGTAACACTCAGCCCCCTAACAACCCACGTGGACCTAGCAACACTCCCCACCACCACACACACACACTAGGCTGAGTCACTGCCCTCTGCCCTCCCCCTTCCCCCATGCTCACACTTGCTCAGACGAGATCACACACACGAGTCCCACACTGGATCACACACAGTGGGTCACACAGATGCATACAGTCAGACAAGCTCACACTAGATCACGCTTGCACATTCGAACACCCACACTCCCGAACACCCACACTCTCGAACACCCACACTCTCGAACACCCACACTCCCGAACACCCACACTCTCACATTAGATCAAACCGTAGCTTACACACAAACCAGGTGACCCAGACTCACCTGCCCACAAGATCCCACGTTCGATCTCACTTGCACGCAACACTGTGCAGACACCAGATCCCACAAGATCCCACCAACACATGACGGATCACCATAGATCACACACGAGATCTCTCTGACACCCACCAGATCACACACACACTAGCTCCACACCCTCCAGTAGCTCCAGCCCCTGCCGCCTCCGCTTCCCCTCCACCCTCCGCCATGGGGCCCCACCGCTGCCACCACCCGGCGCTGCCCACCACCCGGCGCCTCTCCCTGCCCCCCATCTCTGCTGGACACCCTGGTGTCTCCGGCAGGGCCGACCTGCAACGGCTAGAGAAGGAGCGGGAGGGGCTGCTGCGGGAGCTGCGGGTGGCGGAGGGCCGTGCCAACAGGCAGCGGGAGCAGGAGAAGGCTGGCAGCCTGCGTGCCCTGCTGCGACACCAGGACCAGGTGGAGGAGCAGGCGGCCGCGGAGAGGAGGACGGTGGCCCAGCTAGACCATGAGGTACCATTGGCCTGGGAGGGTGGTGTAGTGGTTAGAGCAGAGGGGCTGAGAGCCAGGACTTCAGGGTTCTCTCCCTGGCTCTGGAAGGGCAGTGGGATCTAATGGTTAGAGCAGGGGGGCTGGGAATCAGGAGACCTGGGTTCTCTCCTGGCTCGGGGACGGGAGTGGGGCTGCGGCAATCAGACTGTGTCCCTGGCAGGGCTCCCCCTTCTCCTGTTCCCTGGTGAGTGGACAGGGTGGGGTGGGGTTGGAGGGGAGGCTTGGTGTGGCTCTTCCTCTATCCCACAATGCTATGTGGGGAGTTACCCACAAGGCCTTGAACAATTTCAGAAAGGGGAACTAAACATAAATGAGGAGGTTAGTGAAACAGAAATTAAAAGGTACAGTGCCAAAAATAAAATCCCTGCAAGCTGCATGGAAACTTTTTAAAGACACCATAATAGAGGCTCAACTTAAATGTATACCCCAATTTAAAAAGCATAGTAAGAGATCCAAAAAAGAGCCACCGTGGTTAGACAACAGAGTAAAAGAAGCAGTGAGAGGCAAAAAGGCATCCGTTAAAAAGTGGAAGATAAATCCTAATGAGTAAAATAGAAAAGAGCATAAACTCTGGCAAATGAAGTGTAAAAATGTAATTAGAAAAACCAAAAAAGAATTTGAAGAACAGCTAGCCAAAGACTCCAAAAGTAATAGCAAATTTTTTTAAAAATACATCAGACGCAGAAAGCCTGCTAAACAACCAGTGGGGCCACTGGACGATCGAGATGCTAAAGGAGCACTCAAAGACGATAAGGCCATTTCAGAGAAACTAACTGAATTCTTTGCATTGGTCTTCACTCTTGAGGATGTGAGGGAGATTCCCAAACCCGAGCCATTCTTTTTGGGTGACAGATCTGAGTAACTGTCCCTAATTGAGGTGTCATTAGAGGAGGTTTTGGAACAAATTGATAAACTAAACAGTAATGAGTCACCAGGACCAGATGGTATTCACCCAAGAGTTCTGAAGGAACTCAAATATGAAATTGCAGGACTACTAACTGTCATCTGTTACCTCTCATTTAAATCAGCTTCTGTACCAAATGACTGGAGGATAGCTAATGTGACACCAATTTTTAAAAAGGGCTCCGGAGGTGACCCTGGCAATTACAGGCCAGTAAGCCTGACTTCAATACCGGGCAAACTGGTTGAAACTATCGTAAAGAACAAAATTGTCAGACACATAGATGAACATAATTTGTTGGGAAATAGTCAACATGGTTTTTGTAAAGGGAAATCATGCCTCACCAATCTACTAGAATTCTTTGAGGGGGTCAACAAGCATGTGGACAGGGGGGATCCAGTGGATATAGTGTACTTAGATTTTCAGAAAGCCTTCGACAAGCTCCCTCACCAAAGGCTCTTAAGCAAAATAAGCGGTCATGGGATAAGAGGGAAGTTCTGTCATGGATCGGTAACTGGTTAAAAGATAGGAAACAAAGGGTAGGAATAAATGGTCAGTTTTCAGAATGGAGAGAGGTAAATAGTGGTGTCCCCCAGGGGTCTGTACTGGGCCCAGTCCTATTTAACATATTCATAAACGATCTGGAAAAAGGGGTAAACAGGGAGGTGGCAAAATTTGCTGATGTTACAAAACTACTCAAGATAGTTAAGTCCCAGGCAGACTGCGAAGAGCTACAAAAGGATCTCACAAAACTGGGTGACTGGGCAACAAAATGGCAGATGAAATTTAATGTTGATAAATGCAAAGTAATGCACATTGGAAAACATAATCCTAACTATACATACACAATGATGGGGTCTAAATTAGCTGTTACCGCTGAAGAAAGAGATCTTGGAGTCATTGTGGAGAGTTCTCTGAGATCATCCACTCAATGCGCAGCGGCAGTCAAAGAAGTGAACAGAATGTTGGGAATCATCGAGAAAGGGATAGATGATAAGACAGAAAATCTCATATCGCCTCTATATAAATCCATGGTATGCCCACACCTTGAATACTGCGTGCAGATGTGGTTGCCCCATCTCAAAAAAGATAGATTGGAATAAGTTCAGAAAAGGGCAATAAAAATAATGAGGGGTATAGAACGGCTTCCGTATGAGGAAGTTTAATAAAACGGGGACTTTTCAGCTTGGAAAAGAGGCAACTAAGGGGGGATATGATAGAGGTCTATAAATCATGAGTGGTATAAAGTAAAGAAGGAAGTGTTATTTACTCCTTCTCATAATACAAAAACAAGGGGGCACCAAATGAAATTAATAGGTAGCAGGTTTAAAACAAACACAAGAAAGTATTTTTTCACGCAACACACTGTCAACCTCTGGAACTCCTTGCCAGAGGGTGTTGTGAAGGCCAATACTATAACGGGGTTCAAAAGGGAGCTAGATAGATTCATGGAGTATAGGTGCATCGATGGCTATTAGCCAGGATGGACAGGAATGGTGTCCCTAGCCTCTGTTTGCTAGAAGCTGGGATTGGGTGACAGGGCATAGATCACTTGATGATAACCTGTCTCTTCATTCCCTTTGGGGCACCTGGCTCTGGCCACTGTCAGAGAACAGGATACTGGGCTTGATGGACCTTTGATCTGACCCAGTATGGCCGTTCTTATGATGCTACAGTGCATCCCAGCATGCTCTGGGACAGAGCCTGGGGGATCAGGCTAAGAGGCCCCCCTTCCTCTCTCCATCCCAAAGGGCACTGCTGGGCATCACGCAGAAACTCTTGGGGGTGCTATGGGGCACCCCAGGCGGTGAGACCGTGGAACTTGGGCTGTGGTTCCTAATGGTGTGTCCCCGCTGGCAGATCCGGAGCTGGGAGAAGCGGCTGGCGGGGCTGGCGAAGCAGGTGGGCAGCGCAGGAGTCAGCCAACGGCACAAGGCCCAGGGCCAGAGGAGGGTGCGCACCCTGGAGAACCAGTTGGACAAGGTGAGGGGGGTAGGGCTGTCACTGCCAGAGGGGGGCCTAATGGTTAGAGCAGGGGGGGCTGGGTTCTATCCCAAGCTCTGGGAGGAGAGTGGGGTCTAGTGGTTAGAGCAGGGGGCTGGGAGCCAGGACGCTTGGGTTCTGTCTCGGGGAGGGGAGTGGGGGCTAGTGGTTAGAGTGGAGGGTAGGGGGGACGGGAGCCACGACACCTGGGTTCTCTCCTGGCTCGGGGAGGGGACTAGGTGTCGTTGCCGGCCCTAGGGAGTGAGGCTTCGTTCCATGTTGGGCGGCTCCTCCAGCTGTCTGGGCCCTTGGGGGGGGGGCTAACGCCAGCATCCCCGCTTCTTGTCCCCCGCGTGTCAGGCATCAGCCCGGTTCAACTCCCAGCTGGCGCTGAACGCCGGCCTGCGCGAGGAGCTGGAGACCCTGCGTATTGAACGTGGGCGCTTCGAACACCTCTACCGCAGGCTGGAGAGGGTGAGAGCTCTGCCAGGGGAGCAGGGGTCTGGGAGCCAGGACGTCTGGGTTCTCTCCCCGGCTTAGGGGTGGGGAGTAGGGTCTAACGGTTAGAGCCGGTGGTGGTGGCTGTTAACCCCGTCTTTCCCTTCATGGTTCGAGCTGCACGGACCCCCTGCACCAGGCCTGTCACATGGTGACCAGGGATCCATCAGGCCCCACCAAGCCCAGCATGGGAAACTGGGGCACCACTGGGAGGAGCACACAGAGTTTGGCCCCACCCACCAGTAGGTGATGCACATCAAATGAAGAATTGTTGTTGGCTGATGCTGGCCCCAGTGGGAAGTAGGCATGGAATGGAGGGATCTAACTGGCCAACAAAGGTCTTGTTCAGAAATTGGTGTGGGATGGAGAGGTCTGATTGGCCAGTGAAAGTCCTGCTGTGACACAGGGCCAGAACGGAGGGATTTGATTGGCTGACAGAAGCCCATGACCTTCTCCCCTTGATTCCCAGGAGCTGCAGGAGAGGCGGAAAGCCATTGGAGCAGTGATTGACTCCTCCTCCTCGGCCTTTGATGCTAGGTAGGGCCCCAGGGTGCCCCCTGCTGGCCCTGGCGTCTCCTGCTGGACACCTGGTGCCAAGGAGACCCACAGCAATCCCTCGTGTCCCCAGGGTGCCCCTCTGCTGGCCCCAGAACTCCCCCCCCACACCCGCTGCCCCGTGCACTCAGGATCGGCCATCCCAGCCGCACACATGTCCCGAGCCTGTCTGATCTTGCCCCAGGGTACTGTCCCCTCCAGCAGCAGCCAAAGGCTAGACGGGCTGCAGAGACCGAGCCCCCCTGCACCCTCCATGGGGCCCCGGAAAGGGCAGGGTTGGCCGGGGTCTTGGAATCTCCTACTGTATAGAGTGGGGGAGCCAGGACGCCTGGGTTCTCTCCCTGGCTCTGGGAGGGGAATGGGATCTAGTGGTTAGAGGGAGGGTGGGGTTTGGGAGCCAGGATGCCTGGGTTCTGTCAAGGGCTTTGCAGGCTGTCTGTGGGCAGGGTACCCACTTCTATTGCTCCCCTCCCCTCCCCTCCTGCAGGGACGAGGCCCAGACCAAGCTAGGGCAGCTGCGGGAGAAGGCGGAGAAGGACCTGGCCCAGTATGGGGCCGAGATGAAGGAGCTGCAGCGGGTTCTGGACCACGACCAGCGCTTACGTCACTTCCTGGACATCAAGGTGCAGGAGCGGACGTTCACCCAGGAGGCGCTGGAGGCCAAGCGCAAGAGAGGTACTAGCCAGGACGCCTGGGTTTTCTCCTGGCTCTGGGAGGGGAATGGGGTCTAGTGATTAGAACAGGGGGGCTGGGAGCCAGGACGCCTGGGTTTGGTGGCTGAGGAGCACTGACCGTGTCCGGTTTACTCCCCGTTCAGAGCAAGAGGAGGCCGAGGGGAAGCACCGGGACCCCAGGGAGGAGCTGCTGGAATCCTATGAAACTGCCTTTAAGGAGATCCAACAGCTGACAGGGGAGGACGACCTGGATGTGCTGGTGGAGAAATTCATAGCAGGTGAGGGGCACCAGGGGACGCTCCGGGGACACAGGGCCTTTCCCCTGCAGGGGGCGCTGGCTCTGATCCAGCCCCAGGGCGGGGGGCTCTCTCTCCAGTCCGAGGGCTGGGGTCTGTTGGGCTGGCTCTGGTGGAAATGGAGGGGTGTGTCGGGGGAGATGCCTTTCTGGTCGGGAGGGAGGGTCTATGGAGTTTCTTCAGCCAGGGGCTCTGACACTCCTTCCCCCTCCCAGTTGAGGACCGGAATTTCGCCCAGTTCATCTACGTCAACGAGCAGAACAACGAGCTGGAGCGACTGGGAGAGCGAATCACCCAGGTGAGGGGGGCCTGCCCCCAACGATGGCTCTGCCCCCTGCAGACAGTCCTGCCCCCAACACCCTCCAGGGCTCTGCCCCCTATAGACAGCCCTGCCACCCACTCTCCCCCATCATAGGCACTATCCCCCATTGCCCACAAGCATCCTGCTCCCCCAGAAAGCCCTGCATCCTCCCAACTCCTCCCCAGGGCCCTCTGCACCATGGACTGTCCTGCCCACCACTCCCCCCCACGGTGGCGCTGCCCCCCATAGACAGCCTTGCTCACTCTGTCCCCCATGGCTCTGCCCCCGGGGGCCCTGTCCCCCATAGACAGCCCTGCTGCTTTCCATGGCGGTGCCAAATTGCCCCCCCCCCGGAGGGCCATGCCTGGCACTGCATGCCCTCCCCGCTCCCGTGCCCTCCCTGTACCCCTCTGCTGCCTCCCAGGTGCGCCGGGAGATCCAGGAGGTGCAGGCCCAGAAGCAGCAGGAGCAGGAGGATCAGTGGGCACAGACCCGGGCACTGGAGATGCAGCAGGAGGCTGTCATGCAGGAGGCCCAGGAGTTGCTGAGCAAAGAGAAGGTGGTCAGGAAAACCCTGGAACAGCTCAAAGAGGGTACGGAGCCGGGGAGGGGGGTGGGGTTTGGGGTCCCGGGACCCCCATCGCCTCTCTAAGCCATGGGTAGAACCCACGAGTCCTGGATCCCAGCCCCCTGCTCTAACCACTGGGCCCAAATCCCCTCCCAGGGCTGGGGAGAGAACCCAGGAGCCCTGACTCCCAGCCCCCCTGCTCCACTAACCACTAGACCCCACTCCCCTCCCAGAGCCAGGGGTAGAAGGAACCCAGGAGTCCTGGCTCCCAGCCCCCGCTCTGACCCACCAGCTCCCGCTCCCTAAGCTATGGATAGAACCCAGGCATCTCGGCTGTCTGTCTGTCCTGGCAGGGATCAGGTCGCTGTTCAGGAAGCTGGACTGTCAGTGCTCGGAGCTGGATTTGGCGCTGGGGGGCTCGGCTGTGGTGCAGGACAGGAACATCTCCGTGTTCCTGGGTCTCCTGGAGCAGCGGGCCCACGAGCTGTTGGCCATGCGCTCCTACCTGGCCTCCAAGGTATGGGCAGCTGGGATGGGGGGAGGCGGGGTTCTGCATAGGGGTGTGCTGGGGGATAGGACGTTGTGGATAGGGTGAAGCTGGGGTGGGATCTGTACTGGCAACAGTGGTGGGGGATGGGACGGTGGCATGGGGGGGCAGGGAGGGGGAAGTTGGGAGATGGGATGGGGAAACCAGGGGCAGGAGATTTGTGCTGGTGGAGGGATCGTGGGGGTGGGGTGGGGCAGAGGGGGCAGGTCTGTGTCAGGTGGGAGGAAGTGTGGAGGTTGGTGCTGGGGGGATCCGTCCCAGGTGGGAGGGAGCAGGGAGTGGGATGGGGTGGGGGTATGTGTGTTGGAGCAGGGATCAGGGGGATGGGATGGTCCGAGGAGGTTGTGGGGGGGCAGGAAGTGAGCCCCCCCCACCCCCAGACCATCCCCCAACCTTTTCCCCCTCCCCCCAGAATTATGATCTGCCCTACCACCCCGAAGAGACGGCTCGACTGCTCCTGGGGCAGATGGTGGGTTATGCCCCCAAAGCGTACCCCCTACGGCCCCCCACTGCTGGGTAAGCACCGTGCCCCCAACCCCCTACAGCCATGGGATCGGGGGTGGGGGTTCCCACCCACAGCACATATGGTCTAGAAAGACCTGACCCAGGAGAGGGATGGGGTAGAGCTGGGGGGCTGGGAGCCAGGACTCCTGGGTTCTGTCTTCCGCAGGAGGCAGTGGGGTTCACACATACTTAGCCCCCTCATTCTCTTTCTCTCCCCCTGCAGGGAGGAATATGAAGCTGGGAGTGAGGAAGAGGAACGACCCCTCACCCACAGTGAACTGAGAGACCGCATCCTCCGGGAGGTGAGTGGGGCCTAGTGGTTAGAGCAGGGGGGCTGGGCGCCATGACTCCTGGGTTCCTTCCCCCGTTCTTCCTGAAACAAGCTATCTCGTTTGCCTCCCCACAGGTGCTGAGCAAGGAGGAGACACCGTCCCACAAGTAGACCCAGTACACCGAGCCGGGGGGGCTGCGGGCGGCTGGGGGGGGCCCGGCAACCCATGGAGGCCTGAGGCCGGGGCTGGAGTCGGAGCTGGGTCTCCTGTGACAAATAGCATCCCGGTCAGACTCCTGTAGTGTGTGCTGCTTCCCCCCACCCCATGGTCCCCTCTTTCTCTGCCTTTCCCCCCATCCCTGTCCCCACTCGGCGCTGTCCTGGGGCTGGATTCCACCTCTGCCCTCTTCCAGTTGAATACACCGCACCACCATCGTCCCCTCTGCCTTCCCAGGCTGCCTGTCCCCCTAGATCTGGGGGAGCCTTGGGGGGAACCCCCAATACTGATGCCCACAGCAGATCAAGCTGCCCCCCTTTCCATGTGCTGAAATGGCCGGTTCCTTTGGCCCGACAGCAGGGAGTGTGTGTGTGTGTGGGGGGGGGGGGTTGCAAGGTGAGACACTCCCACTGTCCCCCCAAAACCACACCCCCACTCTGGGAATCTTGTCTAATCTTCAGGTCTCTCCCACCAATCAATCATGGATGGAAGCTCGTTAATTTCACACTCTGAAATTGATGTGCTCCAGATGCCCGATACCCCCCCATGCACACCATGTCCCCCCACATACCACAGCCAGATGGTCCCCAAGGAGCATGCCCAGATATGGAGCGAGGATGCCCCCTCCCGGTGAGATGGAAATTTCTCTCCCCCCCTCCCCCGAACCAGGAGAGGGCAGACCCCCAACCCCAAAGTGGAGGGTGCTGCATGGGAATCAGTGGCAGGATTGTATCAGTGGAGGGATGGAATCAGCAATAAACCCCACAAGGTTGTATTGTGTGAAACAGTGCTGCCCCCTGCCGGGCGTTTGTGTGAACTCCCCACGCCCTGGGATGCGGCCCCTCTGGGGTGGACTGCGGGGGCTGGTTATCCGGGGACCCCTCGCCCGGCGCTGGGATGCGGCCCCCCTGGGGTGGGGTACGGGGGCTGGTTATCCGGGGACCCCTCGCCCGGCACTGGGATGCGGCCCCTCTGGGGTGGGGTGCAGGGGCTGGTTATCCTGGGACCCCTCGCCCGGCGCTGGGATGCGGCCCCCCTGGGGTGGGGTACGGGGGTTGGGTATATGGGGACCCCTGGCTTGATGTCCCCTAGCACTGCACTGGGGCCAGCGCTGATGGCCAGAGCAGAGCACCCCCTATTGAGCCCCTGCCCCGCTCCCTGCCGCCCAGAATCTCCCAGAGCCAGTTAATGAACCCAGGAGTCCTGGCTCGCTGTCCCTGCTGTAACCAAGGGGCTGAGGGGAGGGGGCCCCAGGAGGCTGAAAGGTGTTGGCTGCTTCTTGCAATGCCGGCTCTGGCCACAGGAGGCAGTTCTGCCCCAGTAATGGGGCAGGTCCTGACAAGAGGGGAAAGGCCCCATGTCTTGTTTTCTGCCAGCCCCCCACAGGGGAGAGGCCCTCAGCCCCATTCCCTGCCCCGCCACTTCCAGGGAGCTTTGGGCCCAGGCTGGGGGGTGAATGAACCTTCTGTTCCTGCTGCCACCAAGGAAAGGGGAAGTGGAACCAGCGGCTGCCTTGTGGAGGGAGCATGGGGGGTGGGGGGATTGGCCAGTGGGGGGGCGGAGGAGCTGGGAAGTTTCTTTTCAGGGGGCTCTTCCTGGCTTGCAGCGCTAAAAGGCAGCTCAGAGTGCTCTGTTGGTTCCCAGGCTCTTCCTGCTCTAACCCACTCCCCTCCCAGAGCCGGGGAGAGAACCCAGGAGTCCTGGCTCCCAGCCCCCCCTGCTCTAACCACTAGAGCCTGCCCCCCTCCCAGGGCCAGGGAGAGAACCCAGGAGTCCTGGCTCCCAGCCCCCCCTGCTCTAACCACTAGAGCCCGCCCCCCTCCCAGGGCCAGGGAGAGAACCCAGGAGTCCTGGTTCCCAGCCCCCCCTGCTCTAACCACTAGACCCTGCCCCCCTCTGCCGCGCTGGCAGGGGGAGGGGCCCTCTAGGGGTCAGGACGGGTGTTATCAAACTGTGGGTCTCGACCCCGTTGTCATGGGGTCGCCAGGGCTGGCGTTAGGTGCCCTAATTGTCGTTGTCAGAAGCGGGTCCGGGTGCGAGGACCTGTGAGACCCCCTGTGTCAGGTGATGGAAGTTGGGGGCGGCGCTAGGGTTGTCCGGGCAACCAAATATTGAGATCCGGGAGGGGCGGGGCCTCCTGTGGGACATCCCTGCATTGGGGGAGGGGCGCTGCTGTCCCCCCAGCCCCGCCCGCTGGTGGCAGACGCTGAGCCAGATGTGGAGTGCAGCTGTGCGCAGCGGGGAGCCCCTCCCCCTCCCGTCACCATGGGAACAAAAAACAGTCCCCCCCAACACAGCTACAGCCCGTGGGGCACTGCTGCGGGGAAGCTCGCAGCGCCGGAGTCCCGGCTTGGGCACTGCTGGGGGGACTGATGCAGAAGTGATGTGACACTTACCGCAAAGACAGGAAACACCTTTGTTCTCTGAGCAACGCCACAGCAACCTTCCGGCAGGCCCCGGCCCTGCACCGCACCCTCCCTGGCTCGCTCCCTTTCCCCCTCTCTGCCCCAGATCTGCCCCCGGGGCCCATCCACCCTGGTATGGGTATCCTGCCCCTCGGATCCGCCCCGGGGCCCATCCACCCCGCTGTCCTGCCCCTGGGATCCGCCCCGGGGCCCATCCACCCCGCTGTCCTGCCCCTGGGATCCGCCCCGGGGCCCATCCACCCCGCTGTCCTGCCCCTGGGATCCGCCCCGGGGCCCATCCACCCCGCTGTCCTGCCCCTCGGATCCGCCCCGGGGCCCATCCACCCCTGTACCTTGCCCTTCCCCTCGGATCCGCCCCGGGGCCCATCCACCCCTGGACCTTGCCCTTCCCCTCGGATCCGCCCCTGTATCCTGCCCCCTCCCAGAGCACCCGCCACACACGTCCCCTTAGGGTGAATCTCCCCCATCCCTCTCAGACCCTTCTGAAATGGTTGATGTTTCTGGGTGGGATAGGGTGTGTGCGGGAGAGGGGTTGGTGCAGAGCTCTGGGGTGCATGGGGAGGGGGTGCATGTGGGGGGCGCTGGGGGTGGGGAGCTCTCAGGTATGGGGGGGTCTGTGTATGGGGTGTGGGGAGCTCTGGGGTGCATGGGGACCGGGGTGCATGTGGGGGCGCTAGGGGTTGGGAGCTCTGGGCTATGGGGCTCTGTGTGTATGGCGGGGGAGCTCTGGGGTATGGGGGGTGGTGTACATGGGGGGGTGGGAGCTCTGGGGTATGATGGGGGGCTGTGGGAGCTCTGGGGGATGGGGGGCTGTGTGCATTGGGGGTGGGGAGCTCTGGGGTGCATGGGGACCGGGGTGCATGTGGGGGCGCTGGGGGTTGGGAGCTCTGGGCTATGGAGCTCTGGGGTAGGGGGAAGGGTGTACATGGGGGGGGGGAGGGAGCTCTGGAGTATGATGGGGGGCTGTGGGAGCTCTGGGGGATGGGGGGCTGTGTGCAGGGGGGGCTAGGAGCTCTGGGGGATGGGGGGCTGTGTGCAGGGGGGCTGGGAGCTCTGGGTCATGGGGGGCTGTGTGCAGGGGGGGCTGGGAGCTCTGGGGCAGGGGGGACTGTGTGCATGGGGGTGGGGCGCTCTGGGGCACGGAGGGCTGTGTGTATGGTGGGGTGGGGAGCTCTGGGGTATGGGGGGGTGTACATGGGGAAGTGGGAGCTCTGGAGTGTGACGGGGGGCTGTGGGAGCTCTGGGGGATGGGGGGCTGTGTGCAGGGGGGGCTGGGAGCTCTGGGGCACGGGGGACTGTGTGCATGGGGGTGGGGCGCTCTGGGGCACGGGGGGCTGTGTGTATGGTGGGGTGGGGAGCTCTGGGGTATGGGGGGTGTACATGGGGGGGTGGGAGCTCTGGAGTGTGATGGGGGGCTGTGTGTATGGTGGGGAGCTCTGGGGTGTGTCTGCCGGGGCGAGGGGAGACGGGGGGACACGGGCAGGGGGTTATGTCTCTAGTCCAGGCAGTCCATGCCCGGGGATCCCGTCTCTGCCTGTGGGGTGGGGTGGGGCGGGGACACACACGCTGCCCCACCCTCCCCGGGGTGGCACGTGGACGCCGCTGTCCCGGCTGGGCTGGGCGGGGTGTCTGCCCCCGCCCGGAGCGGAGAGACCCCCCCTTTCCCCGCCCAGCCCCACGCTTCAAAATTTCCGCAGCTAGCGCGCAGCGGAGGAACCAGCGCCCCAGATCCGCTCCAGCCCCCCAGCCGCCTCTCCGGGCCCCCCAGCGAGGTAAATACCCTGCTCCATGCGTTCCCCCCCCCCCGCCCCCAGCTTCCTACACATCGCGGGTAATGGAAACATGTCTGGGGGACTCCCCAGCTCTGGGAGCGGGGTGTGGGGGGGTCATACTCGGTGTGGGGCTTGGATCGGAACCGAGGGGTTATTTTGGGGGGGGGTGAGCGGAACTTTTTGGGGGTATCACCGTTTTGGGGAGGCTGTGGGGAGGATGAGGGGTGTGTGGCTTGGGAGGATTTCTGGGGGCTGGGTCTGGGTCTGAAAGTGAGGAGTATAGTGGGGGGTGAGTGGAGTACGGGGGGGGGCTGCAGTGGGTGGGATGACCCTCCTCTCTGGTGGATTGAAGGGGCCGGATGTGATTTGGGGGTGGGGGGATTTGGTCCCTCCGTGGGGGGTTGCCACACCCTGTCAATGGCAGTTTATTCCAGGCAGCTCAGGGTCCAGCCACACCCTGTCTGCACTGAAATTTGGGGGTGGGGACTGTCAAACCTGGGGTGCAGGATTTGTGGGGCTACCCCTCTGTCCCCCCCAAAAAGCCCCACCACAGGACACTGCCCCCATGCCTCTTAACATATCCCCCCACAGCGATTTTGGCCCATCGCTGGGGTAATTATTTTGCCGGGGGGGTTACCCCATTAAAAGGAGGGAGCTGTAGAATCTCAGCCCCCTGGAAGAGGGAATTGTGGGGGGGATGACTGTGACCCCATATATTTCATCCCCTGATCTCCTGGCCCCTTGAGTGACATGGGCGGGGTGGGGGGGTCACGGCTGGGGGAAGGAGTTTACCAGGCAGTGTCTGTCTGTCGCACTGGCAGGTGGGCCCTGCAGGGGCTGGTGGGGCGTGTCCGTCTGTCCCGCTGCCCCCTACAGGGAGGGCTCAGAGCTGCCCCTGCTCGGGTGGGGTGGAGGTAGCACAACATGGCAATGCAGGAGCCCCTCCAGGCGGGTTCTGCGGGCTAGGGTGAGAGAAGTGTGGGCTAGTGGTTAGAGTGGGTGGGGCCCTGGCATCAGCAGGGTTGTATAGAAAGCCGAGACCTGGATTTCCCGCGGTTGAGCAGGGCCAGTGCCCAGGGAGGCGTAAATTGAAATGTTGGCGAAGGGGGGGGGGGGGGCTTTCATCCGGGCTGGTGGCACTCTGGGGACCCGCTGCCCTGGGCCAGCGCCGGGCGCCCATAGGGCGCTCGGTGCAGGAAGGTGTGGGGTCGTGAGCCCCGCTTCCCAGCTGGGGAAACAGACACACAGAGCGGGGTAGTAGCTCGCCCCAGGTAGCCCAGCAAAGCAGTAACAGAGCCAGGGAACAGACCCAGGAGTCCTGGCACCCAGCCCCTGCTCTAACCCCTAGACCCCACTGCCTGCACAGGGGCAGGACAGAATCCTGGCATCCTGGAGCTCTCGCCTTTCCAGGCCTGCGCCCAAGGCCCTGAAATGCCGACGTGAGGTGGAAAATAACATGCCGGGGTTGGGTTTTCTCTAGGCCTTATAAGGGCAGCGGCTGCAGGCTGCCCCCCGCCCCCTCAGTCACCCCCCCACTGCCCTTCCCCCCCTCCCTTTGCCCCTCCTCTCTGGCCCCCAGCCCAGCACTACCCGAGAGACCAAGGGAGTGGCTCTGAGACAGACAAGCACTGGTCTAGTGGGTGGGTTGGTGGGTTGGTTGCGGGGGCGGGGGGCGGGGCTGGGAGCCAGGACTCCTGGGTTCCATGGTCAGGGAGGAGTAGGGCTCCCAGCCCAGTTGTCTAGTTTCTTCCCAGGCAGAGCAGGATCTAGTGTCTGGCCCCCAGCGTCGTGGGCAGGGCCGGGGCGGGGTGAGTCTCCCGCCTGCCAGGCACCCACACAGCAGATCTGTGCTAGGGAGGGACCGAGAGGAAATGACAGGGCTCCTACTGGCACCGTTAACCGCCTTCACCATCACCCCGGCTGTCAGTGTCTAATTAACTTGACTGACTGACTGGTTCTCCCAGCCCCTTCTCTCCTCGGAGGTGGGGAAACTGAGGCAGACAGAGGGGACGGAGTGGTGCAGAGGGTGCACAGTGTGCCAGGGGTAGAACCTGGGAGTCCTGGCTCCCAGCGCTCCCCCCTGCCCCACTCTAACCACTAGACCCTCCTCCCCTACCATCGGCTGGGCCCACTGCTCCACTGTGGAGGGACCCCAGGACTGGGTTATGGGAACAGGTCTCCCTCCCAGCGTCCGGCTCTCAGTTCCTCCCTCCCCCGCCCGTCATAAACCATGTGGGGCCCGTTAACCCCCCCCCCCAGTTCAATCTGAAGGTTCCTGGCCTGCCCCAGGGACTGAGAGGTGGGAGGGGCTGTAACCCTTTCACCCCGCATCCAAGCAAGCGGGGGGGGCAGTGGGTGGAAGCTGCGGGGGAGGAAGTGGGGGCAGCACTGGGTGGCAGCGGGGCATATTGGGGAGCAGCCGTCTGACCGCTTGGTTTTGGGGGAGGGGACCTAAGTGTATTCCCCCGCTCCCCTGCTCCCTGCCAGAATATTTCTAGGCCTGGCTGAGCAATTCCAGCTGTTGGAGTTGGGGGCTGGGGGGGTTGGCTCCCAGGACCCAGGCGGGGCTGGAGGGGGGGGCGTCGGCTCCTAGGACCTGGGCGGGGCTAGAGGGGGGCGGCGTCGGCTCCCAGGACTGGTGGCGGGAGATCTTTCCCTCTGTGAATTTGCCCTATGCCTGGCAGTGCCCCTGGAATGGCTTGGACCCATCCCCCTCTCTGCCACGCAGCCTCAGGGGGCCCCCATCACGAACCCATCTTTCTGTACCAGCCCAGAGCCCTCCGTCACTTCTTCGTTCGGCCGCTCTCTTCCTCCATCTCCCTTTCTCCTCCCCCCCCCATTCATGGTACAGAGATGCACACTCCTGCCTCCCCGTGCTCTCACGACTAGCCCCCACTCCCCGCTCAGAGCCGGGGAGAGAGCCCAGGAGTCCTGGCCCCCAGCCCCCTCTCCCCAAGTTTTTCAGCCTGGCACTCCCCACAGGGCACTTGGGTCACGAAGCCCAGGGTCAGCTCAGCCGGGCCCTGCCGGCAACTGGGGATGGGGTGTCCGCCTCGGACCAGAGGCACAGAAACGGCCCCCCTATTTCGTGTGTGTGTCTGTTCCTGCTGCCCCCTGCTGGAGCGGCTGGGCTCTGCGTGTGTCTGACGCCCCCTGCTGCGGAGACAGGCCCTGGGGGGTGGGAGTGTGTGTGTGTCCCTGCTGCCCCCTGCTGGAGTGGATGGAGATTGCCCAGCTCTGTTCATATGCCGGATTCCCGTAACACGCCCTGACTCTCTCCCCCCATCTCCTCCTCCCCAGGTGACCCCGCCATGCCGATCCAGCGCACCAAGTCCGTGGGCAACACGCAGGCCCTGACCTCACAGGTGGGCATTGTCCGCCTGCTGGAGGTGCTCTTCGCCTGCGTCACCTTCAGCCTGGTGGTGCACGAGGGGGGCTGGCACGACCGTAACGGAGACTGGTGCATGTTTTGCTGGTGCTTCTGCTTCGCCGTGACGCTGCTGGTTCTGGTGGTGGAGTTCGTGGGGCTCCAGCACCGCATGCCCGTCTCCTGGAAGAACTTCCCCATCACCTTCGCCATGTATGCCACCCTCATGTGCCTTTCGGCCTCCGTCATCTACCCGGTCACCCACATCCAGAACGGCCGCGCCACTGGCAAAACCAAGGACTACCGCATCGCGGCCACCGTCTTCTCCTGCCTCACCTGCCTGGCCTACTCGGTGGAGGTGACCATGACCCGGGCCAAGCCGGGTGAGGTGACGGGCTACATGGCCACCGTGCCCGGGCTGCTGAAGGTGGTGGAGACCTTCGTGGCCTGCATCATCTTTGTCTTCATCAGCGAGCCGGTCTCCTACGACCGCCATGAGGCGCTGAAGTGGTGCCTGGCCGTCTACTGCATCTGCTTCATCCTCTCGCTGGTGGTCATTGTGCTGTGCATCGGGGAGTGCACCGGCTGGCTGCCCTGTGCCTTCAACAAGTTCCTAAGTGGCTACACGCTGCTGGCCGTGCTCATGTACGCCACGGCCACCGTCATCTGGCCCATCTACAGCTTCGACCGCAAGCAGGGCGGTGAGCCGCGCCGGCCCTCCTTCTGCCAGAGCCGCAACTTCTGCTACTGGGATAAGTGGGTGGCCATTGCTGTGCTGACGGCCATCAACCTGCTGGTTTACCTGGCTGACCTGGTGTACTCTGCCCGGCTCATCTTCATCCAGGCCTAGTCGCCGGGGGCTGCTGGACCGGCTGAGTGCTGGGGACAAGGGCTGGTCTCCCAGCGGGTTCTCTGGATTTCATCCGTCTGTTTTGCCCCTCATTCATTTATTTATTCTTTTCTTTTCTTTTTCTTTATCCTTTTTCTTTCATTTATTGTCTTTATCTTTCTTTCTTTTTTCTTTATCCTTCTCTCTTTGATGCTTTCTTTCTTTTTCTTTCTTTTGTACTTTTCCTTTCTCATAATTATTCATTTTTTTTCTATTTCATTTACTGTCTTTATCTTTCCTTGATTCTTTTCCTTTATCCCTCTTAGTCTTTCTTATTTCTTTGCTCTCTTTTCTTTCATTTCCTCTCATTAATTCATTTATTCTTTCCTGTCATGTATTTATTTGTTTATTTTCTTTCTCTCTCTTTCGATCGTTCTCATTTATTCCTTCTTTTCTTGGAGCTCTCTCTCTCACTTTCTTTTCTTTCTCTTGGTCTTTTGTTCTTTTTCTCTCATTTATTTTCTCACTTTCCTTCTTTTTCCTTCTTCTTTTCTCCCCCCTCTCCTCCTCTCCAGCATTGCCCGTCCTGGCATACCCACTCCCTTGTAATAAGTGTTATCCTTTTTGCCTTAGCCTGGCCCTCTGAGAAGCCCGTTGGCTCCCCTCCACAGTGGCTGGGGGGCGGGAGTGGGGGAGGAATCATGGGTAATCACCGGCCATTCTATGCCTTTTATCCGGCGGGAGCTGCAGCAGATGAAAGATCGGTGGCCTGACCAGCAGGGCCCAGTGGGCGCCGGAGCCTTTAAACCCAGCACCTCCAATCCCAGCAGAAGTAGGGGGAGAAACAGTGGGGAGGGTGGGAAAGTGGTGACGACTCCCCTTTAATGGAAATATTTGTCTGGAGGTTAAAAATGCTTGCCTGCCAGAGTCTTAAAGGTAATGGGTGCACTCTGGCACCTTCCTAAGAAAAAGCCACCAGTGGTTAAACAGCACACAGCCTTTAATGAAAATATTTGTCTGGAGGTCAGAAATTCTTGCCTGCTGGAGTCTTAAAGGTAAATCACCGAATCAGCCCTCTAGCTGGAAATTTAAAAAAAACAAACACAAAAAAACCCCCCCATTTGCTTGGTTCTTGAATATTTATCCAGGGGTTTTAAATAGTCCTGCCGGCCATTATCTTAAAGGTGATGTTGCCGGATCTGTGCCTCACAGTGCTAGAATGTAGTTAGCTGCTTACATCGGTCCAGTCTCTCTCTTTGTATCGTTCATCTGGGTTTTTTTATACATCTATTTTTTACACTGGTATAAACGCAGACAAAAAGTATTATGGTCTTTGTTGCAAGTGTTTGTGTCACAATTGACCTAGCAAATTATGGGGCGGGGGGAGTTTATATACGTATAAATATATAGAGAGAAAACGGGAGGTAACAATAAATGACTGAAAGGTACTTTGTGTTTGTCTGTCGTCTCTCCTGTTTAGAGCTTTGCTGATAAGGATAAGCTGGGGTTATCCTGACAAAATGGCTCAGGGGGGCGGGAAATGGGGCTGGCCTTTCCCCTCTAGTGGGCGCTGGATCCCATCCAGCCCCAGGGCAGGGACTGGCTGGCTCAGGGGGGCGGGGAATGGGGCCCGGGGCCTTTCCCCTCTAGGGGGAGCTGGATTCCATCCAGCCCCAGGGCAGGGACTGGCTGGCTTAGGGGGGCAGGGAATGGGGTGCGGGGCCTTTCCCCTGTAGGGGGCCCAAGCTCCCATCTGGCCCCATGGCAGGGACTTGCTGGCTCAGGGGGTGGGCAATGGGGCCTTTTCCTTCTAGGGGGCGCTGGCTTTGATCCTGCCCAAGAATTGGGGGGCAGGCTGGCTGGTGGGGTGAACACAGAAGAGGGGGCATGTGTGGCAGCCCCCCGTCAGTGAAAGGCTTGTTTCTCTGCAGAGGCTGAGGCTGGGCGTGGGGACGGACGGGCATCCGGCCCAGTGGAAATTCCAGCTCAGAGCTCCGTTTCCGCTGTGGGGAGCTCTCTGAACGCAGCTGTTGTTGCGTAGGGATGGGCCGGGGGAAGACCCAGAGAGAGGATATGTCACCATCTCCCGCGGTGGCAACTCCAGTCACCACACTGGGACGCGCAGAGGCCCACGCCCCGCCCCAGAGGCGGCCGCTTCTCAGCCCTGGACAAGGGGTCCACATATACCCAGCCCCCACCGCACCCCAGAGGTGGCCGCGTCCCAGCACCGGGCGAGGGGTCCCTGTACACCCAGCCCCTGCGCCCCACCCCAGAGCTGGCCGCGGTCCCAGCGCCGGATGAGGTCATTGCTATGTATAGGTGGGGGGCTCTGTTTTCCAGCGCTGGGAGGAGCTGGCCAGGGTGCGCTCCAGGGGCTGGTGCCAGAAGGGGCCGGGCAAGGCAGGGCCTGGAATTAGGCGATTCCTACAAACAGCCCTGTCTGGCTAGTGTTAACCCCTTCCTGGCCTCTCCTCCCCTGACAGCTGTGTCCTCCACGGTGAGGGGAAAGCATCAAGGAGAGAACCCAGGAGTCCTGGTTCCCAGCCCCCCCCCGCTCTAGCCACTAGACCTCTTGCCCATAGCGGTGGCATTGTAGGCTCCGGGCCCGTATCTAGGCATGGGCGTAAATGGTTCATGTAAAGCTTTGAGGCCGAATGGCCTGTCAACCACCCTAAGTTTTGGGGCGCTAGGCCCAGGGGGCTCGGGGTGGGGTGGGGGAGGCGCGATAGCAGGTTCTGGGGTCGCTTAACCCCGAAGCTGCCTTGGCAACTGAGGGGCGTGCGTGGAAACAAGAGACGCTCGTTAAGACCCTCAAGTCTAGGACATTGCCAGGGGCACGGAGGTTCGATACAGACCCTAGCCAGGAGGCCGGGCATGGCTCTGAATACACCGGCCAGCCTCCCAGGTGCGAGGGCCAGCAGGCCCATTTGCTGGGCCAGGGCAGTACCTTTGGTCCGGGTCAGTCTCTCCCCGAGGACGGGGATGTGCAGATGGGCAAGGGCCGGGATTTCTGCCGGAATTTGTGTGGGCCGGAGCAGTTCTGTCTTCACTTGTTGCACTGAGAAACGTGGCTAGAGCCCTGCTCGGCCTTGGGGTGGGAGCAGCACGGGGTGGGGTGCAGCGGGGTTCCCGACCAGACGCAGGATGTGGGAAACTTGATTCTGGACCAAGAAGCCTCTCAGAGCTGAGGCGAGAACCCAGGAGTCCTGGCTCCCAGTCCCAGCCCTGTTCCCCCCACCCCCTCCACACACACACACTATTTTTAGCCTGGATGAGTCAATCTGTTCTCAGGAAAGGGAGATTTATTGGGGGGGGGCGTGTCCCCAGTGTGAGTCAGGGACCAGCTATTCTCTGCAAGCACCTTCACCTGCCCAGGGGCTGCCTGGTTCAGGGGCTGAACGGGACCCACGTGGGGTGCCCCACAGCAAGCAAAGCACCCCACACTGCCCCAGCCCAGCCTGCACTGGGGCATCGTCCAGCCATTGCCCCCAGCACGCCCTCCCTCCCCCCAACCCCTCCATCCCTCCCTTTACCCACGACCCCATCCACCCCCCACCTGTTCCTTTACCCCGCCCTTCCTCCATTCCTCCCCCACACCCCTCCATCCTCCCCACCCCTCCAGCATGGCCAGTGCGTGCGGCCTGGAGGCAGGGCACGGGGGTGTGGGTCTGTGGGAAATCTGGGGTGGTGCTGGGCGGTGAGGGGGTGGGGAAGATGTGTGTGTTGGGGCACTAGGGAGTGGGGTTCGGTGGGGGGTGCTGGGCAGTTGTGGGAGGGCCTGGGGGAGGAGGTGCTGGGCATAGTGGGGCTAGGGGGGCTCTGGAACTGGGGGGGATGTGTGTATGGCGTGGCCTGGGCCCGCCCCAGGGGGGAAGGGGCACACTGGCAGCAAAGGGCCAGGCGGGCCACTGTGCATCTGCCAATTGCTGGTTTGTAAATAGTGCCCCACACTGGGCGAGGAGGAGCTGGGCCACCCCTGCCACGCCCCATTGCCCCCGGCCCCCCCCCCACGCCATGTCCCATTGCCCCCGGCCGGCCCCTCGCTCCGGGGACCGCCCCCCCCCACGCCGCGCCCCATTGCCCCCGGCCGGCCCCTCGCTCCGGGGACCGCCCCCCCCACGCCGCGCCCCATTGCCCCCATGGGGTCACACAAGGTTAATCCGGCCCTGCCCCAGCCCGGCCCGGGGTTGCAGCTCCCCAGTGTGGAACCGGCAGAAACGCTGGGGCTGCAGCGACACCTGCTGGCTGGTGTGAGACCAACAGAAAACCGCGCCCCAGGGACACCCCTGCGCTCCTCACCCCCGCCTCCGCCTCGGGAGGGGAACGGAGTCTCGTAGTTAGAGCAGGGGGGATGGGAGCCAGGACTTCTGGGTTCTATCCCCGGCTCTTGCATTCTTGTGCTTAATGACACTGGCCATGTTGCTGCCCCTCTCTCTGCCTCAGTTTCCCTACCCGTGCCACAGCAACCCCACCCTGGGCTCTTCTGTTAGGCTCCCCCATTGCCCGGGGGGACAGCCCCCCCTCCTGGCCCCAAGGTCTGATGGGAACCACATCTTCCTGGGCCATTTGTTCTATACCCCTTCCCCCAGTCCCCTGGGTTGGGAAATCCTCCTCCCCTCTCCACCGCAGCTGTTCCCTGGACTTCTGATAAGACCCCTGTTCCCCTCCAGGCTCTAATCATTAACCCTCAGGGCCATGGGAAACCTAGAGCACAGGACATAGCCTGCCCCCTCCCTGCCCCCCCCCGATCAGCCCCCTGAGCCCATCTACCCCAGTATCCCGCCCCCTCACTGCTCCCCGATTAGCCCCACAGGCCCATCTACCCCGGTATCCTGTCCCCTCACTGCTCCCCGATCAGCCCCACAGGCCCATCTACCCCAGTATCCCACCCCCTCACTGCTCCCCGATCAGCCCCACAGGCCCATTTACCCCGGTATCCCACCCCTCCCTGCCCCCCCGATCAGCCCCACAGGCCCATTTACCCTGGTATCCCACCCCTCCCTGCCCCCCCGATTAGCCCCACAACCCCATCTACCCCGGTATTCCTCCCCCAATCAGCCCCACAGGCCCAACTACCCTAGTATCCCGCCCTCTCCCTGCCCCTCTGGACCATACCCACGGACCCATCTACCCCAATATCCCACCCCCTCCCTACCCCCCCGATCAGCCCCATGGGCCCACCTACCCTGGTATCCCACCCCCTTCCTGCCCACCGGACCAGAGCCCTGGTGTTACCAGATTTGCCCGTTACTTTGGGGTACGCTCATTTATTAGGGTTACTCTTTGGGTGGGGGGGGGTTCTGTATTTCTATTAACATGCTGGTTATGTCACTGGTGGTCTCATACGGAGCTCTGCCTCTCCCTGCTGCACGGTCCCTCCCAACGGAGCTTCCTGCAGGACCTCGGTTCCGCTGGGCTGGCTTCCTCCAGCCCCAGAATCGGATGAACACACACACACAGCGCATCGGAGAGGACCCGGTTAATCAGCACCCCCAAGCTGACCCCTTATATGCCCCCAGACTCAGCAGACCGGGTCGAGCAGCACTTCCAAGGTGCCACCCTCCTATGTCCCTGGTTCAGCATGTCCCTATCCTCACTTTCACGGCACAATTGCCCTGGCAGGAACCCACTTGATGAGCAAACCCCACAGGAGTTTTGGGCCCTGCTGGGATCTTTAGCTTAGGTACAAGGAGTGTCGCTGCAGAGCGAATAGGGAAGCCAAAAAAACACCCACAACGGGGACAAAGAGAGAGAGAGAGAAGCAACCAGCTTAACCGTGAAAGTTATTTATTGCCAGGTAATAGCCAGAGAGGAGCCAAACAAACAAAGCGGTTATAATATTAAATCAAACTAAAACTTGATTGTAAAAGGCAGGTTTAGAAAACTAGAACGGATCACACAAGCCAGGGTCAGAAGGCTACACCGAGAGAGAGCTGGGTTCTCGCCACACTGTGAAGCTTGAATGGAGCAGGGGTCCCAGGTGGTGGGGGTGGGGGGGTAGCTGCGGGTCCAGAGTGCTGGAGACAGGCAGAGCCCCCAGCACGATCAGTCAGGAGAGGATGAAGTCCCAATGGAACCGATGCAGATTTTGGATCCAGGCGTCAGAGCACTTACTTGAGCGTGGGTAGAGGGGTAGGGCAAGAACAGTGGTTCAAGGAAGAACATTAGATGTGTTTGGGGGTAATTTGTTGGCCCAAGGGAGGATACCAACGTTGTTTTGTTCAGACTAGACAACAGGAGCTGATCATTCCTGGCTATGGACGGTGTTCCTTCCAGGGAGCTCACAATATAATTAGGGAGCTTCAGTATTTTGGATACCAGTAAAGGAGTCAATACTAGAATTGGGCTGATAACTGCTGAGCTGGGGGTGTGCAGGCGTGGGTTCATTAACATCGGGAGCAGCGATCCCCCAGCGTGCTGTACTTCCCTGCTTCGCTGGTCCCAGAGTTCCCTGCGGGTCTTGCCTTGGGATCTCTGGTCTCCAGGCTGTAGGCTGATGGAGATGCCTCCTTGTCCCACCTCCGATGCACATGAGGCCGGGGAGTTGCCTTAATCCTGTCACCCTCTTCCCAGGGGTTTCGGTGGGTCTCCCACGGCCTTTCCATTGTTTTTTGTAAATCTGTCTTCGGAGCAGTTTTGATGCAAGCAGAGGCTTGGGGGAGTGCGGGGGAGATGGAGGTCTTTTGTGAGTCAGACAGACTGGATACTGCGCCCTGGTTCACCAAGAACACAGAGGTGACAGGTATCCTGCCCCCTGCACCACAGCATGGTCTCATCTACCCTGGTATCCCACCCCCTTCCTGCTCCCCAGATCAGAGCCACGGGCCCATCTACCACGGTATCCTGCCCCCTTCATTGCCTCTGGATCAGAGCCACGGGCCCATCTACCCTGGTATCCCACCCCTCCCTGCCCCCCAGACCAGAGTCACAGGCCCATCTACCCTGGTATCTCACCACCCGTCCCTGCCCCCTGGACCAGAGCCATGGGCCCATCTACCCTGGTATCCCACCCCTCCCTGCCCCCCTCATCCAGAGGCATGGGCCCATCTACCTCGGTCTCAGATAGTGGTCAGTTGTAGCTTTGTCAAAGTCAAAGGAAGATACCAAACGCCCCCACATGGGCAATGGAGGAATAACTCCCCATAAGGAAAGGCTGGTCCAGCCCCCTACTCCCCTCCCCCCTGTAATGCATCTGGGGGATGAGGGAACCCTCACAGCCCTTCCTGACCTCACTCTGGGCCCAGGAAGGTCCACTGCCCCTGAGGCCATGCTAACTCATGTGTTGGTCAGTTCCGCAGGCTAAAGGTGACATGTCCTGGATTTAACAGCACGGGGCACCACTCCTGTGGTTGGGGGAGGCAAGTCGCTGTGGTCTGGGGTGGGATAGGGATGGACACACTGACCCCCCCCATCCTTGTCCCCCTCCTTCCCGGAGTCCTTCACCTCCGCGCCCCTGTTCTGTTTGTGCGTGAATAGTATCAGGTCTTTGGCCTTTTGTTCCCTGGCTGCCTGCATTGGACGCTGCCCAGGCCCTATTCCAGGAAGCTGCCTGCCTGGGAGAAGGGGAAGTGTGAGCCCCCACAATGCCACCACCCAGCTCTGAGGAATTTGATCCCCACCATGTAGGTTTCCTGGGAGAGGGATTTTGGGGTGTGTTGGTAGAAGCACTGAGGAAGAGAGAAAAGGGGGATCCCTTGCAGCAGGGAGTTTCTCAGCTGAACCCCAAAATTACCGGTCAAGGGAGTGTTCTCCTGGCTGAACCCCAAAATGAGCTCACAAGGGGTAATTCCCTGTGTTCAACCAGAATATTTTCCCATAGCAGGGAGATTTTTCCTGTTGAACCCTGATATGAGTCTGGAAGGGTCCCCCTGAGTGAACCCCAATATTATCCCACAGGGCAGGGGTCTCCTGGGTGAATGTTGATATTAGCCATAGCAGGGATGTGAACCCCCCAATATTACCCCATAGCAGGGAGATCCTGGGTGCCTTGATATTATCCGGGGGGACCCTGAGAATGAAAACTATTATGCTCTAGCGAAGGGATTCCCTGGATGAACCCTGATATCAGAGGGGTGCCACCAGGTGACCCCAATATATCCCATAGTGAGGAGTTTCCAAGGTGACCTGTGCTATTATCCTGTAGCAGGGAGTTCCTCAGGTGACCCCTCATATTATCCTTTTTGGGGAACCCTGATATGCTGTAGCAGGGAGTTCCCTGGGTGACTCTAATATTATCCCATAGCAGTGCATTCTTCTGGTGAACCCCAAGATCATCCCTTAGTGGGGCATTTCCCTCCCCACCCAATTCCAGGCCCCAGAGGATTCTGGGATAGATTTCAGCATCATGCTTTGTTTTATTTCTCTACTAAAAATGGCAACCACACAGCCAATAAATACAAGTGAACGTACAGCCCCCGCTCTGCCCCCTTCCCCCTCCAGAGAGCAGAGACCTCCCGGGCATGGTCCCCCACCTGCCACAGAGATGGACTCGGAGTCCACTCCAGGTGTGGGAATCCGGGCCAGGATGTCACTGAGGCCACAGGGAGGAGAAAACCCGGCACTGGATCACCCTGCCAGCTGGAATGGACTCGACTAGATTCCCCTCTCCCCCCCCCCCCCCCATCCTTCTGGGACTGCAGGCTGGGGGAACCCGGCACTGGATCTCCCTGGCAGCAGGAATGGACTCGATAGGATTCCTCCCGCCATGCATTGCCCAAGTGTGCCCTATGGGGGGGAGGGAAAACCCAGCACTGGATCCCACTGCCAGCTGGAATGGAGTTGCCTTGATTTTCTCTCCCCCCCCCCCCCAGTTATCTATTGGGGTGGAGATGGGCTTTAAAGCCAGGACTGGGTCCCCCTGACAACTGGAATTCACTGAATGGGGGCAGGGAAGCCCCCTTCCACTGCCCCACTCCGCCCACAGCTCTTTCATGCCCAGCACAATGGGGCCCTGGTACCGATGGGCCCTTTGCACGACAGGCCCTTGCAAGATGGGACCTCGAACGATAAGACCATCTCACGGTGGGCCCTTGGCACTGCAGCCTGTGCACGATGGGGCTCTCGCACGATGGGTCCTTTGCACAACGAGGCCTTCGCACAATGGGAACTCACACTGGGGCCTTGGCATCGCAGTCTGTGCACGATGGGGCCTTTGCACGAGGGGACCTTCTTTGCACAATGGGGCCTTTGCCCGACGGGCTCCTCACACAACTGGACCTTTGCACAAGCAGCCTTTGCAATCTGGGGCCCTCGCACGAGGAGCTTTCACACGATTGGTCCTCCCACGAAAGGAGCATTGTCCAGCGGGTCCCCTGCTGGCCACTGGCTCCTCCCCGCCACATGGGCGGTCCATCCGGTCAGGCTGTGTGTGGGTGTGGGGGGCCGGGGGGGCTCAGCAGGGGCGGATCTCGGACACCACCCGCTTGGGAAACAGTTTGTACTGCAGCCAGGTGGGCTCTGAAATGAGACGGGGTCAGGGGTGAGGAGGGGAGTGGGGCAAAAATACCCCCAGCACCCCTGCAGCTCCCCTCTGAATTCCCCTGAACCCCACAGGGCTCCCTCCATCCTCTTCAGCTCTCCCCTCACCGGACTCCCCTCTTTTCCCCCCAGGATCCACCTCCTCCGCCCCCTGCCCTGTGGACATACCCCTCCCCCCACAGATCTACACCCCCACCCCTTTCCTACTGCCTCCCTACAGCTCCCTGTCCCCACACAACCGCCCCCCCAGTACATCTCTTGCCCCCACGGCTCCCTCCCTGCCCTCACTTCCCCATAGCTCCCCAACAGCTCCCTCCCTGCCCTCCACTGCCCCATAGCTCCCCAACAGCTCCCCCCCTGCCTCCCACTTCCCCATAGCTCCCCAACGACTCCCTCCCTGCCCCCCACTGCCCCATAGCTCCCCCCACGGCTCTCTCCCTGCCCCCCACTGCCCCATAGCTCCCCCCACGGCTCTCTCCTTGCCCCCATGGCTCCCTCCCTGCCCCCACTTCCCCATAGCTCCCCATGGCTCCCTCCCTGCCCCCATTTCTCCATAGCTCCCCAACGGCTCTCTCCTTGCCCCCCCCCACTGCCCCATAGCTCCCCCAACGGCTTCCCCGTGCCACCCCAGCCCCCTGCCCCTCACCGTCGTAGCAGGCCGGCAGGGGCAGCAGGCCATCGAAGCAGTGCGAGGGGGCCGGGTAGCTGCAGCTCTGGGTCTGGTTCTGGCTCCGGCAGTAGAAGGTGACGATCTCCCCGTGCTGGACCCGCCCTTCTGGGATCTCCTGGATCCAGAGCTTGCGGCCCTGGTAGAGCACACGGCTCCGCTGGGCGGGCACCACGCAGCGCGCTGCAGGGAGACGGGATACTGGGGTGATGGGCCCGTGGCTCCAGCTGGGGAGGGGCAGGGAGGGGCGGGATAACGGGTAGATGGGTCCAGGGGGCTGATCCAGGGGGCGGGGAGGGGGCAGGATACCAGGGCCCATGGGGCTGATCTGGGGGCAGGGAGAGGGCAGTATACCGGGGTAGATGGGCCCAAGGGCTGATGTGGGGGGATGGGAGGAGGTGGGATACTGGGGTAGATGGGCCTGGGGACTGATCACAGGGTGGGGATAGGAGGACAGGGGATACCAGGGTAGATGGGTCCGGGGCTGATCGGGCAGGGATAGGAGTGGGCGGGATACCGGGGTAGATGGGCCTGGAGGCTGATCACGGGGGCGGGGGTGGGGATGGGAGGACAGGGGATACCGGGGTAAATGGGCCCAGGGGCTGATTGGGCAGGGATGGGAGTAGGCGGGATACCGGGGTAGATGGGCCCAGGGGCTGATCACGGGGTGGGGATGGGAGGACAGGGGATACCAGGGTAGATGGGCCCAGGGCTGATCGGGCAGGGATGGGAGTAGGCGGGATACTGGGGTAGATGGGCCCGGGGGCTGATCACGGGGTGGGGATGGGAGGACAAGGGATACCAGGGTAAAATGGGCCCAGGGCTGATCAGGCAGGGATGGGTGTAGCCGGGATACCGGGGTAGATGGGCCTGTGGCTCTGGCTGGAGGTTCTGGGGGAGGAGGGGAGTGGGGGAGGGGGCGGTACCTCTGCAGAAGGGCCGGGGCGACCAGGTGCCGTTGCCCCGGCAGGTGACCCGGTTGGTGCCGTCCAGCAGGTAGCTGCGCTTGCAGAGGTAATAGACCAGCTCCCCGGCCCGGTACTGAGCCTTCTCCACCGCCACCAGGTAGCCCTCGGCGATGTCCCCGGGGGGTGGGCAGAACACGGCTGGGGGAGAGAGGGGGTCACGGCCAGGCCCGGGGGATGGACAGAGCAGGGCCAGGGGGAGGGAAGGACGAAGGGCTGGGTGGAGAGATGGAGGCTGCATGGGGGGTACAGGGATGCAGGAGGGTGGGGGGTGGATGGCTGGAGGGAATGTGGGGGGTGGATGTGGGTGTGGCGGGTGGATGGGGGTGTGACCGGTGGATGGGGGTGGATGGCTGGAAGGGATGTGGGGGGCGGATGGGGGTGTGGCAGGTGGATGGCTGGAGGGGATGTAGGGGGCAGATGGGGGTGTGGGGATGGATGGGGGTGTGTGGGGGTGGATGGTTGGAGAGGATGTAGGGGGCAGATGGGGGCGTGTGGGGGGTGGACGGCTGGAGGGGATGTAGGGGGCAGATGGGGGTGTGGCGGGTGGATGGCTGGAGGGGATGTGGGGGGCAGATGCGGGTGTGACAGGTGGATGACTGGAGGGGATGTGGAGGCAGATGGGGATGTGACAGGTGGATGGGGGTGTGTGGATGGATGGGGGGTGTGGCGGGTGGATGGCTGGAGGGGATGTAGGGGGCAGATGGGAGTGTGTGTGGGGTGGATGGCTGGAGAGGATGCAGGGTATACGTGGCAGATGGGGGGGATGCAGCAGTGGATGGAGGGATGAAGGGAAGGGGGCTGGGGAGGGAGGGGGCATGTCTCTATCTCTCTAGGGCATCCCCCAAGCTCCCTCACGACCCCCTCCAAGAGCACCGTCCCAGCCCCCCACCTTCCCTCCCAGCTGGGAGGGGGCCCGGCCTGGCACTGGAGCCCAGGAGGATGGGCCAGCCCCGGCATGGGGGCAGATGGGGACAGAGAGAAACTAGGACCCTCCACCCCTGCCCCCCTTCGCCCTACTCACGGTGGCAGGTTGGGGCGGGCCCAGACCACTCCTGGTTCTCCTGGCATCGGATGGTCTCTGGGCCCTCCAGCCGGTACCTGGGGAGCGGGGGGAGAGGTGAGGTTGCAGATGGGGCTGGGCTCTCTGAGGGGCTGCGGGTCGGGAGTGAGGGGCAATGGCAGGGCTGGTGTGCGGGGGGGGGAGCTCTGGGCTGGGCTTGCAGGGGGCTGCGGGTCGGGAGTGAGGGGCAATGGCAGGGCTGGTGTGCGGGGGAGGGAGCTCTGGGCTGGGCTTGCAGGGGGCTGCGGGTCGGGAGTGAGGGGCAATGGCAGGGCTGGTGTGCGGGGCGGGGGGGGGGAGCTCTGGGCTGGGCTTGCAGGGGGCTGCGCGTCGGGAGTGAGGGGCACCAGCAGAACTGGGGGGGGGACTCACCCGCGCTTGCACTTGTACCGCACCTCCCCGCCTGCCCTGTAGGAGGCACCGCTGTGAAATCCATTGTCGGTCTCTGGCGGGGGGCTGCAGAAGGACGACGGGGCCAGATCCCCTGGAACAGAGGACGGGAGGGGGAGGGGAGTCAACTGGGGGGGGGTCACCACTGTCTGGCAGCCAAGTTCCTCCCCCTTAACCCTTAGCGTCCTCCAGACACAAAGAGCCATTAAAGGCCTCCCTCAGCAAGGGGAAGATATATTTTTAGGTTCCTTCCCCTTTAACACCTGCAGGAGGTGGGGCAGTCTCCCTTTAAAAGACAGGCCCTTGCCCCACCCTCTTCCAATAGGCCCCTCCCCTTTCCCATTTGCTCCTCCCTCTCAGTGGACTCCATCCCCATGGGGACCTTCCTTGTCCCGTTGCGCCCTGCAATTCCCTTATTTGCCTCCTCCCTTTTCATGGTAAGACTCTCCTCTGCCCCATTTGGCCCCTCCCTACCCAATTTGGCTCCTCCTTCTCTGTAAACTCCTCCCCTTCTGCCCCATTTGCCTCCTCCCCCTCCCAGCAGGCCCCACCCCATTCCACATTTGGCTCCTCCCCTTATTTAGCTCCGCCTCTCCTCCAAAGCCTTTCCCTTGGGGCTGTAATTCCCAGACAAGTGGGGGAACCCTGTGGGTTTTGCTGGGAGTAGGTCCCTCCCCGAACGCTGCATCTCCCGGACTCCTGGGTTCTGCTCCCCCCAACAGGCTCCATCTCTCTCCTGGGTGGCATGGGGCGGGGAAGATTTCATGTGGGGGGGAATAAAGAAGACTTTGGCTCCTTCCCTCGTGGCTGGAGCCGAAGGGTCAGAGATCATCTTGGAGTGGTGGGGTCACCCAATTTGGGGGTTCAGAGTTTAGATTGAGGATCTGGCTCTAATTTTTTTTTGGGGGGGGGCAGCATCTGAGGCTTGGAGGGGAACATTTCTCTTATTTCACTGGAATTTTAGGGAGGAGGCAGAGTCCTGGCTCTGAGGGGAAAATTCAGGGGAGTAAATTGGTTTTGGAGGTGAAGTTCCTGCCTCCCAACCCCCCGCTCTCCGCATTGTCCTTCCAGAGCTGGGATAGACCCCAGGCGTCATGGCTCCCAGCCCCCCTGCTCTAACCACTAGACCGCACTCCCCTCCCAGAACCAGGGAAAGAACCCAGGAGTCCTGGCTCCCAGCGCTTCCCACAAGCGTACTGTCACAGGGGGTGGTGGGACAGTTTCCATGTGGCCCAGAGCTCGGTCCCCCCAGGGAGGCGGTCCCCTAACCCTATTTAGCGCCAGCCCCCTTGCTCCAGATGCTGTGTTCCCTGACTCCCCCTGGGGGTGGGCTGGAGGAGGACGCAGGTCCAGGAGAGCTGCTCTGCCTTCATATCTAGGTCTCCGCTTGCCAGGGGATCCGTTATCCTTGAATCAGCCCCGGGACTCATCCTGATCAGCTCACTGCCTAGAGAGCAGCCTGCCCTTTGCAAATGCCAGCGTGAATGACGGTGCTGGGGGCGGGGTGATGACGTTGGGGTGGGTGTTGGGTGATGGGGTTGGGGTGGGTGTTGGGTGATGGGGTTGGGGCAGGGGCTGGGGCAGGGCAGATGTTGGATGATGGTGTTGGGGCAGGGTGATGGGGCCAGGGGCGGGGTGATGGGGTGGATGTGGGGTGACGGTGTTGAGGCGGGGTGACGGTGTTGAGGGTGGGTGTTGGGTGACGGTGCTGGGGGCGGGGTGGTGATGTTGGGGCGGATGTTGGGTGACGGGGTTGGGGGTGGGGTGACAGGGTTGGGCAGGAGTTGGGTGATAGTGTTGGATGATGGTGTTTGGGGCGGATGTGGGGTGATGGGGCAGATGTGGGGTGACGGGGTTGGGGCGGGGTAACAGTGTTGGGGGTGGGTGTTGGGTGACGGTGCTGGGGGTGGGGTGGATGTTGGATGATGGTGTTTGGGGCGGATGTGGGGTGATGGGGCAGATGTGGGGTGACGGGGTTGGGGCGGGGTAACAGTGTTGGGGGTGAGTGTTGGGTGACGGTGTTGGGGGCGGGGTGGTGATGTTGGGGCAGATGTTAGGTGATGGGGTTGGGGGTGGGGTGATAGGGTTGGGGTGGGGCGAATGTTGGATGATGGTGTTGGGGCAGGGTGATGGTGTTTGCAGCGGATGTGGGGTGACGGGGTTGGGGCGGGGTGACCGTGTTGGGGGCGGGTGTTGGGTGATGGTGCCGGGGTCGGGGTGGTGATGTTGGGGTGGATGTTGGGTGACGGTTCTGGGGGCAGGGTGATGGGGTTGGGGGTGGGGTGATGGGGTTGGGGTGGGGCGGATGTTGGATGATGGTGTTGGGGAAGGGTGACGGTGTTCGGGGCGGATGTGGGGTGACGGGGTTGGGGGTGGGGTGACAGTGTTGGGGCGGGGTGACAGTGTTGGGGGCGGGTGTTGGGTGACGGTGCTGGGGGCAGGGTGACGGGGTTGGGGAGGGTGTTGGGTGATGGCGCTGGGGGCGGGGTGATGGGGTTGGGCGGGTGTTGGGTGACAGTCTTGTGGGAGGATGTTGGGTGACGGGGTTGGGGACAGGTGACAGGGTTGGGGATGGGTGTTGGGTGATGGTGTTGGGGCAGGGTGACGGTGTTTGGGGCGGATGTGGGGTGACAGTGTTGGGGTGGGGTGACAGTGTTGGGGGCGGGTGTTGGGTGACGGTGCTGGGGGCAGGGTGACGGGGTTGGGGAGGGTGTTGGGTGATGGCGCTGGGGGCGGGGTGATGGGGTTGGGCGGGTGTTGGGTGACAGTCTTGTGGGAGGATGTTGGGTGACGGGGTTGGGGACAGGTGACAGGGTTGGGGATGGGTGTTGGGTGACGGTGTTTGGGGCGGATGTGGGGTGACAGTGTTGGGGTGGGGTGACAGTGTTGGGGGCGGGTGTTGGGTGACGGTGCTGGGGGCAGGGTGACGGGGTTGGGGAGGGTGTTGGGTGACGGTGCTGGGGGCAGGGTGACGGGGTTGGGGAGGGTGTTGGGTGACGGGGTTGGGGACAGGGTGACAGGGTTGGGGACGGGTGTTGGGTGATGGTGCTGGAGGTAGGATCACGGTGCTTGGCTCTGCAGGGTGGAGGACGGCGAAGGCCCCGACTGGTGACTGGCGGAGGTGTTCCCGTCCCTTACGTTCGCAGGATGCCGTCAGACTCCACTTCCTGTCCCCCTGGCATCGGCTCAGCGCCGCTCCCTGCCCTTTGGACATCCTGAAGCCTGGCTGGCAGGTCACCTCCATGAGGGCCCCGAAGCCGCGGGAAGCCTGGGCCAAACGTGTCTTGGCGTTATCAATCTGCACGGGCCACGGGCAGGTCCGGCCTGGGAAACACAAAGACAGTTGGGATGGAGAGAGCCAGGACTCCTGGGTTGTGTCCCGGCTCGGGGAGGGGAGTGGGGTCTAGTGATTAGAGTGGGGGGGCTGGGAGCCAGGACTCCTGGGTTGTGTCCCAGCTCAGGGAGGGGAGTGGGGTCTAATGGTTAGAGTGGGGGGGCTGGGAGCCAGGACTCCCTGGTTGTGTCCCAGCTCAGGGAGGGGAGTGGGGTCTAGTGGTTAGAGTGGGGGGGCTGGGAGCCAGGACTCCCTGGTTGTGTCCCGGCTTGGGGAGGGGAGTGGGGTCTAGTGGTTAGAGCTGGGGGCTGGGGGCTGGGAGCCAGCAGCAGTCCTGGCACCTACCGGGTATCACACAGCTCAGCCCGCAGGCCCCATCACACAGGCACTGCCTGCGGCCAGAGCAGTCGCGGTCCTGGGTGCAGGTCCTCTGGCAGGTCTGGCCCATTCCCTCTGCCGACGCCTCCCTCCGGGCTGGGCAGGGACTGGGCCCATCTGCGTCTGCGGGGACACGAAGGGGAGCTGTTGGAGTGGCTTGTATAGGTGGGAAACTGAGGCATAAAAGGAGGGGAAGGAAGTCACAGCAAATAGAATCCAGAAGTCCTGGCTCCCACTCAGCTGTTTACACAGGGACCCCCCCCCAAAACTGCTGTTAGAAATGGGGCAGTTTGAAGAGGGGGGGCCTCTGACAAACATTTCCCTCCCCACCCCTGAAGACCCCCTCACTTTAACAGGAAGGTAGGAGGGCAGGTTGCCTGTAGGGGAAAGGGGCCCCTGCAGTCCCCACCATAGCTACCAGCTGGTGGGGCAGGGCCTGCGAGTGCCTCTGGGTGCCGGGGTGGGGGCTGGGGGGGCAGAATTCTCCCCTCCGTACCGGCTGGGAAGCCTGGCGGGGTGTCCATCCCCCAGACGCCTGTCTGTTCACCTGGCCCCATGCACCATTCGTCCATCCTCATATCCCCCCATCCCCATCCACCCCCCCTTCCCCATCCACCCCCTCCTCTCTCTATCCCCTTCCCCCCTCCTCTCTCTATCCCCATCCACCCCCCCTTCCCCATCCACCCCCTCCTCTCTCTATCCCCATCCACCCCCCATCCCCATCCACCCCCTCCTCTCTCTATCCCCTTCCCCCTCCTCTCTCTATCCCCATCCACCCCCCCTTCCCCATCCACCCCCTCCTCTCTCTATCCCCTTCCCCCCTCCTCTCTCTATCCCCATCCACCCCCCCTTCCCCATCCACCCCCTCCTCTCTCTATCCCCATCCACCCCCCCATCCCCATCCACCCCCCCTTCCCCGTCCACCCCCTCCTCTCTCTATCCCCTTCCCCCCCTCCTCTCTCTATCCCCATCCATCCATCCATCTATCTATCTATCCCTCCATCTCTTTCTCAGTCCTGCCCAGCCCATGGTGGGGGCCCTGGGGGGTCACTTCTCTGGGGCTGAGAACTGGGGCCCCTCCCTGGTTTCTGGGAAAGGCTGTTTAAAGCCCCAGCCGGGACAATTACCTGGGAACAAAATCACCTGGGACAAGGGCAGGCGGCTGAGCCAGACCCACTCCTCGAGTGGGGGCAGGGGAGGCGAGGTCACCCCCTCCAGTCTATAGGCCCCCTCCCTGGGGGCACGGGATCCCTCCCCACCCCCACTCCCTGGGACTGCGGGATCCCCCCTCCAGTCTATAGCCCCCCTCCCTGGCGGGGTAGAGAAGAGGGGGTGGAAGGACCCCTGGGGGGGGAGAGGGGGAAGAGGCAGGGAGCCGGGGGGTCCCTAGTGAGGGAGGGGGACGCGAGGCCAGCAGGGGGGGTGAGCTGGGGGGTTACCCTGACGAGGGAGGGGAGAAGGGAGGACACCGGCAGGCGGGGGAGGGGCATGGGGGAAACCCTCAGAGAGGGGAGGGGGAAGCCTGTGAACCCAGCGGGTGGGGGAGCCCGGGGGGGGGGGTGGGCAGGCGGCTGGCGGGAAGATATGCGAGCGGGTGGGGGGGTCCCCTGCCCCTCACCTGTGGCGCAGTGACTGCCCCAGGGCAGCAGAAGCAGCAGGAGGAGGGAGGCACCGTAGGGCATGGCAGGCGGGGTCCTGCGATGTCCCTGTGAAGCCAGTGTCCCCGGCCCTGGATATAAATACCCCCCCCCCAGGTTATCGATTAACCACCCCCGTCCCTGGGACTCTGACCTCCCGGCCAGGCACACAGGAGCAAAACAGCCCCACGTCACTGCGGAGAACCCAGGGGTCCTGGCTCCCAGCCACCCCCCACCCACTCTAACCACTAGTCCACACTCCCTGCCCAGACCCCAGAAGAGAACCCAGGAGTCCTGGCTCCCAGCCCCGTCACTCCTTTTGCCTCCTACCTTCCCAGAGCTGGGAACTGGGGGGATTCGGGATCTGGACGGGGGGTCGGGTGTCTGTCCGTGGGGATCTACATTTGGGGGTGTCCTTCTCAGACCCCCCTCGGGGAACGCCCCCCCCCGCCGCCCGGCCCCGTTCTCCTTTAAGGCCGACTCCTCCCCCGGAGCCGTCAGAGACCCGCCTCCCCCCGCCGCTCTCCCCCCACAGCCGACACACTGCCCGACCGGCCGGCAGCTTTCCTGCCGGCGCGCCTGTCCCCACCTCGGCCCCCGGCGGCGGCGGCGGCTGGGAACCTCCGCTCCGCTGTCGCCTTCAGCCCTCCGGTCCCCGCCTCCGCTTCCATCCCTCGTTCTCCATCCCCCCTGCTCTCATCCCTCCTTCTCCCTATCCCGCATCTCTTCTCCCATCCCTCCGTCCTCTTTCTTCTCTCCATCCCTCTCTCCTCCCTTCCTTCCTTCTCTCTCCCATCCCTCCGTCCTCCGCCTTCTCTCCATCCCTCTCTCGTCCCTCCCTTCCTTCCTTCTCTCTCCCATCCCTCCGTCCTCCGCCTTCTCTCCATCCCTCTCTCCTCCCTCCCTTCCTTCCTTCTCTCTCCCATCCCTCCGTCCTCTGCCTTCTCTCCATCCCTCTCTCCTCCCTCCCTTCCTTCTCTCTCCCATCCCTCCGTCCTCCGCCTTCTCTCCATCCCTCTCTCCTCCCTCCCTTCCTTCCTTCTCTCTCCCATCCCTCCGTCCTCCGCCTTCTCTCCATCCCTCTCTCCTCCCTTCCTTCCTTCTATCTCCCATCCCTCCGTCCTCTGCCTTCTCTCCATCCCTTTTCTCCTCCCTTCCTTCCTTCTCTCTCCCATCCCTCCGTCCTCTGCCTTCTCTCCATCTCTCTCTCCTCCCTCCCTTCCTTCCTTCTCTCTCCCATCCCTCCGTCCTCTGCCTTCTCTCCATCCCTTTTCTCCTCCCTTCCTTCCTTCTCTCTCCCATCCCTCCGTCCTCTGCCTTCTCTCCATTTCTCTCTCCTCCCTCCGTTCCCTGCCTCCTTCTCTCCATCACTCCATCTCTTCTCTCCCTCCATCCCCTGCTTTCTCCCCCTCCTTCTGTTCTGTGCATCCCTTCTGCCTCCTCCATCCACCCAGTCCCTCCCTTCCCTCCATCCCCCCTTTCCTCTTTCTGTCTTTCTTCCCCCCCTCCCACCACTCCCGCCCGGGACTGGGGGGCCCAGGTGGAGCCATGGCGCTGGTCACCTCGCCCACCGAGCTGGAGTGCCTGGCCAAGCCGCTGTTCTGCCGCAAGGGGGCGCTGCGCCAGAAGGTGATCCACGAGGTCAAGAGCCACAAATTCACGGCGCGATTCTTCAAGCAGCCCACCTTCTGCAGCCACTGCACCGACTTCATCTGGTGAGACCCCCCCTAGCGCCCCCCCAGCACCCCCAGCGCCCCCCAATGCCCCCAGCCCACCTTCTGCAGCCACTGCACCGACTTCATCTGGTGAGACCCCCCCTAGCGCCCCCCCAGCGCCCCCCCAATGCCCCCAGCCCACCTTCTGCAGCCACTGCACCGACTTCATCTGGTGAGACCCCCCCTAGCGCCCCCCCAGCGCCCCCCCAATGCCCCCAGCCCACCTTCTGCAGCCACTGCACCGACTTCATCTGGTGAGACCCCCCCTAGCGCCCCCCCAGCACCCCCAGCGCCCCCCAATGCCCCCAGCCCACCTTCTGCAGCCACTGCACCGACTTCATCTGGTGAGACCCCCCCTAGCGCCCCCCCAGCGCCCCCCCAATGCCCCCAGCCCACCTTCTGCAGCCACTGCACCGACTTCATCTGGTGAGACCCCCCCCAGCGCCCCCCCAGCGCCCCCCAATGCCCCCAGCCCACCTTCTGCAGCCACTGCACCGACTTCATCTGGTGAGACCCCCCCTAGCGCCCCCCCAGCGCCCCCCCAATGCCCCCAGCCCACCTTCTGCAGCCACTGCACCGACTTCATCTGGTGAGACCCCCCCTAGCGCCCCCCCAGCGCCCCCCAATGCCCCCAGCCCACCTTCTGCAGCCACTGCACCGACTTCATCTGGTGAGACCCCCCTAGCGCCCCCCAGCGCCCCCCCAATGCCCCCAGCCCACCTTCTGCAGCCACTGCACCGACTTCATCTGGTGAGACCCCCCCCTAGCGCCCCCCCAGCACCCCCAGCGCCCCCCAATGCCCCCAGCCCACCTTCTGCAGCCACTGCACCGACTTCATCTGGTGAGACCCCCCCTAGCGCCCCCCCAGCGCCCCCCCAATGCCCCCAGCCCACCTTCTGCAGCCACTGCACCGACTTCATCTGGTGAGACCCCCCTAGCGCCCCCCAGCGCCCCCCCAATGCCCCCAGCCCACCTTCTGCAGCCACTGCACCGACTTCATCTGGTGAGACCCCCCCTAGCGCCCCCCCAGCACCCCCAGCGCCCCCCCAATAACCCCAGCCCACCTTCTGCAGCCACTGCACCGACTTCATCTGGTGAGACCCCCCCTAGCGCCACCCCAGCACCCCCAGCGCCCCCCAATGCCCCCAGCCCACCTTTTGCAGCCACTGCACCGACTTCATCTGGTGAGACCCCCCTAGCGCCCCCCAGCGCCCCCCCAATGCCCCCAGCCCACCTTCTGCAGCCACTGCACCGACTTCATCTGGTGAGACCCCCCTAGCGCCCCCCCAGCACCCCCAGCGCCCCCCCAATGCCCCCAGCCCACCTTCTGCAGCCACTGCACCGACTTCATCTGGTGAGACCCCCCTAGCGCCCCCCCAGCACCCCCAGCGCCCCCCCAATGCCCCCAGCCCACGTTCGGCAGCCACTGCACCGACTTCATCTGGTGAGACCCCCCTAGCGCCCCCCCAGCGCCCCCCCAATGCCCCCAGCCCACCTTCTGCAGCCACTGCACCGACTTCATCTGGTGAGACCCCCCTAGCGCCCCCCAGCGCCCCCCCAATGCCCCCAGCCCACCTTCTGCAGCCACTGCACCGACTTCATCTGGTGAGACCCCCCTAGCGCCCCCCCAGCACCCCCAGCGCCCCCCAATGCCCCCAGCCCACCTTCTGCAGCCACTGCACCGACTTCATCTGGTGAGACCCCCCCTAGCGCCCCCCCAGCGCCCCCCCCAATGCCCCCAGCCCACCTTCTGCAGCCACTGCACCGACTTCATCTGGTGAGACCCCCCAGCACCCCCTAGTGCCCCCCCAATACCCCCAGCCCATGTTCGGCAGCCAGTGCACCGACTTCATCTGGTGAGACCCCCCCTAGCGCCCCCCCAATACCCCCAGCCCACGTTCTGCAGCCACTGCACCGACTTCATCTGGTGAGACCCCTCCCAGAACCCTCCATCTCATCCCCTTTCTACTTCACCCCCCCCGCCCCCCCCCCCCCCCGCCAGGGCTCTGCTGCTGCCCTTCCTTTAGTCTTAGCATAGAGGGACTGGTTGGTCCAGAGCCGGGAACAGAACCCAGGAGTCCTGGCTCCCAGCCCCCTGCTCTAACCATGAGCCCCCACACCCCTCCCAGAGCCGGGATAGAACCCAGGAGTCCTGGCTCCCAGCCTCCTACTTTGTGGCATAGCAGATGTTAGGGCAGGGGAGGAGTGGGGTGCATGTTAAATATGTGTATTGGGGTGAGCTGAGTGTGGGCAACTCATGACAGCTGTGAGCCCTAGAGTAACATTGTGTTTCTCTCTTGCTTTTAGGGGGATTGGGAAGCAGGGACTGCAGTGTCTAGGTAAGAGACCCCCCCCCTGCAGGGTCAGTGACCCCCCCCCACTCCACTGAGAGCCATACTTGGGGGGAGACAGTCACTCCCACTCTCAGCCTTGGGGTCCTCTCTTCTGCCTTCTGCTGATGGTATAACCAGCCCCCGCACAGCCGCACCCCACCCCAGAGGGGCCACGTCTCAGCACCGGGCAAGGGATCCCGGCATAACCAGCCCCCGCGCCCCACCCCAGAGGGGCCGCGTCTCAGCACCGGGCGAGGGGTCCCGGTATAACCAGCCCCCGTGCCCCACTCCAGGTGTGGTCGCATGTCAGGGGGGAACATTGCAGCCTGTTCCCAGCACACAGCCCGTGGCTCTGTTAGGCTCTGAACTAGATTTCTGGACTCCGGCTATTTTAGGGACTGGCTGGAAAATTCCATGTTTCTGCTTGAAAAAAGCCCCAAAATACCTAATACTGGGTGACCTTTCAAACGCTTGAAGCTTTATTCTTTAAGCTTCTTTGACAACTGGGGGTCAGGACTCCTGGGGTTCTCTGGGAGGGGAGCGGGGTCTAGCGGTTAGAGCAAGGGAGCTGGGAGCCGGACTCCTGGGTTCTCTGCAGTGACATGGGGCTCTTTGACCTCCTGGCCAGACACCCAGGAGCAAAAGTCCCAGGGCCAGGGATGGGGGGCGGCTTTGGCACCGGCCTTGCTGGGTTAGAGCAGGCAGGTGGCCGGGAACCAGGATTCCTGGGTTCTCTGCCTGGCTCTGGGAGGGGAGTGTGGATTTGTGGGGGCTGGGGGTGGAGGATGTGGGGCTTTTGTGTTTAGGGGAGTTGTGGGGGGGGGCTGCAAGCGGGGTAGGAGGCCAGTGGGGCTAGCTGGGTGGTTGTGTAGGGGATCTGGGGGTTCTGGGTGGGGTGGGGAGATTTCTTCCTGCCTCCCCCCTCCTGCAGGTATATGTGTGTTGGGGGGGGGGATAATGGGGAAATCCCCATATGCTCCAAATGGGGCGTGGCTCTGTGGTTGATTGGCCAGTGATGAACTGGGGGAGCAGCTCTGGGCAGGGTGGGCGAGAGGGACTGCGGGGGCGTGTGTGTTGGGCTCCTCATGTGTAAAATGGGGGTGGGGATTCCTGCCAGTCCTAGAGCTGGTGGGGGGAGAGTTTCTAGTGGACTCTGCCCCCCCCTGCCCCCCAGCTGGCAGCATGAGGCCCAGTGTGGTGGGGGCAGGATCTGAGTGTTAAGTGGTGGTGGGGGGGGACCAAATAGATGGGAGGGGGGTGGTTCTTAGAGTGTCCTCACTGGGGGTGGGGGGGGTGTACACAGGGGTGTGTGTGGAGGGGGGGTGATGCGTGCGTGGGGGGGGTGTGTGCACATGGGGGTGGGAGGAAGGGGGTGTGACGGGTGGGAGGAAGGGGGAGTGCACACGGGGCGAGTGGAGGGGATGTGATGGGTGGGTGGGGTGTGTGCACATGTGTCACGGGGTCCCCGGGCGATGCTCTGGATCTGCTCCCCATGAAGCCAGGCAGGACTCTGGGGAAGTCTCCTCTCTGGGAGCAGCCTGTCTGCAGGACACACAGCTCCCCCGGCTCCACCTTCCTGGGTCTGACCTCGGAGCATTCAGCCTCCTCTGCCCCTCCGTGCGCTTCCCACAGCGAGTCCGCTCAGGCGGGGTCCTGGGGGGGCCAGAGGGTCCTGCCCCCCAACTCCGCAGTCAGACGGGACTCTCAGCCAGCCAGTAAAACAGAAGGTTTATTAGACGACAGGAACATGGTCTAACACAGAGCATGTAGGTGCAGAGAACAGGACCTCTGAGCTGGGTCCATTTTGGGGGGCTGTGAGCCAGACAACCACGTCTGCACTTCACTCCATGTCCCCAGCCAGCCCCAAACTGAAACTCCCTCCAGCCCCTCCTCCTCTGGGCTTTGTCCCTTTCCCGGGCCAGGAGAGCACCTGATTCCTTTGTTCTCCAGCCCTTTAGCTCTCACCTTGCAGGGGGGAAGGGCCTGGCCATCAGTGGCCAGGAAACAGGGTGTCGGCCATTCTCTGTGTCCAGACCCCTGCACACACCTGCCCTCTAGGACTCTGCAAGAATCGTACACCCTTATCCCACCCCCTAGATACTTAAGAACTGCTGAGGGGAAACTGAGGCACCCCCACACTATTCAGAGGAAACATTAAGAACAGTCCCACTTCGTCACAACATGTGATGGGTGGAAGGGGATGGGACGGGTGGGTGTGGGTGTGTGCACATGGGGGTGGGTAGAGGGGGATGTGACAGGTGGGTGGGGTGTGTGCAGACGGGGTGGGAGGAGGGGTGTGTGCACACGGGGTGGGTGGAGGGGAGTTTGACGGGTTGTACACGGTGATGTGGGGGAGGCTGTGGTGGTGGACATATTTGGGGGCTGGGTGTGCAAGAGCAAGTGAGGTATTAGTGTCAAGCTGCTGGGGATGTGCATGAGTGTGTCAGGGTGTGGGGCCAGGTATGCAGGTGCCGAGATAGCACATGGGGGTGTGTGGCACAGACGCCCTTGCACAAGTGCGTGGCCAGAGGCTAGGCGGCGGGTGCCTTTACACACCGGTGAGGGTCGGTCCATGTGGAGACTGTTGGTGCGACTGGCAAGACATGTCGGCCGTGGGCACAAGTGGGTCAGCTTTTGCACACGTGTGTGTGTTGGTGCAGCAAGGTAGAGCTGGTGGGTGCAGATCTGGGGGATTAGTGGCTGAGCGTGTGAATTGGTGTGCATTTGCATGAGTGCATCTGTATGAGTGTATGCATTTGCACAATGGTGCAGGGTGTGTGTGCATTTGCATGTGTGCAGGAGGCATGCACTAGTGTATGAATTGGCACACATGCCGGGGTTGCACATGTACGCCCATTTGCACACATGCACCGGCGTATGCAGGTGCATGTGTGTATATGCACAAGTTTGTGGCTTTGGACACGTGTGGTGTCTGCATGTGCACGAGTGTGTGCAAGTTTGTGTACACTGGCCCGAGTGTGGGTTGGGGTGTGCATGCAGACCCTGGGTATTAATGCAGCAGAGCGGCGGGAGGATGCGTACAAGGAAGGGGTAGGTTGGCACAAGCATGGCTGGGCGTGCACAGGGATGGCCCCAAGTTGTGCAGCATTTCTAGGGTGTGTGCAGGGGTGGGTGTGCAGGAGGCACTGTCAAGGTGGGTCGTGATGGGGGGAGCGTGCACACGGGGTGTGTGGTGGGGAGAACGACGGGGGGCGAGCATTTGCCCCAGGATACGGCTGGTGCGTGTGGCTATGTGGGGCGGGAGTGTGAGCAACAGGGCGCTGGATGGACCCTGGGCAGGGGGAGCTCAGGGCTGTGGGGGGAACCGGGGTCCCCCCTGGAACCTCGGCAGTTGGAAGGGGGGAGCCCCCTGGGAGACTGGCAGAGCCCGGGCGGCTGGTGGCAGCGGTGGGATGCAGCAGGTTCCCGGACACCCCCTCCTCCCTTCGCTTCTTGGTGCAGCTGGCCAGGGGGAGGCGATGTGGGGGAGCCGTTGCCATGGGAACCATCAGGCAAGTCCCCAAGGGGGGATTGTTCATTGCATCCCCACCCCCGTAGGTAATGAGTTTGCTTTGTCCCAGTCCAGATCCCTGGGGGCCCCCATCACGCCCCACCCGGGGCAGAAAGCTTGACTGAGGGTGGGAGCCAGGACTCCTGGGTTCTATTCCTGGCTGTGGGTCTAGTGGTGGGAGCAGGGAGCAGCCTGTGTGGCATGGGGGGGCTGGCCGGCTCTCAGGATGCATGGGGGAATCAAGCCCACACCTTGCCCCCCCCAAGTCCTATCTGCCGCCCCCCCCAGCTCCTGGCTCTTGTGGTTTCTGCTCCTGCCTGTTTCCATGGAGACCCGTCTTCCAGATCTCCCCGTCTCGCTCCTTGGAGCCTTAAGATGCCGCGAGAGGGGGAAGGGGAGAGAAACGACCCCCCCAAGCTGTCCTCTGCCCCCCCCAACTCATCCCTGAGACTTCCCCTGAGTGGGCCCCTCCACTCACCCAAACTCCCCCGACGCCCCGACTCGTCCCCCCAACTCCCTTGATCCGTCCCCCTGACTCACCCCAACTCTTCCCCCTCAACTCACTCCGACTCCCCAACCCATCCCCCCCACTCATCCCTCAGCCTTCCCCCGATCCATCCCTCAACTCCCCCGACGCGTCCCCCCGACTCACCCCAATTCCCACGACCCCCCCGACTCATCCCTGAGCCTTCTCCTGACTCGCCCCCTTGACCCATCCCCCCGACTCACCCCAACTCCCTCGACCTGTCCCCCCGACTCCACCAACTCCCCTGACTCATCCCCCTAACTCAGTCTGACTCCCCCGACCTGTCCCCCAAAACTCCTCTGAACCTTCGCCCCAAACTCACCCCAAACCCACTGAATCTTCTCCTCAACCCCCCAAAACATCCCTCCCAAACTTATCCTCAACCGCACTGAACCTTCCCTCCCAACCTCAACCCTGCCCCCCCAATTCACCCTGAACCTTCCCTCAACATGCTGAGCTGTCCCCCCCCAAACTCACCCCTACCCCCGAACCATCCCCCACTGCCCCAGCTGGCCTGTCCCTCTGGTGCTGGCTGTCCCAGAGTTGTGGGGGGCCCGTCCCCCCACAGCGGAGAGGAGGTGCTATAAACCTATGAGTCTAGGGGTCCGTTGAGCCAGGATTTCCCTGCCCCGAATCTGGGTTCTGGGAGAGGTCTGAATGGGGCGGGGGGGGGGGGTGTCGCTGTTACTGTCCTGAGCTTGCTCTGCTAATGTCTCTATTCCCCCCCCCCCCCGTCTGGCCCCCCTCGCCCACCCCGCCAAGTCTGCAGCTTCGTTGTACACAAACGGTGCCATGAGTTTGTCACCTTCGAATGCCCGGGAGCCGGGAAAGGACCCCAGACAGACGTGAGTGACAGATGGCTGCCAGGACTCCTGGGTCCTGTCCCTGGCTCTGAGAGTGGGGTGGGGGTCTAGCGGTTTGGGGGGAGCGGCAGGGAGCCAGGACTCGTGGGTTCTGTCCCCTGCTCTGGGAGGGGAGTGGGGTCGAGCGGTTAGAGTGGGGTTGGGGGGCAGGGAGCCAGGACTCCTGGGTTCTGTCCCCTGCTCTGGGAGGGGAGTGGGGTCTAGCGGTTAGAGTGGGGATGGGGGCCAGGGAGCCAGGACTCCTGGGTTCTGTCCCTGGCGTTGGAGGAAATACTTTGGTGGGGGAGGAGCCCGTGGCCCCCAGGTGAGTGTCCCAATTTCACCTGCTATTTTTACTGCCCGAGTGGGGGGCGGAGCATGGCCCAGATTCTACTGTCCTTGGCCTGGAGAGGGGGAAGGAGGAAGCGGGGTGGAAGAGGAGAAGAGAGCGGGAGGGAAAGGATGCCGGAATGGCGTTAGCAGTCACATCTCTTCCATGCCCCCCCCGCCTGCCCCCCCGTTCATACTGCTTAGAAACACACAGCCTTGTGCACGGTTGTGTTCCCACCCCTTGCGCGCACACACGTGCTCGCCGTGTGTAACTCCCCTTTGGGCACCTGTGCAGGGCCCTCTGCACGCTCACCTTCCCCCCCTTGCACGCTCAGCCCGTGCTAGCTACTCGTGCAATTCCCTGGGCAAGCTCACATTCACACCACTTGCACGCACCTGCACGCTTGCACCCGCTCTGTGGAAACTCGCATTTGCACCCGCAGATATGCTCATGCATTCCTTTGTGCAAGCTCCCATGTGCATGCTTAGACACACACATGCACGCTCTCCACTTTGCACACGCATGCCCGCTCCCCATACAAGCTCACACTTGCACGCACTTGTGTGCAATTTCTTGTGCAAGCTCATGCTTACACCCCTTGCACATCCTCACAAATGCACACCCTCCATGCCAGCTCACGTGTGTGCATCTGCACACACTCATGTATACCCTATTCAAGCTCACTTGTTCACATCTAGATGCTTGTGTATCCATCGGTGCAAGTTGTGCACACTCAGGCATGCTGACGCTCACTTGGGCGTGCTCCGTCCTTTGCATATGCACACCACTCCCCAGTCAAGCTCACGTTCGCACGCTCACACGTGTGTGCAATTCCCTGTGCAAGCTCATGTTGACACCCCTTGCACATGCATACAAACCCACGCCTTCTGGGCAAGCTTAAATGTGCACATGGACACACACTCGCGCACACCCCATGCAAGCTCATGTCTGCACACTCCAACACACTTGTGCACCTGCCTCCCTTGGCACAGGCCGGCCCGTTCCCCGTGCCGGCTCCCGTGGGCACACTCAGACATGCCCTTGGGTGAGAACGTTCACCCTCCCGCTTGCACCTCTGGTCTGTGCGGCTAGCCTTGCACGCCCCCCGTGCAAACTCGCATTCGGTGCCTGCACAGACTGTGAGCTCGCACCCCCTTCACCTGCTGGGGGGGGCTCTGATCTGTCTGCTCTCCCCCCCCACCCCCAGGACCCCCGGAGCAAGCACAAGTTCAAGATACACAGCTACAGCAGCCCGACTTTCTGCGACCACTGCGGCTCCCTGCTCTACGGGCTGGTGCACCAGGGCATGAAGTGCTCCTGTGAGTGCGGGTGGGCGGGACGCTGGGCAGGGGGGCGGGAGCAAGGTGGGGGGATGGGAAGGGGCAGGGGTGAGCAGCTAGGGGGTGGGCCTGGGGGTGTGGGGGGTGTGGGTGGGCGCAAGATGGGGGCAGGGGCCAGGCCTGGGTGTGTGGGGGGGTGCAAGATGGGGGGAGGAGCCAGACCTGGGGGTGTGTGGGGGTTGGGCATGAGATGGGGGGAGGGGACAGGCGTGGGGGGGTGGGCACGAGATGGGGGAGGGGACAGGCCTGGGGGGGTGGGGGGGGCGAGATGGGGCCAGAGGCCAGGCCTGGGGCTGGGGGTGGGAGGGGACGCGAGATGGGGCCGGGGGCCAGGCCTGGGGGGTGTGTGTGGGGGCATGAGATGGGGGCAGGGGCCAGGCCTGGGGGTGTGGGGGAGGGTGTGAGATGGGGCGGGGGCCAGGCCTGGGGATGTGTGTGTGGGGGGCGAGATGAGGGCGGGGGCCAGGCCTGGGGGTGTGTGTGTGGGCGTGAGATGGGGCCGGGGGCCAGGCCGGGGGGTGTGTGTGGGTGGGCGTGAGATGGGGCCGGGGGCCAGGCCGGGGGGGTGTGGGGGTGGGCGAGATGGGGGCGGGGGCCAGACCTGGGGTGTGTGTGTGGGGGGGCGAGATGGGGCTGGGGGCCAGGCCTGGGGGGGGGGTGTGTGGGGGGCGAGATGGGGGCGGGGGCCAGACCTGGGGTGTGTGTGTGGGGGGGGGCGAGATGGGGCTGGGGGCCAGGCCTGGGGGGTGTGTGTGGGTGGGCGTGAGATGGGGCCGGGGGCCAGGCCGGGGGTGTGTGTGTGGGGGGGGCGAGATGGGGCTGGGGGCCAGGCCGGGGGGTGTGTGGGGGTGGGCGTGAGATGGGGGCAGGGGCCAGGCCTGGGGGTGTGGGGGAGGGTGTGAGATGGGGCGGGGGCCAGGCCTGGGGATGTGTGTGTGGGGGGGCAAGATGAGGGCGGGGGCCAGGCCTGGGGGTGTGTGTGTGGGCGTGAGATGGGGCCGGGGGCCAGGCCGGGGGGTGTGTGTGGGTGGGCGAGAGATGGGGCCGGGGGCCAGGCCGGGGGGGTGTGGGGGTGGGCGAGATGGGGGCGGGGGCCAGACCTGGGGTGTGTGTGTGGGGGGTGAGATGGGGCCAGGCCTGGGGGGTGTGTGTGGGGGGGGCGAGATGGGGCCGGGGGCCAGGCCGGGGTGGGGGTGTGTGGGGGGCGAGATGGGGGCAGGCCTGGGGGTGTGGGGGAGGGTGCGAGATGGGGCCGGGGGCCAGGCCGGGGGGTGTGTGGGGGTGGGCGTGAGATGGGGGCGGGGGCCAGGCCGGGGGGTGTGGGGGGGCGGGAGCGAGGCCCAGGGGCGGGCCGTTAGGGCTGCACGGGGCGGGGGGCGGCGGCCTAGGGGCGAGATCCCCCTCCCCCCCTCACTCTCTGGCGCCCCCCGCAGGCTGCGAGATGAGTGTGCACAAGCGCTGCGTGCAGTGTGTGCCCAGCCTGTGCGGGGTGGATCACACCGAACGCCGGGGCCGTCTGCGGCTCCGCATCGAGAGGCTCGGCGGGGAGGAGATCCGCGTCTTCGGTACGGGGGGGGGGCGGGGCCCTGCCGTGGTGTAGACGCTCCCCGCGCCGCCGGAGGGGGTTTCTCCGGGCCGCTGCCCGCCGCGGGCTTCGCTCCGGCGCCCGGCCCTGCCCGCTCCCCACAGGCCTCGGGTTTGGCCACCACCGGCTCTCCCCACGGACACCCCCAGGGGCCGGGCTCTTGCTGGGGGGGATGACGAGGGGCTGCTGGGGGGGTGGGGGCACCGAGGCCCTGGCTAGAACGGATCAGCTTGGGAAAGAGGCTGGGGGGGGGGGGCTGCACCTTGGGAGCCTTGGCTCCGATCGCCCCAAATTTGGATCCCTGACTTACCCCCCCGTCCCCCCCCAAACACAGCGAAGTTCAAGGCAAAAACCCGAGCGCCCGTGTGGGATTCAGAGCCTCCACCAGCCAGAGGGGGCTCCTCAGCTGTAGCACCGTAGGGCTGGCACCCCCAGCTGTCTGTCTGTCCCTGCAACCCCCCCCCCCCAGCTGTCTGTCTGTCCCTCCAACCCCGCCCCGGCATCTGTCTGTCTGTCTGCCTCTTCAACCCCCCTCAGCATCTGTCTGTCTGTCCCTCCAACCTCCCCAGCTGTCTGTCTGTTCCTCCAACCCCACCCCAGCATCTGTCTGTCCCTCCAATCCCCCCCAGCTGTCTGTCCCTCCCTCCAGCCCCCCTCCCCGCCCCGGCATCTGTCTGTCTGTCTGCCTCTTCAAGCCCCCCCCACCGGGCATCTGTCTGTCTCCCCAACCCCTCCCCCCGCATCTGCCTGTCTGTCTATCTGACCCTCCCCCCGCATCTGTCTGTCCCTCCAACCCCTCCCCCAGCATCTGTCTCTGTCTCTCCAATCCCCTGCCCACATCCGTCTCTATCTCTCTATCTATCCCTCCCTCCCTCCCCTTCACTATATCTATCTATCCCTCCATCCTCCCATCTCTCTGTCCATCCATCTGTTCATCCATCCCCCCGCCTCTCTCTCTCCCTCCCTCCCTCCCTCCACACACCCCATCCCCGTCTCTCTCTCTCTCTCTCTCTGTCCTTCCCTCCCCACACACCCCATCCCCGTCTCTCTCTCTCTCTGTCCTTCCCTCCCCACACACCCCATCCCCGTCTATCCCTGTTTTAGTGGCTAAGGTTGCCACCTAGTGGTGACTTTGATTTCGCTTTGCAATCGGTGGCAGGGATCGGGCGGGGGGAGAGAGGGGCTCAATGGGGGCACTCTCCTGGCGGTCACTGCTGGCCCCAGGGGGTGCTGTGCTGCCAGGTGCTCTCAGCCTAAGTCTGGTGGGTTGGATCGGGAGGGGCTGGGAGCCAGGACTCCTGGGTTCTCTCCCTGGCTGTGGGAGGGAGTGGGGGATAGTGGTTAGAGCGGGGGGGGCGGGAGCCAGGACTCCTGGGTTCCATTCCCAGCTCTGCAGCTCAGCACTCTCCTCCTCTCCCCTTCGCACCCTCCCTCGCACTCGCGCGCTCCCAGTGGGAGTGTGTAGGAGGTGGAAAGAAACCCGTCGAGCCGTGCTTACATAACGGGGATTCCTCGACACCTCCCTGCATGCAGCCCTCCACCACCACCACCACGGTCCTGCTGCCCCCGGGCCAGGACATGGGATAGTACAGCACAACACAGAGTCAGCAGTGGGGAGAGAACCCAGGAGTCCTGGCTGCCAGCCCTCTGCTCTAATCACTAGACCCCACTCCCCACCCAGAGCTGGGCAGAGAACCCAGGAGTCCTGGCTCTCAGCCCTGTCCCGCTCTCACCACTAGACCCCACTCCCATCCAGAGCTGAGGATAGATCCCAGGAGTCCTGGCTCCTAGTCCACCCCTGCGGTAACCACTAGACCCCACTCCCCTGTCTGGGCTGGGGATGGAACGCAGGAGTCCTGGCTCCCAGGCCTGCTCCTAGAAGGGGCTGAGCTCTCAGCGCCACGTGCTGATGTGTGGACCCTCCCCCCTAGTGGGTGAGGCCCGGAACCTCATCCCCATGGACCCCAATGGGCTGTCGGACCCCTATGTGAAGCTGAAGCTCATCCCGGACCCCAAGAACGTGAGCAAGCAGAAAACCCGGACTGTGAAATCCACTCTGAACCCTGTGTGGAACGAGACCTTCCTATTGTGAGTGCCCTGGGCAGGGGGGGTGCGGGCGGGCAGGTGGGCATAAGTACGTGCCTGGACAGGAGATATGGGGGCCCTACAGCTCCCACGGGTGTCTGGACACAGCCATGAAACATGGGCCTGCCGGAGCTCCCGCAGGTGTCTGCATCCTACCCCCCCCCGCCCAAGTACTCTCCCCATATACCCAGAGTGCCCCCTCTCGTCTCCTGGGGTTGGGGGGACAGTAGCCCCCCTGTCAGCCATGATCCCTCCTCCCCCGCAAAATAAACCAGGATCCTGCAGCCCCTCCAACGCAGTCCGGGCCACCCCGGAGATCCCCCCGGCAGCCGCAGTAGTAGGGCTTTTATCCACACGTCTTGTCCAGAGGGCAAACATTCTCCCCCACCCCCACTTAAAGGGGCAGGTGGCTGGGTGGGTGATTTAATCCCCCTCCCTTTGAATCCCGCCCCCAGCACGCTGATGCCGGGAGACATGGAGCGGCGGCTGTCCGTCGAGGTGTGGGACTGGGACCGCACCTCGCGCAATGACTTCATGGGAGCCATGTCCTTCGGCGTGTCGGAGCTGCTCAAGGGACATGCGGACGGATGGTAAGGGGGGAGGGGGCTGCGCCCGGGGGGGGGGGCGCGTGCAGGGGAGGGGGGAAGCCAGGCCCATGGCTCACTCTCGCTCTCTCTCTCCACCGTTCTGTCTGTTTGGGTATTTGTCTGCGCCCGGCTGCTGTGCCCGGCTGCCTCGGCGCGGCTGCGTCCCCGTGCTCCCTCCCCGGGCGGTTCCTGCCCCTCTCGCCTTTCCACCTGCATCCCCTCTGCACTCATGTCTTTCTTTTCCTTTGCACTGTCACGCTTTTCCTTTGCACACGTGCACGCCATGTTTCTTTCTTTGCACATGGTTGCACTTGTTTTTCTTTGCGCCCCGTCACTTTTTCTTTCTTTGCCCTTTCACTTTCTTTGTGTCCCTTCACTTTTTCTTTCTTTGCTCTTTCACTTTTTGTGTCACGTCACTTTTTCTTTCTTTGCCCTTTCACTTTCTTTGTGTCCCGTCACTTTTTCTTTCTTTGCCCTTTCACTTTCTTTGTGTCCCGTCACTTTTTCTTTCTTTGCCCTTTCACTTTCTTTGTGTCCCTTCACTTTTCTCTGCACGCCTTTCTTTTCACTTTCACCTTTTATTTCTTCTCACTTTCACTTTTTCGTTGCTCACTTTCACTCTTTTGAACTCCTTTGTACACTTTCACTTTTTTTCTTTGCACCCGCCTTTCTTTCTTTCTTTCTTTCTTTCTTTCTTTCTTTCTTTCTTTCTTTCTTTCTTTCTTTCTTTCTTTCTTTCTTTCTTTCTTTCTTTCTTTCTTTCTTTCTTTCCATCCCTTGCTTCCCCCCCCCCCCCCCCCGGTGTTGTGCCTGTCTCTGTCCCTGTCTCAGGTACAAGTTACTCAACCAGGAGGAAGGGGAGTATTACAATGTCCCCGTGGCTGATGCTGAAAATTGTGAGCTGCTGCAGAAATTTGAGGTAACCCCTCCCCCAAAGCTCTCCTGTTCCTGTCCCGCTGGCAAAGCGGGGTCGGGCCAGTTTAGTTACTGGATGGCAGCTTGACCAGGGTGGGGGCTGGCAGTCTGTGCTGGCCCCGTTGCCCGAGTACAGCACTGGGGGGGGGCGCTGAGCTGCAGGGAGCGAGGTTGGGAGCTCGGCAGGGGGTGCCGTGACACAGGCACCCTATCCTTCAGCGGTGACATAACCCCCAAAGCCCAGATGACTGTGGAGTCGGGGCATGAACCCCGGTGCCTGGGGACAGATTCCCGGTCCGGCCCCCCTCCCTCCCTGTCCCCAGCAGCTGTGGGGACTCCTGGGCTGGGGGACGCGGCGTTTGGGCACTGACCCTCTCCCTCTCTCTCTTGCAGGCCTGTAACTACCCCCTGGAGCTGTACCAGGTAACGCCTGGGGCTCGGGGCCCCTCGGCACAGAGGGCGGGGGGCTGGCCAGGCTGGTGATGCTCTGGGTGGCAGTTCCCCTTCTCTCCAGCAGAGGGCAGCAAAGAGCCTCAAGCCAACCCCAGTGGGGCATGGGGTCTAGTGGTTAGAACGGGGGGGGGGGGGTGGCTGGGAGCCAGGACTCCTGGGTTCTCTCCCCAGCTCTGGGAGGGCCGTGGGGTCCAGTGGTTAGAGCAGGGGGGGCTGGGAGCCAGGACTCCTGGATTCTCTCCATGGCTCTGGGAGGGGCATGGGGTCCAGTGGTTGGGGGCGGGGGGTGAGCAAGTTGTGGAGTGGGGGGAAGGCCTCCCCGCCCCTTGCGCCTGCGGCCCTGCCACTGTTCCCCCTCTTCTGCTGGTGGCCCCGCCCACAGTCCCACCTCTTTTCTGCCCCTTCCCCGGGGCCCCGCCCCTGTTCCACCCACCTCTCCCTGCCCCCCCAACTTCCCTCCCCCCGACCTGCTCCCCCTCCCCCTAAGGCTGCGGCTAGCCGCTCACCGTGCTCCATCTCTGCCCCCCACAGAAGGTGCGCCACGGCCCGGGCCCCTCGCCCACCCCCAGCCCCACGGACTCCAAGCACGGCAGCTTCTTTGGGACCAGCCGCTTCCACATCTCCGACTTCAACTTCCTCATGGTGCTGGGGAAGGGCAGCTTCGGGAAGGTGAGGGCGCCCCGGACACCTGGGTTCTCTCCCTGGCTCTGGGAGGGGAGTGTGGGCCTAGTGGGTTAGAGCCGTGGGGGCTGGGAGCCCGGATGCCTGGGTTCTGTCCCCGGCTCTGGCAAGGGAGCGGGGTCTGGTGGTTGGAGCGGGGGTGCTACCTCCGGGGCGATGTCGACAGGGCTGCTGCAGAAGGTCGGGGAGGTCGCTCTTGGGAAGGCGTTCTCCCTGCACATCCCCACAAAGCTGTGGTCTTACAGTGGCCCTGGATGTCCTGGAGAGAGACATAACTCGGCCCCTCCCCTCTAGGGGGCGCCAGCTCCCACCCAGCCCCGGGGTGGGGACTGGCTGGCTCAGGGGGCAGGGGATGGGGCCTTTCCCCTCTAGGGGGCACTGGCCCCGATCCGGCCCCAGGGCAGGGACTGGCTGGCTCAGGGCTGTGGCCCCCCCAGGTGATGCTGGCCGAGCGGCGGGGCACGGACGAGCTCTACGCCATCAAGATCCTGAAGAAGGACGTGATCATCCAGGACGACGATGTGGAATGTACCATGGTGGAGAAGCGGGTCCTGGCGCTGAGCGACCGGCCGCACTTCCTCACCCAGCTGCACTCCACCTTCCAGACCACGGTACCCTGCCGGGGGGGCTGGAAACAGGGGTGGATGGGCCCATGGGTCTGATCCAGGGGGGCAGGGAGGGGGCGGGATACCGGGGTAGATGGGCCCGTGGGGCTTATCTGGGGGGCAGGGAGGGGGCGGGATACCGGGGTGGATGGGCCTGTTGGGCTGATCCGGGTGTTACCAGATATGCCCGTTCCTTTGGGATATGCTGATTTATTAGGAAAAAGAAAAGGAGGACTTGTGGCACCTTAGAGACTAACCAATTTATTAGAGCATGAGCTTTCGTGAGCTACAGCTCACTTCATCGGATGCATATCGTGGAAACTGCAGCAGGCTTTATATATACACAGAGAATATGAACCAATACCTCCTCCCACCCCACTGTCCTGCTGGTAATAGCTTATCTAAAGTGATCATCAGGTGGGCCATTTCCAGCACAAATCCAGGTTTTCTCACCCTCCACCCCCCCACACAAATTCACTCTCCTGCTGGTGATAGCCCATCCAAAGTGACAACTCTTTACACAATGTGCATGACAATCAAGTTGGGCTATTTCCTGCACAAATCCAGGTTTTCTCACATCCCCCCCACCCCCATACACACACAAACTCACTCTCCTGCTGGTAATAGCCCAACTTGATTGTCATGCACATTGTGTAAAGAGTTGTCACTTTGGATGGGCTATTACCAGCAGGAGAGTGAATTTGTGTGGGGGGTGGAGGGTGAGAAAACCTGGATTTGTGCTGGAAATGGCCCACCTGATGATCACTTTAGATAAGCTATTACCAGCAGGACAGTGGGGTGGGAGGAGGTATTGTTTCATATTCTCTGTGTATATATAAAGCCTGCTGCAGTTTCCACGATATGCATCCGATGAAGTGAGCTGTAGCTCACGAAAGCTCATGCTCTAATAAATTGGTTAGTCTCTAAGGTGCCACAAGTACTCCTTTTCTTTTTGCGAATACAGACTAACACGGCTGTTACTCTGAAACCTGATTTATTAGGGTTACTCTTTGGGGCGTGGCGGGGTTTCTTTTTTTTCTGTAATTTTATCAGTCTGCCGCTTGTGTGTTCACATGGCACGCTCCTCCTTCCTTCTGCAAGTCCCCTCCCAATGGAGCTACCTTGCAGGACCTTGGTTCCCCAGGACTCGGTTCCTCCAGCCCTAGAAACACACACACACCCCCCCCCCACGTCTAAGCAGACCGGGTCAATGCGCGCCCTCCAGCTGATCCCCTCGTAGGTCCCTGGACTCAGTGGGTGGGGTTAACCACTCTCAGTTGGCCCCTCCGCCCCCCTTATGTGCCACAGGTTTACCACCTCCCTATCCCACTTTCACGTCACAATTGTACGGGTAGTAACCCACCGGAGGAGCAAACCCCACTGTATTTTGGGACGCTGCAGGGATCTTTCGCTTAGGTAAAAGAGGCGTCACGACAGAGGAAATGGGGGAAGCAAAAAACATATAAGATTAAAGTGCAGAGAGAGAGAGAGAAGCAACCAGCTTAACCATAAAAGTTATTTTTTTTTAATAATAGTGATAACTACACAAAGAGAGCCTAAACCAACATAACATTCATTAGTAAAGGTTAATACCTGAGGCAGAAAGGAAAACAGAGAGAGAGAGAGAGAAAGGGGAATCTGGGGTTCCCAGGTGGTGGGGGTCCTGAGTGCTGGAGACAGGCAGAGCCCCCAGCACGCTCAGTCAGGAGATGATGGAGTCCCAGTGGATCTGATACAGTTTGGGTCCATGCATCAGAGCACTGACTGGAGGGTGAGTAGGGATTTTTGTAGAGAAAATACAATGGTTCAAGGGAGAACAAGAGATTGGTTTATAGGTAAACTGATGACTTAAGGGTTTTCTTTAGGCTAGACAATAGGAGCTGATCACTCTTGGCTATGGGTGGTGGTTTCTTCCAGGGAGCTCACAATGCAACTAAGCTGTATTCAGTATTCTGCTCAAATAAATTTGTTAGTCTCTAAGGTGCCACAAGCACTCCTGTTCGTTTTTCGGTATTTTGGATCTCCATCAAGGATTTATTACTAGAATTGGTCTGATAATTGCTGAGCTGGGTGTGTGCAGGCGTAGGTTGTCACTTGTCACGGAGTCCCCGGGCGATGCTCTGGAACTGCTCCCTACGAAGCCAGGCAGGACTCTGGGGAAGTCTCCTCTCTGGGAGCAGCCTGTCTGCAGGACACACAGCTCCCCCGGCTCCACCTTCCTGGGTCTGACCTCGGAGCATTCAGCCTCCTCTGCCCCTCCGTGCGCTTCCCCCAGCGAGTCCACCCAGGCGGGGTCCTGGGGAAGCCAGAGGGTCCTGCCCCCCAACTCCGCAGTCAGACGTGACTCTCAGCCAGCCAGTAAAAGAGAAGGTTTATTAGACCACAGGGACATGGTCTAACACAGAGCTTGTAGGTGCAGAGAACAGGAACCCTCAGCCGGGTCCATTTTGGGGGGCAGTGAGCCAGACAACCCTGTCTGCCCTTCACTCCATGTCCCAGCCAGCCCCAAACTAAAACTCCCTCCAGCCCCTCCTCCTCTGGGCTTTGTCCCTTTCTGGGCCAGGAGGCCACCTGATTCCTTTGTTCTCCAGCCCTTTAGCTCTCACCTTGCAGGGGGGAAGGGCCCAGGCCATCAGTTGCCAAGAAACAGGGTGTCGGCCATTCTCTGTGTCCAGACCCCTGCACACACCTGCCCTCTAGGGCTCTGCAACGATCATACACCCTTATCCCACCACCTAGATACTTAAGAACTGCCTAGAGGAAACTGAGGCACCCCCACACTATTCAGAGGAACCATTAAGAACAGTCCTACTTCTTCACATCTCCCCCCCCCTTCGAGATCGAACTGAGCGGGGTCACTTTAGCCAGTGACCTGGGGAAGTTCGAAGCCACCAAGGTTCCCATGGATGCCCCAGCATCTCTCCCATTCCTTGGTAGGAGTTACACCAGGCCCTTCCGGTTTCACGCCCTCCCTTAGGTCGGGGGTGGTCGATAGCACTCGCAGGCCGCATGTAGGAAGGTTTATGTGGCCCGTGCCCTTTGGCCACCCCCAAAACCCCAGGGGGTCAAACTGGGATTGGGTCTTCTCGTAGGTTCATTAACATCTGGAGCAGAGATTCCCATGATGCAGTGCGATCCCTGCTTTTCTGGTCCCAGAGTTCAGTGCGGTTCTCTGTTCTTCATTCTTTATGCTAATCCCTGTCCCATCTTTCATGCAGATGAGGCTAGGGGAGTTGTCTCTGTTTTCCATTCTGTATGCTAATGGAGATGTCTTAATCTTGTCAGGAGGGGTCTAGGTGTGTCTCCCAATGCCCTTCACTGCTCTCTGCGAGCCTTTTCTCTGATCTGTTTTGGTTCAAGAAGAGACTGGTGGTGGGGGGGTGTCTTTCATGAGTCAGACAGGCTAGATACTGCGCCCTGGTTCCCCAAAAACAAAGAGCTGACTGGCATCAAGTGAGGGGGCAGGGCAGTGGGGTGGATGGGCCCATGGGGCTGATCTAGGGGGCAGGATAAAGGGATAGATGGGACTGTGGGGCTGATCCAGAGGGACAGGAAGCGGGTGGATGGGACCATGGGGCTGATCCGGGGGGGCAGGACATTGGGGTGGATGGACCTGTGGGTCTGTTCTGCCCCCCATGGCCCCGTCTCACCCGCCCCGTCCAGGACCGGCTCTATTTCGTGATGGAGTACGTCAATGGCGGAGACCTCATGTACCACATCCAGCAGGTCGGGAAGTTCAAGGAGCCTCATGCCATGTACGTACAGCTCGCCCCCAAGGGGCCGTGTCCCAGCACCAGGCGAGGGGTCCCCGGATACCCAGCCCCTACACTCCACCCCAGAGGGGCCACATCCCCGTGCCGGGCGAGGGGTCCCCGGATACCCAGCCCCCATGCCCCACCCCAGAGGGGCTGCATTTCAGTGCTACGGAGGGAGGCCCCATATAACCAGCCCCTGCACCCCACCCCAGAGGTGGTCGCATCCCAGCGCCGGGCGAGGGGTCCCCGTGAAATGGTCTGTGGCCGTGGAGCAGCGAAGACATTGAAGGGACGTTGAAGGTGATGAACCGATTTTGCTAGTCACCTTTGATTCTTCTGTGCCCTTCCCCCCCCCCCCCCCGGCTCCCTCCCCATCCCGGGCTTGTAGGTTCTACGCCGCAGAGATCGCCATCGGCCTCTTCTTCCTGCACAACAAGGGCATCATCTATCGGTGAGTGGGCACGGGCTCTGCCGGGTTGTTAGCTACAGTCTCGGCTCCCCACCCACCCTGGGGCCGGATGGGAGCTGGTGGCCCCTAGAGGCGAGAGCCCAGCCCTGTCTCTCCCCACAGGGATCTGAAGCTGGATAACGTGATGCTGGATGCCGAGGGCCACATTAAGATCACGGACTTTGGGATGTGCAAAGAGAACATCTTCCCCGGAGTGACCACCCGGACCTTCTGCGGGACCCCTGACTACATCGCCCCGGAGGTAACACCCCCGATCCAGCCGCGAGACCCCACTCCTCTGCCAGAGCCGGGGAGAGAACCCAGGAGTCCTGGCTCCCAGCCCCCCTCCCCGCTCTAACCACTAGCCCCCACTCCCCTCCTAGAGCCAGGGAGAAAACCCGGGAGTCCTGGCTCCCAGCCCCCCTCCCCCTCCCCGCTCTAACCGCTACACCCCACTCCCCTCCCAGGGCCAGGGAGAGAACCCAGGATCCAGGACTGGTTGGGGGTGGGAGCGGGGGGGCGACATCCCCCTGGGTACGATCTGGACTGTTGAACTGTCCTGTCCCTTTAATTCTCCATGGTGCCTCTCACGCTGCTTTGCTGGAGACTAGCGGCCTCTCGGGGCTCTGCTCACCCGCAGCCGTCGGGATGCAAAGTCGCACCCAGCTGAGCTGCATGACGGCTCCGCCAGGGCAATGCCAGCCCGTGCCCCAGCCTTGCACCCCAGACTTGTGCCTCCGGCACTGCCCCCAGAAACGGGCCACGAAGATGCACCAGGGCCACGAAGATGCACCAGGGCCACGAAGATGCACCAGGACCTTTGTTAACCTGAGGAGAGATTTCCCGAGCGCTTCAGCCGAAACACACTGGCTTCGATACAAGGATAAAACACGGGTGGTCTTAGGTGCTGACTCCGTGGGTGCTCCGGGGCTGGAGCACCCACGGGGAAAAATTTGTGGGTGCTCTGCATCCACCGGCAGCCAAGCTCCCCGCCCCTCTGCCTGTGCTCTGCCTCCTCCCCTGAGCGCGCTGCATCCCACTTCTCCCCCTAGCTCCCAGCGCTTGCCACCGCAAAACAGGTGTTTCATGGCGGCCAGCGCTGGGAGGGAGGGGTGAGAAGGGGGAATGCGGCGTGTTCAGGGAAGAAGCGGGGCCGGGATTTGGGGAAGGAGACCAATAGGGGCAGGAAAGGGGTGGAGCTGGGGTGGGGATTTTGGGGAAGAGGTTGGAATGGAGGTGGGAGGGGGCGGGACAGGGGTGGGGTCGGGGCGGGGGTGGGGTGGGGTCGAACACCCACCGGCGCCAGGAAAAGTTAATGCTTATGCATGTGGTAACTAGAGGAAGATAGATGATTTTCAGTGATTATAAGTGTTTAAGGCACAAAAGTCAGAATTGGTTACAAAAGAAATAAAAGAGAAAACAGCGAGCTAATTCCTAAACTTTACCCAGCTAAATAAAATTAGGAAGCCAACGGATTTCTCACCCCCCGAAAACCTGCTGCAGTCCATGTGCAAAGCCTTCCAGTTAGACCCACTCGCCTCAGTTCAGTGTACTTCCGGTATTCATTGGCGTTATGAGCAGAGAGATGTAAGGTGAAGAGGAGAGGTCATTTGTGTGTTGTGTGTTCTCCCTTCTTACGCTCCAACCCCCTGCGCTGGAAAAGTCCTTGCTGAGTCATGGGATTAGGCAGTTTCCTGGCATATGGGCAGTGCAATCAGTCCTTCATATGAATTGTACCTTCCCCCCCTTCTGCTGAATGTCCGAATAAACAAGTAATGGCTCCAACGAGCCAGTGTGCCTTTGTCTCTGAGAAACTGGCTTGTGGGTGTCACCCTGAATTACAACAAGTTTCAGTAATAATCGTATCGTAAAATCTTATAACTGCAGATACTATGTTGGTTCACACATTATCACAAGACAATGATGTTCAGCAGATTATGAGTTTTTAAATGATCCCTCACAAGGCATGCTTTGTACAAAATATAACGTAGCCATATGCAAATAGTGAAAAAGTGGTGGGGTACAGGGTGACACAGAGCGTGTGTGCTGTTTGGGGGGCTGGTCTCCTGGCAGTGACTTCTTCCTACCCACCCCCCACATTACCTCCTAGGGTTGGGAGCAGGGAAGGGATAAACCAATGGGAGAGGCTCTAGCAAGGTTGGCCCCGCCTCCTGTGCTTTAGCACTGCCCCCCCCCATTGCAGATGTTCTCCTCCCCCAAATCCCAGCTTGCTATGCCAGGTGGGGGATACTCTTAAAGGGGCAGTGTGCCTTTAAAGTCTCCCTCCATGCATGTGTGTGTAGGACATTGTAGCTGATGGCTTGTGTGGGGTGGGGAGGAGTTTCTTCTGTCATGTTTCCCTCCCCACCCAGCATGGAGTTGGGGGCCTGTGACACAGGGTAGGAGCCCCCTAACTTGCCCCCGCTTTTTCCCTGCCCTAGATAATTGCCTACCAGCCCTACGGGAAGTCGGTGGATTGGTGGTCCTTCGGGGTGCTGCTCTATGAGATGCTAGCAGGGCAGGTAACTGTGTGTGTGGTGGGGCTGGGGGCAGAGATCCTATGCGGGGGAGGCTGGGGGTGAATCCTGGTGCTAGTACTCCACCGTGGGTTGGGGGGGGGCTGATGGGACTGCCTGGCCTCAGCACTCTGGGGTGGGGGGGAAGATCCCCTTGGGGGGGACTGGCTCTGACCCCCCCACCCGCTCTCCCCCCAGCCCCCCTTCGATGGGGAGGACGAGGACGAGTTGTTCCAGGCGATCATGGAGCACACGGTGTCCTACCCGAAATCGCTGTCCCGTGAGGCTGTCTCCATCTGCAAAGGGGTGAGTGACCCCCCTGGGGGGGGGCGCCACCCTGGCCTATGACCCCCCCAATTTCTGGGGGAGGGGCAGGCTGGGGTGAAGCTGTGTCGGGGTGCAAGTTGGGGTGAGGGGAGGGTACTCCCCCCTCAAGGGGCTGAGAGGGGCGCATCAGCTGGTCTGGGAGTTCCGTGATGGTGATGTCACCGTGTTTCCCCCTCCCCAGTTCCTTACCAAGCACCCCCTGAAACGCCTTGGCTCGGGGCCGGCCGGGGAGCAGGACATCCGGGAACACGGCTTTTTCCGCTGGATGGACTGGGAGAGCCTGGAGCGCCTGGAAATCCCGCCGCCCTTCACCCCCCGCCCGGTGAGTGACCCCCCCCCAGCACACTCCATGTTCCCCCTCCTGGAGAGTGACCCCCTCCTGGAGAGTGACCCCCCCATCCCACTGCCCTGCACCCCCTGCCTGGAGAGTGACCCCCCCATCCCACTGCCCTGCACCCCCTGCCCGGTGAGTGCCCCCCCAGCCCACTCCGTGTTCCCCCTCCTGGAGAGTGACCCCCTCCTGGAGAGTGACCCCCCCCATCTCACCACCCTGCACCCCCTGCCTGGTGAGTGACCCCCGCATCCTGCTCCCCAAATGCCCTCCTGGAGAGTGGACCCCCCTATCTAACTGCCCTTCACCCCCCCCTCCTGGAGAGTGACCCCCCCAGCACACTCCATGTTCCCCCTCCTGGAGAGTGACCCCCCCATCCCATTGCCCTGCACCCCCTGCCCGGTGAGTGCCCCCCGCAGCCAACTCCGTGTTCCCCCTCCTGGAGAGTGACCCCCCCCATCTCACCGCCCTGCACCCCCTGCCTGGTGAGTGACCCCCGCATCCTGCTCCCCAAATGCCCTCCTGGAGAGTGGACCCCCCATCCCACTGCCCTTTACCCCCCATCCGGTGAGTGACCCCCCCATCTCACTCCATGTACCCCTGCCTGTACAGTGACCCCGCCCTTGCTCTCCAAACCCCTTCCTGGAGAGTGGACTCTCCTATCCAACCGCCCTTCACCCCCATCCGGTGAACGACCTCCCATCCCGCTTCCTGCACCCCCCACCCAGTTAGTGACCCGCCCATTATCCTCCATGTACCCCCTGCCTGGAGAGTGACCCCCTCCCACAGAGCTGGTGGGGGCCCTACAGGGAATCGGGGGTCCCAATAGAACATGTGTCTTCTGATGCGATTAGGGGAACCCCCGGGGAGTGGCTCTGTCCCAGCCCGATGTGACCACAGGGAGGTGGTGCTGTGGGGGGGAGGCGGGGGGTCACTAGGGTCTTGAGCTGGAGGGAGTGGGGCTGGGGTGGGGGAACAGTGAAGGGGTGGGGGCCAAAGGAAATAACCCAGCTCTTCTTTCTCTCCCTCCCACTCCATCATCTGTCTTGCTGTCTGTCCGTCCCTGTCTGGATCTGTCTCGCTGTCTGTCTGCCTCTCTCGGGCCATCTCCGTCTGTCCGTCCCAGTGTGGGAGGAGTGGCGAGAACTTTGACAAGTTTTTCACGCGGGCGGTGCCCGCGCTGACCCCCCCGGACCAGCTGGTCATGGCGGGGCTGGACCAGAGCGAATTCCAGGGCTTCACCTACATCAACCCTGACTTCGTGCACCTCTCGCTGCGCCCCCCCACCTCCCCCATCTCCATGGTCTGACCCACCGGCTCCCCCATGGCTTAACCTGCCCGCAAGCTGAGTGCTTCCCCCCGATCTACCCCCCACATGGTCTGAGCCCCCCTCCGCCCGGGTTGTGTGCACAGAAATGCAGCCTCTGGGGTTGGGTGCAGGGGGTGGGTGTATGGGGACTCCTCGCCCGCCCCTCTTTAATGGCTATGCAGCAAATCTGCAAAAGAAGTTTGGGACAGGAAACGAAAGAGAATCTCACACCCAACTGCAACCGCGGGCTGGATTTCAGATGGCACCAACAGCAAGGGGAGAGGGCCCCCATCGAGCCCCCGCTCCCTGCAGCCCAGCGCCCCCTAGCCCCACCCTGGGGCTTCGGGGCCAGCCCTGCCTGCTCGGGAAGAGTGCCCCCTGCTGATCCCCCTGCAGCCCAGCATCCCCTAGCACCACCCTGGGGCTTCGGGACCGGCCCTGACTGCTGGGGGCGTGGGCCCCCTGCACTAAATAGCTTTGAACCTGTACATAACCCTGGGGGCGGGGAGAGAGCTTGAAGGTTGGGGGGACAATTGCAGCTTCCTCAGTCTCCCCTTAACATGCCCCCCCGCAGCATATAGACCCCCTTCTCTGGTGCATGGAGTACATATATCTACACATCTATATTTACAGCTGTAATGCACTAGGCCAATCCCCCGCAGCTTTCCCAATCTGTGCCCCCCCCCCAATGGTCCAGGGCTGGGGCCCAGGGTATCGGAGTCTCAGACAATCCCCAGGCTGGCCCACCCTCCACCCTCTTCCCAGCCTCAGGCTTGGTGTGGGGCAAAGGTTCACCCGGAAGAGGTGAAGAGAATGGTGGGACCAGGACTGCTGGGTTCTCTGCCCAGCACCTGAAGGGGAGTGGGGTCTAGTGGTTGGGGGTGGGGGTAGGGCTGGGAGCCAGGACTCCTGGGTTCTCTCCCTGGCTCTGGGAGGGGAATGGGGTCTAGTGCTTAGAGCCGTAGGGAGCAGCCCGTTAATCAGGGCCCCCTGCTCTACTCAGCAGAGCCCACTCCCCCAAAGCTGGGGAGAGAACCCAGGCGTCCGGGCTCCCAGCCCTTCCTGCAGGATCAGAGGATTCCAAGGGAGGGGAGCTGTTGTCCTGAGATGAGCCCACTCCAATCCATGGGGGGGTGGGGGGGTCTGTTCTTGGTCCCTACCTGCCCCCCCCCCCGTTCCCTCATTCAGCCCAGCCCTGGTCTGAGTCTTTCACCCCCATGGTCCAAAAGTACGCCCCCCCCCCAGCCCCCGCTCTGAGCACCCAGCTCTGTGTCCGGATGTGAAGAGCCCGGCTGAGTGCCGCAGTTCAGTATAAAAGGTATTTATCCAACTCGCAGTGCCTCTGGCTCCTTTCTGACGTGTCGTGCTGGGAGGGGAGCGGGGTGCTGGGAGCTAGGACTCCCGGGTTCTCTTCTTGTCTCTAGGAGGGGTGTGGGGTCCAGTGGTGGGGGTGTGCGTGTGTGAATCAGGACTCCTGGGTTCTCTCCCTGGCTCTGGGAGGGACATGGGGTCCAGTGGTTGGTGTGGGGAGATGAGCCAGGACTCCTGGGTTTTGGGGTGACTGCCTGGCGCAGCGGGTGTTGGGGGGCCCATCTCCACATCATGTTTCCTGCTCCTGCCCCACATCCGCTCTGGGCCCCGCCCACTGCCTGTCAGCCCCCTCTGTGCTCCACTCTGAGCCGCAGCCCCCGGGATCTCCCTGGACATCCCTCGGACCCATAGGGGGCTGGTTCCACTGCCCCAGAGCTCACGCCCCTCGCAGTGTCCCTGGCAAGCCCCCGTTCTGTCAGGCCTAGTTAACCTGGTTCTGTGGCTGGTGGGTAGGGTAGGGGTTTGTTCTCTTTGGATCCCCCTCCCCCCCAAATCTGGACAAAGGGAGGATCTGGTTTCCTGTGGCTTGTTCCCTGCCCAATCCCCAGCTCCCCAGGGACTGGCAGCTGCCTGCAAGGTAGGAATCAAGGAGGAGATTAAAAGATTTGTGGCTTAGAAATGAAATTTGGGCATATAATGGTGAGGGGTGGGGGACAGGAACACAGGGCAGGGATTTAAAAGGGCCTCCAGGCAGGGATGGTAATGCGGCCCACGGCCTTTCCCCCCCTCTCATTCTGTGGCTCATGCATGTAACGAGTTTGCTGGTTCTCAGGCTCGTTCCCAGGCACCCTCTTCTCAGATCCCCACCCTGCCCTTCCAAACTGGGCTACATCCCCCTCCCTCCAGCAGAGAGGCCAAGGGTTGGAGGGGCCACAAAGACCTGGCTTCCCACTGTGGCAAGGAGGAGAAGGATGCTATGAGGGAGGAGATGGGGTGGGCAATGTCTCTGGGGGAGGGGGGGATCTATAGGAGGCAGTGGGGGCTTTCTCTCTGGGTTCTTGGGGAATGGTGGGGGAGGCTTCTGTTGGGGGGGTTGCAGCTCCCCTAGCCACCCCCCTGCTCGTACCCCCCCATTCCACGCCAGCCACTCGAGGGGACTGAGCAGAGTGGGGTGGGGACAAGGCCTGGAAACAGACACCGGCAGAGAGAGAAAGAACCGAGCGTTCAGCATTTTGGAGCCTGCAGTGCTGAGCTCGGGGAAATCCAACTCTGACCTTGGGCCCAGGGCTGGGACAGTGGGTCAAGAGGAAGCCCAGGGCTGGGCTAGCAGGGGGATGCAGATCAGGCGTGAGGGGCAGCAGCAGGGCTGGGGTGGGGAACCCAGGGCTGGGCTAGTAAGGGGCTGTGGGTCGGGAGTGAGGGGCACTGGCAGGGCTGGGGTGGGGGCGTCAGGACTGGGCTAGCAGGGGGCAGCGCCCGGCGTGATGGGGCCCCAATCTCAGTGGCTCTGGGTCTGGGCAGCGCCTGGCCTGACGGGGCCCCGATCTCAGTGACTCTGGGTCTGGGCAGCGCCCGGCACAACGGTACCCCAGTCTCGGTGACTCTGTGTCTGGGCAGTGCCCGGCCCAGCAGGGCCCTGATCTCAGCGACTCTGGGTCTGGGCAGTGCCAGGGCCCTGATCTTGGCGACTCTGGGTCTGGGCAGTGCCCGGCACAGCGGGGCCCTGATCTCGGTGGCTCTGGGTCTGGGCAGCGCCTGGCCTGACGGGGCCCCGATCTCAGTGACTCTGGGTCTGGGCAGCGCCCGGCACGACGGTACCCCAGTCTCGGTGACTCTGTGTCTGGGCAGTGCCCGGCCCAGCAGGGCCCTGATCTCGGCGATTCTGGATCTGGGCAGCACCCGGCGCGACAGGGCCCCGATCTCGGTGACTCTGGGTCTGGGCAGCGCCCGGCCCGATGGGGCCCCGATCTCGGTGACTCTGTGTCTGGGCAGCGCCCGGCACAGCGGGGCCCTGATCTCGGTGGCTCTGGGTCTGGGCAGCGCCTGGCCTGACGGGGCCCCGATCTCAGTGACTCTGGGTCTGGGCAGCGCCCGGCACGACGGTACCCCAGTCTCGGTGACTCTGTGTCTGGGCAGTGCCCGGCCCAGCAGGGCCCTGATCTCGGCGATTCTGGATCTGGGCAGCACCCGGCGCGACAGGGCCCCGATCTCGGTGACTCTGGGTCTGGGCAGCGCCCGGCCCGATGGGGCCCCGATCTCGGTGACTCTGTGTCTGGGCAGCGCCCGGCCTGGCGGGGCCCCGATCTCGGTGACTCTGGGTCTGGGCAGCACCCGGCCTGGCGGGGCCCCGATCTCAGTGACTCTGGGTCTGGGCAGCGCCCGGCACAACGGTACCCCAGTCTCGGTGACTCTGGGTCTGGGCAGCGCCCGGCCCGGCGGGGCCCCGATCTCGGTGACTCTGGGTCTGGTCAGCGCCCGGCCTGACGGGGTCCCGATCTCGGCGATTCTGGGTCTGGGCAGCACCCGGCCCGGCGGGGCCCCAATCTTGGCGACTCTGGGTCTGGGCAGCACCCGGCCTGACGGGGCCCCGATCTCGGCGACTCTGGGTCTGGGCAGCACCCACAATACTCAGTCTAATTGGCAGGCTCCACAGCGTTAGAAGGAGAGTGGCGGGGAGGTTACTAATGGTTGAGGACCAGGCTGTGGGGCCTTTCCCTGCAGGGTCATGGACACCAATACAGCCCCAGGACAGGGACTGGGTGGCTCAGGGGTGGGGGAAGGGGGATCCGGGGCCTTTTCCCTCTCGGGGGCACCTGTTCCATCCTCTCCCAGGTGCGTCGTGCATTTATCGACCCCTCCTCAGTGTTGCAGGAGGAGGAAGGGGCTACGCGGGGGGGGGGGGGGGGGAGGAATAATCCCGACAGGTGAATTCAAAGCAAATCCAAGGGAAAACATCTTTGTGTGCCCCAGAGCTTGGGGGATGGAACCCAGGAGTCCTGGCTCCCAGCCCCCACCCCCCCTCTTTTAAAATGTTCCCAGGCAGGGGACTGTCCCGCTGTCGGTCTGGGGGGTGGGGGGTGGGGAGAAGGACTTTTCCGGTGGGGAGGGGTGACTAAGAAAGAAAGAAAAAGCGAAGCCGTCCCTGAAAGAGAAACCAGGAGTCGAGCCCCAGAGCCCGGAACAAGGGACTGGAAAAGAAATGAGAGAGGAAGGAAAGAAGGAAGGAAGGAGCCCGGGAGCCAGACCGAGCAGTGTCTGAGTGGGGAGGAAATGAGCGGAAGGGGGGTTAGGAAAAGGAAGGAAGGAATGAGAAAGGAAGAAACAAAGAGGAAGGACGTGAGTGAAGGAAGAAAGGAGCAAAGGGCTGGGGGCTGTGGGGGGAGGGGGTGGGGAGAGGGGTTGGAGGCTGGCGGGGGAAGGGGCTTGAGGCTGCGGGGAAAGGGCTGGGGACTGATGGGGGAAGGGCTGGAGGCTGGGGGGAGGGGCTGGAGGCTGGGGGGGAAGGGGCTGGGTAGGAGGGGTGGGGGAGGGATTGGAAGCTGTGGGGGAAGGGGCTGGAGGCTGGGGAGGAGGGGTTGGGGGGAAGGGGCTGGGGGAGGGACTGGGGGAGGGGCTGGAGGCTGGGGGGGAAGGGGCTGGAGGCTGGGGGAAGGGGCTGGGGGGAGGGGATGGAGGCTGGGGGGGGGGCGGGTCTGTCCCTTTAAGCGCGGGGCCCGTGACATCACGGTGTCCGCGGCGCGGGAGGGGTGGGGGGGAAGCTCCCCTGGATTCTCCAGCAGCGAGAGCGGAGCCGTTTTCCAGAGCGCCCGGCCCGGTCCAGCCCGGTCCAGCCCCGCGATCCGACCGGAGCCAGCCCGACCCCCCCCCCCCACATCCCTGCACCCTCGTCCTCCAGCGCAGCTTGTTTTCGCTCCCTTGGTCCCCCCCTCAGCATCCCCCCGCCTGGCCACTGTCCTCCCCCCCGCAGCCCGCATCCCCGCACCGGGCCCCTGTCCTCTTCCCTCTTCCCCCCACCGCCACATTCCCCCACCAAGCCCCTGTTCTCTCCCCCGCCCCGCCTGGCCACTGTCCTCCCCCCCGCAGCCCGCATCCCCGCACCGGGCTCCTGTTCCCTTCCCCCCCCCCCGCCGCATCCTTCCGCTGGGCCCCTGTCCCCTCCCCCCGCGTCGCACCTCCCCCTCCCCGGGCCCCTGTCCTCTCCTCTCCCCCCCCAAAAAAAATCCCCCCGCCGGGCCTCTTCTGCCCCCCCCTCCACTGCTGCATCCCTCCTCCCAGATCGCTGCATCCCTCCGCCCGGATCTTTGTCCCCTTCCCTCTCCCTCCCTCCCCCCCACGCCGCATCCGTCCGCCGGGCTCCTGTCTCCTTCCCTCTTTCCCCCTCCTCCCCCCCGCCGCATCCCTCCGCCGGGCCCTGGTCCCTTCTGCCCCCCCTCCCCCACTGCTGCATCCCCCCGCCCGGGTCTCCGGCTCCTTCCCCCGCTGCTGCGGCTCCCGGAGGAGAACCCCCCCCCCGCCCATGGCTCTCCGGGGCCCGGGGCGCCGCAGCCGGAGGGTCTGAGGCCGGCGCAGGAGCGGAGCGGCGGGGGCAGAGCATGTGGGGGCCGCCGACCGGCCAGCGCCCCCGGGAGTGAGGGCAAGGTGAGCCCCGGGGGTGCGGGGTGGACGTGCCCCGGGTGGGGGTGCGTGTGTGTGTGTACACCGTTTGTGTGTGTGTGTGTACATCGTGTGTGTGTGTGAGAGAGAGGTAAACCGTGTGTGTGTGTGTGTGTGTACATTGTGTGTGTGTGTGAGAGAGAGGTAAACCGTGTGTGTGTGTACATTGTGTGTGTGTACATCGTGTGTGTGTGTGTGTACATTGTGTGTGTGTGTGAGAGAGAGGTAAACCGTGTGTGTGTGTACATTGTGTGTGTGTACATCGTGTGTGTGCGTACACCATTTGTGTGTGTGTGTGAGAGAGAGAGGTAAACCGTGTGTGTGTACATTGTGTGTGTGTGTGTACATCGTGTGTGTGTGTGTGTGTGAGAGAGAGGTAAACCGTGTGTGTGTGTAAATTGTGTGTGTGTGCGTACACCATGTGTGTGTACATCGTGTGTGTGTGTGTGTACATTGTGTGTGTGTGTGAGAGAGAGGTAAACCGTGTGTGTACATTGTGTGTGTGTACATCGTGTGTGTGTACATTGTGTGTGTGCATACACCATGTGTGTGTACATCATGTGTGTGTGCGTACACCATTTGTGTGTGTGTGTGAGAGAGAGGTAAACCGTGTGTGTGTACATCGTGTGTGTGTGTGTACATCGTGTGTGTGTGTGTGAGAGAGAGGTAAACCGTGTGTGTGTGTAAATTGTGTGTGTGTGCGTACACCGTGTGTGTACATCGTGTGTGTGTGTACATTGTGTGTGTGTGTACATCATTTGTGTGTGCGTACACCGTGTGTGTACATTGTGTGTGTGTGTGTGTACATTGTGTGTGTGTGTGTGTGTGAGAGAGAGGTAAACCGTGTGTGTGTGTGTGAGAGAGAGAGAGGTAAACCGTGTGTGTGTACACCATTTGTGTGTGCATACACCGTGTGTGTACATTGTGTGTGTGTGACAGAGAGGTTCATGGATTGTGTGTACTCATTGTGTGCATATTCGTATGTGGGAGGGTACAGTATGTGTATGTACACCGTGTGTGTGTACTTTGTGTATGTGTGTTTGTGTGAGTACACCATGTGTGTGTATGTACACCATGTGTGGGAGGGGGATACACCAGGTAGGGGTGGTGGTATATGTACACTCTGTGTGTGTGTGGGGGGGGGGGATACACCAGGAGGGGTGTACCTACACTGGGTGTGTATGAGAGAGAGAGAGAGACTGTGTGTGTGTGTGTACGTGTACATACACCTGGTGTGAATGTCAGCGAGAGAACACTGTGTGTGTATGTACATACATACATGAGATTGTGTGAGGGAGAGAGAGTGGTGCTGCCCTCTGGTGTGTGTGTGTGTGTGTGTGTGTCCCCGTCCACCTCCTGCTGTACTCTCCTCTGTCCTCTGGAGCTAGCTGGTGACTTCTGGCCTCAGTTGTTGTTTCATTTTCCCAACCCATTTTCCAGAGCGAGGCCGGAGGGAGGGTGTCTGTGTGTGTGTGTGACAGTGAGTGTTGTGTTAGCGTATGTGATATTCATTAGTGCCCCTGTGTGTATGCACATGCCTTATTTGGAGACGTTGTTGTGTACAGTATATTGTGTGTGTGGGGGGTGTTCGGTCGAGGAGTTGTGCTAGGGTATGTGCCCCTGTAGGTGTGTGAGAATTGTTTGCTGCTGTTGTGAACAGTACAGTGTGTGTGTGTGTGTGTGTGTGTGTCCCTGCTGCCCTCTGCTGGAGGGGCTGGGCCCTGCTCTGTGTGTGTCCCTGTTGCCCCCTGCTGGGGGTGATGAGCCCCGCTCTCTGAGGGTCTGTGTGTGTGCGTGTGTGCATGTGTGGAAATGTTGTGTTGAGCGCATTGTGTAGTTTTGCGTGTGCGTCTAGGTGTGCGCGGGTGTGCACACACATTTTGTTTGGTTGTTCCCCGTTTTTGCTGAGTGCCCATTCGTGTGTGGTTTTCAGTACTGTCAGTGTTGTCTGTGTGGTTTCCTTAGTGCCCCCCTGTACGTGTGTGCGCGTGTGTGTGTGTGTGTTGCGCTGGTGCCGGTTGTTACTGAGTGTGAGTGTGTGCTAATATGTGCTTCTGAGTGATCTGTGTTTGTGCATTGCACTAGTGTGTGGGTTGTGTGTACTGGTGGCTGTTTTGCGGTGGGTGGGTGTGGGCCTGGTGTGTCTTTAGGTGGGATGTCCTTGGGTACGCTGTGTTTGCGTTAGTTGTGTTGTGGGCTGTTTGGCTGCTTGCTACACAGTCAGTGTGTTTCTGAGACCAGCTACTATGCAGTGGTGGGGCGGGGGAGCCCAGACGGGACTGGGGGAGGAGATGGTGGGGGTGCGGGGGGAGCCCATATGGTACCAGGGGGGTGGGGGGGCGAGCCCGTAGGGTGCTAGATGGAGGTAGGTAGGGTGTCTTAGGAGAGCTGGCTTGTTATGGTAGGGTCTGTCAGTCGCTGTGTCTGTCTCTGCCGGCTTGTTCCTGTAGGGTCTCTCCGGAGCGCTGGCTTGTTTTGGTGGGGTCTCTGAGGTGCTGGGGCTGTCCACGCTGGTTTGTTATTGTAGGGTCTCTCAGGAGCGCTGGCTCGTCGGGGTGGGTCTCTGAGGTGCTGGGGCTGTCCACGCTGGTTTGTTATTGTAGGGTCTCTCAGCAGCGCTGGCTCGTCGGGGTGGGTCTCTGAGGTGCTGGGGCTGTCCACGCTGGTTTGTTATTGTAGGGTCTCTCAGCAGCGCTGGTTTGTTATGATGGGGTTATATTAACAGATCCTGTGCACAGGGTTTAAACTCTCATAGAATATTTCCCAGAGAGGGACCCTGCCCCCCCCCACCCACACATGCTATGAAAACTCCAGGGGGCTTGAAAATATTTCCCAGAGCCCTGCTCCGGACAGCTCCAGCTGAATTAAGCCCTGTCCGTGCGTCGGTGATGCAGGACCCAGGGGGGCAGCCCAGCCCCTGGCGAGTGGGACCCTTCTCTGCCTGGGCCAGGTGCTGGGGCCAGGGGACTCATGGGCTGCTGTGCGGCTGAGCCCCATAGACCTGCCCCTACATCCAACTCACCGTCAGGGCTGGCCCCACTGCCCCAGGGCAAGGCTAGGGGGCGCTGGGCTGCGGGGAGCAGGGCAGGGGGCTCAGTCGGGGGTGCTGGGCTGCGGGGAGTGCAGATTAACTGGGAGCCAGGACTCCGGGGTTCCGTCCCGGGCTCTGGGAGGGGAGTGGGGTCCAGTGGTTAGAGCTGCGGGGGGGGGGGGGAGGTGTCTGGCAGGGGCTGCTGAGCCTGTTTCTATCTCCCCGGCCAGGTCCGTGTGCTGTGTGTGGCGCCCTCCGTCCCTTAGGATGAGTAACTGCAGCAGCCGCGCGCTCACGCTGCTCAGTAGCGTGTTCGGGGCGTGCGGGCTGCTGCTGGTCGGCATTGCGGTCAGCACCGACTACTGGCTCTACATGGAGGAGGGCATCGTTCTGCAGCAGAACCAGACCACCGAGATCAGGATGGCGCTGCACGCCGGGCTCTGGAGGGTCTGCTTCTTCGCTGGTACGAGCCCCGCGTGGCGAGCTTTCCCCGGCTGTGCGCCAGGCCAGGGCCTCTTTGTATCCCCGTCGCACTGCCCTGGCTGGTGACTCCTTGGTGCTGTGAGTTTCCCCAGAGCAGTGCCCTGGCTGGGGCTTTGCCAGGTAACGCCATCTCTTGCCCCCCTGCAGGCCGGGAGAAGGGCCGGTGCGTGGCATCAGAGTATTTCCTGGAACCCGAGATAAACCTGGTGACAGAAAACACAGAGAACATCTTGAGTAAGTTGAGAGGGGCCCCTCCTGGCCCGGGGGCTTTGGGATAGAGTGCACGAGCAAGAGGGTGTGCACGAGGAGAAAACGTGTCAGCTTCCACATGCTGTGGAGAGGAGAGCACAGCCGTGTCACAGGTGTGTCACAGGTGTGTCTCAGCCCCCCTGTGTTCAACTCTCAGCAAGACGGCATGCGGCATGAAGCCCAGCCACCTGGTACCCTGGTCCTCCGTGGGGTTGGGAGCTGTTAGCGGCGGGACCTATGTGGGGTAGAGCTGGAGTTTGCAGGGGCAGGAGGAGAAGGGGGAGGAGGTGTGACCATGGCGGGAGTGGAGTACATGGGGGATAGGAGGTGAGGAGAGTGTTGGTGGGTCTGAGAGAGGGTGATCTCTACCGGTGGGGTGCGGGACAGGGGTGGAGGTGCTCTGACTGTCCGGTGTCCCCCTTCCCTTCCCAGAGACAGTTCGCACGGCCACCCCCTTCCCCATGGTCAGCCTCTTCCTTGTCTTCACGGCCTTTGTCATCAGCAACATCGGTCACATCCGGCCCCAGAGAACCATCCTGGCCTTCGTCTCTGGCATCTTCTTCATCCTTTCTGGTGAGGGGCCTGGGAGCGGCGTGTGGGGGCTCAGTAGGGGGCGCTTGCCCCTGGCAGTCAGGGCTGGCCCCAATGCCCCAGTGCAGCGCTAGGGGGCGCTGTCCTGCAGGGAGTGGGGGCGGGTGTCAGTAGGGGGCACTCTCCCCTAGCAGTCAGCGCCTCCCGAAATCCTGCCTGAGGTTCTGGTTGGATGTGAGATTCTCTTTCACTTCCCATCCCAAACTTTTGTGTGGTGAAGCCATTGAATAGAGCCAGGAGAGGGGGTCCCAGTTGTAAACACCCCCAGCTCCCTACTTCAGAAACAGCTGTATGTCAGGGCTGGGCGAGGGATCCCCATACAAACAGTTCCGGTGCCCCACCCCAGAGGTGGCCGCATCTCCGCACCCGGTGTGGAATTCCAGTATAAACAGCCCCCGCACCCCACTGGAGGAAGACACTGGAATAAATATGAAAGAACCAGTTTGCTGGGCACCTGGAGGGTAACGGAGTTACAGGGAACAAATCACGCCAACCCCACCTCATTTCCTGCTTTGACAGGGTTACTGGCCAAGTGGACGGGGGGAAGCCGTAGACGTGAGAGATCTTGATTTTAGCAAGGCTTTTGACACAGGCCCGCGACACTCTCATTAGCAGCGTAGGGAAATGTGGTTCTTTCCAGATGAATTTACGATAGGGCCGGTGCACCATTGGTTGGAAGGCCGGACTCTAAGCATCGTTACCAGGGATAACTTGGGAGGCAGATCTAGTGAAGCCTGCAGTGGTCAGCCCGGGGGCCGGTACTAGTCACTCTTTTAATGACTGACTCGGATTACGGAGCAGAGAGTGGAACTGGCAGGTGCCCCCAAGCCGGGCGGGGTCGCGAGCCCTTTGGAGGAGCGTTCAAAACGACCTGGACGTGGTCTGGAATGGACCAGATGAAATTCAATCCAGACAAGGGCCAAAGTCCATCACTTGGGAAGGACAAATCCAAAGCACGGCTACCAAAGGGGGCCTAGCCGGCTAGGGGGTCGGATGGCTGGAAGGGGGCAGGGGGGTTAAAATGGGTCATGAACTGAATATGAGGCAACAACGCAGGTGCCAAAAAAGCAACTGTCCTTCTGGGGCGGGGTAAGAGGAGTGTCGGACGTAAGACGCGGGAGGTGATTGTCCCGCTCTGCTCGGCGCTGGTGGAGACCTCGGCTGTGTCCAGTTCTGTGTACCGCCTGACAGATGCACAGATTGGACATTGTGCAGAGGGGAGCCAGAAACCCGGTCAAAGGGAAGTTATAAAAAAATAGGGCATGTTTAGTCCAGAGAAAAGAAGCCCAAGGCGGGGACCCGAGAGCAGTCTTCACATAAGGGCTGTTATAAAGGGCTGTGATCAGTTGTTTTCTACGTCCCCGCTGGAGGTGGGACAAGAAGTAGTTGGCTTAATCCGCAGCAAGGGAGATGTAGGTTAGATATTAGGAAAAATGTTCTAACTCTAAGGGGAGGAAAGCTCTGGAATTGGGTCCGGAGGGAGGCTGTGGAATCTCCGTCAGTGGAGGTTTTAAGAACAGGTTGGCCAGACCCCGATCAGCGCTGGTCTAGGTTTACTTGGTCTGGCATCAGTGCAGGGGGCTGGATTAGATGACCCCTCGAGGTCCCTTCCATCCTGACATTTTTATGGTCCTTGTGTAAACAGACTCCAGCCCCACCCCAGAGGCAGCTGCATCTCAGCGCCGGCCGAGGAGTCCCTGTATAAGCAGACCCCATACCCCACCCCAGAGGCAGCCGCATCTCAGAGCTGGGCGAGGGGTCCCTGTATAAAAAGCCCTTGCGCCCCACCCCAGAGATGCTGCTTCTCAGTGCTAGGCGAGGGGTCCCTGTATAAGCAGACCCCACGCCCCACCCCAGAGGCAGTCACATCTCAGCGCCGGGCGAGGGGTCCCTGTCTAAACAGCCCCCAGCAGCTTTATTGTTGGCCCTGTCTCTTGCAGGCCTGTCTCTCGTGGTGGGGTTAGTTCTCTACATCTCCAGCATCAATGACGAGGTGATGAATCGGCCCAGCGGGTCAGAGCAATATTTCCACTATCGCTACGGCTGGTCCTTCGCCTTCGCAGCCTCCTCCTTCCTCCTCAAAGAGGTTTGGACCTTGCCCCACCTCATCCCAACCCCTCCTCCCCGGGGCCCTGGAGATTCCTGGCTGGCTCTGTGCTGCCCCCTGGGGTAGAACTTGAAACCCCTTTTCCCTGATTCTGCTGGCTGAACTAACGGAGAATCCCCCTCTGCTGGCACAGTATGGTGGCTGTGACACACAGAGGGGGGGAAGTTCTAATCTATCCAGCAGTGGGCAGTGGTGAGAATTGTTGGGGGAGCCTAGAAAGTCTCTGACGTCAATTTACAAACTGTGGAGTCCTTAAAATAGGTGAGATAGATGGGCCCAATTGGGAAGGGAGGGGAGGGGAGGGAGGTCTAGTGGTTAGAGCAGGAGGGCTGGGAGCCAGGACTCCTGGGTTCTATGCCTGGCTCTGGGAGGAGAGAGGGCTGTAGTGCTTAGAGGAGGGGGGCTGGGAGCCAGGACTCCTGGGTTCTATCCGCGGCTCTGGCAGGGGGAATGGGATCTAGTGGCTGGCGGGGGGAGGGGGGGAGAGCCAGGACTCTCTGGGGGGGAGAGCCAGGGAGGGGAGTAGGGTTCCGCAGTCCCATTCCCTCCCCTTCCACTCACTCTTCCCCCCCCACCTCCTGCAGGGTGCCGGCGTGATGTCCGTGTACCTGTTCACCAAGCGCTACGCGGAGGAGGAGATGTACCGCCCCCACCCAGCCTTCTACCGCCCGCGCCTGAGCGACTGCTCCGACTACTCGGGCCAGTTCCTGCACCCGGAGGTGTGGCACCGCGGGCGCAGCCCCTCCGACATCTCCAGCGACGTCTCCATCCAGATGACCCAGAATTACCCCCCCGCTATCAAGTACCCCGAGCACATGCACATATCCACCTCGCCCTGCTAGGCCAGCCCCCCCACCCCCGACCGTCTCCCACCGGGGCCTGCCAGCCGCCCCCCACCCCAGAGACTGTGCAGAGGGGGCCCACCCGTGGATCACAGACTGGGTGCTACTGGACTGAAACCTCTCCTTGTCCCCCCTTTCTCGCTCCCTCTGCACCGTCCCCGGAGGCCTCCCCCATTTGGCCACTTTGGCGGCATTCGTGACAGGAAGTCACCCCATCGGCCATTTTGGTTGCCACAGGAAGGTGCCGGGATTCCCAACAGGAAGCCACCTGCCAGCCATTTTGTTTCTTATCATCGGGCCAACCCCAGATACTTTTTTTGTCCCCACAAGGGCCAGTTCCTAACACGAAGTCACCCCTCCACCATTTTCTCTGTCCCTGCTCCAATCCCTTCCTCCCAGATCCTGACAGGAAGTGGCTCCTCTGCCATCTTTTTTGCCCCACAATGGCCAACCCCGGTTAGGAAGCTGCCCATCTGCCATTCTGGTTGCCATTGCACCAGCTCCCCTTGGTATGGATCCTGAGAAGAAATGGCTCCTAATGCCATTTTCCTCAGTTCCAGAACGGCCGACCCTGACAGGAAGTCACTTGTCGGCCATTTTCCTTGTTGCCATGCCAGCCCCTTCCCCCCCCCCCGCAGATCCTGAGAGGAAATGGCTCCTCCGCCATCTTTGCTGCCCCACAATGGCCAACCCTGACAGGAAGTCACTCGTCGGCCATTTTCCATGTTGCTGCACTGGTGTCCTCCCCCACCCCCCACCCGATCCTGAGAGGAAATGGCTCCTCCGCCATCTTTGTTGCCCCACAATGGCCACCCTGACAGGAAGTCAGTCGTCAGCCATTTTCCTTGTTGCCATGCCAGCCCCCCCCCCCGCCCCCGCAGATCCTGAGAGGAAATGGCTCCTCCGCCATCTTTGCTGCCCCACAATGGCCAACCCTGACAGGAAGTCACTCGTTGGCCATTTTCCACGTTGCTGCACTGGTGTCCTCCCCCACCCCCCACCCGATCCTGAGAGGAAATGGCTTCTCCACCCTCTTTGCTGTTTTCCAAATGAACCAGATGGGGGAACCGCATCAGCAAATGGGGACACAGAGAAGGGCCCCAGGTAACTCCCGACCCAGAGAGATGAATCAAGGGGAGCTGGAAATATAGACACCAAGGTCCGGCTAAAGCAACCGCGGCGGCTGGCTGCCAGCAGCTCGCCCTCAGAGACCCGCTCCCCCCTCGACCGCCAGATCGGGGCCCCGTCTCTTTGTCTTCCCTCCGCCGAAGAATGGAGGATGAAGCCCTTTTCTTAGCAAGCGTGGGCTTGACCGCGCCGTGCATTAACCCGGCCCAGCAACGGCCACTGTTAGCCCAGCTTCAGGCCAGCTGCCCCCAGGCTCTGCTTTGCTCTTTCCTTTCTTTCGATTTGCTTTCTCCTTCCATTCTTCCTGTCTCGCCCCCCTTTTTTCTTTTCCATTTCCCGGCTCTTTCCTTCTTCCTCTCTCTGCCCTCTTTCTTTGGTTCCTTTTTTCTTTCAATTTCCATTTGCAAGTTTTCTTTGATTCCTTCCTCTCTCTGCCCTCTTTCGTCCAGTCCTTCTTTTGTCCATTTCTCTGCACTTCTTCTCTATTGACTTTCTTTATATGTCCATTTACAGGGTTCTTTTTCCTCCCCTTTTGTTTTCCTCCCTCTTTTGTTCTTTCTCTGTTAGTTCCCTTCTCCTTTAGCCACCTCCGCCCGCTGGGGTGTATCTCAGGCTGCAGTTCTTTTGCCGCGGTGACTGTGTTTGTGTCTGTAGAGGTGGAAGGTGTCTCCATCCATGCAGAGATGAGGAAGGAGCCAATATAGTCGGAGGAGGAGAAGGATGCCAGTGGAGAGACGGAGGAAGGGAAAATAGGGGATGGGAAACGTGAGAATGAAGGGAAGGTGGTTGAGGGAGGTGAGGGAGGGAAGAAAAGGGATAGGTAATAGATACCTCGTGCTTCAGGGATGCATCAGTGCAGGGAACTGGTTCACAGCTGGGTTTGGGCACCTTCTGCTGGCTGGGTCCTGCCAGGACCCAGGACTCTTGCTGTGAACTTGGTTGGTACTGGTCGGTCCCCGTCCCGTGTGGGTATTTTTGTGGGCTCCTTTGACAAGGTCATCTGTACCTGGCTCTGCGAGCTTCCCCACGGCAGTGCCCCCAGCTGCGGAGGCTCCAGTGTTGCGAGCTTCCCCATGGCAGTGCCTCCCAGCCAGGGAGTTAAAGGAGAAAAACCCTCCTCATCTCTTGTCATGATGTTGGGACTCTTACATACAGAGGAGCTGCTCTTGTGGCATCCAACAGAGGGCGGTATCTGCTTGGGGGGACCCAGTTCTGGGAGGGGGTGGGGGCTAGTGGTTAGAGCAGAGGGGCTGGGAGCCAGGACTCCTGGGTTCTATCCTTGGCTCTGAGAGGGGAGTGGGGTCTAGGGGATAGATCAGAAGCGGGGGGGGGGGGAGTTTGCATACCCTCAGGGAGCGGGAGACACCACCTTTTGCCCCCGACCACTTAAAGGGCCAGAAATCTCCTTCCTCCACCCGTAGAAATCCCACCTTCTGTTCTTGAATGATCCTGGGGATCAGGGGACCCCTCAGCTCTTAGACCTGGCAAAGGGGGGGTCGAGGAGGAAGGTCATGGCACCCCCACCCTTGGGAGCCGGTGGCAAAGAAAGGGTTAAAAATCTAGCATCAGAAATGGCCCCTCCGCCCATGGCATGGGGGGGGGGGGGGATGAAAGCTAACTAGCTACATCCCCCCCTCTCCAATCAGTTTGAATGGGGGGGAGGCGGTGATGAAAGGGTTAACCATATAGCTCCATCCCCCCCTCACCAGGAATGCGGGCGGGGGGGGAGAATTGTAGGGTTAAAAATAGCACCACCACCCTCCCCCTGCACCCTGAAGCAATGGGGGATCCTGGCAGTGCAGGAGTTAACACACAGGGGAGCAGATAGTGGGGGGAGGAATTCCCCACAGGTGTGGTGACCCCTACTGCGGGGGGGGGGGAGGAAGGTTCTTAGCCTGGGGGGTGGGAAGGGGGGACATGCATACTACACCCGTAACTAAGGAGAGATCCCTTTTTATTGTCATATAGTCTTCCCCCCCCCTCCCCGTGCTGGGGGTGTGTGGCCTGGGGCCAACCCACCCCCTTATTTACTCTGTACCATATGTACATAGGACTGAGAGACTGCAATAAACTTTATTTCAAACACCTCCCGTGTCTGGCTGTTCCCCCGTACATCCATTCACCCCGCCATCTCCCACCCTCCATCCATGCACCCCTCTATCTCCATCCATCCACCACCTCCATCTCCTTCTCTCCATACATCCACACCCCACCCCACTCCCCCATACATCTCCAACCCGCCTATCCATAACCCCTCGCATCTCATCCATCCACCCACTCCCATAACCCTCCCTCCCTCCATCCACCCCCCCAACATTTCCCTCCATACAACCATACACTCCCCCATGTCCCTCCGTCCGTCCACCCCCCATGTCCCTCCCTCCATAGAATAATAGAATATCAGGGTTGGAAGGGACCTCAGGAGTCCAACTAGTCCAACCCCCTGCTCAAAGTAGGACCAATCCCCACTTTTTGCCCCAGATCCCTAAATGGCCCCCTCAAGGATTGAAACTCACAACCCTGGGTTTAGCAGGCCAATGCTCAAACCACTGAGCTATCCCTCCATTCATACACCACCCCCCCATATCTCCCTCCCTTCATCCATCCACTCCCATCTCCCTCCCTCCATCCATCCACCCCCCAACCCATCCATCCACTCCCATACCCCTCCTCTGTCCATCCATCCACCCACTCACCCATCCACTCCCTTACCCCTCCCCCCATCCGTCCACCCCCACCCCCACCATCCATCCACTCCCTTACCCCCTTACCCCTCCCTCCATCCACCCACCCATCCATCCACTCCCATACTCCTCCCTCCATCCATCCACCCCCCACACCCACCCATCCCTTCACTCCCACACCCCTACTTCCATCCATCCACACCCAGCAAGGAACCCAGGAGTCCTGGCTCCCAGCCCGCACCTAGTCCTGCTGGAGACTAGGCTCCTGGGCTCTCTCCCTGGCTGTGGGAGGGGAGTGGGGTCTCGTGGTTAGATTTGGGGCGCTGGGACCCAGGACTCCTGGGTTCCATCCCCAGCACTGGGAGGGGAGTGGGATCTAGTGGTTAGAGCGTGGGCTGGGGGGAGGGAGCCAGGACTCCCACACCCCTCCATCCATCCACCCCCCCACCCATCCATCCACTCCCTCCCCCCCCAGCTCTGCCCCTCTCTCTGTGCCTGGCTGGAGGGTGGGGGAGGGGAGCGCAGGCGCTGGCAGCTGACCGGGCGCCAGCGGGCAGAGGCTGGCCGCCGACCAGCGCAGCAGGGGTTAACAGTCGCCATGGTGACCTGCCAGAGAGCCTGGCTATTGCTGGGGGGGGGGGGGGACGACACAGACACACACACAGACAGACACACACACACATAGGCGCTGATCAGCCCCTGGCTGCGGTGGATATGGGCCGCCGGGCAAGATGGGCCCCCTTGGTCTGAGCCCCATGGAGTCTCATGAGGGCCAATCCGCGTGGAGGGGTTTGGGGTGGGGGCTGGAGGGAAGGAGGTGGGGGGGCAGAAGGGTTTGGGGGGCAGCGGGGGAAGATCTGGATGTATGACAGAGGGGGAGTCGCCCAGCTGTGGGGAAGCAGGTATCCTGGGGGTGGGAGCATGGAGAGAGCAGGATGGGGGGTATGGGAGATGGGGCGCATCAGCTGGCTGTGGGGGTTACATTGGAGGGGGCCGGTACTTGCTGGAGAACGTGACACCAGCAGCTCCTGTGGCTCGTCTTCCCACTCCGGGTATTGGCCTGCACCCCCTGCCCCCCGATGAGGAACACCCCCACGCCCCAGCACCTTGGGGGAGGGGCAGCATGAAACACTCAAATTGGGCCCAGCCGGGTACCTGAGCGGCGCTGGGATCCTGTGCACTAGGCCCCAATGCCCAGAGCTGAGCCCAGCCAACCCCGGGACCCCCTGGCCCATGGCCTGAGAACCCCTGCTCGAGAGGGCATGCAGGATTTATGGCATTGCTCTAGAATGGCGCCGAATTCAAGGTGCACATGCCTTGCTCCAAAGCCCCGCAGTGCAGTGGCATGTGGGCTGGCTCTAGAATGGCCCATTATTTGGCTCGATTCCTCCAGAACGCCGTGGTATTGGGGTATATTGCTCTAGAGCGCCGTGACACTGGGATCCCCTGCTCTCGAGTGCTGCGTTATTGGGATCCCTTGTTCTAGAGCAGCGGCTCTCCAACTGTGAGTTGGGCCCCCAGCGTGGGTCGTGACCCCCTTTTAATAGGGTTGCCAGGTAGGGCGTTAGACTTGCTGGGGCCTGGGGCTGAAGCCAGAGCCCCACAAAGCCCCAGGGCTTCAGCCCTGGGTGGTGGGGCTCAGGTTACAGGCCCCCAGCCTGGGGCTGGAGGCTTTGGGCTTTGGCTCCCCCCGCCTCCCTCCCCCAGGGTAGCAAGGCTCAGGTGGGCTCAGGCTTTGGTGCTCCCTCCTGGGATAGTATAGAAATTGTTGTTGTCAGAAGGGGGTCGCGGAGCAATGCACTTTGAGAACCCCTGCTCTGGAGCGTCGCGGGATTGGGATACCTTGCTTTAAAACCCTGTCGTGTTGGGATCTTGCACTCGAGAGCACTGAGGATTGTGACCCCGTGCGCTAGAGTGACGTGGGTTCGGGATCGCTCAGAATCACAGAACCACGGGGTCAGAAGGAGCTGCAAGGGTCGTCTCGTCTAACCCCCGGCTGAGATGCAGGATTTGTTGGGTGCCCCCCTTTGAAAACTTCTGTTCTGATGGGTCGGAAGTTTGTCCTGAGATTTAATCTAAATCTGCTCTGCTGTAGTTGGAACCCTGCCCTCTGGTGCAAGAGAGAGCACTTTTCTCCCTCTTTTTTATGGCAGCCTTTCAAGTGTTTGAAGACCGCTGTCATGTCCCCCTTTCACCTCCTCTTTCCCAAATGAAACAGACCCAGTTCTTTCAGCCTTTGCTCACGTGGCTGCATTCCCCCCCCCCCTTTGATCATCATTGTCGCTCGCCTCTGGATCCTTTTTCCAGTTTCTCCACATCCTTTCTGCACAGAGGTGACTGGAGCTGGACACAGCACTCCCGGCCTGCCCAGCGCCGAGCAGAGCGGTGCTCTCACCACCCGTGGCTCGCATGCTGCACCTCTGTTAATGCAGCCTAACGTTGCCTTTGCTTTTGTGGGTTTTTTTGCAAAGGCATCGGATTGCTGACTCATGCTGAGGGTGTGATCCACCACAACTCCCCAATCCTTCTCAGCAATGCTGCTGCCAAGCCAGTTAGCCCAGATCCTGGACTTATGCATTTGGTTTTTCTTCCAGAAGGGCAGCACCTTACGTTTGTCTTTGTCGACTTTCGTTTTGTCTAGAGACCAGTTCTCCAGTATACCAAGATCCCTCTGAATTTTAGCTCGACCTTCCAAAGTGTTGGCAACCCCCCCCCAGCTTTGTGTCATCTGCAGATTTGATTAGTCTGCTCTCTATTCCCACAGCCAGGGCATTAATGAAGATGTTAAACAACACTGGACCCAGAACAGATCCCTGTCGAACCCCACGTGAGACCTCCCTCCCATCGGACATCACTCCATTAACCGTTACTCTTTGCTTGCGGTTGTCTAAGCAAGTCTGTATCCACTTAATGGTAGTTCTGTCAAGCCCGCATTTCTCCGCCTTAACGTAGCAGAATGTCTTGAGGGCCTGTGTCCAAAGCCTTGCTGAAGTCCAGGGATATTATGTCCACTGCATTCCCCCCATCCACCAAATCAGGTACCCCACCAAAGAAGGAAATCAAGCTGCTTTGGCATGATTTGTTCTTGGGAAATCCACGCTGGCTGCTGGTGATCACTCCTTCATCCTCCAGGTACTTGCAAATTACATTATTTTGCACATGAGTGCACAGGTCTTGTGTTAGCGCACCGCGGGGCTAGGATCTATTGCTCTAGAGCAAGGTGACATTGTGATATCTTGCTCTAGAGTGCTGGGTTTTTGGGACTCTATTGTTCTAGAGTGTGGCGGGAGTGGATATCCCGCTCTAGAGTGCCACAGGATCCGAATATATTCTAGAGTGGTGCGGTATTGGGGTATCTTGCTCTAGCGTGCTGCAGTATTGGGCTCTAATGTTCTAGATTCTAGAGCACCACAGTATCTTACGCCAGCGTGCCGCAGCATTGGCATCTATTGTTCTCGAGTGCTGCCGGTTTGGGTAGCTCGCTCTAGAGCGTGGCGGGATTGGGATAGATTGCTCTAGAGGGACGTGGCATTGTGATATCTTGCTCCAGAGCGCTGCAGTTTTGGGGTCTATTGTTCTGGAGTGCCGTGGCATTAGGATATATTGTTCTAGAGCACGGGGGTATGGGGACGTTTTGTTCTAGAGTGCTGCAGGATTGGGCATCTCGCTCTAGAGCGCTGCGGGATTGGGCTATCTTGCTCCGGGATCTATTGTTCTGGAGCGCGGTGACATTGGGGTCTATTGTTCTAGAGCGATGCAGCATCGGGACCTATGGGACCAGAGCGCTGCGGACGCGAGGAGCACGGCTGTATTTGCCTGCCTCGCTCCAGAACGCTGGGGTTTGCTAGCACCTTGCTCTAGAACGCAGGGGGTTTTGCGGGGGCTGGGGGGGGAGGCCCCACAGCCTGTCACGCAGCGGAGGGGGTGGGGGCGGCGCCCTCAAAGTGCAGCGCAGCACAGCACACAGCCGGCTCCGAGCACTCCCGTTGGCATGGCGACCGGAGCTGGAGGCGGGTGGGGGAGCCCGGGTGGGGGAGGGGGCAGCAGCGGCTGCTGCGGCACAGCGTCTGGCGTCCCCGTCCCCGCACAGCCGCACGCCGCCACCCGCTCCCAGCGCACGTGATGCACACGCACGGCGCACATACGGAGCACAGGCCCGACACATGCGATGCATGCAGAGGACGCACACAGCAGACACATCTCGCATATGCACACACGACCCACAAACACGGTGCACGCACGTGCGTGACACACATACACACGACTCACAAACACGGTGCACGCACGTGCGTGACACACATACACACGACTCACAAACACGGTGCGTGCACGTGCGTGACACACATACACACGACCCACAAACACGGTGCATGCACGTGCGTGACGCACATACACACGACTCACAAACACGGTGCACGGACGTGCGTGACACACATACACATGACCCACAAACACGGTGCGTGCATGTGCGTGACACACATACACACGACTCACAAACACGGTGCGTGCACGTGCGTGACACACATACACACGACCCACAAACACGGTGCATGCACGTGCGTGACGCACATACACACGACCCACAAACACGGTGCATGCACGTGCGTGACACACATACACACGACTCACAAACACGGTGCACGGACGTGCGTGACACACATACACATGACCCACAAACACGGTGCACGCACGTGCGTGACACACATACACACGACCCACAAACACAGTGCGTGCATGTGCGTGACACACATACACACGACTCACAAACACGGTGCGTGCACGTGCATGACACACATACACACGACTCACAAACACGGTGCGTGCACGTGCGTGACACACATACACACGACTCACAAACACGGTGCACGCACGTGCGTGACACACATACACACGACCCACAAACACGGTGCACGCACGTGCGTGACACACATACACATGAGACACAAACACGGTGCATGCACGTGCGTGACACACATACACACGACTCACAAACACGGTGCACGCACGTGCGCGACACACATACACACGACTCACAAGCACGGTGCATGCACGTGCGTGACACACATACACACGACCCACAAACACGGTGCACGGACGTGCGTGACACACATACACACGACCCACAAACACGGTGCACGCACGTGCGTGACACACATACACACGACTCACAAACACGGTGCACGCACGTGCGTGACACACATACACACGACTCACAAACACGGTGCATGCACGTGCGTGACACACATACACACGACCCACAAACACGGTGCACGGACGTGCGTGACGCACATACACACGACTCACAAACACGGTGCACGGACGTGCGTGACACACATACACACGACTCACAAACACGGTGCACGCACGTGCGCGACACACATACACACGACTCACAAACACGGTGCATGCACGTGCGTGACACACATACACACGACTCACAAACACGGTGCGTGCACGTGCGTGACACACATACACACGACTCACAAACACGGTGCGTGCATGTGCGTGACACACATACACACGACACAAACACGGTGCACGCACGTGCGCGACACACATACACACGAGACACAAACACGGTGCGTGCACGTGCGTGACACACATACACACGACCCACAAACACGGTGCGTGCACGTGCGTGACACACATACACATGACTCACAAACACGGTGCGTGCACGTGCGTGACACACATGCATGACACATGCATGAGCACATAGGGTGCACAATTCAAAACTTCCTAGTGTCTCAGGCCAGCAGGGCTCCCTGTGATCAGCCAGTCCTGTATGATGCAGCCCACAGGACGCCCCCGGAGTCATTCCCGTTTGAACTAGACCATGGCTTTTCCATGTGATTTAAAACTCACCACGGTTGGAGAATCCACCAGGACCTGGGGTGACTTGTTCCAAGGCTGAATTCCCCTCCCTGTTCAAAACTGACACCTCATTTCCAGTCTGGCTTCGTCCAGCTTCAACTTCCAGCCACTGGATGGAGTTAGGCCCTGGCCTGCTGGACCCACAGGCCCTCTGTGTTCACACAGCTGTTCCCCCACGGAGGGGCGGATCCCCTGGGCTCATGCTACACGCGCGATAGACGTGAGCCACGGGCTCCCGGTGCTCGCACGATGCACCTGCGTGCGAGAGACACGCCCGGGGCAGGCAGGGGAGGCATGCATTGACCGCATGCCCCAGCCACACCCAGTGCACACCAGGAACACGCACAGCACACGCCAAGAGATTGTAGAGCCCAGCTCATACAGGACGCACCCAGAGGCCAGCGGGAAATATCTGTTCACCGACCCGGCCTTGTCCAGGCTCTCCAACCTCTCCCCTCCTGTTCGCCCCCCCATCCCACCTCTTTGGGCCCCCTCCCCTTCTTCCTCTGCCCTCTCCCTTCCTGCACCCCCACCTGCCTCCCCCAAATTGTGTCTCCTCCCCTCCTTCACCCCATCTCCCCTCCCCTCCCTGTCACCCCTCGCCTCTCCTCCTGCACCCCCATCCCACCTTCCCCCTCCTTCATCTCATGTCCCCTCCCCCCATGTCCCTTTCCCCCATGAGCTGCCATGTCCCCTCTCCACCTGCACCCCATCCCACCTCCCTTCCCCCTCCCCTCTCCTTCACCCCCTCTCCCCTCCCCTCCCCCTTCTCCTGCACCCCATCCCCCTCCCCCTTTCCTTCCCTTTCTGAACCTCATCCCACCTCCCTTCCCCCTCCCTTCCATGTCCGCTCCCCCCTGCACCCCCACTACCCTCCTGCACCCCACTCCTCTCCTCCCTCTTCCTTCTCCCTCCCCTCCGTGTCCCCTCCCCCATGAACCCCATGTTCCCTCCCCCTCTCCTCCTGCACCCCCATCCCATCTCCCATCCCCCACCCCTCAGTTCCCCATCCCCCTGCACCCCATCCCCTCCTCCATCTCCCTTCCCCCTCCCTACCGTGTCCCCTCCCCCCTGCACCCCCTCTCCTCTCCTGCACCCCTCCCATCTCCCTGTGCCCCACCCTTCCTGCACCCCCACTCCCCTCCTGCACCCCATCCCATCTCCCTTCCCCCGCCCCTCAGTTCCCCCTCCCCCTGCACCCCACCCGCTCCTCCCGCTCCCTTCCCCTCCCTACCGTGTCCCCTCCCCCCTCCCCCCTGCACCCCCACTCTTCATTCACCCCCTTCCCCTCCTCTCCCCTCCCCCTCCCTCTCCCCCTCCCTCCCCCCCAGCTCCTTCGCAGCCTCCGCCCGCGGTCCCTCCCGGTGCCATACGAGCGGGCTGCCGGGTGCGCGCCGGCTGCTGCGTCCCCCGCCCGCCCCGAGCCGCTCTGCAGCGGGGCATGGACCGGGGCGCCCGCGCCCTGCGCCCCGCCGAGCTCGCCACGCGCCCCGGAGCCCCCAGCGCCCCCTGACCGCTCCCGGGGCCGGCGCCGGACCAGAGACCCCCCACCGCTGCATCTGCACAGTAAGCCCCCCCCCGCGCGGCCTCGGCTTCTGCACCCCCCCGGCTGCGGGGGGGCCTGCCTGGGACCCCAAAGAGCCGGGGGTCGTGCCAGCCTCTGCCCACGCGCGGAGACCCCTCCTTGGGGGGCAGGAGCTGGGGGTGGGGAGACTGAAATAGACTCGTACTCGGATTCAGGAGTGTGGGGGGGACATAGGGGAAATGAGCCCCAAAGATGCTGGGTGGATGGATTTGGGGGTGTATGGGGGGCAGGAGAAATGAGCCCCAAAGTCACTTGGTGGATGGATTTGGGTGTGTGTGGAGCAAGGGAAATGAGCCCCAAAGATGCTTGGTGGATGGATTGGGGGTGTGGGGGGGAGCAGGGGAAATGAGGCCCTAAGACAGTTGATGGATGGATTTGGAGGTGTTTGGGGGGCAGTTGAAATGAGGGAAGAAGATGCCTGTGGATGGATTTGGGGGGGTGTGGGGGGCAGGGGAAATGAGCCCCAAAGACACTTGGTGGATGGATTGGGGGTGTGGGGGGGCAGGGGAAATGAGGCAGGCCCAAAGACCCTTGGTGGATGGATTTGGGGGTTTTAGGGGGCAGGGGAAATGAGGCCCAAAGACGCTCAGTGGATGGATTTGGGGGTTTATGGGGGCAGGGGAAATGAGCCCCAAAGTCACTTGGTGGATGGATTTGGGTTTTTTTGGGAGGGCAGGATAAATGAGGCCAGAAGACGACAGTGGATGGATTTGGGACGTCTTTGTGGGTGAGAAGAAATGAAGCCTAAAGACCCTCAGTGGATGGATTGGGGAGTGTATGGGGGGCAGGGAAAGTGAGGCCCGAAGGTGCTCAGTGGATGGATTCAGGAGTGTTTGGGGGGGCAGGGGAAATGAGACACAAAGACACTCAGTAGATGGATTTGGGGGTGTTTGGGAGGGCAGGGGAAATAAGCCCCAAAGACACTTGGTGGATGGATTTGGGGGAGTCTGGGGTGCAGGGGAAATGAGGCCAGAAGATGCCAGTGGATGGATTTGGGACGTCTTTGTGGGTGAGAAGAAATGAGGCCTAAAGGTACTCAGTGGATGGATTTAGGGGTGTATGGGGGGCAGGGGAAATGATCCCCAAAGACGCTCGGTGGATGGATTTGGGGGAGTAGAGGGGGCAGGGGAAATGAGCCCCAAATATACTCAGTGGATGGATTTGGGGGTATTTGGGGGGGGCAGGGGAAATGAGGCCAGAAGACGCCAGTGGATGGATTTGGGGGTGAGAAGAAATGAGGCCTAAAGATGATCAGTGGCTGGAGTTTGCGGTGGGGGCGGGGGGTGCTGTATGGGGATGGGAGAGCAGAGGAAATGAGCCCCAGTGATACTCACTGGATGGATGCGGGTGCAGGGGAAGTGAGACCCAGTCCTGCACAGTGGCTGGACTTTGGGGGGGTGTACAGGGGAGGGGGACAGAGGAAATGCACGCGGATAATGCAACAGTTCTGCTGGGCGATTTCCTGGCCGCATGGCGCACGAGGGCTGGCGGGGTGAGGGGGGGACGTTGGCAGCTAATGGATGCACCTGGGAGCAAGTGGTGCTGAAGTGAAAAGGGGTGTGGGGCAAAGGGGGTGGCTTTATTGCAAGCCATCAGGGCAATGGCTGTCGGGGATGCGGGGGCGGGGGGGGGCTTCTGGCTGCCGGAGATGGTGGGGGGGACCATGTTCTGCATCTGGGAAGGAAATTGCATCTCTAGGCAGCTGCAAAGAAAGCATAGAAATGCAGAAAGGGAGGGGAGGGGGGATATTGGAAGGGAAGGGGCCTTGTGGAGGGGCTGACTAGCAGGCCAGGATCTTTGGGAGGAGGAGATATTTACACGCACAAACACCTCTTGGCAACCCCCTACTTCGGGCAGCAGGTTGGTTAAGTGTGTATCTCTGTGTGATGTTGTCTGTTCTGTCTGTGTCTTGGTGCTGGGGTGTGTGTGTGTATGAGTGTGTGTGTATGGTGTTGCCTCTGTGTGTGACATGATGGTATGTGTGTCTGGGTGTGTTGTGTGTGTGTGTGTGTTCTGCCTGAGTGTGTCTCAGTGTGATGTTGTCTGTGTGTGTGAGTGTGTGATGTTCTGTGTGTGTCTGGGTGTGTTGTGTGTGTGTGTGTGTTCTGCCTGAGTGTGTCTCAGTGTGATGTTGTCTGTGTGTGTGAGTGTGTGATGTTCTGTGTGTGTCTGGGTGTGTTGTGTGTGTGTGTGTGTTCTGCCTGAGTGTGTCTCAGTGTGATGTTGTCTGTGTGTGTGAGTGTGTGATGTTCTGTCTGTGTCTGTGTGTGTCTGTGTGTGTTGTGTGTGTGTTCTGCCTGAGTGTGTCTCAGTGTGATGTTGTCTGTGTGTGTGAGTGTGTGATGTTCTGTCTGTGTCTGTGTGTGTCTTGGTGTGATGTGTGTGTGTGTGATGTTCTGTCTGAGTGTGGCTCAGTGTATCTCGGTGTGATGTTGTCTGTGTGTGTGTATGTCGGTGCGTTGCGTGTGTGAGGTTCTGTCTTGGTGTGTCTCAGTGTGACGTTTGTGCGTGTGTGTGTGATGTTCTCTGAGTGTGTCCCCCATTTTACACCCTTAGACAGGAGCCGGGACTGGGCGGACGAGGCTGGGGTTGCCAGTTGGGAACCGGAAGGGAGAGAGACGTGGCTGGAGTGACACGCACACGGGTGTTCTAGCCGTGATTCGTGGCAGGTGCTTGTGTAAATGACACACACACACATGCACGGGTGTTCTAGCCACGGATAGAGGCAGGTGCTTGTGTAAATGACACGAACATTGGTGCGCTCGCTGTGAACTGTGGCTAACGTGCGGAAATGGCACACGCCAACACCGCACCCCTGACCCCATCTTCCAGGAGCTGACAGAGAGGATAAGGGGTCAGGGCGGGGAGTGAGGGGGGATTCGTGGGGGCTGGAGGCGAGGGCAGGGGGAAACTGATGTGGAGGAATATAGACCTAATGCATGGCGAGCGGGCAGGGAAGACACCCAGACATGGAGGCAGATCCCTGGGGTGGGGGAGAACCCAAAGAGACCCCCCCCCCCCGGCTGAGGAGTTAATACCGATTCAAGGAGAGCAGGGTGGGTCGGGCTTGGATGCCTCTGTCTGTCTGTCCAGCCCCATGCACCCTGTCTGTCTATCCCCATACACATCTTCCTGTCTCTCCATCCATCCCCAAATCTCCATCCGTCCATCCCCATATACCTTATCTATCTATCTATCTGTCTATCCTCCCCCCATGACAAGGCATCTGGGTCTCTCTCCTCCTCACTCCTTTCCCTTGTTTCGGGACATCACTCTTTCAGGGTGTCTAAGTGTCTCTCTACTGGGATGCTGGGCAGAGCTGGCTCGGAGGTGCAGCTCCACTGTGGGCCTCGGTTTTTTGCGGCAGCTGGTCCTTTGATCCACAGGCCTGGCTGAAGGCGACTGGCTGCGCTAACCAGATGCCAAGCCCCACTTTTCCTCTTCTGGTTTTCCCAGTTTCCCCCGGGCTCCATAGGCTTCTGCCCTTTGGTGCCTGGAAGAGTCACTGAAATTTGGGGCCAGGCCGGATGCGGCGGTACCAAGTGATCATGCTCCAGACACAGGAATATCGGGCTTGGGGTGGGTCTTGCTTTGTCCTTCGAGGCATTCGATGCCCGGGGGGAGCATTTATGGACCCCAATACCCTGCCCATCTTCATCTTCCCGTGCTGGTGGGGTGCAAACAGTGTTTGCCTTAGTTTCCCTCTGTTTTCAATAAGGCTAAGAGAGGGAAAGAGACAGGCCCAAAGTCACAGAGCCAATAACAGAACCCAGAAGTCCTGGCTCCCAGCCCCCCCCTTCTAACCACTAGACCCCACTCCCCTCCCAGAGTTGGGGAGAGAACCCAGGAGTCCTGGCTGCCAGTCTCCCACCCCCCCTCCACAGCAGCGCAGGCTGGGGCGCGGGAAATCCGGGAGGGACTCCTGCCAAGGGGGATGCAGGCATCCGCAGGGGGTGGGTGGGGGGGTGTACAGGCCATGGGAGTGGATCAGGGAAGGAGGTGGTGTTAGGAGCACAGGCTGGTGTGGGGGAATGGAATACTGTGATGGGGTTGGTGCTGGGTGTCAGAGGGGTGTGTGTGGGGGGGTGCTGGGTGTCAGAGGGGTGTGCGGAGGGGGTGCTGGGTGTCAGAAGGGTGTGCGGGGGGGTGCTGGGTGTCAGAGGGGTATGCGGGGGGGCGCTGGGTATCAGAGGGATGTGCAGGGGGGTGCTGGGTGTCAGAGGGGTATGCGGGGGGGCGCTGGGTATCAGAGGGATGTGTGGGGGGGTGCTGGGTATCAGAGGGATACATGGGGGGTGCTGGGTGTCAGAGGAGTATGTGGAGGGTGCTGGGTGTCAGGGGTGTGGGGGGTGCTGCGTGTCAGAGGGGTGTGGGGCGGTGCTGAGTGTCAGAGGAGTATGCGGGGGGATGCTGGATGTCAGAGTGGTACATGGGGTGTGCTGGGTATCAGGGTTGTGCGGGTGCTGGGTATCAGAAGGGTATGCAGGGGGTGCTGGGTGTCAGAGGGGTGTGGGGGGTGATGGGTGTCAGATTGTCTCCTTGCCAATCCCCCGCTGACCTCCCCCCTTCTCCATTTCTCTCCCACCCCCAGGTCGGCTGACACCGCACCCCACGCTGAGGGGAGGCCAGGTGCCAGGTGGGCTGGCGTCACCCATGGAATCGCCCCTGGGGCTGCCAGTACGGGCGCCAGGACCCCTCGACCCGCTCGGCCTCCAGCCAAGAACCAGGGACTGAAGCCGAGGAAGGAGACACCTGCTTACAGAAGAAGATCTGTGCTCTGGGAGGGGAGTGGGGTCTAGTGATTAGAGCAGGAAGCCAGGGCTCCTGGGTTCTATCCTGGGCTGTGGGAGGTTATTGGGGTCTAGTGGTTAGGGAGTTTTAGGACCCAGGACTCCTGGGTTCCAGAGTCGATCCCCAGCCGTGAGTAGGGAGGAGGGTGCAAGGAAGTCTCTGTTGTCAAGTTGGGTGGGTGGCCCCACCCCATCCCCCTGTCAAGCTGGAGTCCTTGAAGCGCTGGAATGAGGAGAGGGTGGTGTGGTGTGAGAAGGGGGTTCAGATCCTCCTCACCACCGTCGGGGCCTTCGCAGCCTTCGGCCTCATGACCATCGCCATTGGCACCGACTACTGGCTCTACGCCCGCGCCTTCATCTGTAACACCACCAACATCTCCAGCGAGGAAATGCCCCACAAGGACAAGAAGGACCCAGGGGGCCTCACCCACTCCGGCCTCTGGAGGATATGCTGCCTGGAAGGTACCTTCATTTGAGGATCCCAGGCTGGGCACTGCTGTGGGGAAGCTTGCAGCATCGATGTCCCCACTGGGGCACTGCTGTGGGGAAGCTCGCAGCATTGGCATCCCCATCTGGGCACTGCTGTGGGGAAGCTTGCAGCGTCGGTGGCCCCGTCTGGGCACTGTTGTGGGGAAGCTTGCAGCGTTGGCATCCCCATTGGTCTGAGCTGGGTACTGGGCGGGAGACAGGCCCCAGATTCTGATTTCTCCATCTCCGTTGCAGGCCTGAAGAGGGGTGTGTGTGTGAAAATTAACCACTTCCCTGAGGACACAGATTACGACCACGACAGCGCCGAGTATCTCCTGCGTACGTATCCATCGGGGTCCCCAGCTGCACTGCTGGCGTGACCCGCAATGGCCCTGTGCCGTGCTCAGGTGCCAGAGCGGGAAGCCTGCTTAGCGCACAGAGCGGCATCTTCCTGGGGGCTGAAATGCATGAGGGGATGCAGGGGCATCTCAGTTTTGGGGTTCCCGACAGCTGTAGTACAGGCGGGAAGTTGACTTGGAAAGGAATTGGAGTCTAGTCCGGCTTTGTCCCCATCTCTAGCTAAGGTTGCCTGAACTTTCCCATTCCAAGCCCCCTTTTTTTAAAGATGCTCATATTGTTCCCCTTTCAGGGTTAAATACCCCAGACCCGCTCTGTGCTCCCGGCCCAACCTCGTTTGCCGGTCCAGGCTGTGACTTAAAGCAGTTTGGAAGTGCAGAGGCTGTGGGCAGCATAGCCCAGGATAGAGCCCAAAACGACACAAACTTTGATGTCTTTTTTTGAACGTGGTACTGGCACCCACACCAGCTGGGGAGCCGGAGTGGAAGCGTGGCAGCGAAATTGCCCTTGGGCCAGTTTTAGTTCTTTTCCCCGTCTCTGTGCAAATCCATTTTGATGTGGCCGGGAGCAGCCTACCTGGAGCTGGCTTAGCTTTCGGGCTGTGTCTCCTTTTCCCTGCCTGGTGGTGGAAGCAGATGGTTTGGATTGCGGCGGGGGCGGGGGGGATTTCAGAAGGAAAACCTGGGAAATTCCGTTTCCACATGCACAAGAAAAAAACCAGTCTGTGAAGAAGCCATTAAACGTGCCAAGTCAAGGGCTCCGAAGTAGAGGTAGGAATACTTCCTTTCTGTCCATATAGATTGTAAGATGCTTGGGTGAGGTTCTGTCCCTTGGTTTGTGCAGGGCATGATGGAGTGCCAGTCCTGGTGACTCTGTGTCTGGGCAGTGCCCCGCATGACAGAGCCCTGAGCTCAGCGATTCTGTTTCTGGGCAGCGCGTGGCATGATGGGCCACCTGTCTCAGTCACTCTGTGACTGCAGCCCCTGGCACGGCTGAGCCCCAATTTCAGTTAAAGCTTCTAGTTGCTACTTAAAGATACAAATAAATGATAATAGTGAGGCAGGTTCAAGGTTTGATGGTCATCATTAGGTTTCAGAGTTAACAGACCACTCAGCATGAATAGGGGAAGCTCACGCCTCTAAGAGCTATTATCAAAGGCTCTCTGTATATGGATAGTGTGTAAACCACACACTCTATGCCACCCCACCTTTACCCTTCCATGGACTCAAGAGGTAATCCAATTAATGTAGGCACTCCCACCCTTACCCAGTTCCTAGAGCTCAGGGCCTAATCTTCTCCAGGTTTGCGGGGCCTTTTACTAGTGAAAGAGTCTTACACAGTAATATCCTTAACTTCTATTTACTAACAGTTACCAAAAGAGAATGCACACGGTAAGCATACAGTGATCACCACTCCCAATAAGGCAGACAAACTTTTCCTGGTGGCCAGTCAGGATCAGGTCGGCCGGGGACTCCAGATTCTGATCAGGTGTTGAGGTCTGGCAGCCCTGATCTTGGGCTGTGTCCTGGAGTTACGTTCTGAACTTTCCTTTGGACTCCAGTTTATACAGTGAAACTGGGGTCCTGTTTAGCTGTACCTTAACCAATTAGTTTAAATGAAAGTCCTCCAAACCAGTATTTTCACCAATCCTCGCCGGGGGTACCACAGGTGCTGGGAGGGGGACAGCCCGGGGGGGCGCTGCGGGTGCTCGGGGTGGCCAGGGGCCAACACGGCTGCTGATGGGGGGAGCAGCCCGGGGGTGCTGGGGGATGTGGGCGGTCACGCATGGCCCAGGACCCCTGCTGCTGCAGGTGTTGGGGGGGTGTTGGCGGGGCTGGCAGGCTCCCTGTCTGGCTCCGCACTCTGCCTCCACCCTGAGCGCCGGCTCCGCAGCTCCCATTGGTCGGGAATAGAGCAGAGCCGTCTGCTAGGAGCTGAGGGATGGATGGATGGATGGGTGTGTGTAGGAGGATGGATGGATAAAGGGGTGCGGGGCTGGATGGATAGGTGTATATCAGGATGGATGAAGGGGTGGGGGGGATGGATAGGTATGTATGAGGATGGATGGACAGAAGGGTACATGTGGGGACAGATAGCAATATCTATCTGTCTGTCTTGAACAATCAATGTTTAAGTGATTTGATTCAACAGAGAAATACTGTATTATTTTATTTCATTCGGGCAGACACCTGGCCATTCAGTACGCCCTAGCCCTTTCTCCCTCCCATACGCTGAGCGAAATGAGCCCTCTGCTGAAGGAATAGCAAGAGGTGGCGTCCTTAGAGACTCTGTTTTTTCCAAGGGGGCAGAGTTAAGGGGGTTTAGGCATTTTTAACACCAGCCATTCCTGACTTTTGGCTTTCTTAATGTCCTTCCCCGGGCTGGGAAATCCCAGGCTCCCAATGGCTAAGAGCTTTAGAAATGTAAATGGACCCAGATGCTGACTGACTGGTGCATTTCAGACTGCTGAGTGACACCAGATGCTGATTGGCTGGTGACATTAATATGCTGGGAAATCCCAGATTCTCACTGGCTGGGAGTGTCAGAGCATTGGGACATCCACAGCTCTGGTTGGCTGCTGGCCTCACCGGGTCACTCTGCTTGCCAATTGGCCTGAGAATGATGGGAAACCTTGAATGCTGATTGGCTGGCAGCCTCAGAAGTTGAATGCTGATTGGCTGTGACACCAGAGCATAGGGAAATCCGTAACCTGTGTGATCCTGTCACGGAGTCCCCGGGCGATGCTCTGGATCTGCTCCCCACGCAGCCAGGCAGGACTCTGGGGAAGTCTCCTCTCTGGGAGCAGCCTGTCTGCAGGACACACAGCTCACCCGGCTCCACCTTCCTGGGTCTGACCTCGGAGCATTCAGCCTCCTCTGCCCCTCCGTGCGCTTTCCACAGCGAGTCTGCCCAGGCAGGGTCTTGGGGAAGCCAGAGGGTCCTGCCCCCCAACTCCGCAGTCAGACGTGACTCTCAGCCAGCCAGTAAAGCAGAAGGTTTATTAGACGACAGGAACATGGTCTAACACAGAGCTTGTGGGTGCAGAGAACAGGACCCCTCAGCTGGGTCCATTTTGGGGGGCAGTGAGCCAGACAACCCCATCTGCACTTCACTCCATGTCCCCAGCCAGCCCCAAACTGCCTCCCCCTCCAGCCCCTCCTCCTCTGGGCTTTGTCCCTTTCTGGGCCAGGAGGCCACCTGATTCCTTTGTTCTCCAACCCTTTAGCTCTCACCTTGCAGGGGGGAAGGGCCCAGGCCATCAGTTGCCAGGAAACAGGGTGTCAGCCATTCTCTGTGTCCAGACCCCTGCACACACCTGCCCTCTAAGTCTCTGCAATGATCATACACCCTTACCCCACCCCCTAGATACTTAAGAACTGCATAGGGGAAACTGAGGCACCCCCACACTATTCAGAGGAAACATTAAGAACAGTCCCGCTTCGTCACATCTCCCCCCTTCGAGACTGAACTAAGCGGGGTCACTGTAGCCGGTGACCTGGGGAAGTTCGAACCCACCAGCGTTCCCATGGATGCCCCAGGATCTCTCCCATTCCTCGGTGGGAGTTACACCAGGCCCTTCCAGTTTTATGCCCTTCCAGTGTCACACCCTCCCTTAGGTCGGGGTGGTCGATAGCACTCGCATGCCGCATATGGGAAGGTTTATGCGGCCTGTGCCCTTTGGCCACCCCAAAACCCCCGGGGGTCAAACTGGGATCAGGTCTTCTCCCAGCGCTCCAGTCTGGAGGGCTGCAATTTGGGCTCTCTTGGTTAAGAGCCCCCATCTTGACCTGGGCCACATACTGTTCACTTACAGAACTAGCATGGAGACATTCCTCTCTCAACAACCTTGTCTCTTCAACAAGCTGGCCAAACACAGCCACTTGGTTAGAGGACTCTTTAACTTTCTTAACAGCTTTCACCCCATCTGAGACCTTCTCAAAGCTCTCCACACTGGATCCTTCAACAGGAAAGTCAGTGGATCCATTCACAACAGAAAATTTCTGGCTGTTAGGAACTGAAACTGTCTTGATTAAATCACTTTCACACCCTTCAGTTGCGGTAAACTGCTTGCAAAGACCATGAGGATTCCTTTCCCTAGGGCTTTTCTATGCAACAATTCACCCCTCCCAGAAATTCTGCTCTTACCCTCTTTACCTAGGGCTTGCTCTAGAGGAACACTTTCCAGAGCAACAACAGACTCTCTCTGGGTCTCTCTTACATCCAGAATTACCTCTGGCCCATCCGGCGGATTCCTACACAATCCCCTTTCAGGCAAACTTACAGACTTCCTAGATAAATGGTCAGAAGCATTCTCCTTCCCTTTGCCACACACAAGTTCAGGAATCTTTTCCTTCTTGCTACAGTAGGTAACACAATCAAATCACTTTTCTGCTCTCCTTGTGCCCTGGCTAGGATCTCACCCTGATCAGACAGAGTTGCTCCACCCTTTCCCAACAACACACTAGCAACAGGCAAAATACAAGCACCAGAATTGTCTGGCCTCTGGGGTTTTACATAGACACTAACTGGATGCGACCTAGTTACAGGGCCATTCTCCCGAGCAGACACAAACTTAGGACCCTTCCCTTCCTGGGCTTTAGCTGAATCCAGAACCAACTCTGAGACAACTGCAAGACCATCAACCATCACAGGCTGAAAGGCCCCTTCTGTCTGCTCCACAGACAAAGAAGAGCCGGACACACTTTCTCCTTTACCAGACACCGAGCTTGGGATCTCATTCCCCTTGTCCCAGCACACAAGGCTGGTCACAGACAACTGCTTGGAGATCAGGGTAGCTCCCTCCATAGGCAAGTCAATACCCCTGACAGACACAGGCACGTTTCCTTCACTGTCCCAATTCTCCACCCAGCTAACAGGTACGGTCCAGGGACACTCATCTTCCACTCTCCTCGCCTTCCCACCCTGCTGACTAGACACAGCCATCAGCTCACAAGGCTGCCTAGGCTCATCCAGACTTTCCTTACCCAGCACCTTGCCACTCCCCACAGATCCCCTGCCCTGCCTGTGTCTCCCCCCACTCAGCTGGGGTCTCAGCTCCCACTGTGCTCAGCGCTGCCCTTGCTGTCCCAGTGGGGGTAGGCAGCGAGCTCGCTGCTTTCCTCACTGCATCAGAGCCAGCCTGAGCCCCCTTTCTGGTGTGCAAGGGGGCAGGGAGCATCTCTCTGTCCCACCCAGCCCCAGGGGTCTGGTTACAGGCAGGCAGGTAGCCTGAGCCTAGCCGCTCCTCCCGCCTGCCAGCCTGGTCATCTGCATTTTCACTGACCATTTCCCTCTCCACCGATTGGTTCCCTGGATTCAAATTCAAACCCTTGGCCGTTACCGGAGCATGGCCTGGATCCTGTCCCAAAGAGACACAGTCACCCCACAACAGGGTCTCACAGCTGGTATCCTGGTGCACCCCAACAACCAGCCAGCCCCACCCCTCATGGGTCTGCATAGGGATCTGGGCCATAGGCAGGGCGAGGGGCTTCGTCCCTGGGACCCTCACCCAGCTCACCCAGCCCCTCAACAGCTGAGGCTGCACCACCCGGGGCCTGACAACAGTTCTCTCTGTCCCATGGTCTCGCCACCCCAGAAATGTCTCCCCATTGACCATCACCTTCCGCTCCCACTGGAGGTCCGAGGGGCCTGGCCCCAGGAGACATATAGGTTGGGGTCAGGAGTGGGAGCCTGTCCACCTCCCCACCCATCTGGCTGACGGAGTCTGTGGCCTTGGGACCCAGCAAGGGAGCTAGACACCGGGGCTTTTCCGCAGGGTCCCCCTGGTTCAAATCTCCAGCCTGCTCAAAGGCAGTGGGGTGGCATCCACATCCCCACGTCCTTAACCAGGGGCAGCAATTTAGTCTCAAGGTTCCCTGCGGAACTGGCCCCCCGGGGTCTGTCCCCACTCACCCCTGGGGGGTCCCCTAAGCCTCTCCGCTCCCCCACCGCCAGTTCATGCTGCTGCTGCTTCTGCAGCTCTTTCTCGGGCTCTCGCTGTCTCTCACAGTCCTCTTGCTCTCTCGGACTCAGCTCCAATCCCGTCCGTCTCCGATCCCCCGATGGGGAACCCGATCATGAAGACCCCCGTCTGGTCGGGGACAGGAGTCTTGGGGATGCCTGGCTCCCACTCCAGCTGCTCCCAGATCCTGCTATAGCCCCATTTGGGGTCAGGAATCTGCTCCTTAGAGCGGTCATCCTCCTCCAGCTGCACGATTAACTGTGCTTTGGTGAACTTTCCAATGCTCAACCCTCTCTTTTTGCACAGGGTTACAACGTCCTTCTTAAGGAGACGGTGACAGGCCATCACTCCGCTCCTCCCAAGTTGTTGGGGACTCACAGGCCTGTGTGCTCTCAGCTCCCCACGGTCTCCAGGGAGAACCCCTAGTGTGCCAACCCTTCTCGAGGTCACCACCTCTTTGCCAGGGTCAAGTGGCAGACTCCTCCTCCCCTGGGACTGCTCGCTGCAATCCCCAGGGGATCCCTGTTACTGCAAAAGTCCTTCTCTCTCCCAGGGCCAAGCCGCAGGCTCCTCCGTCCCTGAGACTGCTCACCGCAGTCCCCAGGGGGACCCCATTACTGCACAGTCCTTCTCGCTGGTCACACGCTCCCAGGGGTTAACCGCTCCCTGAAACCGCTCCTCTCTGAGCCTTCAGCACGCCTGGTCCTCGTCAATCCCCCTTCGTTTTACTGCTCCCCAGTCACTTACTACAGGAAGTGCCATCCGCGGGGTGCAGTACATCCCACCGCTGCCACCAGTTGTCACGGAGTCCCTGGGCCATGCTCTGGAACTGCTCCCCATGAAGCCAGTCAGGACTCTGGGGAAGTCTCCTTTCTGTGAGCAGCCTGTCTGCAGGACACACAGCTCACACAGCTTCCACCTTCCTGGGTGTGACCTCGGAGCATTCAGCCTCCTCTGCCCCTCCGTGCGCTTCCCACAGCGAATCCGCCCAGGCGGGGCTCCTGGGGAAGCCAGAGGGTCCTGCCCCCCAACTCTGCAGTCAGACGGGACTCTCAGCCAGCCAGTAAAACAGAAGGTTTATTAGATGACAGGAACATGGTCTAACACAGAGCTTGTAGGTGCAGAGAACAGGACCCCTCAACTGGGTCCATTTTGGGGAGCAGTGAGCCAGACAACCCCATCTGCACTTCACTCCACATCCCCAGCCAGCCCCAAACTGCCTCCCCCTCCAGCCCCTCCTCCTCTGGGCTTTGTGCCTTTCCCAGGCCAGGAGGCCACCTGATTCCTTTGTTCTCCAACCCTTTAGCTCTCACCTTGCAGGCGGGAAGGGCCCAGGCCATCAATTGCCAGGAAACAGGGTGTCGGCCATTCTCTGCGTCCAGACCCCTGCACACACCTGTCTTCTAGGGCTCTGCAACGATCATACACCCTTACCCCACCACCTTAAGATACTTAAGAACTGCATAGTGGAAACTGAGGCACCCCCAGAATATTCAGAGGAAACATTAAGAACAGTCCCGCTTCGTCACAGATCCTTTCAGATCTTTGAGTAATCCTGCTGATTGGCTGGTAGGTTGAGAACGTTGAGCAATCCTGTTCTCCGATTGGTTCTTGACCTCAAAGCAGTAAAAAACTGGAGACTCTGATTGGCTGTTGTTACCCTGTGTTGTAATTGTCTCTTGACCTCCGAGTGTCAAAAAAATCACAGATTCTGATTAGCTGTTGGCTTCAGAGGGCTGGAAGTCCTTGGATTCTGATTGGCCACTGGCCCTCAGACAGCCAAGAAACCCTGGATTCTGATTGGCCACTGGCCTCAGCATACTAGAATACCTGAAACTCTGATTGGTCCCAGAACGCTGCCACTTGCCCATTTGCCAATAGGCCAGGCTTGGGGATCCCTCCTGCCACCCAGCTTGACTCATCTCTTCTGCCCCCCTCCCGCCCCCAGGTGTGGTCCGTGCCTCCAGCATCTTCCCCATCCTCAGCGCCATCCTGCTGCTGCTGGGGGGGTTCTGCGTGGCCGCCAGCCGGGTCTACAAGTCCAAGCGCAACATCATCCTGGGCGCTGGGATCTTATTCGTTGCTGCTGGTGAGTGGGTGGGGCTTGTTGGGGGCGGGGCTTAGGGGGCGGGGCTTTTCCAATCAGGGCTTGCTTCCCACCCACCCTCTCTGGCTCAGTTCATGGGGCATCTTGGGCTGGGAGGGGGGAACCACTGGGAACCTGGAATACGCCCCCCCCCCGCAAATGGCCCCAAGTCAGGGGACTTGCCCAGGGCCATAGGAGTGGGAGGAGCCAATGGGCACAGCTGCGGGGGGTGGAGAATCAGTGCAGAGGGGGCCCAGCTTTAGGGGAGTTTTCGCCTCCCCTCACCTTGTCTAGGATAAGTCAGTCTCCTCCAGCCATTGGGGGGTGCTGAACCTGGTCTGAGACTCCCCGGGGACTGGGAAGAAAGGAAGAAAGAAATCCAGACCCAATTTGTGGGGGGGTGGCGGAGGCTGGGCGTCTGGGCTGTGGGTCCGGGGAAGGCTTCCCTTGCCCCACACACGGGGACGATCCGGCTTTGGTGGTGTGGGGTGGGGGGGCGAGGGGGCTAGCTGGTCCCTGCGGGGGCTTCTGAGTGGGGGAAGGGCTCCGTGGTTGCTTCCCTAATAGCTCTCTGTGCCCTCCCCCCTCCCCCTCCTTCTGCCCCTCCTTCCTGCCCTGGCTACTCACCTCCCCCCTCTGCCCTCTCCCCACCTTTCTCCCCCTCCTCTCTCCCTTCCCCCGTTCCCCGCAATCTGTCCCAATCCCCTCAAAATCTGCCCCATCCCCATCCCTCCACCATCCATGGCCCCAATTCCCACCCGGCCCCTCCCCCGAACCCACCCCGTCCCCACCCCTCCTCCATCCACCGCCCCATCTCCTCCACCCCTCCCCCGAATCCACCCCATCCCCACCCCTCCTCCATCCACCGCCCCATCTCCTCCGCCCTTCCCCCGAATCCACCCCGTCCCCACCTCTCCTCCATCCATGGGCCCCATCCCTCCCCCCAATGCCCCTCCCCAGGCCTCAGCAACATCATCGGGGTGATTGTGTACATCTCGGCCAACGCCGGGGACCCGGGCACCAAGCGGGACGACGAGAAGAAAAGCCACTACTCCTACGGCTGGTCCTTCTACTTCGGGGGCCTGTCCTTCATCCTGGCTGAGATGATCGGGGTGCTGGCCGTCAACATCTACATCGAGAAGAACCGGGAGGCCCACTGCAAGAGCCGCACCGAGCTGCTGAAGAACCCCTCGTCCTCCTCCAGCGCCATCCTGCGCCTGCCCAGCTACCGCTTCCGCTACCGGCGCCGCTCCCGCTCCAGCTCCCGTTCCACCGAGCCCTCGCAGTCGCGGGACGCCTCGCCCGTGGGCCTCAAGGGCTTCCCCTCCACCGACATCTCCATGTACACCCTCTCGCGGGACCCCTCCAAGGCCAACGTCAGCAGCCTCTACGGGGCCGAGCGGGAGGGGGCCGGCGGGGCCTTCCTGCAGCTCCACAACACCTTCCCCAAGGACCCCGGCGTGACGGTGACGGTGACAGGGCCCGGCACGGCCGGTGCCACCGGCACCCTGGGCAAGGACGCCTCCTCCAACACCAACACGCTCAACCGGAAGACCACGCCCGTGTAGGGGCAGGCGGCGGGGGGCTGGCGGCAGGGGCCGGGGCCGGGGGGAGCCGCGGCGCAGGGCGGGGCGGGAGGGCGTGAGGCTAATGAAGGGGCATTCTTAGCAACATGTCTTTCTAACCCTGTGTTCCTTCCCTCCTGTGTTCATTCGTTTGGTGATTCGTTTGGTGATTCGTTCTCTTTTTAATTTTAACTTTTAATTTCTTTCTTTGTAAGATTATTATTCTTTCTTTTTAAAACTAATTCTTTCTTTCTTTTCTTTCAATTTTTACTCTTTTAATTTCTTCCTTTATTTGTAAGATTATTTGGTATTCTTTCTTTCATTTTAATACTAATTATTTCTTTCTTCCATTCTAATGCTAATTTTCTTTCTTTCTTTCTTTCTTTCTTTCTTTCTTTCTTTCTTTCTTTCTTTTTCTTTCTTTCTTTCTTTCTTTCTTTCCCCATCATTACCCTCTTTTCCTTTACATTTCCTCACCAGCAGGAACCAATTCCCCAGCTGTGCTCCCGCCTTCGGGGGACGCAACACGCAGGGCACTATCCGCGGGGGGGGGGGGCAGGATGTGGGTCACAGGAGAATGTGGGAAAAGTCCGGATCAGAATAGGAGCTGGTTGAAATGATTCAAGCACCGTCCTGAGAACAGGGGCCCTGCAGAGAGGATGCTGCCATGTCTCAGTGCTGGGGGTCACCTACCTTTGCCCTACACCCGTCCCCAGGTCGTATCCCTCCCTCTCAGGGGATCATGGGGGGTGTCTGTGTTAGAATGGGGGAGGCTTGTAATTTACCAGTGCCAAATTCACAGCTGGCAAGTTTGTACATGGAGGGGAGGAAATTGGAAAGGCGGGGGGGGGGTGGGCCCTAGTGACCTAGAGATACCACCTCTCCTTTCTTCCCCAACCCACCAAGGGCTCATAGTCGTGCCATATCCAAGTGCCAAAGCTTTACCCCCCTAAGCACCCCCTGCTGGCGGGGGGTGGTAGCTCAGTGTGCTGGGTATTTTCAGCAGGAGAGGTGTCTCTGTTTTATTGCCCCCCATCTACTCTCCCCTCCCTCCCCCCTTTCCCTGCTCTTAACGGGAGCTCCCAGAGTCGGGGAAATTCTCCACCTGGGTTTGGGCCGTGGCTATTCCCTTTCCCTCTAGGGGGCAGATCGGGGGCATGGCTCGGGTCCCCCTGCCCTGTAGCCATTCCCTGTCCCCCAGGGCCCATACGGACAATTCTCCTAATCAGTCTAGATCAGTGCTTCTCAAGCTATCTGATGGGGGGGACCAGCAATTGTTTTTTCCAATGTGCTCGCAGACCGGCAGCCGATGGATTGCAGACCGGCACCGGTCCGCGGACCACCACTTTGAGTAGCCCTGCTCTAGATGACACGGTCCCTATTGGGATACAAAATAGCCATTTCCTACTGCAATATGGACCTACAATAGACAGCCCTGCTCGGCTCGATGGTCCATACACTAAACAGCCCTTGTCCGGTTATAGAGACCCTACCATAAACAGGTTGGCAGGCAATACCCAGCCCCCCCGGGGGTGATGGCCTACATAATAAACCAGCCTTCCCAGTCAATAAATAAATACGGGCCACAAAAGTGACTTCCCCTCTGAGCAATATGGTCTGTATATGAAAGAGCCCTCCCAAGAGATAGCGACTGCAGAATATCTACTGACCCCCAGCACAGGACCCTTCCAAGGTGACCAAATTTTCCCAGCGCCCCAGCCGAGCAGGACCAAGTAGCCTGTCCAAATGAGTGTCACATGTGGGAGTAACAGCGGTTCGAAACCTGGCACTGAGATGTGACTGCCACTGGGGTGAGGCATGGGGGCTGTTTATACAGCGACCCCTTGCCCAGTGCTGAAATGCAGGTGCCTCTGGGGTGGAGTGAGGGGGCTGTTTATACAGGGACTCCTCTCCCAATGCATAGATGCAGCCACCTCTGATGTGCGGGCCGCTGTTTATAAAAGGCTCCTTTAGCCAGCACTGAGATGCAGCCACTTCTGATATGGGGACGCTGTTTATAAAAGGCCCCTTTACCCGGCACTGAGATGCAGCCACCTCTGATGTGGGGCTGCTGTTTACCCAGGGGTCCTTTACCCAGCACTAAGATGCAGCCACCTCTGGGGTGATGGTGGTGGGGAGCTGTTTTTTAAGCAATCCCACACCCAATCTGAGAGACGCCGCCTTCTCACACTGATCCCTTGAGACTAATTTCCTACTCCTGTTTGTTTCCTCTGCAGCGAATTCATCCTGTTTCCATTGTCTTCCAATCCCCGCCTCCCCTTGCCAAAAAACTAGAAACCTCTTCGGAAAACCTCCTTGTCCCCCAGCCCCACACCTAGAGAGAGACCTATCTATAGCTAATCGGTGTTGAGCTTTTCTTAGGTTTCGGTTCTTATCGGTTCTGTTGATACCGGATTTTGCGCCATCGGGGAGAGGCCATGTTGGGTTGTGTTGCGATTTTATGGTTTATTGACATGTTTTTGCGCCGTGTGCATGTGTCGTGTGCGTGTGTGGGGGGATTTTTTTTAGCAGCCTCGGGGTGGGGAGGAGATGCACAGAGGAGAGCGGGAGAAATTCCATTGCCCGGAGACCAAATTGATTTGGTCTCTGCTTTATCCCCATTGCGATAGTGGCAAAGGGCCTTCGTGTGCGATTCGGCAATTCCAAGCCCGTCCTTATAGTCTGGCTTCCTGGAGAAGAACAGCGCTAGGCGCTGTACAAACAGAACAAAACGACAACCTCTTACAATCAGTGCATTAGGCTGCAGACGGCCGGAACGGAAGCTCGGACAAAGGATGTGGGAGTTTTCATACCCCCGTAGCCGGCAGTTTAACCTCTCCTTCTCTTTGGGTGGCATCCTCCCCTATTCCCAACAGGGCGATCTTACCCAGAAGTCCTTCCCGGGGGAGGAACTATCAGACGATCCTCTCCCAAGCTGTTGTTCTGAGTGGTTTTAGCTCGGGGTTAGTTATCTATCTATTTATTTATTTATTTCTCTCTCTCTCTCTCTCCCCCCCCCCCCGGGCCCTCCTCCCCGGTTTCAGTTGTTCATTTCACGGAGATTAGGGGGGGAGGATTTATGTGGGGGAGGGGAAGAGAGGGATCGATTTTGCTTTTCCGGTTTTTGTGCCATCCAGACGGAAAAAACGAAAACAAAAAGAACTTGAAAACTTTTATGAGAAGAAAAAAAAAGGACCAAAAAAAAAAAAAGTTAAAAAAGTTACAGAAAAGTGACAAAAAAAGAAAACCATGAAGCAGTTATGTCAGCCAGTGGGAGTCACCTGTCTAACGTGCGTTTCATACAAAAGGAAAAAACAAATATATATATATATATAAAAAAAAACAAAGAACATACTCCACCCTCCTCCCCAAACAAACAACAAAACCAACCCCCAACCCAGTTGTTGTGGTCCTGGTGATATAAAGGAAGAATACAACAAGCCAGTTCAATGTGAAAAGCTACAACGAAAAAACTCAGCCCAAATGCATGGATTTTTACTGGAGTCGCTCTTTAAAAATAAAGTACTATGGAAAATACAGGGATGGCGCTTATTTCATTGGTCTAGACCCCAGAGGTTAGTCCTATTTGTTGCTTGTATCATTTAGTGTTGCCCAAGATCGGGGCACTGACCGGACAAAGAGTCTCCGAGATTGGGGCCCCGTCGGGCCGGGCGCTGCCCAGACACAGTCACTGAGATTGGGGCCCTGTCGTGCCGGGCACTGCCCAGACACAGAGTCACCGAGATCGGGGCCCCGTCGGGCCGGGCGCTGCCCAGACCCAGAGTCACCGAGATCGGGGCCCTGTCGCGCCGGGTGCTGCCCAGATCCAGAATCGCCGAGATCAGGGCCCTGCTGGGCCGGGCACTGCCCAGACACAGAGTCACCGAGACTGGGGTACCGTCGTGCCGGGCGCTGCCCAGACCCAGAGTCACCGAGATCGGGGCCCCGTCAGGCCAGGCGCTGCCCAGACCCAGAGCCACTGAGATCGGGGCCCCATCACGCCGGGCGCTGCCCAGACACAGAGTCACCGAGATCGGGGCCCTGTCGCGCCGGGTGCTGCCCAGATCCAGAATCGCCGAGATCAGGGCCCTGCTGGGCCGGGCACTGCCCAGACACAGAGTCACCGAGACTGGGGTACCGTCGTGTCGGGCGCTGCCCAGACCCAGAGTCACCGAGATCGGGGCCCCGTCAGGCCAGGCGCTGCCCAGACACAGAGTCACCGAGATCGGGGCCCTGTCGTGCCGGGCGCTGCCCAGACACAGAGTCACCGAGATCGGGGCCCCGTCGGGCCGGGCACTGCCCAGACACAGTCACCGAGATCGGGGCCCCGTCATGCCGGGCACTGCCCAGACACAGAGTCACCGAGATCGGGGCCCCGTCAGGCCGGGCGGTGCCCAGACACAGAGTCACCGAGATTGGGGCCCTGTCGTGCCGGGCGCTGCCCAGACACAGAGTCACCGAGATTGGGGCCCTGTCGTGCCGGGCGCTGCCCAGACACAGAGTCACCGAGATCGGGGCCCCGTCGGGCCGGGCACTGCCCAGACACAGTCACCGAGATCGGGGCCCCGTCATGCCGGGCACTGCCCAGACACAGTCACCGAGATCGGGGCCCTGTCGTGCCAGGCACTGCCCAGACACAGAGTCACCGAGATTGGGGCCCCGTCACGCCGGGCACTGCCCAGACACAATCACCGAGATCGGGGCCCTGTCATGCCAGGAGCTGCCCAGCTACATAGAGAAAGTCCATTCAAAGAAGAGGCTTTCAGAAATGGTAGCTGATATATTTAGAATTGATTCTTTAACAAATCATTCAGCCAGGGCAGAGAAGTGGCCCCTCTGGAGTGAGGCACACAGGTGGGTTATACAAGGACCCCCTCGCCCAGCGCTGAGATGCGACCCCTCTGGGGTGGGGCACAGGGGTACAGGGAACCTCTCACCCAACAGCCCCGGTGCCAGCACTGACTGCAAAAGGAGAGCACCCCCTGACGAGCCCCCACCCCACTCCCTGCAGCCCCTGGTTTGGTCCCGGGGCGCCTGTCCTGGGTTGAACTCTCAGCCCCTGCGCTGGGCAGAGACACCGTTTAACTCCTGCCCTGCATCCTGGAGTGCCGTGGGGCACGGGGCAGGGAGCTGGCTGTGTAGGGGGAGCTCCTGGGACACCGTGGGGAGCGGGGCTGCGTGCTGGGGAGCTCCTGGGGACATTGTGAAGAGCAGATCGGGGCACTGGCTGTGGGGGGAGCTCCCAGGGTCTCTGTGGGGCACGGGGCAGGAGGGCTGGCTGTGAGGGAAGCGCCCAGGGGGCGCTGTGGGGCATGGGGCAGGGGGGCTGGCTGTGAGGGGGGCTCCCAGGGGGGCACTGCGGGGCATGGGGAAGGGGGTCCAGCTGGGGGGAGGGCTCCCAGGGGGCGCGGTGGGGCGTGGGGAAGGGGGGCTGGCTGTGAGGGGGGCTCCCAGGGGGCGCTGCAGGGCATGGGGAAGGGGGTCCGGCTGGGGGGAGGGCTCCCAGGGGGCACTGCGGGGCGTGGGGAAGGGGGGCTGGCTGTGAGGGGGGCTCCCAGGGGGCACTGCGGGGCATGGGGAAGGGGGTCCGGCTGGGGGGAGGGCTCCCAGGGGGCACTGCGGGGCGTGGGGAAGGGGGGCTGGCTGTGAGGGGAGCTCCCAGGGGGCGCTGCAGGGCATGGGGAAGGGGGTCCGGCTGGGGGGAGGGCTCCCAGGGGGCACTGCGGGGCGTGGGGAAGGGGGGCTGGCTGTGAGGGGGGCTCCCAGGGGGCGCTGTGGGGAAGGGGGGCTGGCTGTGAGGGGGGCTCCCAGGGGGCCCTGTGGGGCGTGGGGTGGGGGGGGCTGGCCAGGGGGAGGGCTCCCAGGGGGGCACGGGGAAGGGGGGCTGGCTGCCAGTGGGCGGGCCCGTGGGCAGGTCCCCGGGCTGCGTGTGCCGCTTTAAAACACACGCACCTAAACCAGCGCCTTAAAAATAGCCTCCGTCACCCTGGAGACGGGTGATGGCCTCTAACAGGTGCGGGGCGTATTTACAGCCGGGGCCGCGGGTGTGAGCTACCGGGCGGCCTCTCGCTCAGCCAGCCAGGGGCCCGGCTTGGCAGCAGGCGTCCGACCTAAAGGGGCTGCGGGCACAGAGCGTCCGCGCAAGGCGGCGGGGAGAAGCGCCGGGCAGGGGCAGGGGCAGGGGTAGGGGTAGGGGTAGGGTTAGGGTTAGGGTTAGGGTTCTCAGAGGGGTAAGGCCCAGGAAGGATGATGTGGCCCAATTTTTTCCTCCAGCAGGAGGAGCAGCGCATGGCTGGCTTGCGGGGCCGGGTGGGCGGCAAGCGGCGCCCGGCCCTCAGCGACGCCCAGGAGGGCAAGATCAAGCTGGCCTTCTTCGTGGCCATCGTGGGGGTGACGCTGACCGTGCTGGCCGTGGGCACCGAGTTCTGGGTGGAGCTCAACACCTACAAGCAGAACCACAGCACCATGTGCGAGGCCGCCCACTACGGCCTCTGGAAGTTCTGCTACAAGAAGATCTGGGTGGAGGACGTGGAGGCGGAGAGGGCGACCTGCGGCCCCGCGGAGCTGCCCGGAGGTGAGGAGAGCCTGGCCCGTCCCCCTCCTCTTCCTTCGCACTCTGCTTCCTTTCTTCCCTCCCTCCCTCCTTCCTCCCTCCCTCCCTCCCTCTCCATCCCCCATTCACCCCCTCCCTCCACCCACCCCTAAACACCTAGCTATCCCCATCCACCTCACCCACCCCTAAACACCTAGCTTTCCCTATCCATCCCCCCGTCTATCTATCTACCTATCCCCATTCACCCTCTCTATCTATCTAATCTATCTATCTACCTATCTATCCCCATCCACCTCACCCACCCCATAAACACCTAGCTTTCCCTATCCACCCCCAGTCTATCTATCTATCTATCCCCACACACCCCCTCTATCTAATCTATCTATCTATCCCCACACGCCCTATCTAATCTATCTATCATCTATCTATCCCCATCCACCTCACCCACCCCATAAACACCTAGCGTTCCCTATCCATCCCCCCGTCTATCTATCTATCTATCTATCCCCATTCACCCCATCTATCTATCTAATCTATCTATCTACCTATCTATCCCCATCCACCTCACCCACCCCCATAAACACCTAGCTTTCCCTATCCACCCCAAATCTATCTATCTAATCTATCTATCTATCCCCACACACCCCCTCTATCTATCTATCTATCCCCACACGCCCTATCTAATCTATCTATCATCTATCTATCCCCATCCACCTCACCCACCCCATAAACACCTAGCGTTCCCTATCCATCCCCCCGTCTATCTATCTATCCCCATTCACCCTCTCTATCTATCTAATCTATCTACCTATCTATCCCCATCCACCTCACCCACCCCCATAAACACCTAGCTTTCCCTATCCACCCCCAGTCTATCTATCTAATCTATCTATCCCCATTCACCCCCTCTATCTATCCCCACACACCCCCTCTATCTAATCTATCTATCTATCCCCATTCACCCCCTCTATCTATCTATCCCCACACGCCCTATCTATCTAATCTATCTATCATCTATCTATCTCCATCCACCTCACCCACCCCATAAACACCTAGCTTTCCCTATCCACCCCCAGTCTATCTATCTATCTATCCCCATTCACCCTCTCTATCTATCTATCTTCTTCCCCCCACCCCCACTCACTCCCTTTTCTGCCTTCACCCCAGTCCACCTCCCCTTGAGTCTGATAATGTTTCGCAGCTGGAGTTTCATAAATAACCAGATGCCCTCACCCTCTCACGCTACCCACACGGGTTCTGATCCCACTTGGGTCTGTGCAAGGGGGCTGGGAGCCAGGACTCCTGGGTTCTCTCCCCAGCTCTGGGAGGGGAGTGGGGCCTAGTGGTTAGAGCAGGGGGGCTGGGAGCCAGGACGCCTGGGTTCTCTCCCTGGCTCTGGGTTGAACGAATTCGGGCGTCTCCAGGAGTGTTTTGGGTTCTGTCTCTGCGCTTATTTCTGACGCTGCAGCAACAGCGACCGACAGCATCAGCTGAATTCCAGTCTGGGGGAGGGCGGGGGTGGAGCGCCGTCCGGAGAAGGGACTGGGGCCAGTTAAAGCGCCTCTTGGCTGGGAAGAGTGAAACTGGAGACCTAGAGCACCGGGGAGCAGTTCTGTGCCGTGGTCTGCTACCATCCCAACCAGGAAACATTCACCCAGCTGGGCGTCCGTGCTCATTGAATCCAGTGAAATGATGGCCAACTGCCTAAGGGGGACAGGTCCCGTGCCCCATTCCCCACCCCCTGAGCCAGCCAGTCCCTGCCCTGGAGCCGGATGGGAGCTGGCACCCCCTAGAGGCCCCATTCCACAACCCCTGGAGGTATCTCGGGGTTGTCGCCATTTGGATGTGTTTCCGGATCAGGTCAGGTGCATGTTTAAAGTGCGATAGCTGCTCTGGTCCATTTCCTTCAGCTCTCCCGTAGCAGGGCTTGGGGTGGAGAGAGGGGCAGGGCCATGGGGCTAGGGGCACAAAGCAGTTATGGCACCGGGAGCTGGCAGGGGACAAAGCAGGGGTGGGTGCGGGTGGGGCAGAGCTGCTGCTGGAGGGGGGGGACTGTGTTCTGAAAATCTTATACCTCCGTCCCTCCACACCCCTCCCTCCCTCCACCCACCCCATACCCCATCCTTCCCTCCCTCCCTCCCTCCACCCCACCCCCTCCCATCCATTCATCCCACCCCCAACCCTCCCTTCCTCCATCCATCCACCCCACCCCCACATCCACCCACCCCAGCCCTCCGCACCCCTCCCTCCCTCCCTCCATCCACCCCACCCCAACCCTCCCTCCCTTCCTCCATCCATCCACCCCGCATCCACTTACCCCCATCCCTTCCTCCCTCCATTCACCCCACCCCGCTCATCCATCCCCCCTTCCCTCTATCCACCCCACATCCCTCCATCCATCTACCCCACATCCATCCATCCACCCACCCCCACCTGTCCATCCCCACACATTCCTCCATCCATCCATCCCTGAACAACCCTGTACATCCCATACAGACTCCATATAGCCCCATGCATACCCCTCTGTCCATCCATCCACCCCCACCCACCCATCAAACCCATCCATCCCTCCATCTATCCCCACACACACTCACCCACCCACCCACCCTGTTACCTGGGGTTCTTTCAACCCAAAGTTCTTGGTACCTTTACTCTGTGCGAGGTGGTGTCAGAAATAAAGCAGGGGAGACACGGCCGTCCGACGATCGATGGCTGGCACAAACAGGACAACACAAGAGTGCTTTCACTTAAAGCTACACATTACTTAGTCTTAACCTCTTACACACGTCCGCAACAGGTTAGTAAAACACCCGCCAAAATCCCAGATTCATATTTACCCAGGGTCTTGAGACGGTCTCGACTGGATAACTGTAGATGTCCAGTGGCCAGCTGGTGGTCTCCAGGGGAACTTGAGAGGTGTTCAGGTGTTCAAATGTCCATAGAGCTCAGATTTCCTCCCCTTTTTATATCCAACTTGTTAGTATTAGGTAGCTTGCTCATTAACAAACCTGCCGAGCAGAAGCTAAGTTAAGGGTGGAGATTTCCAGCCTGTCTGGTGGGCAACTTTCCATCGGTTAACCAGCTGTAGAGTCATAGTTAACTATTGCCAGACTTCCAGCTTGCAAAACCACATGCTTCGGAACAACAACTCAAGCCAGGAGGGCAGAGGGTCATGTTTACTCCATGAGGTCACTCACTTCACCCTCCCGTCCTGCTCCATTACCTGTGCTAAGGTTTCAGAAACACCTCCTTTTAGCGGCTTTCAGTAATAAGCAGAACAACTGGAATTCCAGCCACTGGAAGTGGTTTAAACCTGTTACTGGGCTATCAAAAATCTGCTCCTACAACCCCACACACCCCTCCACCCACCCATCCATCCCATACACCCCCCTTGATCCATCCATCCCATACACACCCCTGCATCCATCCATCCACCTACCCATCCATCCCATACTCCCCCCTTCATCCACCCACCCATCCATCCCATACACACCCCTGCATCCATCCATCCATCCCATACACCCCCCTTCATCCATCCATCGCATACACACCCCTTCATCCATCCATCCATCCCATACACATCCCTCCACTCACCCATCCATCCCATACACCCCCCTTGATCCATCCATCCCATACACACCCCTGCATCCACCCACCCACCCATCCCATACGCCCCCCTTGATCCATCCACCCACCCATCCATCCCATACGCCCCCCTTCATCCATCCATCCATCCAATACACACCCCTGCATTCATCCATCCCATACACACCCCTGCATTCATCCATCCCATACACACCCCTGCATTCATCCATCCACCCATCCGTCCATCCCATACACACCCCCTTCATCCATCCATCTCCACACACCCTCCAGATAGGGGTCATAAAATATTACAAAAAAATCCCACTTTGTCATGTCATCCATTCACCCCCTACCATCCACCCACACATCCTTACCCTTGTACTCCTCCATCCCACCCCCTTGCATCTATCTAATCTAATCTATCTATCTCAAGCTAATTCCCATCTGTGAGGAAACCTGGGGAGTGTTAATAAATCTCCCTCCTTTCCCCAATTTCCCAGCCCTTTGGGGAATGCATCGGGACACTCAGGTGCAGAGGGTGAAATTCCTTAGTTAGATTTCTAGTGGGGGTGAATTTGGGGGCTGGGGTGAGTGAAGATTCGGGGGCTGGGGTGAGTGTGGGGGGCAGGTTTGGTGGGGTGGGTGAGTTTAGCGTGGAAGGTTCATGCAGGAAGGTTTGTGGGAATTGGGTGTGTGTAGGGGGAGCCCAGGGCTGGGATAGCAGGGGGCTGAGGGTCAGGATTGAGGGGCACTGGAGATCTGGGGGTGCAGGGAGCGCAGGGCTGGGATAGCAGGGGGCTGAGGGTCAGGATTGAGGGGCACTGGAGATCTGAGGGTGCAGGGAGCCCAGGGCTGGGATAGCAGAGGGTTACTAATTCTCCCCACCTGACCCCTTCTCCACAAACTCATCCCAACTGCCCAGAGCATTCACTCATCTTGATTCCCCGTCCCCTTCTCGGCCCTGCCCCCGACCCTGTTTACACATCTCCTCTTTCTCCCCCGTCACTCAAGTCGTTCCTTTCCCCCTTCCCAGAAGCCAACTGCTCCTACTTCAAGTTCTTCAGCACGGGGGAGAACGCCCACATCTTCCAGAGAACGACAAAAAAAGGTCAGGACCCCCCTGGATCACACCCACGGGCCCATCTACCCTGGTGTCCGGCCTCCTCCCTACCCTAGATCACACCCACGGGCCCATCTACCCTGGTGTCCGGCCTCCTCCCTACCCTAGATCACACCCACGGGCCCATCTACCCTGGTGTCCCGCCTCCTCCCTACCCCAGATCACACCCACGGGCCCATCAAGCCAATGTCTCTTGGGCTGTACTGGAGGCTGGCAGCGGGGCTTTTCCTCCCAGATTGGGGTAACTCTCTGTCTCCCCGCTCCCCAGAACTGAACATCACGGCGGCCGTGATCTCTCTTCTGAGCATCACCCTGATGGTGATGGGCTCGCTGTGCATCACCATGGCGCTGAGCAAAGGGGTGGAGTTCCTGCTCAAACCCGCCTCCTGCTTCTTCATGATCTCCGGTAGGTACCGCCTCCCCCGCCCCCTGTGGGGCCCCCAGCGCCCCCCGCGGAGCCCTCGCCCCGCTCCCCGCCGCCCAGCGCCCCCTGCGGAGCTCCCACCCCCCCTTCCGGCAGCCCAGCGCCCCCCGCTAAGCCCCCAAACCCCTTCCCGCAGCCCAGCGCCCCCCCGCTGAGCCCCCCGCCCCGCTCCCCGCCGCCCAGCGCCCCCCCCCGAGCCCCAGCCCGGCAGACCAGCGCCCCCCCCCGAGCCCTCACACCCCTTCCTGCAGCCCAGCGCCCCCCTCGGAGCCCCCCGACCCGCTCCCCGCCGCGCAGTGCCCCCCCGCTGAGCCCCCACCCCGCTCCTTGCCGCCCCCGCTGAGCCCCCGCCCCGCTCCGCTCCCCACCGCCCCCCGAGCCCCAGCCCGGCAGACCAGCGCCCCCCCCCCGAGCCCTCACACCCCTTCCGGCAGCCCAGCGCCCCCCTCGGAGCCCCCCGGCCCGCTCCCCGCAGCGCAGCGCCCCCACTGAGCCCCCGCCCCGCTCCCCGCCGCCCAGCGCCCCCCCTGAGCCCCCGCCCCGCCGCCCAGCGCCCCCCGCCCCGCTCCCACTCTCCCCCTCTCCCGGCAGGGATCCTGGTGCTGGTCAGCCTGGAGGTTTTCCGCCACTCGGTGCGGCGGCTCATCAGCAGCGACCGGAGCGTGCCCCTGGAGTACGAGTACTCGTGGTCCGTGGCCTGCGCCGTGGCCGCCGGCGCCGTGCTGATCTTCGGCGGCGGCTGCTTCCTTCTCCTCTCCCTGCCCGGCCTGGCCAGGGAGCCCGGCCACTGCTGCGTCCAGACCACCGCCACCCGCAGCGCCTGACGGCCGGGAGCTGGGGGGGCGGCGGGCGTGGGCCGGAGTCTCGGGGTGTGTGGGGGGGTCACAGACAAACGAGTGCTTCCTGCCCCACCTGGGGGGCGCCCTGCCTTGGATCAGCCCCCCACCACCTACCGATGAACCTCTGGGGACTTCCCCCTTGCACTGGAAGGGGCCAGAACGCAGGACGGTAGGAAAGAGGGCGGCAGGCGAAGGAGGGGGAGGGGGAGGGGGAGGGGGTGGGGGCGGAGGGATCAAATTAATAACCTCAGCGGGTCTGTATTTAATCCTGGATTTTATAAATGGCTATTTGTAGCTGGAGGGGGTGTCTTTCTGGTCTCAGTGCCCCCCCCCCCGGGTCAATCCGGAGTCAATCCCAGTTGCAATGGGAGAGGGGCTGAGTTCTGATCTCAGCCCCCTGGGGTCAATCTGGAGTCACCCCCAATTGCAATGGGGGCATGGCCAGGTTCTGATCTGAGCTCCTGGCCTCCTCCATTCAGAGTCACTCCCAATTGTAATGGAGACAGGGCAGGGTTCTGATCTCAGCCCTTGGGTCAATCTGGAGTTACCCCCTCACTGCAATGGGGGCAGGGCCCAGTTCTGATCTCAGCTCCTGGCATCAGTCCGGAGTCACTCCCAATTGTAATGGAGACAGGGCCGGGTTCTGATCTCAGCTCCTGGGGTCAATCTAGAGTTACCCCGACTGCAATGGGGACAGGGCCGAGTTCTGATTTTAGCTTCCTGGGGTGTCAATGCAGAGTCCAGATTTACCCAGTGTAAACCGAGCTCAGAATTCAGACCGTGTTAAGAATTAAGAATTTCACGGCTCTTGGTGCGAATGTTGCCCAAGAACCATTGACTCTGTTTTCTGGACTGAAAATCCAGAAAACCTCCCTCAGTTTCACTAGGTGGGAAGGGCGGGGTGCGGTGAAATTGACAAAGGAGCCCCAGTTTCAGATCTCCACCAGGCCCCATGGGCTCTGCATGGGGCCCCCTCGATGTCCCCACGGTGAGCTGGGTGGGCGTGTTTAGGAGCAGCCCCCCGACGTGGCCACTGGCAGCAGCTGTCTCCCCAGCCCCCCAGAGTCAGTCGGGCAGCGTGAGCCGCTCACCCAGCCTTGGCGTTCGACCTGGGCTGCTGCCTGATGCTGCAGGCGGCCCACGGGCATGGTCGGGGCAAAAGTGAGCGTGAACGGATAGCGATTCACTGGGGAAGGGAAGGCGTGAGAGGCGCAGGGCAGGGACTGGCTGGCTCAGGGGGATGGGGAATGGGGCACCGGGCGTCTCCCCTCTAGGGGGCACCGACTCCCATCCAGCCCCAGGGCAGGGACTGGTTGGCTGGGGTGTGGGGGGTGACGGAGCAAAGAATGGGACGCGAGGCCTCTCCCCTCTCGGGGGCGCCGGCTCCCATCTGGACAGGACATTGTTTCAACCTGAAGTTGAAAGTTTCAGGAAGAGGAAACTGAGCTAAATTTGGGAGGGAGGGAGGCAGGGGGGCAGAAAGGTTCAGGGGCTGGGGTGAGTTTGGGAGGCTCAGGAGTGAGATAGGGGGAGGTTTGGGGGAGGGGGAAGTTGAGGGGAAGGTTTGGGGGCCCCAGAGGTGAGTGGGGGGAGGTTTGGGGGGAGAGGGAAGGTCTGGGGGCTGCAGGGGTGAGTGGGGGGAGGTTCGGGGGGAGAGGGAAGGTTTGGGGGCCCCAGGGATGAGTGGGGGGAGGTTCGGGGGGAGAGGGAAGGTTTGGGGGCCCCAGGGATGAGTGGGGGGAGGTTTGGGGGGAGGGGGAAGCTTGGGTGCCCCAGGTGTGAGGTTTGGGGGCAGGGGGAAGGTTGGGGTCCCCAGGGGTGAGTGGGTGGAGGTGGAAGGTTTGGGGGCCCCAGGGGTGAGTGGGGGGAGGTTTGGGGGGAGAGGGAAGGTTTGGGGGCCCCAGGGGTGAGTGGGGGGAGCTTTGGGGGCAGGGGGAAGGTTGGGGTCCCCAGGGGTGAGTGGGTGGAGGTGGAAGGTTTGGGGGCCCCAGGGGTGAGTGGGGGGAGGTTCGGGGGGAGAGGGAAGGTCTGGGGGCCGCAGGGGTGAGTGGGGGGAGGTTTGGGGGGAGGGGGAAGTTGGGGCAGGTTTGGGGGTTCAGGGGGGAGTTGGGTGAGGAGGCCGCAGGTAGGCCAGGCTGGCACCGGCAGGCGCGGCGGGTCTGTGTGGCACGGTGAGGACAGTGCGTCCCTGGGGCCCGGGGCCGCGGGCCGGGTTATTCTGGGCCAGCTCCGTTCTCCAGTTACACCCTGTGCTGTAAACAGGGGTCTCGGTGGCAGCCCCAGATACTCCTGTGCAGACAGCAACGCGCAGCCTGGCCCCCCGCCCCGTCCCCAGCTGGGCACGGAACCCAGGAGTCCTGACTCCCGGGGTGGGGGGCAGAGGGTTAGGGGGGCGGGGGCTGGAAGCCAAGACTCCTGGGTTCTCTCCCTGGCTCTGGGAAGGGAGTGGGGCCTAGTGGTTTGAGAAGCGGGGGATGGGAGCCAGGACTCCTGGGTTCTCTGAGAGGGTATGTGTGCTGCAGGGCTGGGGGAGGGCCCCCCCCCGGCCATGGCGTTCCCAACTGGGCTCTGCAACGTGGCGGGCACGGCCTGGCATGAGAATGAGAACAAGAGTCGCTGGCTCTGTGCAGACTGATGTCACCCCCACCGCAATTCCTGCAGCGCCCTGCCCCCCCCGCCAGCCCTGTGTGCCCCCCCCCGGCAACCCCTCACCCCCACTGGGCACCCCCTGCAACCTCCCTGCACTGGGCAGCCCCCTCACCCCGTGTGCCCACTGCAGCCCTGCACCCGCCCAGGGCATGGGGTGGGGTGTGTGTGTGTGTGTGTAGGTCCCATTGACACCCACACCTGCCTGCACAGGGATCTTCACACCCCACTTCCCAGGTGCACACACCGAGACTGTGTCAGGTTGTACGACCGCACAAAGACACACACACACCAGCCATAAGCCCCCTACAAACCTACACAAACATCTAGACAACACACACCACAGACATATACACCCTCCCACCCACAGATCTACACACCACACAAACATCTACACAGCACAGCCATATACACCTTCCCCCCCACATCTACACAAACGCACACCACAGGCATATACACCCTCCCCTCACACATCTACACAAACACAGCTATATACACCCCCTCCTCCCCGCTATCTACGTAAACCCATGACACAACACAGCCACATATACTCTCCCCCCAACAGGTCTACACAGACACACCACTGTCGTAAACAACCATCCCCCCACAAACCTACACAAACACACAACACAGCCATATATACCCTCCCCCAACAGATCTACACACACACAGCTACACAAACACACAACACAGCCATAAACACACCCACACCACAAACACAATCCATCACACACAGATCTACCCCAACATCACACATACCCACAGCACAGCCATAAACATACCACAAATAAAACCAGTACACACAGGTTCATACAAATACACCCACCCACCCCCTCAAATAGGGACACACCCATACACAACACAGTCCTAAACACACCCCACACTGCATACACAAACTAGCATGCAAAGGTCTGTGCAAACACACAACAGAGCCATAAACATACCACACAGAGATATCTACAACAGCCACAAAACACAGCAGTAAACACCCCACACACAGAGATCTATACAAACACACAACAGCCACACCACACAGCCATAAACACACCACACAGAGAGGTCTACACAAACACACAACAGCCACACCACACAGCCATAAACACACCACACAGAGAGGTCTACACAAACACACAACAGCCACAAAACACAGCAATAAACACCCCACACACAGAGATCTACACAAACACACAACAGCCACACCACACAGCCATAAACACACCACACAGAGAGGTCTACACAAACACACAACAGCCACACCACACAGCCATAAACACACCGCACACATAGGTTTCGACAAACACACACACACACCTAAAGTCCACGATGGAGCCATAAACGCCCCACACCCACAGTCCACCACACACTAGTCTACACAAACGTCACACGTACCCCCCCACAGCCATAAACACCCTCACCCCCACACCAACGTGCACACACACAAACCTACGCACAGAGATCTACACACAAATGCGGATGCAAACACACACACCCCCCGCCATCCCATGGCTGGCTATTTCCCCCACTAAACCCCTTCCCTTGGCGCAGGGGTTGGCAGCTTATTTCCATTTCGCTGAGCTCAGGAGGTTTCTGCCAAAGGCGCAAGGTGCTGCGGAGTGTGTGTGTGTTGGGGGGGGGGCGGGAGGGGGGAAGGAGAGAATGCAGAAGTGGAAGGACGGAGGAATAGAGGCTGTCAAGGACATAGAAGAGTCATCTGCTGATTTGCATGTAAAAGGGGGAGGGGAGGAATCTATCCAACCCCCCCACACCCCCTCTACCTATCTATCCCCAGCCACCCCCTCTATCGATCTGTCTAATCACCCTGGGGCCGGATGGGAGCTGGCGCCCCCTAGAGGGGAAAGGCCCCGGGCCCCATTCCCTGCCCCCCTGAGCCAGCCAGTCCCTGCCCTGGGGCCGGATGGGAGCCAGTGCCCCCTAGAGGGGAAAGGCTCCGGGCCCCATTCCCTGCCCCCCTGAGCCAGCCAGTCCCCGCCCTGGGACTGGATGGGAGCCGGCGCCCCCTAGAGGGGAAAGGCCCTGCACCCCATTCCCTGCCCCCCTGAGCCAGCCAGTCCCCGCCCTGGGACTGGATGGGAGCTGGCCCCCCCTAGAGGGGAAGGGCCCCAGGCCCCATTCCCTGCCCCCCTGAGCCAGCCAGTCCCCGCCCTGGGGCCGGATGGGAGCTGGCGTCCCCTAGAGGGGAAAGGCCCCGGGCCCCATTCCCCTTCAAACAGGAGTGAGGTCTGCAGGGCAGCAGCTTGAGCATCCTGCCCTCAACACACAGTGACCTGCAGTCACGTGCAGTCGGCTCAGAGCTGCTTGGGGGGAGCTTCTAGCCAAGGGGGCAGCCCTGCAGGGGGTCTGTGGGGTGGGGAGGGGAACTGCAGCTGTACTCTGTATGTGTGTCCTGCTGCCCCCCGGTGGCTGTGATCAGAACTGCCTCCACTGTGTGTGTGTGTGATGGACTCCTCAGGCCTCGGGGCTCTCTGGGCTCTGTACGGCCCCTGGGAGACCCCCCTTCCGTGTGACAGCCCCCCCCCCCCACGAGGGTCGCACTCGCTCTCCGGGGTTAGGCCCTCTGGCCCCGCCGCCTCCTGGGGCTGCACCTCTGAGCCTCCAGCCCGCCTAGGTCCCTGCGTGAGCCCCCTCAGGGGATCCCCTCACTCTGGCCCCTGGGGGCCGCCACCCCCAGAGGGAGCCATGCCCCCCCGACCTCCAGCCTGCAGGGACTCTCAGCTGCCGTAAAACAGGAGGGTTTATTGTACGGCTGAACCCAGCCTAGGCAGTTGTCAGGGGCCTCGGGCCTGGCCAGTCTCAGCACCATCCAGCTGGGTCTGTCCCAGTCCAGGGGGGCTCTGGCTGCTCTTTGTCCCCAGCCCAGAGCGAGCTGCTTCCACCCGACCCCCCCCCCCCATATCACCTCCCCACAGCTCCTCCTCCGCCCTGTGTCTTCATTCTGGGCAAACAGATCACCGGGGTCCTCTCTCCTCAGCTCATTGTCCTCCCACTGGTCAGAACCAGCTGATTGCCAAGCTGGGGTGGGCCTCTTAGTCACCAGATCACCGGTTGTGAGGGTTCCCCTTCGCCAGGCCGTTGTCCGGGGTTCCAGCTGCCAGGCGAGGTCACACCTGGTCCTCTGCAACAACAAACCCTCTCCCACCACCTTGTTACACACGCAGCGCACAGGGAAACTGAGGCACACACAGTATTCATGCAAAAACACTACTGCTTTGTCACAGTGTGTCCCTGGTGCCACCTGGTGGCTGGGCTCGGAACTGCCGTGTGTGTGTGTGTGTGTGTGTGTGTCCCTGCTGCCCCCTGGTGGCTGGGTTCAGATCTGCTGTGTCTGTGTGAATTTACATGTCTGCAAGCTGGGGCTCGCTTTGGCCAGCGACGCCAGCGACTCTGGTTTGCCGCATGGGGTTTCAGCATCCCAAATTACTCAGCTGAGGCAGTAACTGGACAGCCGTGCTCCTTCCCTCCCCCCGGCCTCTGATAAATATTGCGAGGGGTGCTGGTGGAGAATCACCTGAACGGGTCTGGAGCTTCCAGGCCAAAAGGGCCAATGCGATCCTGGGATTCCTAAATCTCAAGCAGGAGCAGAGAGGTGATTTTCCCTCGGGATCTGGCCCTGGGGTGACCGCTGCTGGGATCCCGTGTCCTGTTCTGGTGCCCACCATTCAAGAAGGACATCAATCTATGGGCGAGCAGTCAGAGAAGAGCCACACGGATAGTTAAAGGGGTAGAAAACCTGCCTGAGAGGAAGAGATGCCAGGAGCTCCAGCTGTTTAGCTGAACAGAGAAAAAGTCCTGGGGTGACTTGATCCCAGTCTATTGGTACCTATGTGGGGAACAAATATTTAATAACCGGCTTTTCAGTCCAGCAGAGGAAGGGCTAACACGATCCAACAGCTGGACAAATCTCCAGACTGGAAATAACATGTACATTTTTAACAGAGAAGACAATTGATTAAGGGTGAGGGTGGATTCTCCATTAACAACAGTGTTTCAAGTAGGATTTGTTCTAAAAGATCTGTGCTAGGAATTATTTTGGGGCAATTCTCTGGCCTGTGTTATACAGGAGATCACATTAGATGATCAAAGTGGTCCCATCTGGGCTGAGCATCCAGGAATCTGTGAACCCTCTGCCCAGCTCTGAGCCGAAGGGTACGCTCTCCTCCCCAGCATGGCTTCCCCCAGGGGCATTGACCCGTGGCTTTCGCAGCATTGCCAAGCCTGGGAGATTTTATTCCAAGTCTTGCAATTTTTGCTGCTTCCCTTAAAGCTTCCAGCTCTTGCTCCACAGGATCTTTGGGACAATTTTGTTTGCAAAAACAGGCAGTTTCTAGCATTCGTGGTTGAGTAGGGAAGTTGGCAAATGCGGAGGATAAAAAGAAAAAACCAGCCCCACAAGACCAAAATCGACAACATCAAAAAACCGAAGAGAAGGCAAATTAAAAGACTCTGCTTTGAAATAAAGTCTCGTGATATTTTTAGAAAATTTCACAGTTTTTCAAACACTCCCCCCATTTGGAAGCCAATCTCCTGAACTTTCAACCAGCTTCACCGCTTGCAAGCCCGTCTCGCCATTTTAAAACCACTTTCAAGGATTTTAAACTCGGCTCCCAAGTTTTGAACCCAGTCCCGCGATTATTGAAGTCCTTGCGATTTTGAAAAGAATCTCACAAATTTCTAAAAAAGAACAGGAGGACTTGTGGCACCTTAGAGACTAACCAATTTATTTGAGCATCAGCTTTCGTGAGCTACAGCTCACTTCACTTCATCGGCTTCATTGCAGCTCACGAAAGCTGATGCTCAAATCAATGTGTTCGTCTCTAAGGTCCACAAGTCCTCCGGTTCTTTTTGCGGATACAGACTAACACGGCTGCTGCTCTGAAACAAATTTTGAAACCACTTTTGTGATTTTTAAGCCAGGCTCTCGCGAGGTTTTTAGCCACTCGCACTGGTTTGAAACCACGCTCTTCTGGTTGGTTTGTTTGGCAACTGCACCCACGAGTTCCAGGCCCATCTTGCGATGTTTCAACCTGCCTCGCTGTTGTTTGAGAGAGTCTCAGGTTTTCTTTTCAAGCAGCTTCCCGGTTTATATTGCAGCCAAGCGCATGGTTTGGAAAGCGAGCTCAGAATGATTAAAGCCGCGCTCCTTAGTTTATAAACCACGCTCAGTATTGTCAAACCCAGTCTCATGGTCACAGAGCAGAACTGATCGTGTGTGTGTGTGGGGTGGGGATTTGTGGTTTTTGCAGCGCTCAGGGGCTGGCAAAGGGAGCTCTTGCTGCCCAGTAGGTCGCCTGCCTAGGAGATGAAATTTCAGAGGCATTTAGAAGTTTGTAAAGATTTCTCCCAGGGAAAATGTTAAGCTCTGCTCTCAGCAATGGTCCCCAAACCGGTGAATTCCTGACCAGCCTGCACTGCCATCTAGTGGCAGGAGACGGCTGCAACTCTGCCAGGACTCAATGGCCAATTGGTGACATCTTTCTGCAAAGTTTCAGAGGAGCAGCCCTCTTCGTCTGTATTCGCAAAAAGGAAAGGAGGACGTGTGGCACCTTAGTGACTAACCGATTTATTTGAGCAGGAGCTTTTGTGAGCTACAGCCCACTTCAGCGGATGCAGCTGTAGCTCACGAAAGCTGATGCTCAGATAAATTGGTTAGTCTCTAAGGTGCCACACATCCTCCTGTTCTTTTAGCTTCTGCAAAGTGGCCTGTGGTTTTTGGTGCGGGTGCGGGTGGGGTGGGGCGGGGGGAGGCAATTCAGGACACTGAGGGGCTGATCTACACGGAGGCTGGGCTACCACACCAACCCGCTCGCTAGCAAAGAGCTCGAGGGCTGAACGGGCCTAGGATCTTAATCCCTTCTCCCAAATTGGAGAAAAGATGGTCGAGCCTTCTCCTCCCCCTGCCTTGGGGCCGGATGGGAGCTGGCGCCCCCCGGACAGGAAAGGCCCTGTGCCCCATTCCTTGGAGCCAGCCAGTCCCCCGTCCTGGGACTAGGAGAGACACCACTCCCTTCCCAGAGCCGGGGAGAGAACCCAGGAGTCCTGGCTCCCAGACCCCTTTGCTCTAACCATTGAGACCCCCAAGCAAGCAGGGAGAGGGATACAGGCTAGGGGGCCCATCGCTCTGACTGATGTAGATTTTGGCTATTCTGACTAATGTAGATTTTGCGGCAGATGAGAGAGCAAAGGTGTGAGGGCCTCAGGGAAAGATGAGCCATCGCTGGCTTCCTGTGGCTGCAGCCCCTGGCTCAGTGCCCCATTCAGGGCCTGGGGGAGCTGGGCACCAGGGCTTTGGTGGCGGCATTGAGGGGCCCCTCTACTGCCCCCATCATGGCATCTGCTCTCACCGTCCTCCTCCTCGGTGAGTATCGGAGACAACCAGGGTGTGTACCCATGGAGGGATGGGATATGAGACCAGGGCGTGAGCCCATGGGGGGTGTCATGGACTCACAGGATTTGCACTATTTCTCAGGTCCCCCTTCAGTGCGACAGCCCTTCTTGGGGGTCCACTTTCTCTCGGGAGTTAGGCCCCTCCACCTCCTGGAACCGGACCTCTCCGAGCCTTACCACGCCTATCTCTGCCCTGGGCCCCCGCAGGGAGTCCACTCGCTCTGGACCCCTGGGCCCCCACGCCCAGAGGGAATAATGCCCCCCTGATCTCTAGCCCGGAGCGACTCTCAGCCAGCTTAACACAGGAGGGTTTATTGAGCATCTGAACCCAGCACAGGAAACTCTCCGGGCCTCAGGCCTGGCCTCCCTCAGCACAGCACATCCCAGTCTCCCCTGCATCCAGCTGGGCTCTGTGACAAAGCGGGACTGTTCTTAATGTTTCCTCTGAATATTGTGGGGGTGCCTCAGTTTCCCCTAGGCAGTTCTTAAGTATCTAGGTGGTGGGGTAAGGGTGTATGATCCTTGCAGAGCCCTAGAGGGCAGGTGTGTGCAGGGGTCTGGACACAGAGAATGGCCGACACCCTGTTTCCTGGCAACTGAGGGCCTGGGCCCTTCCCCCCTGCAAGGTGAGAGCTAAAGGGTTGGAGAACAAAGGAATCAGGTGACCTCCTGGCCCAGGAAAGGGACAAAGCCCAGAGGAGGAGGGGCTGGAGGGAGTTTCAGTTTGGGGCTGGCTGGGACATGGAGTGAAGGGCAGATGTGGTTGTCTGGCTCACTGCCCCCCAAAATGGACCCGGCTGAGGGGTCCTGTTCTCTGCACCTACAAGCTCTGTGTTAGACCATGTTCCTGTTGTCTAATAAACCTTCTGTCACGTCTGACTGCGGAGTTGGGGGGCAGGACCCTCTGGCTTCCCCAGGATCCCACCTGGGCGGACTCGCTGGGAGAAGCGCACGGAGGGGCAGAGGAGGCTGAATGCTCCGAGGTCAGACCCCGGAAGGTGGAAGCCGTGTGAGCTGTGTGTCCTGCAGACAGGCTGCTCCCAGAGAGGAGACTTCCCCAGAGTCCTGCCTGGCTTCATGGGGAGCAGATCCAGAGCATCGCCCGGGGACTCCGTGACAGTTGGGTTGTTTTCCACCCCGCTGTGTCTTTCGTCCTCTCCTAGCTCACTCTCCTGGCTTTCCATCGGGTGCTGCAGTCAGGTGCGTGGCACCCACCCCACCTACCCTGCCTAAGGAGAAGGGACCCAATGCGGGGCCGGCCCTGGCCAGATTGTAACCACCCAGGGTCCAAGCAGCAGGCATCGGGGGGTCGCCTTGCAGCCAACGCAACCGCTGGTCCAGCCCCCGACACCATCCCCAGAGGCCGTATTTCACCGTTTCCATCCTGTCTCTCCCCCACCTTCCGTCTGTCTGTTCGCTAGGAACAGGGTCAGCGTCCTCCGTACACAGATGGGACTCCATTCCAGCCTGGGACCACCCTTCCCCAGGTCAAAGCCTTTGTCCTCCAGATGTTCCTCCAGGTGTTGAGTTGTGGGGAAGAGAAGCCCGAGGTTTATGTCCCTTCCCCTCTTTTATATTTTCTTCCAGCTTGCTGGAAAGATCTTTGCTCTGACCGGGGGATCAGGCAGTCCCCAGTGGCCAAGCAATCTCCATTGTACCCAGTCTCTGGGATGGTGGATTCTTTCCTTGAGGGGTGTTCATGAGCCATGAACGGTGTCTGGTTGGTCCTCTGTTGCAATTGAAAGGGTGGCTGTGGGAGTCTCTCAGCCTCACAGATGCGGGACCAGGGGGTCTCAGAACTGAGGGGGGGGAGGGGACATGCTGATGCGGCTGCTTGTGTTATTTTGCATCCCGTTAATCTCCAGATTTGTAATAAACACAGAACCACAAACCAGCCTGTGACGGTCCCCTGGTGTTGTCCGGACCGGTGATCTGCTCGGTCTCTCCAGTCCTCGGCTCCGGGACCCAGCCTCACCCTGCCCCGCTGTGAGACCCCCACTCCCGGGCTGTTCCCACTCAGCCTCTGGCGTGTGAGCTGCACCCAGCCACGGGAGCGAGCGCTTTGGGCAGCCGCTGCCTGGACTGTGCAACCGAAGGACACCAGCCGATATCTCCGGCCTCAGACACCCCCCAAGGAACCTCCGTCTTGCAGTGCCCAGCTACGCCCGCTGGACGCCGCAAGCGTCTATGAGTGTCAGTGGGGCTCCCGTGGCTCCGGCCTTGGTGACCCAACACGCGCTGGGTGTTACTAGCCCCCCCCGTCCTCCTCCCTTCCCCAGGGTCTCCCCTCACCTGCCATGGGGGAGCCTTCAGCCTCCCTGCACTCACGCTCCATGGTGGGGCTGCTGCTGGCCCCTCGGGAGCTCCTGCTGGTGCTGCAGCCGGGGCCACCCATCTCCTGCTCTGGGCAGGCTGGGGGCTCTCCAGTGGCCAGGCAGGGGGACGGCCCCTGCTGGGCCCTGGGGCTGGGCTCCTGGCTCCTCTGCTTCCTGGAGAGGAAGCCCCAGAGCCGCCATGCCCGGCTCCTGCCCTGTCCTGGGTCCCTCCCGCACAGCTGCCCCCGGGCCACCTCCACGCTGGCCCAGACGGTGCCTCAGGGCCTGCTCTGGGAGCTGGTGTCTCCTCCTGCAGACCACCAGGCACTTCCCCCTCTTGGCCAGGCCAGAGCCTGCGTCCCCCCGAGCAGGGACAGAGGGGCCGCTCTCCTCCTGGGGCAGCCGGCAGCGGCTTCCCACGGGCCCTGGAGCCACCTTCACGGCCTCCGTCTGCAGCATCTGCCTGAGCTTCTCCACCCTGGGACTCAGCGGGGAGCAGCCATGAGTCTGGGGTCTCTCACTAACAGGCCTCCCTGCTCCCCTGATCTCCCCTCCGCTGGGGCAACTCCCCCTCACCGCACGCCCCACCCTGGGGCACAGGGACTGCAATCTACCCCACGGGCAGGAGCTCCCAGGACAGGCTGCTCCCAACGTTCCCATCAACACTGAAGCACTGGGACACCGGGGGAGTCTCATCCTTTCAGAGCAGTGGGGTTTGCAGTGAGTTTGGACCAGCAGCTCCCCGCTCCGCCCCAGGCCACACTCCCTGCCAGGCTAGAGAAAGAACAGAACCCGGGAAGGAGTCTGAGCTTGTCCTGGGAACCCCCAGCTAAAGTTCCCAAGGTCCCAATCACATGAGTCCCCCCACTTCTCACCGATTTCAATGACTGGGGTTTCTGGGTGTTCAGCATCTGGCAGGGTCTGGCTCCCCCAGAGACTCAGCCCTGGAAACAGTCTCCTACAAGGGGAGGCTGGGAGCCCCATGGCTGGGACATTTCCCCCACACTGGAGATGGCTCTGGAGAAAACCCGGCAGGAAACGCGCTGCCCTGGCCCAGAGCGAAGGGCTGCAGGGGGCTGTGTTAGCAAATCTAGTCTCCTCAGGAGGAGATTCCCCCCATTTCAGCTCCTCCCCAGGCAGAACAGGGATATGCTACATGCCACTCACTTGCTCGAGATGGCGTGGAGCTGGGGGGCAGATGCTCAGAGTTGGTCCGTCCCAGGCCCTCTTCCTCGCTTTCCCGCAGCGATGTGAGCTGGGAAAGGGGCTGCACTGGGGGTGCAAGGCCCTGCCAACAGGGCTGGGTGCAGAAACCGGGAGACGGACCGTGGCTGTGAAAACAATACGATGTTTTATTGCCAAGGGATGGAGAAACTTTACCTACATGGGTCACTAGCTGGGCTTGAACCCAGAATGAAAAGGGGATGGAATTTTCATGGCAATCGTGGTCAGTGGCAGATTGAAGACCAGAGCCCGTGCTCTCCTGGCTCCCAGCCTGGTGCACCTTCCCCAAGGCTGCAGGGTGCGTTGAGGGTGACCTGTCCCCACTCCCCACAGAGACAGAGACAAGCTGGGAGCTGCATGATGCTTGGCCAGGCTGGGTTTCCTGGGTTTTGCAAAGCCCCCTGCTTACTTTGACCGCAGTAGATTTCACGTGCAGATTAGAGACAACGTGTGATGGACGCAGGAAGAGACGAGACATCGTCAACTTCCTGTAGCTGGAGCCACCAGCCGAGTTTCTTATTTGGGGCTTGGTGGAACTGGGCACTGGGGTGTTGGAGACAGGGCTGAGGGGCCCCTTGCTACCCCATCATGGCATCTGCTCCCATCATCCTCTACCTCTGTGAGTACCAGAGATAACCAGGGCGTGTATCCATGTGGGTTGCTGGGGGGTATCTGAGACCAGGGCATGTGTCCGAAGGGAGTGGGGGGCGCAAGTCTGAGACCAGGGCATGTGCCCATGGTGGGAGGAATCTGAGACCAGGGCTTGTGCCCATTGGGCGAGGGGAACTGAGTCACTCTGGCTTCTGGTCCCTAACGGGCCCTCTCCTTTCCAGGCTGCTGGCTGGCCAGGCAGAGCAAGGTGTCCGGTCGTATCTGTGGGGCAGGGCGTTCAGGACGGGGAGGGGAAGGGGGAGAGGAAAAGAGGAGCTGAGCCCTGAACCTTCACCCCCAAAATCAGTTCAACCTCCTTGTGTTTATCCCAGGGGGCTGAGATCAGAACCTGCCCCCACTGTAGTCAGGGGTGACCCCTGATTGACCAGGGAGGGGGGGTTTAGGGTGACCAGACCTCCCGTTTTTAAAGGGACAGTCCTGTATTTAACCCTCCTGCAGGTGTCCCAAGTTTTTCTTAAAAACAGGCAAATTGTCCTGTATTTTCTGTCTCCCCCTCACATCAGTACTGGCCAGATCCCTGCTCGCCAGCCGCCTGCCCACCAAGGGTGAGTGGCGGGTCCAGTGGCCGACGATGGGGTGGGTGTGCAAGGCTGGTGGCAGGCTGAAGATGGAGCGTGTGGGGCCGGCCGCTCCCCTGCCGGTCCATCAGCGCAGCCCCCACGGCGTGACGGCTCTCGATCAGCAGGGCCCTGCCCCCCCGTCCTGTTTCCGCCCGGCGCGAGCTGCGGTGGCTGGTGGGGGTGGGCAGGTGCCAGGCTGAGGCCGGTTACGTGTTACCTCTGCTGCCCACCCATCAGACCTCGACGTGCTCCCGCTCTCGCTGTCCTCTCCCTGCTTTGCCCCTTCACCCCCCCACCCCGCCCCCGCCCCGCTGCTCCTCCATATCCCCCCGGCGGGGTGCAGCCCAACCCAGCGCTGTGGGGAGAACCAGCCCCTGGTCGGCTCGCTCAACTCACCTACAGCCTGGCCGGCAGGCTCCTCCCTGGAGTCCTGGCTCCCAGGCTGCAGGGCCCCATTAAATAGATAGAGGGGTACAGAGGTTTGCTCTAGATTTAGGTCCTCGGGCAGTTTCAGTCGCAGATCCCAGGAATCTCTGGGATCTCGGAGAGGTTCCTCTGGCTGGGTTTTCCCCCAGGGGCCCCATCTCTGGGACTGTGGAGCAAGGACGGGGCGCAGTGACTGTGCCGGGGTCTGTCTCACGGCCTTTCTCTTTCTCCCTGCAGAGCTCAGCTACCCCAAACCCTCCATCTCCCTGAGCCCCAACGGGGGGGGTCACCCTGGGGGGAGCTGTGACCATCCAGTGTTGGGCTCCATTCCAGAACGTGAGGTTCCTTCTGTACAAAGATGGAAAGCCGAACACGCGGCAGGACATGGAACCGGCTGGGAATCTGGCCGAGTTTTCCATTGGCAGCGTGAGCCGGAGAGATGCAGGGACCGACAGCTGCTATTATCAACCCAAAGGGTACCCGTTCATGCGGTCGCAGCCCAGCCACCCCGTGGAGCTGGTGGTAGCAGGTGAGGGGCCCGGCTCAGTGACCCCGCTCCCAGCCCCACACCCAACCAGACCCTCGGGGCAGGGGCATGTGCAAGGGGGGAAGCAGGCACAGGGCCCCCCCGAATCAGTGGGGCCAGAGCACAGAACTCCTCCGGGGAGCAGAACCAGCTCCTCTGGCTGCGGGGGGCACACAAAGTGCCCCTCCAAAAGCAGCCACATTTTTATTCCTGTGCGTGCCCCTGACCAGGGGGTCTCTGAGCCAGGCTCTGCCCCTGAGCCCTGGGCCCAGCAGAGGGGACGCCTGGGTCGGGGGCAGGGACGGAACCACTGGTGGGTTCCCCAGCAAGGGGCAGCAGCAGCTGCTGGAGGTTCAAGGCCGAGGGAGGGGGGATCCCTGCCCCAGGGGGAGCTGCACAGCAGGGGCTTTTCCCAGGGGGAGGCTCCCCCGGCTGCTCCTGCCCCGGGGTCGCACAGAGGAGTCGGGGCCCAGGGGCTGCCCCGCCCCCAGCCTGTGACTGTGTTCCAAGGCTGGCTGGGTGATGCCCACCTGGGCTGGGGGCTGTCGGGTTAAAGCGCAGTGGGAGCTGCACACGGTGGCTGCTCAGAAGCGGCCTGGAAACAGCTGCTGTGGGGAGACCCCCAAGGATTCCCGGGCAGCAGCGGAGGTGGGGGCAGCTCGAGCCTGGGGCGGGATTTTTTTGTGGTGGGGAGAGAAAGAAAACAGGGGGGGACAGCGGCTCCTCCCCCCGCCCCCAGCGCTCCTGGGGGAAAGGGCTGGTAGAGTTTGGAGGGAGGCTGCCCAGCGCCGGGAGAGAGACACCAGCAGCCAGCGAGGGAGCAACCGGCACCAGAAATGAAGGGACCCAGCGAGCGGGGAGCCAGTGGAAAGGGGCCCGGTGGCCGAGCTGTGTCGTGGAAGGGCGCCCGGCAGAGAGCTGGCAGGGAGAGAGTCCTGTTGAGCAGGGGCAGAGATGGCAGGAACAGCGGGAGGCAGACAGAGGAAAGACAGAGGCAGGGGGGGGAAAGTTAAAGGACGAACCCGGTCGTGAAACACGAAGAAATGAGTCTCTACGTTACCTAAGCAATAGTTAGAAAACCGCAAGAGAAGTCAGGCATGAATGAAACGTCATGGAAATGAGCTGCGAGCAAAGAGAAACGGGCTGAAGAAAAGAGGAGGAAGTGAGCTGTAGCGAAAGTAAAGCCAATAGTACGGACAAAACGTCCGCCCAGCACCTTCAGGTGCAGCGAGAGGAAGGAAACGTAGCGCGGGGGGTTCTGGCCTCGTGCCTCGGACGTTCCAACTCCAGACCCTGGTGCTCCACGAATGGAAATTGTCGCCCATAACGCGGGTTGAAGTCAGCCAATGGTGGCTCCTGTTTAAGCGAGCTCAGCAATCGTTCCCAGTGGGACCCGACACAGCGAACTCTGACTCATTTGGAGGGAGGGATAGCTCAGTGGTTTGAGCATTGGCCTGCTAAACCCAGGGTTGTAAGTTCAATCCTTGAGGGGGCCATTTAGGGATTTGTGGCATAAATTGAGGATTGGTCCTGCTTTGAGCAGGGGGTTGGATTAGATACCTTCTGAGGTCCCTTCCAATCCTGATATTCTATGATTCTATGATTTGTGATCATTCCCCACTGAACTGATTTCTCCTTCCCCAGCTGATGGAGATAAAACGCAATTGGCCTCTAGGTCGCCTCGGCCCCTCCTTGCCCTGCCCCAGCCACCCCTCCATGGGCTCCTGGCAGATGGATCCGTGCCATTGCCCTGCTGAGGGGTGGGGGGCCCCCGAGGCTCTTGTGTCGCTAGCCCAGCTCTCTCGCTCTTGGATTTGGGGGAAAAACATCCAGGAGAGTCTCTCCCCCGTCACTGGGGCCGGGCTGTGGGGACGGGGAGCAGTGACCGTGCCGGGGTCTGTGTCTCACGGCCTGTCTCCTCCTGCCTGCAGAGCCCAGCTACCCCAAACCCAACATCTCCCTGCTCCCCAGTGAGGGGGTCGCCCCGCGGGGAGCTGTGACCGTCCGGTGTGAGTGTCGGTGTCGGGGAGCGAGGGTCTTTCTGAGTAAATCTGGAGACCCGGACGCACGGCACGTGACAGATTCCGCGGGGGACTTGGTTGAATTTCTCATCCACAACGTGAGCCGGAGAGATGCAGGGAGCTACAGCTGCCAACATAGCACCAAGGGGGGCCCGCCCGTCTGGCCGGAGCCCAGCGACCCCGTGGAGCTGGCGGTAGCCGGTGAGGGGCCCGGCTCAGTTTTCCTGCTCCCAGCCCCACACCCAGCTGGGCCCTCAGGGGGTCTTGGCCCCAATGGGACACTCAGAGCCAGGCTCTGACCTGAGCCCTGGGCCCAGCAGAGGAGATGCCCAGATGGGGGCACAGAGCGGGGACGGAGTCACTGGGGGGGTTCCCCAGCCAGGGGGCGGCAGCAGCTGCTGGAGTTTCAGGGCTGATGGCTGGGTGCTCGATTCCCTCCCTTCCGCGTCCCAGCCGATGCTCTTTTTCATCCCACAGAGGGAACCAACCCAGCTGGGACCCAGCAGCCTGATCCCCCCATGACGGAGCCGGCGGGAGAAGGTGAGCCGGAGAAATGGAACAATTCATCCCCCAGGGAAGAGGGCTCCCCGCTCAGACACCCACAGGGCCATTCGGGCCGTTTGGAGGGGGATGGTCCCTGCAGACAGAACTGATGGGTTCAGTTCTTCTATACAGAGGGTGATGGACAGATCCATGGGGACAGCCGGCCACAGATCAGTGAGAATATGGGTCCTTGGGAATGTAGGGTGATGGAGAGAGGGGAGCACGTCTGGTGAGGGATAGAAAGATGGACTAAGACCTTGTCTACATGAAAACGGGACCCAAAATGATGAATCCCCTGTGGTTCCCAACCCCCACTAATGATCTCAGAGCGAGTCTGGGCTGTTGGAATTCGCGCCCCCTGGTTCGATACAGCCCTGTTGGGCAGGGAAGATCCCCTTTAGCTCTGTAGATACAGGGACATTCCTCCTCTGAAATAGGCACAGCCAAACCCAGACCTGCTCTGCAGTGACTCCAGGTATGAATGGCACCTGACTTGGGCAAGGACCGTCTCTGTGTTGTGTGTCCGAACAGCTCCGAGCACACGAGGGAGCTGGCCCATGACAGGGGCTCCTGGTAATTAATACTAGTCAGTAATGATTTTGGTTCCAGTTTCCATGGAGCCAGGCAGAGCCTGTATCTGCGCTCAGGGTCTTGCTGGGCTGATCTTCCCCATTCTGGGATCCCCAGGGGTGCTGAACCGGCCACCCCCCACATTGCCCTGCCCCTGACAGACGCTGGTTCTATTCCCGCAGGGGGAACCGACCCGACTCAGCTGGGAACGGTGCCAGCTCCCACCTGCCCAGGCAGCACGGGGCCAAGTTGGGGGCAGAAAATGACCATCAACCCCCCCCACAAAACAGCTTTGTGCTCCCTAAGGAGCCGCCCCCGGGGGGAGCCACAAAGGGCTGGCTGGGTGGGATGGGGGTAGATCCCTACAGCGAATGCCCCATCTGAAACCTCCCATGGGACACATTTCTTATGTGGGGGAGTGTCATTGGATAGATGCCAGATTGGCTTGGCAGGGGCAGGGCCCGGGAGAGCTTCTCCCCAATGCACAGTCCCACCCTGGGGCCCCACAGACCGGGATGTCGTGCTGCCCATCGGCACAACAAAACCACCCCTGTCGGGCACCGCTCAGTGCATATCCCACTGGGAGAACAGGGCCAAGGAAGGAGACCCAGGGATAATGATCCCTTGTATCCCGTCTGTCGGCCTGAGTCTGCAGACTGCCCAGGGGAATGGCTCAGAAGCAGAGCTCCGCCTTCGGTGGGGTGCTGCCCAGTGGGGCATTAACCCTGGAACCTATCAATCCAGATAGACATTGTGTTAACACTTGAACCCACCAATTCAGAGTGACACATCGTTGACTCTGGAACCTAATGATGGCTGTCACAATGACAGCACCATTACCTCTTCGGCTGCTGATCACTTCACCAGGGCATGGTTCTCCCAATGATCTCAAAGTGCCCTCCCCAGCCAGAATTCCCCTCCCACTGCCATCCGCCCACCCCTATGGTTTCTGCGTAGAAGTGAGCTGAAGCTGCTGAGAAATTCCCAGGACAGGGGCAGGACCCGAGGGCAGGGGGGCGGGTGCTGCAGGATCCGGGCCCAGCTGGCTTCACAAGCATGGGGCCTGAGGTAGACCCCCCCCACACACCCTGCCCCCACCCCAGTACAGCCCTCTGCCTTTGGGAGGGAACCCCCTGACCACTATTACCCAGATCCCTCTGCACCTGCCCTCCCACTAGCCCCAAAGCATGTTCTTCTGTGGGTCCCTGGGTCCTAGAGGGGGAGGGCCTGGGGCAGCAGATAAAGAACCAGCCTCTCATGGCGCTCACGGCCTGGTGCTGCTTCCCAGGTGGATCGGAACCAAGAGCAGCACCGGATCTGACCCGCCCCATCATGGCCGGGGTGAGCGCGGCGGCCGCCGGCCTCCTCCTTTTCCTCCTGGCCTTCCTCTGCTACAGAAGCACCCGAGGAAGTGAGTGCCCCGCCCAGCGAGGGAAGGGTTAAACCCGCTGCTAAGCCGGGCTCGGAAGGGGTCACGACTTGGATGGGAGACAGGGAAGGAAACCCAGGGGGTGGGGCAGGGGCCCAGCAGGGGGCGCTCTCCCTTGGCAGAGAGAGCTGGCCCCAAAGCCCCTGGGCAGCACTAGGGGGCGCTGTGCTGCAGTAAGAAGGGCAATGGGGGCACTAGGGGGCGCTGTGCTGCAGTAAGAAGGGCAATGGGGGCACTAGGGGGCGCTGTGCTGCAGGGGGCTGGGACCTGTCTCTAGGGTATCCAGGTTCAGCAGCTGGAAGGGGTGGGGCTCCCCCTGGCAGAGCAGTGGGGGGGATTCTGTCCTGGGCCCCCTGTCCCGGCTGCTCTATAGGGCTGGGGGGCAGGGCTGGTACATGGGGATCCAGGTCGACTCAGGGAAAGCACCAGACCCAAGACAGAGCAGATGAGACCCCAGCTCCGCTCCCCACCCCCGATCTACCTGCCCCAGAACGCAGGACTCCTGGGTTCTCTCCCTGGCTCAGGATGGGGAGTAGTGTCTAGTGGTTACAACAAGGGGGGCTAGGAGCCAGGACTCCTGGGTTCTCTCCCTGGCTCGGGATGGGGAGTGGTGTCTAGTGGTTACAACAGGGGGGGCTAGGAGCCAGGACTCCTGGGTTCTCTCCCTGGCTCAGGATGGGGAGTGGTGTCTAGTGGTTACAACAGGGGGGGCTAGGAGCCAGGACTCCTGGGTTCTCTCCCTGGCTCAGGATGGGGAGTGGTGTCTAGTGGTTACAACAGGGGGGCTAGGAGCCAGGACTCCTGGGTTCTCTCCCTGGCTTGGGATGGGGAGTGGTGTCTAGTGGTTACAACACGGGGGGCTAGGAGCCAGGACTCCTGGGTTCTGTTACTATCTTTCTCTCTCTTTCTCCCCATACGGAGTCCGAAGCTGCAGCCACAGTCTGTAAGTCACACATGAGGGGGCAGCCATGGAGCAGGGGGGAGGGGTGGGTGTCCCCAGGCAGGAACTGTGTCCTTTGGGGGTGGCATGCTGATGTGGGGTGCAGCACTGACTCACTGAGTGTCTTTCGGGGCACCCTTGCCCCGCTCTGTGCCTCAGTTTACCCCTCTGCACCATGAAGCTAGTGACCCTGCCCCACCCCAGTGCCAGTCTGCGAAGGCCTCAGATGGGGGCTGGGCCCAGGGCTCTGATCTGGACCCAGCCCCTCACCCGGGGTGTGTCTCTATTCCACAGACACCCTTGTGGGCGAAGGGAAGCAGCTGGATGTCCTGGTAAGTGCCCCCCACTCCTTGACCCCCACCCCAGCACCAATGCACCATCCAGTCTCCCTCGCCCCCCTGCCATCCAGCCCTGCACAGGACCCACCAGAGCCATGTTCTGATACCAGCCCCCAAGACTCTACCTGGCCCCCCTGTACCCCCTCAGGGCAGACACCGGAGCTGGGGATCAGCAACAGGGCTCCCCCAAAGAGGGGCGGGGGATCCAGAACACAGAGAATAAGAGCCTGACCCTGCACCCCCCAAACTCACCTTGACCCCCTCAAACCATCCTTCAAACGTTTGCATTTGTCTGAGGTTTGCAGAGGGTCAGTGGAATTCCATGGGGGGCAGGTGCCGGGTGTGTGTGGGGGGAATTTCCCGGATCTTTGCCCCATGGGGCCCTGTGGGCTGGAGTGGGTGGGTGGATGGTGTTGCTGGATTCCCTGGTGGGGCTGTGGGGGAAGAGCAGCTCTCGGGAGCCCCCTGCTGGACAGGAGAGAGCGTGTCAGAGCATCTGTTCCTAGGGGGAAAGGGGGCTGTGGGGGACATTGCTGCCCCCTGGTGACTGGGGTCAGAACTATCTGGTGTGTGTGGGTCGGTGTTGGCACACACACGCACACACAGGTATGTCTCTCTCCCCTCCCAGCCCCAGGAGCCCGACCCCGAAGCCGAGGGACTCACCTACGCCGAGCTGGACCACCAGGGACTGCAGGCCAAACGAGGGGGCCCGGCCCCTGCCCCCGAGCCCGTCCTGTACACTGCCATCAATGTGAGCCAGGGAGCCCACAGACAGAGCCCCCAGGGTGCAGGGGCGCCCCCCCACCCCCATAGTATGAACCCAGGGGGAGTCATCGCCGCAACGGGGCAGGGAGCGTTGGCCATCAGAGGGTGACAGAGTGATTCCCTCCCCCCAGAGACTGGGCTCAGCTTATAGCCCCCACCCCCGTAGCCCTCCCTCCAGGGGGTGCTGCCCCACCCAGCCCCACGTGTGGAGGACTGGGGGGGCTCAGCACCGGGAGGCAGAGAGGACCCCTCTGGGGTAGGGTGTGGCCAACCCCCCTTCATTCTACCACTACCCAGTCACCTACTGCAGGATGCTCCATCCAAGGCTGCAGGTGATCACACCGCTGCCACCAGTTGTGACAGAGTCACAGGTCTGATGTTCTGGAACTGCTCTTTATGCAGCCAGCCAGGACTCTGGGGTGGCGCGACTCCCCTCAGGGCACGCTGTCCAGGGCAAAAAGCTTCCTCGGCTACAGCCTTCCTGGTCTGACCTCGGAGCATTCAGCATCCCTGTTCCCACCGTGCGCTTCCCCTTGCTGGGTCTGTGACGTTGCACTCCATGTTTTATGTGGAAATATGCTCATAAGTGTGAATATGATGTAACTGGAATATGCTTCATGAAAAAGGTCTCTTGTAAGGTATCATTACAAAACTTATAATCTACTGAGTGTGGTCATCCGATTTGTACATATGTATCATTCTTGTATCTCAAACTAGAAATATGAAGTATAACTCCGAAATCCTGTTGTAATTATGCAAAGTGTGGGCCGTTAATGGTGGTTTAGAATCTTGATGGCTCCCATTAACTTAGGACAATTGATTGTAAATGACTCTGTTTACTTGCAAGCCTTCCTGCCTCGTGAGTCAGGCCAGGAAGAATGGAGGCTTGGGGTCTCACAGGACATGTGACCATATCCCCTGGTACTGGAATCCATCTTAAACCTGGTGGTTTTCCATTTAGAAGGAGGGGTGGGGACCAGGGAGACAAAAGATTCCCGCCTTGGGCCAAAGGTATAAAAGGGGGTGGAACAGAACAAAAGGGGCTGCAGTCATGAGAAATCCCCTAGTCACCACATGAGCTGGAAATAACAAGGACAGTAGTAGGGGAAAGGATTGGGCCCAGACTAGGAAGGAGTCGAGTCTGTGAAAGAAGCTTATTGGAACATCTCTGAGGGTGAGATTTACCTGTAATCAGTTTCTTAATGAATTAGGCTTTGACTTGAGTGTTTTGTTTTATTTTACTTGGTAACTTACTTTGTTCTGTCTGTTATTACTTGAAAGCACTTCAATCCTACATTTTATACTTAATAAAATTACTTTTGTTTATTAATGAGCCCAGAGCAAGTGATTAATACCTGGGGGAGCAAACAGCTGTGCATAGCTCTCTATCAGTGTCATAGATGGTGGGCAATTTATGAGTTTACCCTGTATAAGTTTTATACAGAGTAAAATGGATTTATTTGGGGTTTGGATCCCATTGGGAGCTGGGTGTCTGGGTGCTGGAGATAGGTGACCTGCTGAGCAGTTTTTGGTTAAAGTCTGCAGCTGGGGGGGCGTGGACCAGAGCTGGGTCTGTGTTTGCAGCAGACATAGCATGTCTGGCTCAACAAAGCAGGGTTCTGGAGTCCCAAGCTGGCAGGGAAAACGGGCTCAGAGGTAATTTCAGCACGTCAGGTGACAGACAGTCCCAAGGGGGTTTCTGTGACCGTGTTGGATCATATTAAAGAAGTTCTGTATTAAAATCACAAATGAGTTTGATTCCCCATAGTTCAAATTCCAGGGTATCACTAATTAAGAGGTCTCTTGGTTTTTGGTGCTGTTTCTCTCCCTCTATGTGTGAAACTTGCAAGCTGCTAACTGTGTTAGTACATTCTAAGACAGAGTCTGTTCTCAAAGCAATTCACAGAGAGAGAGACTCAAAACAATACTCTAACAACAGAAACAGCACCCAGAGACTCCCCGCCCTTTTGTTGTATTAACAATTGTCATTAAAATAGAGATAGAGGATGGATGTGGATGGATGCTTGGTGTGGATAATAACTGAATGATCAGGGAGGTGCCAGCCTAAGAATCCAGTGTCCATCGGCTGAAGAAGGCGTCAAGTGGAAATAACCAGAGGACCCCACCCGGAGGGCAGACTGGAATCCACCCAACAGCCTCAAGAATGGGAGAACCAAAGAACAAGATAACATCTTGGAGCCGTCAGGAATGTGCTATCTGCTGATTGATTCAGCAACAGCATGATGAAGCAATTCCCATAGACTGGCATAGGAAGAAATTCCTATAAAAATAGACTCTAAAAAGTGAGAACTTTGGGGTCTGATTCTGCAAACCAACTTCCAGGAGCATCAGATGAGCATCTGACAAGGCCCTGCTCCCTCCTCATGTCCAGGCCACCTGGCCAGTGACTTGGCATGAGCAACTCTAAGGCTGGTAACTATGATAACAACCTTGCAGAACCTGTGTGTGTGGGTGTGTGTGTGTGTGTTTGAATGAATGAATGTGAGAATAAATATGAGATTGAATGGAATGTTATAGCTATAACTAACTGCTTACTATGATTCTTTCTGTATTCACAATAAATGTGGTATTTTGCCTTTTTCCCTTTAATAAGATCCTGCTGGTTTTTATTTTATTGGTACAACATTTTGGTGGAGAATTGCGAAAGGGGGAATATTGGTAAAAAACCTCAGTTATTGTAAATATTGGTGTGCACACCGCCAGCTCTAGTGAGCTAGGCATTTCTATTAGGTTAACCAGACCTGCTGGCCTCCGAGAAGGTAGCAGGGGACCTGCTGGCCTCCGAGAAGGTAGCAGGAAAAACAGATTAAACCAGACCTGCTGGCCTCTGAGAAGGTAGCAGGGGACCTGCTGGCCTCCGAGAAGGTAGCAGGAAAAACAGATTAAACCAGACCTGCTGGCCTCCGAGAAGGTAGCAGGGGACCTGCTGGCCTCCGAGAAGGTAGCAGGAAAAACAGATTAAACCAGACCTGCTGGCCTCCGAGAAGGTAGCAGGGGACCTGCTGGCCTCCGAGAAGGTAGTAGGGAAAACAGATTAAACCAGACCTGCTGGCCTCCGAGAAGGTAGCAGGGGACCTGCTGGCCTCCGAGAAGGTAGCAGGAAAAACAGATTAAACCAGACCTGCTGGCCTCCGAGAAGGTAGCAGGGGACCTGCTGGCCTCCGAGAAGGTAGCAGGAAAAACAGATTAAACCAGACCTGCTGGCCTCCGAGAAGGTAGCAGGGGACCTGCTGGCCTCCGAGAAGGTAGTAGGGAAAACAGATTAAACCAGACCTGCTGGCCTCCGAGAAGGTAGCAGGGGACCTGTTGGCCTCCGAGAAGGTAGCAGGAAAAACAGATTAAACCAGACCTGCTGGCCTCCGAGAAGGTAGCAGGGGACCTGCTGGCCTCCGAGAAGGTAGCAGGGAAGAACAGGTTAACCGGACCTGCTGGCCTCCGAGAAGGTAGCAGGGAGAAACAGGTTAACTGGACCTGCTGGCCTCTGGGAAGGTAGCAGGGGACCTGCTGGCCTCCGGGAAGGTAGCAGGGGAAAAACGCATAGATTAAGCTATGATTTCAGAATCTAGGCTGTGTCACTTGCTAAGTAATACCAGCAGTGACAAAGAGATTGAAATATCCATGTTAAGATGTTTAAAAGAAAACTGGGTAAGCCAGTACTAGAGGGAGGAATGGAGTCAGAAGGAACTCCAACCTCACCTTTTGTTAAAGAAATTACACCTTTTAAACAAATCCTTCAAAAATTTGGGCACAGTCCTTGGACTAAACAAGCCCTAGCTGATGTCTGCACTATTTCGGACCTAGAGGATAGATTGGCTCAGTATATCCTCATATACAAACCTTCTAGTGCTGCCAAAAGAGATGCAGCAGCAATTTGGTTGTTGTGGGAGGCATGTAAGGATTCTTCCCTCCGCTTGTCTTCATGTAAAGAGGAAAAGGCACAAATGGAAAAGGGAGCAGACAATTGGAAGGTGCTGGCTACAAATATCCAAAGCCAGCTGAAAATAGTGAAAGAGGCACTCCAGGAATACAAAAAGAGTGAAAAAGTTAACTCTGCAGAGGCTGGAGGGAATTAAGCAGTTAAACTTTGTATTTCACCCAAACAACTTTTAACCGAAAATGTTAAAAAGGAAAAGTGTTAGAGCATTCTTGGTTTCTTTGCAGCCATTCTGAAAGAAAAATGGGCCCTTTTCCAAAGGAATGTCTGTAAATTTGCCAGGCAAAAATAAACTATCTGATTAAAATCATTTGACTGGACAATTTAGTCAAATTTGCTAAAAGAACATAAGAGGGTTCTATTGGAACTTAACTGCCTCAAATGTATAAAGGGAATGTAAGATGTAAAAAACAGAGCAGTGTGGAAGGGATGTTAAGGAAAAGAAAATGTGTATGTATCTGTCTGTGTGTGTGTAAATATGTAAAGTTCTAAGGACCAGTTAGTTTTGTTTTTTTTTAAATAATGCCACTAAAAATCCATTTGACTCTTTAATTCAAAGTTGCAAAACTGACAGACCTTTTTGCTAGACACAGGTAATTAGTGTTGTTTGGCTTTGGGATTTGGCATTTAACCCTTAAAAGGTAACTCAATGCTTTACAAAATTTAAAATGTTTTTAAGTTGTGGCTGCAGCAGGGCAGTCAAAATCAGGAGAATATAAAAAAAAAATTTTTTGGATTCTTTTTGTTTGTGTTTTGTTTGTTTGTTTTTGTAACAAAATAGCAGATGAGAGTTGTAGTAAAAAAAAAAAAATTAAAAAAGACAGTGCCTCTCTGAAGCAACAGCAGGGGTGAGGTGCACAAAACAAAAAGGAGCAATGTTAGAAACACTGAGTAATCAGACTGTCACTTTGATAAAGGTACATGAAAACTCTGTAAGCAAAAAAAGAAATAGTGACACCTTATGTAAAAATGGATCTGGATAATGTTATAGAAGTTAAACTATGGAAGGAATGTGCATTTGCCCCAGAACATGTGCAGGGTATATTGTAGAAGGGGCAAAAGAAATGCAAACATACCATGCTACTTAATTAAAATGCTATTAGGGCTCCAAAGGGAGCCACAATAGGTTGGGTTTTCTTTTTCAGATTGCTGTGTGTTTTGGAAGCAGAAGTTAAAAGTAATCAAAACTCTGGTGAAAGTTGATTGTGTCCCTTTTAAGATAGAGTCTCTGAGCTGCTGATGGCTTTAAATCCAAAAGCAGGAAGTTTCTGTGAAAATGCAAATGACCTAAATGATAAAGGAAGGAAAGAACTAGCAGCACAAAGGAGCTGCAGATAAAGGACATACCTGGTCAGCAAACAAATTGTCTAAATAAAAGGCATGGGATAATAATGATAATAAGTATCCCTGTAACAAAAAAATCCTTTAAGGTCGTATGGTAATGATGCTTCTCAGTTATTACCTGTAAATAAAACTTAAAGCTTAACACAGCAGGAAAAACATTATAAACTTGGTCTGCTGTATAAGAAGGAAAACTCAGGGATTTAATGACTAAACAGTGGGATAATTTCCCCATAACCCTTAAAAGATAAAAGCCTTTGAAACCTGGCCTGCCTATAGAACAAAAACAGGAAAATATGGGGGCAATTTCTCTGTTTTGCCTGCAATCAGCAAGGGTATTTGTAAAAGAAATATTTTAAGCAATAATCTGCCACCCCAAAAGGGGTAGAAACATGTTCTTTTTGTCTTTCAGAAAATCAGGAAAAGCTGATGCCAGCTGAAAAGCAACCCAATACCATGAATCTACTGTCACAATAGAAATTGTGTTCTGTGTTCTGTGTTCTATGTTTTGTCTTGTGTTTTGTGTTGTTGCTAGCACTGTTGTGTGTTTAAAAAAAAAAATACTGAAGACCTGCAGGAACTTAAAAATAAATTAAGCTTTCTGTCCCAGCTACAGGACAGCCTGATACAAAAACAAGTACATGCCAATGTAGACTTGGTCCAAATTGGTCTGGGTAACCTAAACGGCCAATGGAATCTTTAGTAATGGCTTAATACTACCACATGGCTTATCCATAAGAAAAAAAAATATTAGAAATAGGAAACTACACAGCCATAGCTATGGGATGCACTGAAATGCAGATACTTGCACTAGCTACTTTGGAACACAAAATGTTCTGGGTCATATTGGGAAATATTAAGGGTTTGATGCATTTGTTAAAAAAGAAAGAGATCATTGTTTGACACTTATCAATATGAATGGATGCAATATGTTTCCACTATTGTAAACCAGACTTATTAATGGGAGAAATTGTTGTCAAAATTGCACACCAACAGTCCCTGGAGGCAAAGGTATTGAAGGTTAACCCACTCCCCATATTACACATGGGATCCTTTTGGCTACCCTGGACCTTGAGCCAGTGGGCTGGGGAGGGAGGGAAGCTATTGGACACTAGAGGTTGTACCGAATGGACTCCTCAAAAGTGGGTGTGCCTCACCTTGCCTGTTGCCCCAGAACCTTGTAGTAAAGATACATCACTAGGATCATGTATGTGGCATGAATTGGAATCACAAACTCAAATTGCCTCACAGTACCTTCTCTCGAATAGGCTACATAGAAAGTGACACTGACGATTATAAATCTTAGTGTCAAAAGGGGGATTATGTTGGATCATATTAAAGAAGTTCTGTATTAAAATCACAAATGAGTTTGATTCCCCATAGTTCAAATTCCAGGGTATTACTAATTAAGAGGTCTCTTGGTTTTTGGTGCTGTTTCTCTCCCTCTATGTGTGAAACTTGCAAGCTGCTAACTGTGTTAGTACATTCTAAGACAGAGTCTGTTCTCAAAGCAGTTCACAGAGAGAGAGACTCAAAGCAATACTCTAACAACAGAAACAGCACCCAGAGACTCCCCACCCTTTTGTTGTATTAACAATTGTGATTAAAATAGAGATAGAGGATGGATGTGGATGGATGCTTGGTGTGGATAATAACTGAATGATCAGGGAGGTGCCAGCCTAAGAATCCAGTGTCCATCGGCTGAAGAAGGCGTCAAGTGGAAATAACCAGAGGACCCCACCCGGAGGGCAGACTGGAATCCACCCAACAGCCTCAAGAATGGGAGAACCAAAGAACAAGATAACATCTTGGAGCCGTCAGGAATGTGCTATCTGCTGATTGATTCAGCAACAGCATGATGAAGCAATTCCCATAGACTGGCATAGGAAGAAATTCCTATAAAAATAGACTCTAAAAAGTGAGAACTTTGGGGTCTGATTCTGCAAACCAACTTCCAGGAGCATCAGATGAGCATCTGACAAGGCCCTGCTCCCTCCTCATGTCCAGGCCACCTGGCCAGTGACTTGGCATGAGCAACTCTAAGGCTGGTAACTATGATAACAACCTTGCAGAACCTGTGTGTGTGGGTGTGTGTGTGTGTGTTTGAATGAATGTGAGAATAAATATGAGATTGAATGGAATGTTATAGCTATAACTAACTGCTTACTATGATTCTTTCTGTATTCACAATAAATGTGGTATTTTGCCTTTTTCCCTTTAATAAGATCCTGCTGGTTTTTATTTTATTGGTACAACAACCGAACCCGTCTCCGTATATTAACACAGAACTTTGAGTAATTCATTTAAATCACATGACAGAACTGTATTTCCTGCACCTGTCAGAAGCCGTGCAAAGGCCTGGGGGAGCCAGGGGTAATGGCGGAGCTGAGGGAGAGGAAAGGAGCCTAGGAGTGAACCTGGAAGGTGTTGGGTGTGGGTGGGAGAAGGTTTGGGATTTTTTGGCAGGAGAGGATTATTAGGGATCTGGGAAGCCTCCCACATGTGGACCCTGGCTGGCCTCAAGCCTTTCCCATTCAGTCAGGCACCTCAGCCCCCGTCCCCGCAACCCCCGTCCCCATGTGTCCCTGCAGCCCCCTCCCCGATCCCCAGACTCAACGCTGTCACCCCACTAACTCCTGAGCCCCAGTCTGTGACCCCCCCCAGCAGCCCTGGGTGCCCCTCTCTGCCCTAACCTGGCTCTGCGGGCAGGTGCTGTGATGAACTTCTCCTCCTGGGGGGTTCTGCAGCCCCGGGCAGGCAGAGAATATTTTTCCCCACAGAAAATACATTCTGCCCCAGAAGTGCTGCAGTTCCGCCTCTGCCCACCAGGGGCCGCTGTGGCGCCAGAACAGCGGGCTGTGTTCATGCTTCTGGTCGTTGTGGTGCCACAGTGGCCTCTGGTGGGAAAAGGGCGGAACTGCAGCACGTCTGGGGCAGACTGTATTTTATGTGGGGAAAAAACAAAATGATGCAGGATGGATGAATCCTGCACGTCCTAGGGTCGCCAGACCTCCAGGCTTGGCCTGTAGTTTCCCAGAATTATAGATTAATCTTTCATTAAAGATTATGTCATGTGATGAAAACTCCAGGAACACAGCCAACCAAAATTGGCAACCCTAGCACATCTGTAGATGCGCAGAATTGCCCCAGGAGTACCAGACTGTGGATGCAGTGAGGTGTCTGTTAGCCCTGGCGCTGTCCCTGGGGCTGGCAGCTAAGGGCAGGTTACAGACACATGGGGAGGGGTTTGTGTCTCCCCATCTCACTCCTGTTTGTGTGTGAACGCAGAGCTCCCTGCGCCCGGACCCTCCATTTCTGTCAGCCCCAGCGGGGTGATTGTCCCGGGGGGAGCTGTCACCATCTGTGACAAGGTGTGTGTGTGGGGGCGGTTCCTGGTTTTTCCTTGGTTTTTCCAATGGTTTGCATGCAGAGGGGGTGGGACTCAGTTTCCCTGGGTGTTACTGGTTTAATGAGGTGATGGGAGAGGGAGTTTGTTGTTACAGGGGACCAGCGACAGAACTTGGGACTGCAGCCAATGGCCTGGCGAATGGAGACCCCAGTGACTGGAGACCTGGTGACAGGGAGGCCCAGCTCGGGAGTCACAGCTGATTCTGGCCAGTGGGAAGACAATGGGCTCTGAAGAGAGGACCCCGGTGACCTGACCAGCTGGTTCCAGCCAGAGGATGGAAGAGAGGAGAGGAGGCCCAGACGACCCTGTTTATCTGGAGAGAAGACAATGGACAGAGCGGGGCCTTGGGGTCAGTGAGATCAGATGCCCAGCTGGGAAGCACGGGGGCTCGGGGCTGGAGGGAGGGAGCAGGCAGAGCCCACCTGGATGCAGGGGAGACTGGGATGTGCTGTGCTGATGGAGGCCATGCCTGAGGCCTGGAGAGTTTCCTGTGCAGAGTACAGACATCCGATGCAGTGAGCTGTAGCTCACGAAAGCTTATGCTCAAATAAATTGTTTAGTCTCTAAGGTGCCACAAATACTCCTTTTCTTTTTGCGAATACAGACTAACATGGCTGCTACTCTGAAACCCCCCAGGGACCGCACGGCCAAGAGTGGGCAAGACCTGGGAGTCCGTGAGAAGGTGGTAGCAGAGGATGGTTGGCGGATGCACACGGTAGACGGTTGTCTGCGAGCAGAGACGCTTTGCAGGGAGTGGCTGCCAGCGATAAAATGAGGGAATTGAAAGGAACCTGCGTGGAAATGGCCTAGAACCAGCTCCATAAGAGGGACCTGGCACGTCTCTGCAGGGAGAGAGGGCTGAGCATTGGGAGGCTCACTCAGGAGCAGCTGATTGCTCAGCTTGTAGGGAATGACCAGTCTGAGGAACAGGCTCCAGACCCCAGAGGGCTCCCGGGGTGCCCAGAGAGCTGGGGAGTAGCCGTGGGGACAGTCCGTGTAGCAGCCGGGAGTCTATCAGACCCGACTCCCCAGTCAGTGCAGGGGGACCCCAGTCAGGTTTCTCCCTGGAGGAGCTGCGGAGACGAGCTGGAGGAGCAGAGGCCGGCGGACCGTGCGGAACAGCGGAAGCAGGAGTTGGAGCTGGCAGAGTGGCGGGCCAAGAGGGCCTGCCGGGGGCGTAAGTGGGGAAGGGCCCTGAGACGCCAGTGTTGTGGGGAATCTAGACACCAAACTGCTGCCCCAGTTTAAGGAGGGGCTGTGGGGGGGTATGCCTACTTCACAGCCTTTGAGAAGGCTTGTGATCCGAACCAGGTTGACCCTGCAGACAGGCTTCGCTATCTGACCCCGCTGCTGGGGCCCAAGGCCATCGAGGTGTTCAGCCAGATGGATGGTATTGAGACAGGGGGACTATGCCCTGTTCAAACAGGCTTTGCTGCTGAAGTTTGAACTGACCCCCAAGGCATACAGGAAACCAGTATTTTCCCCAGGAATTGAAATGGGGGAGGGGGAAGAAGGGGGTTGTTCGAATTTACAGGTGGGGGAGTGAGGGCCCATGAAGGATGAGACCTTGAGGGTGAAGGGGGGCTGTAGGGCACCATAGTAAAAACTGAAAAATGTTTGATGATCATTTTATTAGATTTAACTCATAGTTTAAAATCGTCACACAAATTAACGTTGGCTACTCAAGCCTTTTGTGAAGCACTACGTCTACATCCTTCTTGGTTTCTTGTTATAATTTTGCACAACTCTGTGAATGAACTTCTTGAATGCAATGTGTTCATCTTTGGTGGCTTCTCGTGTGTCTGGTACTGCCATTCCTTCAACTGATATGCTCATTAGTTCATAGACTCATAGATATCAAGGTCAGAAGGGACCATTATGATCATCTCGTCTGACCTCCTGCACAATGCAGGCCACCGAATCTCACCCACCCACTCCTGCAATAAACCTCTCACCTATGTCTGAGCTACTGGAGTCCTCAAATCATGGTTTAAAGACTTCAAGATGCAGAGAAACCTCCAGCAAGTGACCCGTGCCCCATGCTGCAGAGGAAGGCGAAAAACCCCCAGGGCCTCTGCCAATCTGCCCTGGAGGAAAATTCCTTCCCAACCCCAAATATGGCGATCAGCTGAACCCTGAGCATGTGGGCAAGACTCACCATCCAGGCACCCAGGAAAGAATTCTCTGTAGTAACTCAGATCCCATCCCATCTAACATCCCATCACTGGCCATTGGGCCTATTTACCATGAATAGTTAAAGATCAATTAATTGCCAAAATCAGGTTATCCCATCATACCATCTCCTCCATAAACTGATCGAGTTTAATCTTGAAGCCAGATAGGTCTTTTGCCCCCACTGCTTCCCTTGGAAGGCTGTTCCAGAACTTCACTCCTCTGATGGTTAGAAACCTTCGTCTAATTTCAAGTCTAAACTTCCTGATGGCCAGGTTTTATCCGTTTGTTCTTGTGTCCACATTGGTACTGATCTTGAATAATTCTTCTCCCTCCCTGGTATTTATCCCTCTGATATATTTATAGAGAGCAATCATATCTCCCCATAACTTTCTTTTGGTTGGGCTAAACAAGCCAAGCTCCTTGAGTCTCCTTTCATAAGACAGGTTTTCCATTCCTCGGATCATCCTAGTAGCCCTTCTCTGTACCTGTTCCAGTTTGAATTCATCCTTCTTGAACATGGGAGACCAGAACTGCACACAGTATTCCAGGTGAGGTCTCACCAGTGCCTTGTATAACGGTACTAAAACCTCCTTATCTCTACTGGAAATACCTCGCCCGATGCATGCCAAGATCACATTAGCTTTTTTCATGGCCATATCACATTGGCGGCTCATAGTCATCTGGTGGTCAACCAATACTCCAAGGTCCTTCTTCTCCTCCGTTACTTCTAATTGATGCGTCCCCAGCTTATAACTAAAATTCTTGTTATTAATCCCTAAATGCATGACCTTACACTTCTCACTATTAAATTTGATCCTATTCCTATTACTCCAGTTTACAAGGTCATCCAGATCCTCCTGTAGGATATCCCTGTCCTTCTCTAAATTCGCAATACCTCCCAGCTTTGTGTCATCCGCAAACTTTATTAGCACACTCCCACTTTTTGTGCTGAGGTCAGTAATAAAAAGATTAAATTAGATTGGTCCCAAAACCGATCCCTGACGAACTCCACTGGTAACTTCCCTCCAGCCTGACAGTTCACCTTTCAGTAGGACCTGCTGTAGTCTCCCCTTTAACCAATTCCCTATCCACCTTTCAATTTTCATATCGATCCCCATCTTTTCCAATGTAACTAATAATTCCCCATGTGGCACTGTATCAAACGCCTTACTGAAATCTAGGTAAATTAGATCCACTGAGTTTCCTTTTTCTAAAAAATCTGTTACTTTCTCAAAGAAGGAGATCAGGTTGGTTTGGCACAATCTACCTTTTGCAAAACCATGTTGTATTTTGTCCCATTTACATTGACCTCAAAGTCCTTAACTACTTTCTCCTTCAAAATCTTTTCCAAGACCTTGCATACTACAGATGTCAAACTAACAGGCCTGTAGTTACCCGGATCACTTTTTTTCCCTTTCTTAAAAATAGGAACTATGTTAGCAATTCTCCAGTCATACCCCTGAGTTTACAGATTCATTAAAAATTCTTGCTAATGGGCTTGCAATTTCATGTGCCAATTCCTTTAATATTTTTGGATGAAGATTATCTGGGCCCCCTGATTTAGTCCCATTAAGCTGTTCGAGTTTGGCTTCTACCTCAGATATGGTAATATCTACCTCCATATCCTCATTCCCATTTGTCGTGCTACCATTATCCCTAAGATCCTCATTAGCCTCATTAAAGACTGAGGCAAAGTATTTGTTTAGATATTGGGCGATGCCTAGATTATCCTTCACCTCCACTCCATCCTCAGTGTTTACCGGTCCCACTTCTTCTTTCTTTGTTTTCTTCTTCTTTATATGGCTGTAGAACCTTTTACTATTGGTTTTAATTCCCTTTGCAAGGTCCAACTCTACTTGACTTTCAGCCTTTCTCACTTAATCCCTACGTGTTCTGATCGCAATAAGGTAGCTTTCTTTGCTGATCTCTCCCATCTTCCACTCCCTGTTGCTTTCTGCTTTTTCTTAATCACCTCTCTGAGATGCTTGCTCATCCAGCTTGGTCTACAACTCCTGCCTATGAATTTTACCTCCTTTCTTGGGATGCAGGCTTCCGATAGCTTCTGCAACTTTGACATGAAGTAATCCCAGGCCTCCTCTGCCTTTCGATCCATACGTTCTTCAGTCCAATCCACTTCCCTAACTAATTTCCTTAATTTTTGAAAGTCAGCCCTTTTGAAATCAAACACCCGAGTCACAGATCTATTTTTGTTAATCCTTCCATTCAGTTTGAACTGAATTAGCTCATGATCACTTGACCCAAGGTTGTCCCCTACAACCATTTCTTCTATGAGGTCCTCACTCCTCACCAAAACCAAATCTAAAATGGCATCCCCTCTTGTTGGTTCAGCAGCTCCTTGGTGAAGGAATCCATCAACTATCGCATCTAGGAAAATCTGAGCCCTGTTATTATTACTCGCACTCGTCCTCCAGTCTATAGCTGGGAAGTTAAAGTCTATCATGATCACGCAGTTTCCATTAGTATTTACTTCATTAAAAACCTTAAAGGGGGCTCGATCCATGTCCACATGAGATCCCGGCGCTCTATAGCGCACCCCACGCGCTATCCCAGGGGAGGATCTAGTAGTTTTCTTTCCCAATGTGATTTTTGCCCAGACGGACTCTGTCTTATCCATTCCATCGCTTCTGATTTATTTACATTCTACCTCCTCATTGATAGACAATGCTACTCCACCACCTTTGCCTTTATTTCTGTCTTTCCTAAACAGCACATACCCTTCAATACCCGTACTCCAGTCATGACTACTGTTCCACCATGTTTCTGTTATCCCTAGAATATCTGGTTTCACTTCCTGGACCAGTAGCTCTAGTTCTTCCATTTTGTTACCTAGGCTCCTCGCATTGGTGTACAAACATCTTAATTTTTGCTGTTTGGCCTCGCTCACATTCTTTACCTGACTAGGCACGGTCATTCTACAGCCAGTATGACCTATTAGACTGGTATCCACACTGCTCTTCCTCCTTTTGTCCATTCTCCTACCCATGGCTGTATCCTTTCTTACTTTGTTTTCTTCCCTCTCAATCCTAAAATCCGGCGTGGAGATTATGTGGACATCTCCCCCAGATTACTAGTTTAAAGCTCTCTTAACCAGTTGTGCCAGCCTCCATCCTAGAAGTCTATTTCCTTCATTACTCCGGTGAAGTCCATCCCGAGAGAACTGTCCTCTGTCCATGAATGCCTCCCAGTGGCCATATATCCCAAAGCCCTCCTTATAGCACCACTGCCTGAGTCACCTGTTGATAGTCATAATGTTGTCACACCTTTGTTGCCCTTCTCTAGGAACAGGCAGAATCCCACTGAACATCACCTGAGCCTTGATTTCCTTAAGTGTCTTCCCCAGCCTGACATAGTCTCCCGTGATACGTTCCAGCGAGAATCTACTGGTATCATTTGTTCCCACATGAAGGACGATCAGTGGATTCTTTCCCTCTCCCTTTAGGATCCTCTTCAACCTCAGGTCCACATCCCGTATCTTAGCACCTGGTAGATAGCACACCCTTCTATTCTCTGGATCAGCTCTGGTTACAGGCCTGTCCATTCTTCTCAGTAAGGTGTCTCCGATCACAGAGACCTGCCTTTTCCTGGTGATGATTCTCCGGTCTGTTCCCTGTTCCCTCTGGCTGCAAGTTCTTTCCATTCCTATTCTCCCTTGTAATCCTCTTCAACCCATCCTGTATCCTCCTGGGGCTCATATTTTGTGTCGTCTCCATTGACTCTTCCCCTTTTCCTATAGGACTAGCCGCTCTTCTCTTCTTCCTTGCCCTTCCACATTCAGTGACCAGCTGCTGAGCCCCTTCTTCATTTTCCAACTCTGCAAACCTGTTCCTGAGCTCTATTTCTCCTTCACTAGCCCGTCTTTTCCTCTGCCTGGTTCTCTTAGTCACATGCTTCCACTGTCCATTTTCTTCACCCAGCAGTGTCCCCTCCGAGTTCTTCGGTCTTGCTTCCATCTGCAAATCTGAGCTTTTCCCTTCAACCGCCTCATGTCTTTGCTCCATAATCCGCCCAAACCCCCTTCTAAACTCAACCAGACTTTCCACCTGCATCTCCAAACCTCGGATCTTCTCTTCCATCAGCTCTATCAGACGGCCTTTCATGCAGACGAAACTCTTTCCAGGTCCCCCCTCCAGGATCATGTACATACCGCAGCTTCCACATCCCGTCATCTTCATTGTGTCTTCCACTACTTGGGTCACTCCCACTGCTGCCTCTGTATCTGTCGTCGCCTTCCCACCTAAATCCTGTTCATCTGGGAAACAGAAACCCCACCAAAACCCCACCCCCCACAGCAAAAACAAACCCCAAACGAGCACCGCAATGCAAACTCCCCTGTTTACAGCTCTGTTTGCCGGCTCCTGTGCCGCTGAAGCTGTCTGTGCCGCTGCCTGACTGACTGGCTACCTTTATAGGACCCCTACTCAGAGAAGCCCTGGCCCCCTATGATCAGACAGAAGGCGGCTTCTTTCAGAACACAAAATTCGACTCAGTGGTGAAGAAGAACGCTCCACTGTAGCTGTTGTGACAGGGAGTAGCAAGAGATGAATTCCTACTTCTCTCAGCCCAGGAAACGTAGCACAAAGATCGGGTCGAGCCACGAGTGAGGATAAAAAAGAAGTTGAAGTCAAATCTTCATTCATTCATCGTATGATATTCCACTGTACGTTCAAATTCTCTATTCTGTCCTGAGCACACGGCAGCCCCATTGCTGGTCATGCCTCACTCCACTCAACTCTTGGTGTTTTATAGGACAGGGATCTGTAAAAGCTACGTAGAGGTTGAGTAGAATCTGGAAGTCATTGCTGTAGATTTTTAAGAATCGAGTCTGTGTACTTTTTCAGTTGCTTAACAAACACTTCTTGTCCTCTTCACTTAAGGATTCAATATAAATGCCTTCATCAGTCAACTTCTGGACTGAAGTCTCATAGACTCATAGATATTAAGGTCAGAAGGGACCATTATGATCATCTCGTCTGACCTCCTGCACAATGCAGGCCATCGAATCTCACCCACCCACTCCTGTAATAAACCTCTCACCTATGTCTGAGCTATTGAAGCCCTCAAATCATGGTTTAAAGACTTCAAGATGCAGAGAATCCTCCAACAAGTGACCCGTGCCCCATGCTGCAGAGGAAGGCAAAAAACCCCCAGGGCCTCTGCCAATCTGCCCTGGAGGAAAATTCCTTCCCAACCCCAAATATGGCGATCAGCTGAACCCTGAGCATGTGGGCAAGATTCACCAGCCAGATACCCAGGAAAGAATTCTCTGTAGTAATTCAGATCCCATCCCATCTAACATCCCATCACTGGCCATTGGGCCTATTTACCATGAATAGTTAAAGATCAATTAATTGCCAAAATCAGGTTATCCCATCATACCATCTCCTCCATAAACTGATCGAGTTTAATCTTGAAGCCAGATAGGTCTTTTGCCCCCACTGCTTCCCTTGGAAGGCTGTTCCAGAACTTCACTCCTCTGATGGTTAGAAACCTTCGTCTAATTTCAAGTCTAAACTTTCTGATTGCCAGTTTATATCCATTTGTTTTTGTGTCCACATTGGTACTGATCTTAAATAATTCCTCTCCCTCTCTGGTATTTATCCCTCTGATATATTTATAGAGAGCAATCATATCTCCCCTCAACCTTCTTTTGGTTGGGCTAGACAAGCCAAGCTCCTTGAGCCTCCTTTCATAAGACAGGTTTTCCATTCCTCGGATCATCTTAGTAGCCCTTCTCTGTACCTGTTCCAGTTTGAATTCATCCTTCTTGAACATGGGAGACCAGAACTGCACACAGTATTCCAGGTGAGGTCTCACCAGTGCCTTGTATAACGGTACTAACACCTCCTTATGTCTACTGGAAATACCTTGCCTGATGCATCCCAAGACCATATTAGCTTTTTTCACGGCCATATCACATTGGCGGCTCATAGTCATCCTGTGGTCAACCAGTCCTCCAAGGTCCTTCTCCTCCTCCGTTACTTCTAATTGATGCGTCCCCAGCTTATAACTAAAATTCTTGTTATTAATCCCAAATGCATGATCTTACACTTCTCATTATTAAATTTCAATCTATTCCTATTACTCCAGTTTACAGGGTCATCCAGATCCTCCTGTAGGATATCCTGGTCCTTCTCTAAATTGTCAATACCTCCCAGTCTTTGCTTCTTCCCATACTTTTTCAATGGATATCTCGGATTGATCCAAATGTATCTTCCATTGCTGGACAAAGACCTACTACTGTTGTAGCAGATGCCTGGATGGCATTGTTTAATGACCCAAGTGTTTTCAACAGTAGACTTACAAAGAGAGAGAATGGCAATAGTCTTCTCTGAATGTAGTAGCAAAAGTAATCCACCAGCCTCACTACTTAGATCCATCCTATCTTGGTAGATACTTTCCAAAGCCAGTAATAACGGCTGGAGTAATTTTAAGACAGCAGCCAACGATCACTCATGAGAAAGCCAGAGGGTTTTTCCAGGTTGAACTAATTTGAACTTCAGTCTCGATGTATCTTTTATATTTTCCAAAATATTCAGTCTTTTTGGACTCTTGCTGAAAAAAGAATATAATGAAGACATTAAATTTATAGCTTTTTAAATGTCTTTTGAAGAGTCTGCAGCTAGTAATGGTGCTAGTTGGAGTAGATGGCCTATAGGAGAGATTAGGGTTATACTTTTCTCTGAGCAAAGCTTGTTCTCCACCATGTTTTCCAGAGAAGTTTGCAGCTCCATCAAATGCACAAGCAGCCATCTGTCTGAGGTCCAACTGACAAGCATTTAACTCTTTTAAGATGTGGGTTGTCACAGCTGCAGCCGATGTGTCTTCTATAACTTGAACGTCTAGAAATGCATCTACTGGCCTACCACTGACATCAAGATAACGTACACAATGACTTAATACTTGATGCCCACTTGCATCGGTGCATTCATCAGCCATGTATGCACATTTTTTGAATGTGGTGAGAGAGTTCTTCACTTTTTCAACTGTTGAGTCTTTCTCTGTTGCACTGCATGCTTCTAACCAATCAGCTGAGTTTCTTGCAGAAAGATAGTGAGCATCTGCCCGTCCATCACTGTTCAACTGACAGTGCACTTAACACTGGCCTCCAGTTTGTAGTGTGTGGTATCTCTTGCTTAAATAGAAAGTAGGATGCCACGGCCATGTTTGTTCGAATGAACTGTGTTGTGTTTCCAGCATTCTTAGCAGCCTCATTAAGTACTTCTAAAAATTGGCTTTGAAAGTGGGCTTATAAGGCTTTCTACATGTTGATGCAGTCCAGAGTCCTGGTGTTTTGCAGCCTTTTCACGTAGTTTGTCAGCATTGGCTTTGCTGATCGGTCTGGCAAACCCAGCTCCTCCACTTTTACCAGTTATAGCATTGGGAAGCTTTCCTTCTTCGTAAGCCTTTTTGGAAGAGGTGCGCCAGTCGCCATCTTTTGTAATTTCAGTAAATGGGAACACTCTGCCCGACAAACATCGGGAACTCCCTTTAGGTTTTGGAGACACCGTTTCTTCAGTAGGTGACTGTATTTGTGCTTTGGGCTGGACGGATGAAGATACACCACTGGAACCTTCAGACGACATGTTGATATATTCTTGGTTCTTGGTGTGTTCTTCACCTGAGTTGGTTTTTGAGGCCTTTGAGTGGAAAAATTGTTGCACTGTTTTTTATCTTTTCAATTTCACTTTGACCTGCAACATATAAAAGAGATCTGAATAAATTAAATGTTTTGCTAGGATAATGCAAATTTACCATAAGGATCATGCAAATTACACCAAAACACATCACAGTTCTAGATTCCTAAAACAAATATAAATTTAAAAAAAAAATTATTTAAATTGATTTTTGAAAAGTAAGCCATGAGGGGATAAGAGGGAAGGTCCTTTCATGGATCAGTAATTGGTTAAAAGATGGGAAACAAAGGGTCGGAATAAATGATCAGTTTTCAGAATGGAGAGAGATAAATACTGGTATCCCTGAGGGGCGTGTGTGGGGGGTCTACCTCAGGCCCCATGCTTGTGAAACAAGCTGGGCCCGGATCCTGCAGCACCCGCCCCCCTGCGCTCGGGTCCTGCCCCTGTCCTGGAAATTTCTCAGCACACCCTGCCCCCACCCCGGTACAACCCTCTGCCTTTGGGAGTAAATCCTCTGACCACTGTTACCCAGATCCCTCTGCACCTGCCCTCCCACTAGCCCTCCCACTAGCCCCATAGCACGTTCTGCTGTGGGTCCCTGGGTCCTCAAGGGGGAGGGGCTGGGGCAGCAGGTAACAAACCAGCCGCTCACGGTGCTCACGGCCTGGTGCTGCTTCCCAGGTGGATCGGAACCAAGCACAGCACCGGATCTGACCCGCCCCATCATCGCCGGGGTGAGCGCGGCAGCCGCCGGCCTCCTCCTCCTCCTCATGGCTTGGATGGGAGACAGGGAAGGAAACCCGGGGGTGGGGCAGGGGCCCAGCAGGGGGCGCTCTCCCCTGGCGGAGAGAGCTGGCCCCAAAGCCCCTGGGCAGCACTTGGGGGCGCTGTGCTGCAGGGGGTGGGGGCTCAGTAGGGGGCGCTGTGGTGCAGGGAGAAGGGGAATGGGGGCTCAGTAGGGGGTGCTGTGGTGCAGGGGGCTGGGACCTGTCTCTAGGGTATCCAGGCTCAGCAGCTGGAGGGGGCAGGGCTCTCCCTGGAAGAGCAGTTGTGGGGGAGACTCCCTCCTGGGCCCCCCATCCTAGCAGCCCCATAGGGCTGGCGGCCTGGGCCCGGGGCCATGATCTGAAGCCAGCCCCTCACCGGTGGATTTGTCTCTGTTCCATAAACGCCCCCATGGGTGAAGGGAAGGAGCTGGATGTCTGGGTCAGTGCCCTCCACTCCTCAACCCTCCCCCCAGCACCACTGCACCATCCAGACTCCCCCCGCCCCGCCATCCGGCCTTGCAAAGATCCCACCAGAGCCATGTTCTGACACTGGCCCCCCAGACTCTGCCTGCCCCCCCTGTACCCCCTCAGGGCAGACACCGGAGCTGGGGATGAGCAACAGGGCTCCCCCCTGAAAAGGGCGGGAGACCCAAAACACAGAGAATAAGAGCCTGACCCTGCACCCCCCAAACTCTCCTTGACCCCCTCAAACCATCCCACAAACGTTTGCATTTGTCTGAGATTTGTGGAGGGTCAGCCAAATTCCATGGGGGGCAGGTGCTGGGCGGGGGGATTTCCCTGATCTCTGCCCCATGGGGCTCTGTGGGCTGGAGTGGGTGGGTGGATGGTGTTGCTGGATTCCCTGGGGGGCAGGGGGAAGAGCAGCTCTCGGGAGCCCCCTGCTGGACAGGATAGAGCGTGTCAGAGCAATTGTGCATGGGGAGGGGTTGGGGGAGCATCGCTGCCCCCTGACCCACACCGGTGTCTCTCTCCCCTCCCAGCCCCAGGAGCCCGACCCCAGCGCCGAGGGATTCACCTACGCCCAGCTGGACCGACAGGCGCTGCAGGCCAAGCGGAGGGACCCGGACCCTGCCCCCGAGCCCCTCCTGTACGTCACCATCAACATCAGCAGGGGGCCCGACGGGCAGAACCTCCAGGGTGGGTGGGCGCCCCCCACCCACCCCCATAGCTTGAACCCAGGGGGAGTCATCGGAGCAATGGGGCAGGGAGCATCGGCCACCACAGGGTGATCCCCCCGACAGAGAATGGGCTCAGTTTATAGCCCCCCCGTAGCCCTCCCTCCAGCTGGTGCTGCCCCACTTGGCCCCATGGGTGGGGGGCCAGGGGGTCTCAGCACTGGGAGGGGGAGGGGACATGCCGAGGCGGCTGTTTGTGTTATTTTGCATTGTGTTAATCTTCAGATTTGTAATAAACACAGAACCACAAACCAACCTGTGACGTTCCCCTCGTATTATCTGGACCATTGATCTGCTCGGTCACTCCAGTCCTCGGCTCCGGGATCCAGCCTCACCCTGCCCTGCTGTGAGACCCACATTCCCGGGCTGTTCCCACTCAGCCTCTGGCGTGTGAGCTGCTCCCAGCCACGGAGCGAGCACTTTGGGCAGCCGCTGCCTGGACTGTGCAACCGAAGGACGCCAGCCGATATCTCCGGCCCCAGACACCCCCCAAGGAACCTCCATCTTGCAGTGCCCAGCTACGCATGCTGGACGCCGCAAGCATCTATGAGTGTCAGTGGGGCTCCCGTGGCTCCAGCCTGACGCCTTGGTGAATAGACGTGCACCGAGTGTTACTAGCCCCCCGCGTCCTCCTCCCTTCCCTGGTGTCTCCCCTCACCTGCCATGGGGGAGCCTTCAGCCTCCGCGCTCTCACACTCCACTGAGGGACTGGGACACCGGGGGAGTCTCATCCTTTCAGAGCAGCGGGGTTTTCTCTCAGTTTGGACCAGCAGCTTCAATTCAGGTATCAATTCAGTTCACTAACGACAGACAATATTTCCTTTGTTTAAGAACTCAGATTTAAATGCAAAACATTTTTGATAAATACTTTTCTTATGCTTTTCTTTCTGGCTCTGCCGCGGCCTTGCTGTGTAACCACCTCTTGCTTCTGACCTCTATTTTCACCACCTCTGTTCGGGATAGAGACACTTCTCTAACTTTTTTTAAGGTCAGGCTTGACAAAGCCTTGGCTGGGATGATTTAATTGGGGATTGGTCCTGCTTTGAGTAGGGGGTTGGACTAGATGACCTCCTGAGGTCCCTTCTAACCCTGATATTCTATGATTCTATGATTCCTAGCAGTAGTGTGATTTGAGTAAGTCATGAGCGTTAGACACCTTTGAACTCAAAAGGACAATGGGTGATTGTTGTTTGCGGCAAGAATCCCTAGTGATTTCCTGCTTCTCCCCCATCCAAAGCCAATGCCACATCTTTGGGTTTGGAATCAACTATTGGAAATTGTCAGTGTCCCTCAGTCTCCTACTGCCTTCAATTCTTCCTTGGATTTAGAGGCTTGGCTGCTAACAGGACTGGAATTTGTTACTGGGTTCCTGGCTGTTCCTAGTCAATGAGGGTCTCAGTCTGGCCTCCAAAATTCGGAATCCCAGAACTAGCCATCAGGCTGGATTGATTTAAACCATTGATTTTAATCCGGTTTTACAGTTGTACCTTTTAGTTTAGTTTTAGTTATTTTCCTAATGATTGGTTGATCCTCATTAGCTGTGAACCATTCAAAAGGTTGATTTGCAACTAAATACAGTCTTTACACTTTTTCTTTTGCTAACCCTGATGGTAAACTATCTCTATTCACGTTTATTTAAGGAGTTATATGGAGTAATTTACATTTCTTCAGTCTAATTTTGACATGTTTATTACGTTGGAAAATGGCTAATGATGCATTCATTTCCTCGACGATGGTGATATTTTTACTTCCGATTTGTCCAAGCCCTGTTTGGATGGAAATTCAAATGCACTCAAATGTACAGAAACAGCCTTTTCAATGTGTTTGTTAGTTAAATAAAACTACCTTAAATGTGCTGAATACATAATAACAAAACCGTGGTTCCCACTTAAACCTAACTGATGTAAGAAGCCTGAGCTGGAGCCTTGTGAGGTCTCCGGTAATTCAGCAACCCACCCATCGCTCGCTCACTCCACTAACCCTGATCCTCAATCCTAACCCTGCCGCCTGCCTTGGTCATCTCTCCCCTTGAAACCCGCAGGTCGACTCGTTCTAACCAATGGGGCTGAATTATGCAAATCACCTGGGGAGAGCTGGCACTGACTGGCTGAGTTAACTCTGATGTCACAAAGCGCCTCCGCCCACAGCACCAATTTAATGGGCAGGGTGCCGAAAATCAAGCTTTTCTGGGGTTGCCGTTTTCCAATTGTCACCAAAACCAACAAGGTTCTTCCCGCCGACGCCCAGGAATTTTGGAATCAAATTAATGGAGTCTTCAAAAATGATCGTGTTCCAGACAGACAAAGAAACGCCTTTGAACTGAGCGTTCGGCCTCGCTGCACTCAGCCAACAGGGACCTGAGTAAGAACCCCAAGCTCAGCCCAGCGGAGCAGAGACCCTCATCCGGAAGAGGAGCAGCAGAGAGAAATGAGACCAGAGAAGAGAAAAGACAGGAGGAAGGGAAGTAAAGGCAAGCGAAAAAGGACAATTTCCAAACGCCCCAGTGAATCATAGATTCCAAGGCCGGAAAGATCCACTCTGATCATCTCATCCGATCTTCTGTATTACATGGGCCAGGGAACATCTCTCAAATTTTAGAAATGCCAGTTATAGAGGATCCATCACAACCCTGGGTAAATTGTTCCAAACCCTGTCAGTTAAAAATATTCACCTTCTTTCCAGTCTGAATTTGTCTAGCTGAATTTGTGAGATCTTCTTATCCCTGTGTCTGCCAAAGTGAAGAGCCCACTAGGCAGTATTTGTTCCCTTATGCTCATCCCTTAACCTTCTCTTTGTTCAGCTAATTAGATCAAGCTCCTTGAGTCTATCATTCTTAGGCAGGTTTTCTATCCCTTAATCATTCTTGTGGCTCTTCTCTGAACCTTCTCCAATTTACTGGCATCCATCTCAAATCGTGGAAACCAGAACTGGACACAATATTCCAGTAGTGGTCACACCAGTGCCAAATGCACCTCTCCACTTCTTGCTGAGATTCTGCTATGTATGCATCCAAAGATCGCATTTGCCATTTCAGCCAAAGTGTCCCACTGGGAGCTCCTGGTCAGCTGATGAGCAAACATGACCCCAAGTCTTTTTGAAGGGTCACTGCTTCCCAGGATGGAGCCCCCCCATCTTGTACATATAGCCTAGATTTTTTGTTCCTAAAGGTATAACTTTACATTTGGACATACTAAAATGCATGTTGCTTGTGCTCAGCTTCCCAAACAATCCAGATGGCTCTGTATCAATGACGTGTCCTATTTGTTATTTACCACTCCCCCAATCTGTCTGTCATCCCAAGGTTTTATCCGTGATGATTTTATATTTGCTTCCAAGTCACTGATCAAAATGTTAAATCGTGTTGGGCCAAGAACCGATCCCTGCAGGACCCGACTAGAAAGACACCTGTGCGATAATGATTCCTCATTTACAATTACATTTTGAGACCCATTAGTTAACCAGGTATTAAGGGGCAGATTGCTAGGTGGGACATTTTCCTGCCAACTTACCTTGTGTTTTCCGAGCTAGCGCTTGGCGGGCAATGTTTGGATCGGACTGAAATGTTCCAACCCTCACTGAGAATCTTACCTTCTCCACAGGGGGTGTCTGCTTTCTACAGAATCAAGCTGGAAGGGAGAAATCACCCAAAGAAGCTCCTCCTTAGCACTCGGGGGCGTGAACACAAATCCTCCAGGAGAGACGGCGAGAAGGAGGCTTGCTGCAGCAAGCACCAGGCGTCTCTGAGGTTCCCCCGCCCTACCCCCCTGTACTGCATGTCTGATGTCACGGGAGCTCTGTGAGGTCACAGCCGCCTCACCCCCTTTGCCCAATAGGCTGCGTTCCTGCCGAAGGCCCTTGTGATGTCACTGCCACGCCCACCTCTCCCTTGCAGGGCTGGGGTCTGCCCCTGGCCAGCCTGTTTGAGTGTCTCAGCTACTTCCCCAGATCACCCCACTCGCTCACGATTGATTGTAGGGAACAAGCAGACGAAGCAGTGAAACCGCAGGATCTGTTCCTGCTCCCGCACACTTCATATAGTCCTAGATTTGTAGGCCTGACGTGGCCACCATTTGATCTGCTAATCTGCCCTGTATTTCACAGGCCAGGAAGTTTCACCCACTTACCCCCATATTAAGCCCAGTCGCTCGTGTTTCACTGAAACACGCCTTCCAGACAGACACCCCGTTGCGGTGTGAGGACATCAGGAAACAGAGAATCCACCACTTCCCTTGGTAATTTGTTCCAGTGGTTAATCAGCCTCACTGCCTTGCTTCTGATTTGAATGTCTGGCTTCAACTTGATGGGGACAGTGGGGCATGGCCACTAGGTAACTCGAGGGGGTGGAAGACCACGAATGTCGATGAAGGCCCCTCGCACGAGGCCCAAGTGTCCTTGGCCCCCCCACCTGGAGGCACTCGCAGCAGTTGTGCGTACTAGGCCCAAGTGTCCTTGGCCCCCCCGCCTGGCCAAGGACACTTGGGCCTAGTGCGAGGGGGATTCATTGACACTCATGGTCTTCCATCCCCTCGAGTTACCTAGTGGCCATGCCCCAGTGTCCCCAACAACTACCCCCTTTTTTGAGAACACTTAACAGCCTTGGCTTTGAGTTTTTTCACTTGGGCTACTTATTTTTTTATAATAGGATTTTGCATAAGCACTTTGTGATAGCCCTGAAGAGAAGGACTTATTAACTTTTGCAAAAGGGCCCTGACACATGAGACTGCACAGCATAATACCAGTAATACAAGCAATACAGGAAAGAGAAGTTTCAATAACAAGTTAAATAAACCTCCAAGCCAAAACAACAAACCCCAGCCTGAAAACAAGGTTTGCAACCAATCGCTCTCGGGGGCAGTATAGGCAACCTGTGCTCCGGCTCGGGCATGGGCCTCAGCCTGTACCACCTTTTCATAGATCTCATAACTGCTATCATTTACAGATACACAACATCGGGGCCCAACGGGGGCACAACCCCCCCCTTGGGATGCCAAGAGATAGTCCAAAGCCAGCCTGTTTTGGAGGGAAAACGTTCTGAGCTGCTGTATTTTTTTATTTAATGTTTTTAATGCTGATTTTAAATTATTAACCAAGTTTTTTAATTTTAGGGCTATTTTTTTAAGTATTATTTGCAGCCTTACAGTATAGCAGCCTATGCATGCCATGGCTGGCCTGGTAAACAGTGGCGCTATTCCCAGTACAGAGCACCCTACAAGCTTCTTGGTTGTGAGGGAATTTTTTATATTGTCCTTTAATGCCGTAGTTAGTCGCCACAGGGTTTTTTTTTTGTGACTTAACAGAGGTGTTTCGGGCATTTTTAATTTTTTTTTTGGGCAGTGCAGCAGTTATTGACAGGTGAGGAACTCCATGAGCTATATAACAGCTGCCTGTCCAGTAAGCTTTTCGGCCACATACAAAATAGTGACCCTGTAGGGCCCAGTAAGGACTATTTCTTAATGGGATTCCTGGGATATTTAAGGCTGCTTTGGCTGCTTTTTCAAACAGTTTATATGCCCCTAAGGGGGCATCCCATCCTTCTGATTGGGTACAAGGGGGGGTGTTTTTAATTGTGCCATTCAAATTATACTTGCTATAGGGACCACTACAAACCCACCATTGGCTTGCTACATTGGAGATATTAACTGGACGGCAAGTTATATTTTTAAACTTTTTTTTTTGTGGTAAGATTATTTGTAAGAGTTTCCCTAAAAGGGGAGGAACCATGACATCCACACTGCTGACCTTTTTTTTTTGGTTTTTATTTAATATTTATTAGCCCATTGTGTAATAACACAGGAGCTTTTTCCCACAGGATGCCCATAGTGATCAGATTGGTTTCGGGTAAAACATAACACTCCCTCAGTGATCAGGTTTCAGAGTAACAGCCGTGTTAGTCTGTATTCGCAAAAAGAAAAGGAGGACTTGTGGCACCTTAGAGACTAACCAATTTATTTGAGCATGAGCTTTCGTGAGCTACAGCTCACTTCATCGGATGCATACCGTGGAAACTGCAGCAGACTTTATATACACACAGACAATATGAAACAATACCTCCTCCCACCCCACTGTCCTGCTGGTAATAGCTTATCTAAAGTGATCATCAAGTTGGGCCATTTCCAGCACAAATCCAGGTTTTCTCAGTGAATACTGCAACCGAATACTCCTGGTCCTGATAGGTGGCTTGCTGTAAAGAGGTCTTATTCCAGAATGGCGAGTCCGTTCTTTTTTGCTCTTTGGTGGTGGCTAATTCTGCTAGGGTCAGGGGCAGCATGTCAAGGGGCATTCCCGTTCTGGGGGACAGTGGAGTCGGAGCACACACCCAGCAATCAGTCTGGTTTGTTAAAGTAGCAACATGGTGCGCAAGCAAAACAAAGGAGTTATGCTCCCGATATGCACAGTTTGGAAATAACAATACAGAGAATAACAAAGTTACCTAATTAATTATTACCAGAGTCTTCCCAACCCAGGGTCTCCAGTACCTGGGTGGGCCCATTTTAGCATTAAGGTGCCCGCTATTTGTGTCTTTTAAACAGTAGCTTTAGCCCGAGATCGTCACTAGATGAGGAGTTGGTTGGACGGTCCACTGTTCTGCTGACGAGGGGGTGGGTACTGCCTTCAGACGAGAGTGATGGATCCAGTTCTTGTGTCCCTCGATCTTTGCCGCTGTATGGGAGGTCAGCAGGACGGTATAGGGTCCTTTCCACTTTTCCTGGAGAGGCTCATCTTTCCAGGTAAGAACAAGCACGGAGTCGCCGGGCTGTAAGGAGTGGACGGGAGAGTCCAAGGGGAGAGGCTGGGAATCCTTGGTATACCTGTGAAGAGACAAGAGAACAGCAGACAGGGAACACATATACTGTGACAAAAAACCATTACCCAGCTCCCATTCCCCTGACAGAACCGGGGTGCCATTCATAGGCCATGCCCTTCCAAACATAATTTCAAAGGGACTGAGCCCTAATCTACCCTTAGGGAGAACGCAGATATGGAGTAGGACAAGGGGCAAAGCATCAGGCCATCGCAGTGAGGCTTCTTGGCACGCTTTTGAGAGATGCCGTTTAAGGGTCTGATTGGTCCGCTCCACGACCCCACTGGCTTGTGGTCTCCAGGGCGTATGGAGTTTCCAGGGGATCTGTAAGGCATGTGAGATGCTTTGAATGGTTTGTGACGTGAAATGTGTCCCGTTGTCAGATTCCATCCACAGGGGGAGTCCAAAGCGAGGAATGATCTCCTTAACAAACTTGAGGGCCACTGTCCTGGCAGTGCAGTTACAGCATGGGAAGGCTTCTGGCCGTCCGCTGAACCGATCCACTATGACAAGGAGATATTTGAACCCTTGAGTCCGGGGAAACTCGGTAAAGTCTATTTGCCACACTTGTCCGGGGCCCGGAGTGGGTTCTAGGGCAGCTGGTGGCACAGGATGTCCCGGTCGGGGGTTATTCTTTTGGCAGACTAAGCAGTCCGCCTGTACCTGGGCAGCCAGGGGTCGGAGTCCGGAAGTGATAAAGTATTTTCCCATTAGCTGGATAAGTGCTTCCCTGCCAGCATGAGTGGTTTGATGTAGTTTCTGCAGCACAGGCTGGATCAGGCCCTTTGGTAAGAGGACCTTCCCTTCTGGGGAATGGAGCCATCCCTCCTTTTCCCGGAGACCGAGTTTGTCAGTTAGCTGTCTCTCCTCCCCGGAGTACTGAGGGGTTGGAAGCTCCCCTACTGATGGGATAAGGGCATGCATATGGGCGTTCTCAGCCTGAGGGGATGGCAGGGTGGCAGCATGCTTAGCCTCTCTATCTGCCCGGGCGTTACCTCTGGCCACATCTTGATCCTCCCTTTGATGGGCTTTACAGTGTACCCCCGCCACTTCCGAGGGGAGTTGTACGGCTTCTAGGAGCCGGAGGATTTGGGGCCCGTACTTGACTGGGGAGCCTTGGGCTGTCAGCATTCCCCTTTGCTTCCACAGGCCAGCATGAGCATGCAGCACACCAAAAGCATACTTTGAATCAGTAAAAATGTTGACCCGCTTTCCTTTTGACAGTTCAAGTGCACGGGTCAGGGCTATTAGTTCGGCAAGCTGGGCAGAGGTCCCAGCAGGCAAACCTTCAGCTTCCACAGTGTCATGGAGGGTCACAACAGCATAACCCGCCCTCCTTTGCCCATCTATTACAGTACTGCTACCATCAGTGTACCACTCAATCTGCATTTGGGAGAGGTACATCCTTTAAATCCGGACGGCTGGAGTACTGGGCATCTATGATCTCTAAACAGTCACCTTCCTGTTCCTCTGTCTCTGGCAAGAGGGTGGCTGGGTTAAGGGAGGGGCAAGGCTGTAAGGTGACTTCAGAGTTCTCTAACAGCTTAGCCTGGTACCGAGCAATCCCAGCCTGGGTGAGCCAAAGCCCTCCCTTTGCATCTGATAAGACTCGGACCATATGGGGAGTATAGATTTGCATAACCCCTCCCAATGTTAGCTTCTCAGCTTCCTCAAGCACTAGGGCAGTAGCTGCGACCGCCCGTAAACATGCCGGCCAACCCTTTGCAACCTGATCCAGTTGCTTAGAAAAATAAGCCACAGGACGTCTCCATGCTCCTAACAGCTGTGTGAGCACTCCTAGGGCCACCCCCCTTCATTCATGTACATACAATTGAAACAGCTTAGAGAGATCCGGCTGGCCCAGAGCCGGGGCTTCCATCAATTTCCTTTTCAAGATTTTAAATGCCCTGTCAGCCTCTGGGGTCCAATAGAAGGGGTCATGATCCGCTCCTTTTACACAGTCGTACAGGGGTTTAGCCCACAGTCCAAACTCTGAGATCCATATCCTGCAAAAGCCTGCCATACCCAGAAATGCCCTGAGCCGCTTACGATTACTTGGGGTAGGAACTTGACAGATAGCTTCCTTTCTTTCGCTTGAAAGCTGACGCTCCCCTTGCTTTAGCTGTAACCTAATCCCTCTCTACCTCAGACAACAGGGTTCTCAGGAGGATATTACAGTCGTTTCAATCCGGCTTGTGACTACTGAGGCACCCCTCAAAGACTGAAATAAACCAGCTTGGGTTCATTGAGAATTTCCCAGCCTGTGTTTTAAAAGCTGCTAGGTCTATGGGATTGAATGGCACATGGGTGTAAACTTGCATAGTGGTAGCCTGACGTCCGTGTGCCCCTGGGCAAGCCACAACAGTCTCGGTAATTAAAGGATAGAGTCCCACCGAGGGGGCAATCTCTGTAACCCGAGGCATCCTACCCTTTTAAGGTGGGAGTGTGGGAGCCGAAGGGGACACCGGCTCTGCCATTACAGTGGGGGTGGGGGTCTGGGGACTAACATTAGCTGCTACCGAACGAGTCGGAGTCAAATTACAGCTCTGCAGAATTACAGCTTTGTTTTATTTTTTAAAGCCATAAACGCTTGTGCATACAAATGTTCATTCCATTTACCTGTTTACTGACAAAACAAAACTAATTGGAGGATCGTATTATAATTGATTGACCCTCCCGGTGGCCACCGTTCCTGGTCCTCTAGCCAATATTGAGGCCAGTCTACTGTACAAAACCTTTTTAATTTGCTTTTTGTTATTGGATTTGATTTAAACACTTTTCAGTTTGCTAGAATGCATTCTAAGGGCGTACACTGTGCCCTGCCTCCTGAGCTCTGTCCCATACCTACAGGGCAACTCTGGGCATCCCCACGTTCCAACAGAGCATACAGTCCGGATTTCAAAAGGTTCCTACCTTATCCAAGGGACCGGTTCCCCACCATTGCCTGTAGCTACTCCTCCCCTATGTCCAAGGGACCGATTCCTCACCGTCGCCCACAGCTGCTTCTCCACTATACAAATGCGTTGCACCATTGTGCCCTCCGGGGTCGATCAAATCGCGTCTCCTCCAAGGCCCCCGATGAACTCACCAGTGCGCGCTGGGTGTCGGTTCTTGCCGCAATCCTCAACCTCCAGGAGGGGTCCGGGCAAGGCTAAATAGCAGCCTCGTCGCCAACCCAGGGACGCCAAAAGCTGTTGCCAGCACCCAGTGCCAGAGGCGAACAACAGCAGGGGTTCGTTACCCGGTATGCGTCACCCAATTATCACAACGGAGTGGAGGGGCAGAAAAGTTTATTTTCAGCTGCAAACAAGGTACAGGGAGAATAGAATCTCAAATCCTGCACACCGAGCAGGACGTTACACAGGCTTTTATACATTTTTTTCTTAGCATATTTATTTAATAGCAAGCTGCCCTAAGTATTCATATAGCCAGCCAATTTAGTTACCAGCTAGTGCCCTTATTTTTTGTACTATTTGTTAAACTATACATAAAGCTGCTTTATTCAGCATTGTTTTTTTATATTTGCCTTGTTTGGCCTTGTTTAGTTTCAGGCAGTCTGACTCTGCAACATATTGTTGCAGATCCTTAGCATAACTGCTGCAAGTGCCTCTAGGTGGGGGAGCCAAGGACACTTGGGCCTAGTGCGAGGGGGCTTCATCGACACTCATGGTCTTCCATCCCCTTGAGTTACCTAGTGGCCATGCCCCAGTGTCCCCAACAGCAGCTTGCTATTGGGTAAGTATGCTGAAGAAAGGATGTATAAAAGACTGTGTAACTTCCTGCTTTGTGTGCAGGATTTGAGGTTCTATTCTCTCTGTACCTTGTTGTGACTCCTGAGCTGGGCCTCCCGGTCACCAGGTCACCAGTCGCTGGGGTCTCCATTCTCCAGGCCATTGGCCGGGGTCCCAAGTTCCGTCGCCGGTCCCCTGTACCAACAAACTCCCTCTCCCATCACCACGTTACACCCGTAACACCCAGGGAAACTGAATCCCACCCCCTCTGCATGCAAACCATTGAAAATAAAACAAGAAAAAAACCAAGACCCGCCCCCCCCCACTTCATCACAGAGCCTTCAACCAAGTGTCCCCGAATGGTGAAATTATTGGAAGGCCCTGGCTCATATACTCACCATCACCTGGCTGTGTCTTCTGTTTTGTGTGCAAATTGTTTTCTCTGAACAGCACATCTGCCCTAGCTACGAGAGGATTTGATTCAGAGGCTCACGTGGGCAGACTTGGGGAACATGGAAGTTCTACTGAGCTCCAACGAGCTCTCATCCCTTGTGTAAATGCGTTTATCGAAAACTCGAACCCTTGATAAACAGACAGCAGGTGGCTGTATTAAAGAAAGAAATTAGTGGACAGAAGTGTTGAAGCGAGTCGTACGGGAATGCGGGTCAGGGCACAACATCGTATCTGTCATCACCAATCTGTGAAAGGTTCGCCACACTCATGGCTAACAAGGTAAAGCAGGACACTGTGGATGAGCTAATACCGGCTATGTAGTTTTCCTTCCGTGTTGATTCCACACCGGATATTAGCCATACTGATCAGCGGACATTTACGGTGGGCTATGTGCTGAGTAACTGCACATCTGTAGAACGCTTCTTGAATCTTGTTCCAGTTATATCGCACACAGGTCTTCATCCGTTTAATGGTATCCGTGAAACCCTAAGGAATGAACTAAATATCAGTCTAAAGGACTGCAGAGGTCAACCATACGACAATGCTTGTAACGTCCGGCGTTTATTCTGGTGCGCGAGCTCGGGGAATCGCAGTCGATGAGAAAGCAGTGTACATCCCCTGCGTGACCCCTGTCAAAGTCAGATTCAGGACTCACATAATTTGTCAGACCACTCTGTTTATTAGCAAAGTGCTTTGCCAATGCACCCAGATGTGAGTCCCTCTCTGAGGCTCATGCTAACTTATTTATACAGCTAAGCCAAAGCCAATTTAACATAAGAGACAAAAGGAAGCAGAAACTGACAAATATCTTATTTGCATACTAACGTTTACCAATCTCCTAGCTCAGTAGGAGCTCTAAGTTAATTAGTTTGAGGACCCATTGTCTCACACTCCTTAATGTTTCTCTTCCTGACAACTATATTTCAACAAACCTTTCAAGTCGCATTTCTTTAATGAATTATAATTTCACTATAATTCATTCTACTTTCACACCCCCCTCACTAAATCTATGTGGTGTTGCTGATGCAGAGTCATGCTCTGATGGATTTGTCCAAAAACTGTATGTTTTTTTCTCAGGTTCAACTTATCGCTGGGGCCTGTTGTGAGATTCTCTGAAAGAGGAGACATCCGAGGCCAGTAAGAGAGAACTTCTCCCAGAACGCCTCGGTGGCACAAGGTGGTCAGCTCGAGCAGATGCACTTCGCAGTTTATCATGCAACTACAAAAGCTATAAACCCGTGCTTCGGGCTTTTGGTGCAGACCCTGTGCAGAACAGTGAAAAACGAGCAGAGGCAAACTCATGAGTGGAAACCAGGGATCGGTCGGAGACTGCATTTATGACAACGTTTTGGAGTAGAGTTCTTACAAGAGTAAAGAAAACAAGTCAGCTTCTGCGGTCTGAAGCAAGGGACTTCGGCGACGCTCGCTGAGTTTGTGGCATCACAGCGGATAGTGTTGAGGAATACCAGGAAGCTGCAATCTCTTTACGTTCTCCAGCTAACTTTCAGGCAAAGCGGCAACGTCAGCCAAAGTGTGCGGCTGATGATAGCGAAGAACCTGCTGACAGGGGAAGCGAAGTTCAACGTTGAATCATTCTACACCATAATTGATTCACTTGTCAGCCATCTCAACAGACAAATTCCTGCACATTCAGAAATAAAGAACTGTCTCTGTTTTTTAACAGGTCTCCGCAGAGGCGTCCTGAGCAGAGCGGCCGGAGAGAGGGACCCCGACGCCATCGCCCCTCCCAAGGCTGAACCCCCAACCCGGGAGGAAACGGGGTCGGACTTTCACAGCAGCCGCGGCGACGCCGCCCCCCAGGACAGTCGCTAGTGTCTCCGGGGCCAGCGGGGAGACGCCCAAACCCGGGGGATTTTCCGGCTAGAGACTCGCTCCAGCGAACGGGGCCGGGGCTGGAACAAACCCCTCGTTTCACACGGCGCCTGCCACGGCTCCCTGGTTCCTGCTCTGCTGGGTCTGTCTCAGCCGGTCCCAGAAGTCACTGGGGGGTTTGCCGTGGGGCTGAGCAGGCTGCGGGCTCTGGACCCCGGCCCCGGCCCGTGTTTAACCCTGTTCAGTGTGGGGCAGGGGCTGGGGCGTGTTCGCACCTTGGGCCCTTTATTGCGTCTCCATGAACACAACAGGGCCCAGAGGGATTTAGCTGCCTGCTCTTCTGGTGCTCTCCATGGTGGGTGTTTGGGGGGAGCCAGCTGGGGGGACCCAGGAGTTTGGGGGAACTAGGTTGGGGGTGTCGGGTGGGGAGTTGAAGGGAGAGGGGTTGGGATGGGGGACAGGAGTTTGAGGGCAGACAGGCTCCCCCCCAAAGGTCAGAGCCGGGGGATAGGATTGTTTGGGGGTGTGAGGGGGGAGGGGGCAGATGGTGCCCCCAGGACGGAGCTGCCATTTCCATCCCTCGGCAGCTTCCCCTCTCACTGCCCCACTCCTGCTTCTGGGCCCTCGGTCCTGGATCCCCCAATTTCTTTCCCCTCAGTCTCCTGCCCCTACACCCCCCTCTGCCCCGCATTCCCTGATGGAGGTCAGGGGGTGTGAGGGGTAGGGGATGGGGTGGGCAGAATGGGGGAGGCAACGGGGGCATGAGACAACACAAAGGGGGGGTGAAGGGACATGGGACGGGGGCAGAACTGGGGGGATGGGACCTGATGTGGAGGACATGAAGGAACTACAGAATGTGGGGAGAGAATGGGGGAGGGGACGCAGGCCAGGGGGCAGATCGGGGGGCTGAGGGGCCCAATGGGTGAATGTCGGGGGTGGGGGGTGAAGGGCAAAGGAGCTGGGGAGCCAGAGCTGCCAGAGGGGGGGCAGTTTCTCTTGAGCTCTGTCCCTGTGTTCTTGCCTCCTACCCTTCCTGTGAGCTCTGCCCCGATCCCTGATCTGTGCAGACCCACTGCCCCGGGGATGGGCTGGGGAAGGGACACGGGGCCTTTCACCAGCTCTAATCTCTGTCCTTTTCTCAAAGCAACAGACCCCACCTCTGAACCAGAGCCAGGGAGAGAACCCAGGAGTCCTGGCTCCCAGGCACCCCCAGCCCGCAATCACTAGACCCCACTCCCCTGCCAGAGCTGGGGTATATAACAGGGCAGGTGCCGGCCATCAGGTTCACACAGAGTTTCACTGGCAGTAGCAGAAACAGGATTCGAGCACCGGCTCTAGGCAGACTTCCCCTTTCGCGGATTTATCGGGGGCTCCTTTAACAACTCAGGATCTACATTTACCCCTCCCTCCCCCGCTCACGGGGGCCAGATCCCTCTCCTGCTCTGGGCTGCTGCTCCAGGGAGGTTGGATGGGTTTGTTGGAAAAGCTCAGGGCAGCCTGGGCACCTCTTGACACCTTCTGAGATTCCTCCGTTCCCAGCTGGTCCCTAGACCGGGCAGCTCCCATGTGGGGCTGGGAGGTGATGGGGTGGGTGGGGGGACCAGGCAGCTGCAGGAGGGCGTCACGGAGTCCCTGGGCGATGCTCTGGATCTGCTCCCCATGAAGCCAGGCAGGACTCTGGGGAAGTCTCCTCTCTGGGAGCAGCCTGTCTGCAGGACACACAGCTCTCCCGGCTCCACCTTCCTGGGTCTGACCTCGGAGCATTCAGCCTCCTCTGCCCCTCCGTGCGCTTCTCACAGTGAGTCCGCTCAGGTGGGGCTCCTGGGGAAGCCAGAGGGTCCTGCCCCCCAACTCCGCAGTCAGATGTGACTCTCAGACAGCCAGTAAAACAGAGGTTATTAGACGCGACAGGAACATGGTCTAAAACAGAGCTTGTAGGTGCAGAGAACTGGACCCCTTAGCTGGGTCCATTTTGGGGGGCAGTGAGCCAGACAACCATGTCTGCCCTTCACTCCATGTCTCCAACCAGCCCCAAACTGAAACTCCTTCCAGACCCTCCTCCTCTGGGCTTTGTCCCTTTCCCGGGCCAGGAGGGCACCTGAGTCCTTTGTTCTCCAACCCTTTAGCTCTCACCTTGCAGGGGGGAAGGGCCCAGGCCATCACTGGCCAGGAAACAGGGTGCTGGCCATTCTCTGTGTCCAGACCCCTGCACACACCTGCCCTCTAGGGCTCTGCAATGATCATACACCCTTATCCCACCCCCTAGATACTTAAGAACTGCGTAGGGGAAACTGAGGCACCCCCACACTATTCAGAGGAAACATTAAGAACAGTCCCACTTCGTCACAGAGGGGATGTGGTTTGCTGGGCGTGGCAGGGAGCCGGCTTTGCTCTGACTGTGGTAGATTTGGGCTGGAGATTGCAGAGAAACCATCTGATGGGAAGAAAGGGGCCGAGCGCATCACTGGCTTCCTGGGGCTGCAGCCCCCGGCGCAGTTCCTCATTCCGCTCGCACTCGGGCCTCAGGCTCAGTGGAGCTCAACTCCGGGGTGTTGGTGGCAGCGCTGAGGGCCCCCACTGCCCCGTCATGGCGTCTGCTCTCACCGTCCTCTTCTTTGGTGAGTATCGGAGACAGCCAGGGCATGTGCCCATGGTGGGGATCTGAAACCAGGGCATGTGCCCATGAGGGGGGTGGAGATCTGAGACCAGTGCACGTGCCCATGGTGGGGGTGGGGATCTGAGACCAGGGCGTGTGCCCATGGGGGTTGGGGGCGGTGGGTCTGAGACCAGGGTGTAGGATCCAGTTGCTCTGGGATCTGGTCACTAACGAGCCATCTCCTCTCCAGGCTGCTGGCTGACTGGGCACAGCGGGGCGTGGGGAGGTGAGTATCAGTCTGAAGGGAGGACAGTAACATCAAGGATGGGGAGGGAGGTGGGGTGGGGAAAAGAGGAACTAAGCCCTGAACCTTCCCCCAGATTCAACCCAAATTCCCCCTGTGAGCTAAGACCCAGCCCCCTTCTCCTGTGCCGAAGTCCCCCCCCCACACCCCCCGGGCTGACCCCTTGGAGTAACTAGATGCCAAATCTTGCTTCCGGGGTCTGATGAAGCAGACGGGAACAGTCCCCTGGTTCAATGTCCTGCCCCCACAGGCTGTGAGGATCGTGGAGAGGTGGGGGGGCGGCACGTGGATTTATTTCAGCTCATACAAACGCTAATAGGGCCCATCTGTGGGCTCTAGATCCCCTCAGGGTAACCAAAATGTTCACAGTCAGTGCAGCCGTGGGGAAGAACCCCCCAGATCCACCCCCACCCCCAGATCCACCCCCAACAGCTCCCTCCCCTGCACTCACAGCCCCCCGCGTTCCCAAGGACTGGGGAAAGGTGGGTCTTGTGTGACTCCCACTGGTCACAGACTCTATTTCCAACCCCAGGGCGGGGGGCAGAGCTGCAGGGGTCCCACTGGTCAGGCTCCCTGGCTGGCCTCAGGTGGGGCCGGGGGGTGGGGGTGGGGCGGTGATCTCTTTTGCAGCCAGGTCCTGAGCTACGTATGGGTGAACCCCCTGCCCCCAGGCCCCAGGGGCAGGCAGTGCCATCCCTGGTAGGGGACAGACTCCTAGAGAGGCTGAATGATGGATGGACTCAGTTGGGGTGGGGGGTGGGGGGCTGTGTCTCTCCTGTTTGACTCCTGTCTCTTCTTGAAAGCAGGGCGTGAATTTCTCAAACCCACTGTCTGGGTGAGCCCCAGCCGGGTGGTGGCGCTCGGGGGAAGCGTCACCATCCGCTGTGAGGGTTCATACCCGGGCTGGGAGTTCTTTCTGCGTAAAGCTGGACACCCTGACCGGCAGCTGCAGATGGTGCCTGATGGGACCGTGGCTGAATTTCCCATCCCCAGTGTCGGCTGGGAAGATGGAGGGACCTACACCTGTGACTATCGCTCCATGACGGATCAGAATTGCTGCTCATATCCCAGCGACCCCGTTGAGATCATTGTAGGAGGTGAGGGAGGGGCCCGGCTCAGCGGCCCGGCTCCCAGCCCCAAACCCAGCCAGACCCTCAGGGTCTCTGCACCAATGGGATGCTCAGAGCCAGGCTCTGCCCTGAGCCCTGGGCCCAGCAGAGCGGACGTGGGGAGCCGGGGATGGAGTCACTGGCGGGTTCCCAACCAGGGAGGAGAAGCAGCCACTGGAGATCTGGGGCAGTGGAAGAGGGGATCCCTGCCTCCAGGGGGAGCTGCAGAGCAGGGGGGCTTTTTCCAGGTAACACATCAGTTACGGGGTGATGGGCGGAGCTGAAGGTTATAAACCTCAGTGGATAGTAGAGACTTGCACAGTCCCCTACAAGTCAGTGGTGGTACTGAGCATAGAACCCAGGAGTCCTGGCCCCCATCCGCCCTGCTCTCACTGACTAGACCCCATTCCCCTCCTAGAGCTGGGGAGAGAACCCAGGAGTCCTGGCTCCCAGCCCCCCCAGCAGAGAAGCCAGGGCGTGAATGGACCCTAGAGACTGGACTGGCCTGTCACCCGCTAGGGAGCAGAGCTCTGGCCCCCAGGGGCTGGGGTTGCTCCGTGTCTCATGCTGTTAGCCCAGGGCTCAGAGGAAACTCTGGGCCCCTGTGGAAAGGCATCCAGGAGCCCGTCCCCAGGGCTGCCGGGTCTGACCCCCACGGAGGCCGCGTGGTGAGGACGGGTCCCAGGACTGGGTGACGGGGCCTGCGTCTCACGTCCTGTCTGCTTCCCCCTGCAGAGCCCAGCTACCCCAAACCCAGCATCTCCCTGAGCCCCAGCGGGGGGGTCTCCCTGGGGGGAGCCGTGTCCGTCTGGTGTTGGGGGCAGCGCCAGGGCGTGCGGTTCGTGCTGAACAAAGAGGGACGCCATTTCCCAGCTGTGGATTCGAGTGGGTCTGGGGCTGTGTTTTTCATCAGCAACGTGAGCCGGGAGCACGGCGGGAGATACAGCTGCTCCTATCACAGCAGATCGGGGTCAGCCGCCGCGTCGTCCCCCAGCGACCCCGTGGAGCTGGCGGTGAGAGGTGAGGGGCCCGGCTCGGTGTCCCCGTTCCCAGCCCCACCCCCAGCCAGACCCTCACGGGGGCTCGGTGCCAATGGGACCCTCAGAGCCAGGCTGTGCCCTGAGCCCTGACCCCGCAGTGGGGACGCCCAGCCGGGGAGCGGGGACGGAGTCACTGGGGGGTTCCCCAGCCAGGGGGGAGCAGCAGCCCCTGGGGACTCGGGGCAGGGAGGCAACTTTAACGCTGCTCCTTGTGCGTAGGAACCGTGAGTCGCTATTTAATCCCGTGATGGCATCCCCTCTGTTCTCCAGGCCCCAGCCGGGGCTGAATGAGGCAGGGGCTGCAGGAGAAGTGGTGGCTTGTTGGACACGTTGCTGGGCTGGGACCCAGGAGATCTGGCCCAGCTCCTGGCGCAGCCACAGACTCTGTGTGATGGGAGCGCATTAAGGTGTACAAAAGTAGCCCCAAGACCGGAGAAGCTCTGTCCCCATGCCCCGGCCCCGTGGCGCAGCGGGGAGTGAGGGCTCCCCCAGTCCTGAGGCCGTGGCAGGTAGCCAGAGCTCCTCCCGTCCTAGGGCCGCAGCGGAGGTCCTGGTGTTAAGGCTTCCCCTGCCTCCCCCACTGTGCTTCTGCAGGGGACCAGGGTCAAGGTGCTTGGTCTTCCCCCATCCTGTTGGCCCGGGGGCCAGGGCTCTGGGGCCCCCCACTTTCCTGGGGCCCCTGGGCACGAGCCCCGTAGGCCCAGTGGCTGATCCACCACTGGTCGCGGAGGGTGGGGGGCGATCTCTGAGTCGGTGTTTCAGCCCCACCCCGTACCCCGACAGACGCTGGTTTTATTCCCGCAGGGGGAATCAACCTGACCCTGCCTGGAGCGGCGCCGGCTCCCACCCAACCGGGCAGCGTGGGGCCAGGTACTGGGGCCGGCGGGGAATCTACTGAGTCACAGATTATGGGGCAGCTTCCCTCACTGGTTGCCCAGGGGTGGGGATGGAGTCTGTTCTCAGGGGCAGTGACTCCCCCCTCCCCCACCAACCGATTTGGGAGGGGAGCGAAGCCTCCTGCTCAGACACGAACCTGCCGCTAACGGGGTAGCCAGAGGCTGGGCCCATCAGTAGCCGTGGGGGCACGGTGACCTGGAGCCCCCCACGAAGCAGCCAGGAGCAGCCAGCATGGGAGGCGGGATACCGGGCTAGATGGGCCCATTGGCCTGAGTCGGTGTGGCCATGAGGAAGGGGGTGAACTGCCATAGAAATGACGGCCAGCCTGGATCAGACAGGGCCCGCTAGCGCCATGCTGGGGCAATGGGGCCAGCCCTGACTGATGGGGAGAGCGCCCCCTATGGAGCCCTCCACCCCCTGCAGCCCAGCGCCCCCTAGCACTACAAATCCGCCAAATCTTGCTTGCTCTGACCCCACTTGATGCCCTGGGGCCCCCGACATCCTCCCCATAGAATTTTCGGCTCCCTCTGCCCTGCGGAGTCCCAGCCCCTTGGGCGCCGCCTGGGGTGGGAGGGGCTGGGGGTGGGAACAGACCAGCCCCTCCTGGCACTCACAGCCTGCTGCTCTTTCCCACACGGATCGGAATCGCCAGCAGCTCCAGGTCTGACCACCCTCATCATCGCCGGGGCGAGCGCGGCAGCCACCGGCCTCCTCCTCCTCCTCCTCCTCGTGGCCTTCGTCTGCTTAAGAAAAACCCGAGCCAGTAAGTGCCCTGCCCAGCGAGGGAAGGGTTAAACCTGCCGCTAAGCAGGGCGGGATGGGGCCACGGTTTGGAGAGGGATGGTGCCGGGAAATCCCAGGAGCAGGGGGGTGCAGCAGAAGGCACTGTTACATGCGTAACCCCCGTACACACGCAGCTGTCCCACCCCAGAGGTGGCTGCATTTCAGTGCTGAGCGAGAGGTCCCGTATAACGAGCCATTGGCACCATGCCTCTCAGGTAACTAGGATGCCAGGGGAGCTGATCGGCCTGTGGATCAGGTTCGTTATAAGGAGTCACTAACGAGGGAGGATTGGGGACAGGAAAAGCCCCCCCGAGTTAATCTGCCCACCCCTAGCGCATGCTCTGGTGTTACGCTGCCCCCTGCTGGTCCGTGCCCCCGCCCCGAGCAGGGATCCAGGCTCAGCCCCAGAAGCAGAGGGGGCCCACATCCCTGCTGCCCTGTGGGGGGTGAGTGGCTGGGCGCTGGGACCGAGGGATCCCAATCGGCTCATGGGGGATTCTGGTTTTTGTCCCTCTGCAGGAAAAGAAGCCACACCGAGACCCAGCAGGTAGGAACCCCGGGTCCTCTCCCTACCGGTCAACCTGCCTGGGTCACAGGACTCCTGGGTTCTGTCCCCGGCTCTCGGAGGGGAGAGGGGGTTGGGAACCAGGACTCCTCAGAGGTGACCTGGGTCTGCTGAGAGTGGAGGGGCACAACCCCAAAACAGTTGGAGTCACACCACGCTCCCTCCACCCCCAGAAAGCAGTGACACCCCCCCCCCGGTGCTGCTCCCAGCTGTTCCTCCAAACCTGCCTCTGCCTCTCTGTCACGGACTCCCAGGGGGTGCCCACTCTTGTCCCTGTGCGGTCCCTGGGGGAAACCCCTTCAGTGCGACATCCCTTCTCGGGGGTCCACTCTCTCTCGGGGGTTAGGCCCCTCCACCTCCTGGAGCCGCACCTCTCCGACCTTAGCACGCCTGTCTCTGCCAGGGGCTCCCGCAGGGAGTCCACTCGCTCTGGACCCCCAGGGCCTCCACTCCCAGAGGGAATAACGCCCCCCTGATCTCTAGCCCGGAGCGACTCTCAGCCAGCGTAACACAGGAGGGTTTATTGAGCATCTGAACCCAGCACAGGAAACTCTCAGACCCCTCAGGCCTGGCCTCCCTCCGCACAGCACATCCCAGTCTCCCCTGCATCCAGGTGGGCTCTGCCTGCTCCCTCGCTCCAGCCCCAAGCCCCCCTACTTCCCAGCTGGGCATCTGATCTCACCGGCCCCAAGCCCCCCCCCCTCCATTGTCTTCTCTCCAGGTAAACAGGGTTGCCTGGGCCCCCTCTCCCCTCTTCTGTCCTCTGGCCCCTCTGGCTGGAACCGGCTGGTCCGGTCACCGGGGTCCTCTCTTCCCAGCCCATTGTCCTCCCACTGGCCGGACCCAGCTGTGACTCCCAAGCTGGGCCTCCCGGTCACCAGTCACCAATCTCCAGGCCATTGGCCGGGGTCCCAAGTTCCATCGCGGGTCCCCTGTACCAACCAACTCCCTCTCCCATCACCTCGTGAAACCAGTAACACCCAGGGAAACTGCGTCCCACCTACTCTGCATGCAAACCATTGGAAAAACCAAGGGAAAAAAAGAAAACCCCCCCAACTTCGTCACACTCTCCCTGTCCAGCGCAGCTCTCCAGCTCAGCTGCTCCTCAGCGAGGGGGTCCGGCTGCACCATGTGGCTGAGCAATTGGGGGGGGGTCATGTGATCCTGCATGCCCCCACCCACATTTTGCCTCTGCCTGGGTTCTGTCCCCAGCTCTGACAGGAGAGTGGGGTCCAGTGGTTGTGGCCGGGGGGGGGCCTTAGGGAATAGGGTTCAGTGTGATGCAGGATGAGGGGGCTCTCTGGGTGTGTTGGGGAATCTCCCCGCAGGTGGGGGATATCACGTTTACAAGTGGATTTTCTCTCTTTTAGCACTATCCCGTTGGGGAAGTTGGAGGCCTTGGCTCAGCAAGACCCCAACTGTGAGTAACACACCGAAGGGGGTACCAGGGTGCAGGGCCTCTGGGGCGGGGTGGGGCTTGTGGGGGCTCCACCCATACGGGACAGGGCCTGATTTACAGCTGCTGCTGGGTGGGACTAAGGAGAGGGTCCCAGAGGTAGCTGGTGTCAGCTGAGCTTCTTGCCTCTCTCCCCACCAGCTCCCTGGAGGTCACCCTCCCCTCCCCCTCTAGTTCAGGGACTCCCTCTGTGAGCCCCCCATTCTCCTCCCTAGGCCTGGGGCTTTGTGGTTCCCCCTTCACTTCTCCATTAGACCTTCCCAGCCAGTGACCTGTGGGGAATCCCCATCCATTCCTGGCATCCAGCCCCCTGCTCTAACCACTAGACCCTACTCCCCTCCCAGAGCCAGGGAGAGAACCCAGGAGTCCTGACTCCCAGCCCCCTTCCTGCCATAACCCCCTAGACTCTGCTGCCATCTCTGTGCCTCAGTTTTCCTCTCTGTAACACGGGGCTAATGACCATGGCCCATGCTGTGGGGTGGGGGAGGGGTGGCTGTGCCGGTCTCTGAGCCCCCTGGCTGGACATAGGGGGTCGGAGCTGGGTGTGGGGTCCTGCTCTGGGGCAGCTGGGGGTGCAGCTCAGCGGGTGTCTCTGTTCTGCAGACTGCTTCATCAACGAAGGGAAAGAGCCGCAGACCCTGGTAAGTGTCCCTGTCTGCCCACAGGCCCTGATCCTCAACCTGACCCACATGGGCCCCACTCACCTTGTCTGGCACACTCAGTATTTTGGGGTGGGGGTTGGGTTGCTGGGAGGGGCTCATGGGATCGCAGCTGGGATTGCAAGTGTGTGTGTGTGTGTGTGTCCCTGTCACCCCCTGTGGGAGGGGACAAGCCCTGCTCTGTGTGACTGTGTGTGTGTGGGGGGGGGGTTGGTGCACACACGCACACCCCAGTGACTCTCTCCCCTCCCAGCCCCAGGAGCCCGACCCTGGCACCGATGGTCTCACCTACGCCGAGCTGGACTGCCAGGCGCTGCATGCCAAGCCGGGGGGCCTGGCTCCTGCCCCTGAGCCCACCCAGCCCAGCATGTACGCCGTGATCAGCGTGAGCCAGGGGGCCTTGCAGTGAGAGCCCCCCACAGCCATGGGGCGCCGGCCCCCAGGGGGCAACAGACTCACTGATTTTAAGGCCAGAAGGGTCCATCGTGATCATCTGGTGTGAGCTGCTGCACATCGCAGGCCACAGAGCCTCCCCCGCCCACTCCTGTAGCAGGCCCCTCGCCTCCGGCTGAGTCACTGACGTCCTCAGATCGAGGGCTACAGACTTCGAGTTCCAGAGAATCCACCACTGACACTAGTTGAAACCTGCCAGTGCCCCGCGCCCCAGGCCACAGACGAAGGTGAACCCCCCAGGGTCTCTGCCAGTCTGACCCGGGGGGGAAATTCGTTCCTGACCCCAGATACAGCGATGGGTTAGACCCTGAGCATGTGGGCAAGACCCTCCAGCCAGACACCTGGGAACGGATCCTCTGTCGTCACTCAGAGCCCTCCCCAGCGGGTGTCCCGTCTCCGGCCGCTGGAGAGATTTGCTGCTAGCAGTCGCGGATCGGCTCCCTGCCGTTGTGGGATGTCTCCTCATCCCGTCCCCTCCAGAAACGTCTCAAGCTCAGTCTTGAAGCCAGTGAGGTCCCTTGGGAGGCTGCTCCAGAACTTCGCTCCTCTGGCGTTGGGCCGTGTCTACACTACAGAGAGTTGTCGGCAAAAGGCGCCACGATGACATCGCTATTGCACGTTCCCACTGCGCTTCCTCTGCCGGCAGAGCGCGTCCGCCTTTGGTGTGCCACCGTCCACAGCGAGAGCAGTGCATTGTGGGTAGCTGTCCCACCGTGCTCCTCCGCACCTTCTGCAGCTAGGACTTGTGGGCAGGCGGGGTGGATCGCAGCGCGTCGTGGGGGCGGCTCAAGGTCCCGTGGTGCCTTATTTTCTCTCCCAGCGTCCCACGCTGTTCCGACTACGTTTCGCGGCATTTTCCAACGGCCCCTGTTCCCGGGGCGCCCGCCACCCCTGTGCGAAAGGATGGATCCTGCCCGGCTCTCCACTGCTGTGAACGCAGCGCGACTGGTCAGGCAGTATGTCACGAGCTCCCAGTCTGAACAGGGATCAGAGCTGCCCGAGAGGCTGGGTGGCATTGGAAGAAACAACACCAGCTTCCTTCTGGCATCACGGGGCGGCTGCACACGGCGGAGCGTCGCTTTGGGGCTCGGGAAACGAGCGCTGAGTGGTGGGATCACATTGTTATGCAGGTCTGGGACAGGTGATGTGGAGGGGGGGTACACGGGTCACATGCCCCGCCCCCCCCCCCCCCCGATTTCTGCCAGGGTGCGAGTTGGCCTGTGCGTGGGAAAGGCACCAGCAGCGGGTCCTGCCGCTGAGACCCACTCGGTGTGGCCCAGAGCCGGGAAGTGAGACCAGGCTGTCAGTGCAGCTCTCTGCCGGAGGGGGCGCGGGGAAGCCGGCTGAGTCCCATCCCTTCCTCGCCCGGCAGCCGCATGGTCCCCGTGAGAATAACTCCTCTTCACGGGTGACACAGGTCTGGTGAACTAAGTATTAAACCAGCAGGGAAATGTATGTACCTGCTCAAGTGCGGGTCTGGACTAGCCTGCCTGGGTGCGCATAAGGGGGAGCTCAGGGGGTCGGGGCAAGAGGGGGGAGGCAGCGGGAGCTGGGGCGATATGGGGCGGGGGCTGGGGGAGGCAGCAGGGGCCAAGGTGCCAAAATACAAGTTCACCTAGGGCACCATTTTCCCTAAGGACGACCCTGACAGGGCTGGTCTTAAGTGTGGGCGAGGTGGGCGACCACCCAGGTGCCGTGGTCTCGAGGATGTTGCTGGAGGGGGCCTTGGCAGTCACCAGGAAGCTGGCCGTGGCTGTGGTGGTGGTGGGGAGCCCGTCATTGCGCCCCCCCCCCGCCCCGTCCCCACTATCTGCAGTTACCCGTCGCCCGGTCTGGGATGACAAGCCGCGTTCGGATGCGGGAAGCCTCCTTCCTGGACCTGTGTGCGGAGCTCGCCCCAGCCCTGCGGCGCAAGGACACCCAGATGGGAGCAGCCTCTCGTGGAGAAGTGCCCGGTGATCGCTGTGTGGATGCTGGACCTGACCATCTTGCGATAGGGAGATGAACATCAGTAGGAAGGGAACTTCTCCAGGGTGCTGCAGGCCCCTGTGGATCACCATGGGCATTTCACTGACACCAGCGTGGGGTGGTCCGAGAAGGTGCATAATGCACACATCTTCAGGGACAAGCAGAGACGTTTTTTCCACACCAGAAGGTTTTTGTGGGGGATGTTGACATGCCCAGAATGATCCTGGGAGCCCCGGCGGAGCCCCTGCTCACAGGGCTCATGACTCCTGATACGGGAACTCTGGACAGCAGCAAGGAGCCCTTCAAAACCAGGCTGAGCAGGTGCAGGACGACCGCAGGGGGAACCAACCCGACCCAGCCTGGAACAGCGCCAGCCAGGCCAGGTACCGGGGCCGGGGAATCACCATAAAACAAGCCCTGGAAATAGGTTCGTGGTGCCCAAGGAGCAGCCCCTGGGAGCCGGGGCTGGTTGGGTGGGACAGGGGCAGTGACTCCTGGTGCATGGGCCCACACACCAGGGGGAGGGGCAACCTGACCCCCAGATCCCCAAATGCCTCCTGCCCTGCAGGTCACTGCCCGGAAGCTGCTGGGGGCATACTGGGGGGTAGGGCAGTATCTGGGGGACCTGGCTGTGGGGTTGAGCCCAGCTGGACGCCTGAGTCCTGAAGCAATAACCCTGCTTCTTGGGACGCATGACGTCGCCCTGGCACTAGGAGTGAGCATTACCCAGAATTCCCTATACTCTTGCTTCCCCTCCCCCCACTGGGGTCTCAGGGGACCCCGACCCACCCCCCAATAGATGTTCTGCTGCATCTGGCTGGGCCCTGGGCATCTCCGGGACATGGGGTGCAGCGGGTGATGTCCCAGCCTCCCCCCGCGCGCACTGCCTGGCTGTGTTTGGCAGGAGCTGAGATACCCCGGGGATGGGCTCACTGCACACCTGGGGCAGAGTTACCTGTGGGGTGGACAGAGGGGTCCTACAGGGGTGCCAGGTGGCTCGGGGAAGTTCACCCACCTGGGCAACCCCTTGGCCAGGGAAGTGGAGGCTCGGCCCCCTAGGGCAGCAGGACGCAGCCTCCCCTCAGGGGTCCTCTCCTGGCAAGGCCCCATCGAAACCTAGGTCCAATACAGTGACAAGTTATTTAAAAGACTCTGCTCACTATCCAAAATGTTCTTCTGACCCCAAAGGGTCAGCCACGTTACCAGGTCAGTGTCGGTTTGGATCTTACCCAGAATACCAGACTGCTGGCCAGTCCAGAAATGATTAGGGGACTGGAACACATGAGGAACTGGGGATGTTTAGTCTACGGAAGAGAAAAATGAGGGGGGATTTGATAGCTGCTTTCAGTTACCTGAAAGGGGGTTCCAAAGAGGATGGCTGTAGACTGTTCTCAGTGGTAGCAGATGACAGAACGAGGAGTAATGGTCTCAAGTTGCAGTGGAGGAGATTTAGGTTGGATATTAGGAAAAACTTTTTCACTAGGAGGGTGGTGAAGCACTGGAATGTGTTACCTAGGGAGGTGATGGAATCTCCTTCCTTAGAAGTTTTTAAGGTCAGGCTTGACAAAGCCCTGGCTGGGATGATTTAATTGGGAATCGGTCCTGCTTTGAGCAGGGGGTTGGACTAGATGACCTCCTGAGGTCCCTTCCAACCCTGATATTCTATAATTCTATGATTCTATTATTCCTTTAATGTCTAAAGCTAAAGGTTTATTATAAAGAGAAAAGAAAAAAACGGAAGAGAGATGTTGAATGGTAAAACAGTCCCGTACATACAAAGACTCCAAAGTCCATAGATCAGGTTCCTAGCACTGTTGGTGAGTTTGCTGGCTTGAGAGTCCCTCTGGAGCCATCCAGTCTTGATGGGTCATCCAGTCTTGATGGGCCGTCAAGCAAGCTAGGCAGTGCTGATGCCCGGCAATCTGGGGGTGTCATCCAGATGCCCAGCACAAGTTTGGAACTACAGATGTACCAGACATATAACTTGCAATACAAAGGTGATACAAACACATGAACGAGATTATCATACCTGGCAAATTATAATATTTTTGCAGATACCTTACATGGCATATCATAACTCATTGCAATTTTACAATATTCATAATATTCTAATGTGTCCCCCAAATTCCATACAGCATCACAGGGAGAGCACCGCCTGTGTCTGTGGGGAGCCCGGGGCACTGTGGGGCCGGGCCCTCGATAACTAACCCTTTCCCGGCTGGATTTCCTGCTCTGCCCGCTCCCTTTCCTTAGGGCCAGGCACCCGGCATTTCACAGGCACGGTCACCCCACCCATCTGCCACCTGCCCCTTCGCAGCCAGCTCCTGCTGGGGGATCCCCATCGAGTCTAAACCAGCTGCCCCCTGTTTACAGCCTCCCCCTCAGAGATCCAAATAGTTTCCTGTCCATCCAGGGCCTCACTGGTCAAGATGCGTTTGGCCCTAAATCCTACCAGCAGTACCAGGGCTCATCACCCAGCCCCGAACCAGGCCCTACCCCATCCTGCAGAATCCCAGCCCCCCCTCCAGGGTCCTGAGACAGAGCCGCCAGCCCCCTGTGAATGGTGATGCTGCATCTGGCCCTGACAATGGAATAATGGCATTTGCGGCTCCCCAAGTGTCTGTCCCCATCCTTCAGCAGGGTCCCCCAGCCCCTTTTCTCTCTCCCCCATTTCTCCCTAGACCTCCCTGCCCTGTCTTTCTATTGTATAAATGCCCAGAGATTCCTTCTCCCCTGCCCCAAAAATGTCCCCACCCCAGGGGGCGGCTGTGATACGGAGCCTCCCAATGTCCCCTCGTGGTGGGTTCAGCCAACGAAGGTGAGTGAGAAGTTCAGGCAGTGTCATGAGAACCTGGACGAATGAATGTTGCGGGGAAAGTTGGCAAGACAGAAAGACAGGATTCGTCCAACCCGAGCGGCCGCCGGACAGACCCCACGGGCCAGGCTGGGGCCCGCCTGGGACACGCAAGAAGTGGGGGAGCAGAAATCCATGACCCAAAATTGGGGTGTCAGAAATGAGGCCTCATTGGTGGACAAAACATCGAGGGGATGGAATGTCCCTCCTACCACCCCTTTCGGGGTGTGTTTAGGACCCTTCATTTTTTGTTTTTATTTTATTTAATATTTCCCGAGACTGTATTGGTGTTTATTACGACAACAACATAAATAGGTGAAAATTGGTGCAAATAACTATTAATAACTTTTGTGAGTTAATATCAGGGTTTATTGTGGTGGACAGAAGGACAGAGGGAAAAAGTATTCTGTAAATTAGTGCTCTGAATTCCGTTCATCACTGTGGTTTGCTGCAGAACTAAACCAGAACTCAAAACACAAGGCCACCTCGGAGTTCAAGAAAACAATATATCTCTCATCCCCAAATAAAGCTTTTCATTTGAATAAACAGTTTACTGCTGTAGACTTAGAGCTATTAGCCTATAACTTTGATGCCACCCCATTTCCAGGGCATACACTCCACTTCATCCTTTTCTCCTGTTTTTCTTTTTTTAAACTTTCGAATACTTCCTTGTGTTCTGAAACATATTCTGAGACAGATTGTCATTTTCTTCCCATTTTAGCGTGTCAGATCTTTAAACCATTCTGAAATGTGTACGTGGTGGGCGGGAGATTCATCGGTACATTCAGATGCGTGCGCACGCACTTCAGAGCTTGCGTGCCTGTTTGTTTATTGGGTGTGTCATAAATATAAAGGGAAGGGTAAAAACCTTTAAATCCCTCCTGGCCAGAGGAAAAACCCTTTCACCTGTAAAGGGTTAAGAAGCTAGGATAACCTCGCTGGCACCTGACCCAAATGACCAATGAGGAGACAAGATACTTTCAAAGCTGGAGGGGGGGGAAACAAAGGTTCTCTCTGACTGTGTGATGCTTTTACCAGGACCAGAGCAGGAATGCAGGTCAGAACTCCTGTAAAGAGTTCGTAAGTAATCTAGTTAGATATGTGTTAGATTCTGTTTTGTTTAAATGGCTGATAAAATAAGTTGTGCTGAATGGAATGTATATTCCTGTTTTTGTGTCTTTTTGTAACGTAAGGTTTTGCCTAGAGGGATTCTCTATGTTTTGAATCTGATTACCCTGTAAGGTATTTACCATCCTGATTTTACAGAGGTGATTCTTTTACTTTTTCTTTAATTAAAATTCTTCTTTTAAGATCCTGATTGCTTTTTCATTGTTCTTAAGATCCAAGGGTTTGGGTCTGTGTTCACCTATGCAAATTGGTGAGGACTTTTATCAAGCCTTCCACAGGAAAGGGGGTGTAGGGCTTGGGGGGATTTTGTGGGGAAAGACGTTTCCAAGCAGGCTCTTTCCCTGTTATTTTTGTTAGACGCTTGGTGGTGGCAGCAAAAAGGTCCAGGGACAAAAGGTAAAATAGTTTGTACCTTGGGGAAGTTTTAACCTAAGCTGGTAAGAATAAGCTTAGGGGGTTTTTCATGCAGGTCCCCACATCTGTACCCGAGAGTTCAGAGTGGGGAAGGAACCTTGACAGTGTGTATCTTCTAGACTAATCCATAGCCTTACTTTACCTGGCAGCTCTGCATATCCACACAGACCAACATATTACCAGAATACTGATCTCTCATGCAATGGATTGTATTTTCCTAAGAAAACAAGTTACTCTTCATATATTTGAATGATACAAAAGTAGGATGAAAATTGGAATAAACCGAATTTATGAAAAACCCAGGATTTTTTGGGGTACAAATCAGTTTAAACTGAAAATGAAGGGGCTTAGGTGCGCTATACCTACCACCGGGGCGCCTCCTTGCAGCCAGGTCTGGGAATGAGCTCATAGCCTGTCCGACACCCACTCCTTCAGTCTCTTGCTCCGGGGTCTTATGCTCGCTCTCTGGAGTTCAGCTGCTCCCCCTGCATTGCTTGGGGTGCCCCCTGTCGCAGTGCCTTCATGGGTCACAACTGAGAATACCAAATTCAGGACAAGCTGCTGTGAAAAAGAGCAGACGTACCCCAAATCTGGTGGTTATTCTTCCTTGAGATATACCAGACCAGCAACAAAAGTAAACTTCTGTCTCACCACACTGGCTATCAAGAAGTCAGAAATGCAGCCTCCTTAGGTATTCCAGTCCTCGATTCAACACCAAACACAAGACTTAATGATGTGTGGTTATTTAAAACCAATTTCATCAAACAAAAGGGTTCTTCTGATCCCAAAGGACCAGCGAGACACTGAGGTCAATATATAACTCAGATCCTACCCAATAATCATGCTGTTGCCAATCCTTTAGTATCTAATACCTAAAGGTTTATTTATAAAAAGAAAGAAAGAAAGGTGAGATTTAAAACTGGCTAAAGGAATCAGTTATACACAATAATTGCAAAGTTCTTGGATCCATCTGTACCAAATGACTGGAGGACAGCTAATGTGAGGCCAATTTTTGAAAAGGGCTCAAGAGGTGATCTCGGCAATTACAGGCCGGTAAGCCTCACTTCAGTACCAGGCAAACTGGTTGAAACTATAGTAAAGAACAAAATTGTCAGACACACAGATTAATTTAGTTTGTTGGGGAATAGTCAACATGGTTTCTTTAAAGAGAAACCATGCCACACCAATCTACTAGAATTCTTTGAGGGGGTCAACAAGTATGTGGACAAGGGGGATCCGGGGATATAGTGTACTTAAATTTTCAGAAAGCCTTCGACAAGGTCCCTCACCAAATGCTCTTAAGCAAAGTAAGGTGTTATGGGATAAGAGGGAAGGTTCTCTCATGGATCGATAACAGGTTAAAAGGTAGGAAACAAAGAGTAGGAATAAATGGTCAGTTTTCAGAACGGAGAGAGGTAAATAGTGGTGTCCCCCAGGGGTCTGTACTGGGACCAGTCCTATTCAACATATTAATAAATGATCTGGAAAAGGGGGTAAACAGTGAGGTGGCAAAATATGTGGATGATACAAAACTACTCAAGATAGTTATGTCCCAGGCAGGCTGCGAAGAGCTACAAAGGGATCGCACAAAACTGGGTGACTGGGCAACAAAATGGCAGATGAAATTCAATGTTGATCAATGCAAAGTAATGCGTGTTGGAAAACATAATCCCAATTATACATATCAAATGATGGGGTCTAAATTAGCTGTTACCACTCAAGAAAGATATCGTGGAGTCATTGTGGAGAGTTCTCTGAAAACTTCCACTCAATGTGCAGTGACAGTCAAAAAAGTGAACAGAATGTTGGGAATCATTAAGAAAGGGATAGATAATAAGACAGAAGACATCCTATTGCCTCTATATAAATCCATGGTACGGCCACATCTTGAATACTGCATGCAGACGTGGTCACCCCATCTTGAAAAGGGTATACTGGAATTGGAAAAGGTTCAGAAAAGGGCAACAAAAATGATTAAGGGTATGGAACGGCTGCCATATGAGGAGAGATTAATAAGATTGAGACTTTTTAGCTCAGAAAAGAGATGACTAAGAGGGGATATGATAGAGGTCTATAAAATCATGACTGGTGTGGAGAAAGTAAAGAAGGAAGTGTTATTTACTCCTTCTCATAACACAAGAACTAGGGGTCACCAAATGAAATGAATAGCAGATTTAAAACAAATAAAAGGAAGTATTTCTTCACACAATGCACAGTAAACCTGTGGAACTCCTTGCCAGAGGATGTTGTGAAGGCCAAGACTATAACAGGGTTCAAAAAAGAACTAGATAAATTCATGGAGGATAGGTCTGTGATATTGCAGTCCATAATGTTTTATGGAAATATGCTTATGAGTGTGAATATGATGTAATTGGAATATGCTTTATGCAAAAGATCTCTTGTAAGGTATCATAACAAAAATTATAACCTACTGAATATATTCCTCCTATTTGTATGTATGTATCATTCTGGTATCGGAAGCTAGCAATATAAAGTATAACTCTGAGGTTCTACTGTAATTATGCAAAGTGTGAGCTATTGATGGTGGTTTAGAATCTAGATGGCTCCCATTGACTAGGACAATTGGCTGTGAAACGCTTTGTTTACTTGCAAGCCTTCCTGTGTTCCGTGTGAGCCAGCCCAGGAAGAGTGGAGGCTTGGGGGATACTGGAATCCATCTTAAACCTTGTGCTTTTTCATTTAGAAGGCGGGGTGGGGACCCAGAGAGACAAAAGATTCCCTCCTTTTGCCTAAGCTATAAAAGGGAGTGGAACAGAACAAAAGGGGCAACCAGGCATGAGAACACCCCTGCTTTCCACGTGAAATGACTGGAACTAACAAGAACTGTACCAGAGGAAAGGGCCCAGACTAGGAAGGAGTCTAGTTTGTGAAAGAAGCTTATTGGAACATCTCTGAGGGTGAGATTTTACCTGTAAACAGAAAAGGAGTACTTTACTCCTTTTCTTTTTGCAAATACAGACTAACACGGCTGTTACTCTGAAACCTACCTGTAAACAGTTTCTTAATGTATTAGGCTTAGACTTGTGTGTTTTTGCTTTATGTCTTACTTTGTTCGGTCTGTTATTACTTGAAACCACTTAAATCCTACTTTTTTATTCTTAATAAAATCACGTTTGTTTATTAATGAACCCAGAGCAAGTGATTAAAACCTGGGGGAGCAAACAGCTGTGCATATCTCTCTATCAGTGTTATAAAGGGTGGAGAAATTATGAGTTTACCCTGTATAAGCTTTATACAGAGTAAAACAGATTTATTTGGGGTTTGGATCCCATTGGGGACTGGGTGTTTGGGTGCTGGAAGCAGTTTAAACTGCTAAGCTGTTTTCAGTTAAGTCTGCAGCTTTGGGGGAGTGGACCAGACCTGGGTCTGTGTTTGCAGCAGATATAGCATGTCTGGCTCAACAAGGCAGGGTTCTGGAGTCCCAAGCTGGAAGGGAAAATGGGCTCAGAGGTAATTCCAGCATGTCAGGTGACAGTCCCAAGGGGGTCTCTGTGACTGAACCTGTCACAAGGTCCATCAATGGCTATTAGCCAAGATGGACAGGGATGGTGTCCCTAGTCTCTGTTTGCCAGAAGCTGGGAATGGGCGACAGGGGATGGATCGCTTGATGATTACTTATTCTGTTCATTCCCTCTGGGGCACCTGGCTTTGGCTACTGTCAGAAGAGAGGATACTGGGCTAGATGGACCTTTGGTCTGACCCAGTACGGCTGTTCTCATGTTCTTATCAGGCTTGTAGCAGTGATGGAATAAAATGATGGCTTGTTGAGTCTCTGGTTGCTTCCAAATCACCGGAAGATCCTCAGTTCCTTGGTTCAAATGCTCCCATTGCTATAAGTTCATAGTCCAGAGGTGTGAGCAGGAAAGAGGCAAAATGGAGGTGTTTCCAGGGCCATTTATAGCTTCTGCCAAGTGAAGGGAAACCCATCGTTCTCCCGTGGAAATTACAGGGAACAAGATGGTGTTTGGAGTCACATGTCTGTGCATGCTGCCCTTAGTCATTGTAGAGGCCATCCCAGGAAAGGCCATTCAGTGTAGACAGGCAGCTCCCCTGGTCTATTGTGAGTTAAGTGTTCTCTGATGGGCGACTCAACTTGAATAGTTCCTTCACAATCTGCTGGCTAATCACCTTGTTGTTACCACAGGAGCAAACGTGTGAAATACAGGTACGTGGTTAATATTCATAACTGCAGATACAAAAATGATACATGCAACCACAGTCAGCCAATCACAACCTCTCCATAGACACCTCACTGGACATACTTTGTACAAGATTTGTTGCAATTATATAACGGTAGCAACAACGATCGACATGGTCATATTTTAATCCGATAACATCACAACCCCTCTTTGGGGTCTGCGGTCGCTCTGCTCCGCCTCGTCCAGGGTAGCAAAGTCCCACTGGATGACAGCCCCAGGCAGCCTCCTGCTTCGCTGCCCATTCGTTCTGTGCCACGACCCCCGTGGCTGGTAGGGGAAGCCCGGCCCGCCTGCTACTCCAGGATCCAGCCCAAGGACCTATAACCAGCAGCCAACCTTTGTCCTGTCCCAAACCTCGGCTGCTTCCTTCCCATCAGGGTCCTTCTCTGCCCCTCTTGGGGCCCCTTCCCTCAGGGTGGGCACCCAGGGGGTCTGTTCTCCTCGCTTTCTTCCCTCTCCTCTCTAGGCCCAGAGACCTGGAGACCTTCACCCAGCAGCCCCCATATAGCTCCTGCTTTCACAGCAGCTCAGCCTGCCCCTCGCCCAGCCCGGCATCAGCATCAATTCAGAGCTGATCAGCCCCGACTCTCCCCCAGGTGCCGCCTGCCACGGGGTTCATGGGCCCTTTCTCTGAACACGGGTCCTTAAAGAGATGGGGGGAGAGAAATTGGCTTCACCCTCGTGGCTGCCACCCCCCATCTACTGAGTGATTTAGCCACCGGCGCTTCAGGGGCCCCCCACGGCAGAGTTTCGGGGGGAGCCGGCTGGGGGGAGCTGGGAGTTTGAGGGAAGATGGTTGGGGGTGTCTGAAGGGGGGTTGTGGGGAGAGGGGCCGGGGGACGACGACAGGAGTTTGAGGGCAGAAAGCCTCCCTTCCCCGAAGCTCAGAGCTGGGGGGCAGGATTGTTGAGGAGTCTGAGGGGGGAGCCAGCACCCCCCAAGTGTTGGCTGGGCTGCCATTTCTACCCCCAGCAGCCTCCTCTCTCACTGCCCCCACCTCACCCCCCCTCAGCTCCAGCCCCCTCAGGGTCTCCCATTTTCTTTTCTGTCCCTTCAGTGTCCCCTGCACATCCCCTCTGCCCCACATTCCCTGCCCCATAATGGGCCCAACTCCACATTCACCCCCTCCTCCTCCCCCTTCCCCTCTAGACAGTTTTGGGGGGCAGGATTGTTCCCTACCCCAAGCTGAGGTGTCGGCCATCTTAGTTAGGGGCCAGCATGGCAGCCCTGCGAGGGCTGTGGGATGGCCATGTTAATTGAGGGCAGCCAGGGGCTTCCTTCCCTTGGGGAGCAAAGGGAGATAGCAGCCATGGCTAGTGGGGGGCTGTGAGGGGGGACAGGCTGGGGGCAGGGGAATCAGGCTGGGGGGGGGAAGGGGAATGACCCTGCTTCACAATGTATCTGCTGCTTATCTCCCTCCTGCTCCTGGGGCGAAAGCTCCTGGGGGGCTAGTGAGCAGGGGGGTCGGGGTCCTGGCACGAGGGGGCTGATTGAAGGAGGCTCATTGGGACCCTTCGGCCGGGCAGCTGACGCACCTTTAATGCAGCCCCGGCCTGGCCCCAGGGCTGTGTGCGAGCCCCGGAGGGGTGACACTACAATTGTGACATCAGGAGTCCTGGCCCAGCTCCACCCCCCGGCTCTAACCACTAGTGCCCACTCTCCTGTCTGGCTGGTCCTTTGTTGCAATTGAAAGTTTGGCTGTGGGCATCTCCCAACCTCACGCCATATTTCAGTAGCACACACAGCAATGCTTCATCACTTCCCCTACAAGGGTCGCACGTACAATCCAATAGGACATTAATGTTCAGGATAGCAAGACTTTTAAAATGATCCCTCGCAAGGCAGACTTTCAGTAGCCGTGTTCGTCTGCATCAGCAGAAAGAACGAGGAGTCCTCGTGGCACCTTACAGACTAATAAATTTGTTAGTCTCTGAGGTGCCACAAGTACTCCTCATTCTTTAAGGCAGACTTTGTATCTAACCTATGATAATTCTATCGTAGTGGTGAATAGTGGGGGCTCCACAGTGCTACTTTGGGGCACAGATTGCCACACTGCAGTATCATCACAGTGCGGCCAGGGCCTGGGAAAGAGACCTTGGACGTTTGAGAAAAAAAATGTGAACTTTCTTTCCTGTGCAGAGACAGCTGTTTGTGGTGTCCCCATGCCCACAGGGTGGAGTGACTTGTTTCCTTTAAGTTTCCCCATATTTTCCTTATTTTTTTTAATGAGTTTCTGTTTAATAAATGGTGTGTGCTGTTAAGGAAAAGTTAGCATATGTGCATATGTGACTTCATTTTGGTTTGGGGCCCACCATTGTCTAAAAACAAACACATCATGCACCAGGAGGAGTGTTCCTTAGATACTGCATTCCTGTGAACCCCCCCCCCCTTGTTTCCAGCCTGTCTCGACTCCCAGTTTCTGTTCTTTGTCTGTTCCTAACTCCCTGCCTCCTGACCTTGATGCGAGCGTCCCATCCTGATAAGAAAGGCTACTGGTGCATTGCTTTAGGACCATGTTGTGTAGTTGAAGTTATGGTTTAGCACGGGGGATGCACTTAGCAGGGATAGGTGGTAGATAAGGGAAGGGTTTGTCTATTGGCTAAGGTTTCCGATGAACAAGGGCAAAAGGCTTTGCTAAAAGGTATATAATCTCTGTAAAACCTGCATTCGGGGTCCCCTCCTGATTAGCAGGGGGGCACCACGCTCGAGCGTAATAAACTTAGTATCTTTGGGAACTCTGCAGTTGTGGACTTTGTTCGTGTGCCTCAGCCTAGACTCGAACTGTGCGTGACCTATCAGGTATAATTCGCAGCAGTTTGTGTGCGTGACCAATTAGGTATAATTCGTAACAGTGCTCTGAACTCTATGTAATGATCAGTGGGTCAGGGAAGCAACCGGTGCAAAGAGAGTGCCTGTGAGACCCTCTGCAAGGAGCAGCAGGGCTCTGGGACTTTGCGGGGGACAGGGTGAAGGCGGGGGAGTGAAGGGATTAGAGGGGAGACGGGCTGAAATCAGGGAGGAAGTGGGGACAGGAATTTGAGGGGAGACAGAAAGGGGTGGTTGGGTGGGATTCGGAAGGGAGATGGGAGAGGAGAATGAGGGTTGGAGCGGGGACAGGGAGAGGGGGAGATGGGTTGAGTTTGGTGCGCGGTGGGGGAGTTTCAGGCGAGACAGAACCGGGGCAGAGAGGACGGGAATTTGAGGGGAGATGGGATGGGGCTGGGGGAGTGTAGTTTTGAGGGGAGATGGACTAAAGTCCGGGCAGGAGAGATGGAGATTGGAGGTGGGATGGGGGGAAGGGGTTCTCCTCTCACAGAGTTGGGGTCGGCGGATGGGGGCAGTTTTGTTTTCCTGCCAAAACTGAGCTGGGGCACCACTGGCCGGGAACAGGGGGAGTGAGGGTCAGGTGATGCCCACCAGCCCCCATGGCCATTGGGCAGATTCACCCTGAAATGCTCAGGAGGGAAGAACCCAGGCACCCCTAATCACGGGGGCAGCTTCCATTTCCCCCCATTCCCTGTCACAGCCCTGCCCCCCAGGTCCTGCCCCTCAGCCCCCTGGCCGCCAATGTTCCCCCACGTTATCCCACCTCCCATATTCCCCTGCTCCCCCCCACTGCTCCTCCTAGCCCAAGTAGGCGTCATTTCCCAGAGGGCAGCCTGGCACCAAGCCCACTGGGAACACTGGGAGATGGCGGCCATCTTAACTGAGGGCGGTGGATGGGCATTTTAGGGCAAATGGGGCAGGAGACGGGGGTGTGAGAAGGGATGGGCTGTGGAGGGGGCAGGGTGTGAGGGGGGCAGGCTCAGGGAGATTTCAAGGGGAATAGAGCAGGGGGTAAGATGGGAGATGTGGGGGCAGGCAGAGGTAGGGGGTGTTAGCTGTGGGAGACAGGGGGGAATGATTCTGTTACGCAGCAAATATGCTGCTCATCCCCCTCCTGCTCCGTGGGGCCGAAAGCAGCTATGGGGGGAGGCTCCCATGTGGTTGTGGGGCGGCTGGCGAGCAGTCAGGTGGGGGATTTAAGAAGCCCATTGGGACAATCCGCCCACCCTGAACCATCTTCTAATGCTGCCCCCGAGGCACAGTGCCCCCGGCATTAGAAAGTCCCTGGGTCTCGCCCGGCTGGTGACCCGTTGGGGGCCCGGGTTGGAATTTCTCTTTCTCCGATTTTCTTTTGAACCTGGTTGATTTAATTCACATGCTGAAAAGCCCCTTAGAACCAGGCGTTACAGTGTAAACCCGTCATCATTGCTCAGCTGTGGGCAAGGGGCAGCAAACCCAGGCGTCCCGCATCGCACCCGCTCCTCCCACGGTGCCACGGCTCGTGTCGCAGGTGGGCAGCTTGGCAGGCTGAGCGGGAAGGCTGCGGAGTCAAACCCTCCAGCACCAGGAAATGCCACAGTTAAGTTTTCCTTAACTTTGCCCCCTTTAATTGCATGATCACGTATTCATTTTACCTACATGGGTCACCAGCCAGCTTTGAACTCAGAATGCAACAAACCAGGCGGTGTGTGTGTGTGTGGGAAGAAGGGAGTGTTTGTGAATCTGCATGGAAATACAGTAGAACTAGGGTGACCAGATGTCCCAATTTTATAGGGACAGTCCCGATTTTGGGGGCTTTTTCTTATATACGCACCTATTACCCCCCACCCCCGTCCCGATTTTTCACACTTGCCCTCTGGTTACGCTAAGTAGAACCTGAGAGTTATGAAAACCTGGGGAATGGATGTTGTTCACAACTGAAATATTCACTCCTCTGAACAAAATGTTACTGCTGGTCTTTCAAAAGTTTACAACTGAACAGTGACTTTATACAACTGCACATGGACTTCGTACGGCTTCGAAACTTGACTGTGGCAAAGAAAAATGTTGCTTTTAACCATCTTAATTTAAATGTAACGAGCACAGAAACACTTTCCTTCCCTTGTCAAATCTTTCTTTTTAAACTTCCCCTTTATTTCTTTAGCAGTTTATGTTTAACACAGACCTGTTCTGTATTTGCTTGTTTTTTTTAAGTTATCTCTGCTGCCATCTGATCGGTCACTTCCTTTTGCAAATGAGGTGTGTGGTTGATTGGTCAGTTCCTAACTCTGGGGCTCGACTGTAGTGGTCAGTGGAAGATTGAAGACAAGACCCTGTGGTCTCCTGGCTCCCAGCCTCATGCCCCTTCCCCAATGCTGGAGGGTGCACTGCGGGTGATCTCTCCCCCCACCCCACAGAGACATGGACAAGCTGGGAGCTGCATGATGCTTGGCCAGGTTGATGATCCCAGGGTTTCCTGGGTTTTGCAGAGACCTCTGCTTGCTTTGCCTGTGATTTCACCTGCAGATTACAGACAACATGTGACGGACATAGGAGGAGATGACACATCATCAACTTCCTGTAGCTGGAGTCACCAGCTGAGTTCCTTATTTGGGGCTCAGTGGAGCTGGGCTTTGGGGCGTTGGGGGCAGTGCTGAGGGGCACCCCGCTGTCCCCATCATGGCATTTGCTTTCACAGTCCTCTTCCTCGGTGAGTATCAGAGAGAGCCAGGGCTTGTGTCCATGGGGGAAATCTGAGACCAGGGCGTGTGCCTGTGGGGCGGGGGGGGGGGGGGGGGGAAGGAAGGTCTGAGGCCAGTGTATGTGTCCATAGGGGGGATCTGAGACCACAGCGTGTGCCCATTGTGGGGGCAGCAGATCTGAAACCAGGGTGTAGGATCCAGTTGTTCTGGGATCTGGTCCCTAACGGCCCATCTCCTTTACAGGCTGCTGGCTCGCTGGGCGGAGCGGGACGTCAGGAGGTGAGTTTCTGTGGGGAATGGGGGAGCTGGGGGAATTTCCACATTAAGGACGAGGGGTGGTGGGTGCCAATCCCCCAAAGGGATGATCCTGTCAGATCTCTGCTCCCCTCCACACCCAGAGGTGGGGACTGAGACCTCGCCCCACTCATTACAGGGATGGGCACCACACAGGGAGAATTCGCCTGCACTCAAAGCTCTGCCCCCCAGGAAATACAGAGTGAAGGCACCAGCCACCCCGCAGCACCCCCGAACTGTGCCCGGGGAGCTGGCGGTAGCCCAGGGGAACGGATCAGTCAGAGCAGGTCTGTAAGAAGTGGATCCGCAGAGGGACTGGAGCAAGGCACCGTTGTGTCTCACCCTCGGCTTGCTGCACACGCACCTGTCACTGCTTTGCTTGTGAGTCAGGCTCAGCCTGACCCGGCATTCGGAACATCCCGTTGGAAATATCCCATCCCCAAATGGGCCCCCAGCACCGGGTGGAGCAGAGCTAAATCCCCAGCGGCTGAGAGCGGTTTGGGCTGGAGCAGAGCCGGAGTTTGGGCCCCAGGGGTGGGCAGGAAAATGTTAGAACAACCAGGGGATTTTGCAAACATGTTTTTCGGAGCCTTTGCTCAAAGGACTCAGATTTGTCCCACGAACCCCACCCGGCGCTCCTGTGTGTAGAGCACATTGCCGGACAATTGGAGTAAACGTGGTTTTTAGATTTCAGAGTAACAGCCGTGTTAGTCTGTATTCGCAAAAAGAAAAGGGGTACTTGTGGCACCTTAGAGACTAACCAATTTATTCATCTGATGAAGCGAGCTGTAGCTCACGAAAGCTTATGCTCAAATAAATTGGTTAGTCTCTAAAGTGCCACAAGTCCTCCTTTTCTTTTTGTGGTTTTTAGAATATTCTAAAGAATAATCCATGTTCAGCCCAACCCCAGCAGAGCTGCCGCTGGGCTACAATGTTAGAGAAACAGGAGGGTGATTGTGATCTCAGCTCCTGGGGTCAATCCGGAGTCACTCCTGACTGCAGTGGGGGCAGGGCTGAATTGACCCTGGAGAAATGAAGGAATCTGAGACTGGAAATCTCCTTCCCCCTGCTGTGTCTCTCCCTGGCTGTGAGCCAGGGGCAGGGCCTGCACCCAGGGACAGGCCCCGGGGTGGGGTGGGGGGGGTGGTAAGACGCTGGAACAACAGACGGGCAGAGGATTGCACCAGATGGACGCGGTTTGTGTCACCCCCACTTACTGCCTGTTTGTTTGTGAATCCAGAGGGGTCCCGCCCCAAACCCTCCATCTGCGTCAGCCCCGGTGGGGTGATCCCCATGGGGGGAAACGTCACCATCCGGTGTTGGCATCAGGGCCGGGGCATGAGGTTCCTCCTCTACAAGGATGGAGACGGGAACCATCTGACGTACACGGACCCTGCTAGTTATGTGGCTGAATTTCCCATCCCCAGCGCCAGACGGAAACACGGGGGCAGCTACATCTGTCGTTATAGCCACAGAACAGGACCAACCCGCTACTCGGAGCCTAGTGACCCTGTGCAGATCATTGTAGCAGGTGAGGGGCCCAGCCCGGCACCTCGGCTCCCAGCCCCACACCCAGCCAACCCTGCTCCCAGCCCCACGCCCAGCCAGAGGCAGGGCGCCTGGCCTTGGGGCCAGAGGTGGGGAAGTTTGAGGGGCTCTTGGCTGCTGGGGGACCTCGTACCCCAACCCCCGAAGAAGTTCTGTCCCCTGCCCAGACGAGCGTGGCCCTGATTGAGGCCAGGCCGGAGGCAGGGAGCCGCCCCCCCGGGGTCACCCCAGAGCTGTGGGCTGTTGTGGGGTGTCTGCCCTGCAGTGGGGGGCCGGCGGGCGGCAGCCGGGCTAGCTCTGATGGAGCTGAAAATAGCAATGGAGCCGTGGCCGGGCCGGACTAGCCGCTCACGTGTGCACCCGGCGCCCTGGGGGGCTTGACTCTCACAGCCTGTCTCCCGTGCGCAGATCCCAGCCTGCCCAGACCCTCCATCTCTCTGAGCCCCACTGGGGTCACCGCCCCAGGGGCAGACGTCACCATCCGGTGTCGGGGGCAGCGCCGGGACGTGAGGTTCTTCCTGCACAAGGCTGGAGACCTGAACCCGCCACGACACATGGACCCTGCTGGGGACGGGGCCGAGTTCCGCATCCCCACCGTGGGCCGGCAGCACGGAGGGAGCTACGGCTGCAGCTACCGGCCCCGGTCAGAGCCCTTCGTCTCCTCGCAGCCCAGCCACCCCGTGCAGCTGGTGGTAGCAGGTGAGGGGCCCAGCTTGGCATCCACGCTCCCAGCTGGACCCTCGCCGGGGCGGGGGGATGGGCTCCATGCTGATGGGACTCTCAGAGCCAGCCTCTGCCCTGAGCCCAGCAGAGCGGACGCCCGGCCGGGGAGTGGACATGGCATGGGTGGCGGGTATAATAGGCCAGTGGCTTCTCAGGCCGGCCGGCCCAGGGCTGTGGTTGGCCGACTGGCTGGGGGCTGGGGCTACGCGGGCATAGTACAGGGCTGGGGTTGCTCAGGGTGGCTGCGGATGCTCGGCATTGCATGGCTGGGGCTCGGGTTGGTTGGCTGGCTGGGGCTGACCCAGGACTGGGGCCAGTCCGTGGTTCCTCTGATGGTGGGGGACTGGCCTGGGGGTTCTCCGGCTATGGGAGTCGGTGGCAAGGCGGTGCCTTGTGCAGCGTGGGGGGGCTGCAGGGCTAACCTCCCGGAAAAGGGGGGTCCACCTGCTGCTCATGGGGGACAGAGTCACTGGGGGGACTAGCAGCTGATGGAAATTTGAGTCCGAGGGAGGGGGGATCCCTGCCCCAAGGGGGAGATGCGGAACAGGGGTCCTCTCCCAGAAGGATACTCCCCGTCTCGGGGGATGCACAGAAGCCTCGGGGTCCAGGGGCTGCTCAGCCGTCCCCTCCCCACTCCCCCGGACACCCAGCACTCAATGGGGAGCTGTGCTGGTGAGGGGCCAGTGGCTGGGTTGCCGTGTCGGCCCCTCCCCACCCAGGGTCTGTGTCTCACGGCCTGTGTCCTTCTGCTCCCAGATCCCACTCTGCCCAAGCCCTCCGTCTCTGTCCGCCCCAGCCGGGGGTTCGCCACGCAGGAGCCGGTCGCCATGTCCTACCCCAGTGACCCTTCATTGCTGGGGGTGAGAGGTGAGGGCCCCAGCTTGGCGTCTCCTGGTCACTCTGCCCCAGGGCCCAGGCAGCGTGGGGGCAGGGGTGGAGACCCCCTTGGCCAGTTAAACGGGCTCGTTCTGCCCAAAGAGCCACCCGCAGCGGGATCCACGAAGGGCTGGGGCTAGGTGGGGAGAATGGCTGGAGTTACTAGGGGTATGTGGGACCCAGATGCCACAGGGAGGGGCTCCCTGCTGTGGGATGGATCGAGGGGTTTGCACGGGGACACAGATACAGACAGGGTGGGGGGATGGGGATAGGGAGCTGTTGCAGCTTCCTGTCCTGGGGGGCAGGAGCAGGAGGGGGCCCTGGTGGGTCTGACTGCACCAACCCGCCTCCCCCTTTGTCACCCCCAGATTACACCGGGGGCAACATCGTCCGCCTGGCCCTGAGTGCCGGGGTCCTGCTGGCCCTGGCGCTGATCCTGGCCAAGGCTGCCCACAGCTGGAGGAGGGGCGGACGGTAGGTGAGGTGAGCCCCCCAACACTCCACGATTCCCCCCACTACAGCCTGGCTGCCTCCGCGTTGGGGAAGGGCAGCGGGGTCACCCTCACCCCGAGCGACGTGACGCTGCATCGTCAGGATGGAGCCGGAAGGACCAGTGCAGCCGAATCCGTCTGAGCATCCGGATGGGCCCAGCTCGGCGTGGGGCTGGGGGAGGGGCTGTGTCAGGGCCTCCATCTAGGGGTGGCGGAAATGGCTAATGGCAGCGGGATGGGGAGTCTGTGCCACGGGGCGCCCTGGGGAGAGCTCCGGGCCCTACAAGACGGCTGGGCCATCAAGGCAAGGACAGGGCTTCATGGGCAGCACCCCCCCTGCTCATGGTCTCCGGGACGCGCTCCGATACAGCCACGCCGGAGAGGACATGGGATTGACCCCCCTGCCTGAGCCACCCCAGGGGTCGTTCGCACGGTTGTGGCGGTGGAGCCTGCGAAGCGGCCCGGCTGCGAGCTCCCCTGTAAAACCCACGGGCAAGTTCCCCAGCTGTGCCAAGGCCGCGGGAACCAGGGGAAATTGGGGACGACGCTGGACGTTGTAACCCAGGTGAGAGAACCAGACACAGATGCTGGGTTGGTCTGACCTGAAAAGCCCCCTGGCTACAGCCCCACGACTGTCGATATCGCGCTGGGGGAAAACAGAAGCTGGAACCAGGAGATAATAGCCCCAAATTGACGGGAGGGACTTTGGGCCAGCACAGAGAGATGTCCCCAGCCAAGAGGCCCTGCAGGCCAGACTCGGAGGGGGATCCTAACGCTGGGAAGAAGGGTCCTGCCATCTAGCACCTGAGGGCATCTGGCCACAGCCAGAATAAGTGTCTGACCTGTGTGTGATGGGGTCCCCAAGGAGCAACCCGGACTGTGGGACCCCCTCCATAGCCACTAACCTGGCCTGCCTCTCACACTGTGATGCTGATGTCAAGCTGCGAACCTTGGAGAGGCTCTGCAGTCACACAGCCATCCACAGGCAGGGACCCACCCAAATGTGTTACACGAATGATCTCCCAGCCACTCAGGTACCATCAATAGGGGGGCTCCAGCCAATTCCCGCCAGCTCCCCAGCCTTGCACCCCAGACTGGTACCATCCTACCCTGGTCAGAAGCCAGTCCAGTGTAAGTTCATTAAGTTCACCCCTCCCTCGGTGTGGAGTGGACACGCACTAGCCTTTGTAAACTGAGTGGAGATTTCCCAAGCACTTCAAGCAAAACACACTGTCTTAGGTCAGATATAAAAGAGATTTATTAACTCCAGAAGGAGAGATTTTAAGAGATTATAAGGAGCAGGTGCAGAGATCAGAGTTGGCTACTTAAGAAACAAAAATATATTCGCAGTCTAATTTCTACAAATGAAACAGGATTTGAATCAGGCAGTGTCTCCCCCTGACAGATGATACAAGCAGGTTACAGATCCTCAATACACAGACTGGACTCCATCCCAGCCTGGGACCACCCTTCTCCAGTTCAAAGCCTTTGTCCTTCAGACCTTCCTCCAGGTGTTGAGTTGTGGGGAAGAGAAGCCCTTATGTCCCTTCCCCTCGCTTATATTTTTTTCCAGTTTGCTGGAAAGATCTTTGCTGTGACCCGGGGATCAGGCGGTCCCCATTGCTCAAGCAATCTCCATTGTACTCAGTCTCTGGGATAGTGGATTCTTTCCTTGAGGGGTGTTGATGAACTATTAACAGTGTCTGGCTGGTCCTTTGTTGCAGTTGAAAGTTTGGCTGTGGGCATCTCCCAACTTCAGGCCATAGTTGAGTAGCACACACAGCAATGCTTCATCACTTCCCCTACAAGGATCGCACATACAATGCACCAGGACAGGAATGTTCAAGAGGCTTTTAAATGTTTAACAACATTAATGTTAATGTTCAACTTTGTTAACGTTCAGCACTTTTAAAATGATGCCTCACAAGGCAGACTTTGTACCCAAGTTTCAGAGTAACAGCCGTGTTAGTCTGTATTCGCAAAAAGAAAAGGAGGACTTGTGGCACCTTAGAGACTAACCAATTTATTTGAGCATGAGCTTTCGTGAGCTGCAGCTCACTTCATCGGATGCTTATGCTCAAATAAATTGGTTAGTCTCTAAGGTGCCACAAGTCCTCCTTTTCTTTTTCTACCCAAGCTATCATAATTCTATCGTAGTGGTGAATACGGGGGCTCCATGGTGTTACTTTGAGGTACAGATTGTCACCCTGTGGTATCACTGTGGCACGGCCAGGGCCTGGGCAGGATGCCTGGAAAGTGTGAGGAACAGACTGTGAACTTCCTTTCCCATGCAGAGACACTGTTTGTGGTGCCCCCGTGCCCACAGGGCGGGTGACTTCTTTCCTTAAACCTTCCCCATCTTTTCCTTATTTTCTTATGAGTTGTGTTTAATGAATTGTATGTGCTCTGAACTCTGTGTAATGATCAGTGGGTCAGGGAAGCATCCGGTGCAGAGAGAGTGCCCCGGAGTGGGGACACCCTCACCCTTGTCCTAAGTGACTATGACAAGACTGGGGGTTGAGCCCGCAGGAATGCGGGGCCCAGCCTTGCCAGGGTTATGAGGACTCTGCTGCACAGGAGGGAGGAAAGGGGTAAAGGGCGTGGGAGCGAAGACTCAGATCCTTTCGCCAGTCAATCCCACCGGGGCGTGTATAAGCCAGCGAAGTTCCCCACAATAGCGGGACCATTCCCCCGCTTACACTAGGAGCGGGGTCAGCGGCCGCCCTGCCCGTCCGTCCGGAGAGTGAAATGAACCGGTTCCTCTGCACAAAGCCCGGCTTTTCTGGAAACAAGCACCTCTGCTCCGGTGACTCCCGAAGGAGCGGGACTTGGAGCCAGTCTGACTCCGGCTGTTGGCCGCCATTGCTCAGCCCCCGTTTCAGTAGACAGGCTGGGTTTGTTTCCTTGTCTGGGGGTTTAACCCAAAAGCTTTGCCTTTGAATGGCTGCTGCTGGGGGTTTGCCCAGGAGCCGAGTAAAACCAGGGGTTTTGTTTGAAACGAGCCCCCCGGCCCCTGGCCTGTGTTAAGCTGGCGAGGGAGGGAGTTTCCAACCCCCCTGAGCCCTCTGGGCCTGTGAGACCCTCTGCAAAGAGCAGCAGGGCTCCGGGAATTTGGGGTACAGGCCGAGGGGTGGGGGGGGAGGGATTAGAGGGGAGACAGGTTGAGATCAGGGAGGAAGTGGGGACAGGAATTTGAGGGGAGACTGAAACAGGGTGGCTGGGTGGGTGTTGGACGGGAGACAGGCTGAGGTGGGGAGGTCACGGGGGGCACAACATGGGGTTTGAGGGGAGATGGCAGAGGGGAACGAGGGTTGGAGGCACGATGGGGAGATGGACCAAGACTAGTGCGGGCTGGGGGGCTTTGAGAGGAGACAGGACCGGGGCTGAGAGGATGGGGATTTGAGGGGAGATGGGATGGGGTTGGCAGAGCTTTGAGGGGAGATGGACCAAATCCAGGGAGAAGGTTGGAGGGGGGATGGGATAAGGACGGGGGGAGAGGGGCTCCCCTCTCACAGATTCCGGGTCGGCGGATGAGGGGGGGTTGTTTTCCTGCCAAAACTCCGGCTGAGCTGGGACTAGCCACGTGCGGGAGGTGGGAGGTGGAGCGAGAAGCAGGGGACGCCCGCCACCCACCATAGCCATGGGGCAGATTCACCCTGAAACGCTCATGAGGGGGAACCCAGGCGCCCCTAATCACGGGGGGGCAGCTTCTGTTCCCCCCCCCTTCCCGGTCACTGTCCTGCCCCCTCAGCCCCCTGGCTGCCAATGTTCCCCCATGTTCTCCCACCCCCTGCATTCCCCTGCCCCCCACTGCCCCTCCCAGCCCAGGTCAGCGCCATTTCCCAGAGGGCAGCCTGGCGCCAAGCCCACTGGGGACACTGGGATGTGGCGGCCATCTTAACTGAGGGCGGGGGATGGGCATTTGAGGGGAAACGGGGCAGGGGATGGGGGTGTGAGACGGCACGGGCCATGGTGGGGGCAGGGTGTGCGGGGGGCGGGCTTGGGGGGCTACAAAGGGGGATAGGCCAGGGGGCAGGATGGGAGATGGGGGGTAGGCAGAGGTGGGGCGTGTTAGTTGAGGGTGACAGGCCATGGCAGAGGGGAGTGTCAGAGCAAAGGGCTGGTGACGGCGAGACCATCACACCTGGGTCCTGGCTCCCAGCCCCCTGCTCTAACCACTAGACCCCACTCCCCTCCCGGAGCCGGGAATGGAGCCCCCTGACCCCCAGCTTCCTGCTGCCCTCCAGCCAATGGCGTATAAACAAAGCCTGTGTCACCTCCCTCTCTAGGGGCCTGGCCACATAATCACGTCTCCTCCAGCTCGGGGACCGGGTCTCTGCAGGGGCATTAGAAGGTGCCTGGGCCTCTCCCGGCTGGTGACCCCATCACGCCCGCTCCTCTCACGGTGCCACGGCTCGTGTCACAAAACACCTCGGGATTGGAGGTTGTTCGTAACTCTGAAATATTCGCTCCTTTGAACAAAACATTACTGCTGGTCTTTCAAAAGTTTACAACTGAACGTTGACTTCATACAACTGCACATGGACTTAGTACGCCTTCGAAACTTGACTGTGCCAAAGAAAAATGCTTTTAACCATCTTGATTTAAATGTAACGAGCACAGAAACACTTTCCTTCCCTGGTCAAATCTTTCTTTTTAAACTTCCCCTTTATTTATGTAAGCAGTGTCAGGATGAGCTCCACCCTGACATCTGGTGGTGAGGTGTGGCAAGTTGTGGAAAAGAATTTCAGGGGCCGATCTCATTTGCATAGGCACACCCACCACGCCTAGAATGAGACCATAGCTGCCCAAATGGTCACTTTGGCTGCTGTGGGATCCCCAGTGTCTCTGTTATTGGGGCAGGAAGAATAAATTGTTATTACCCTGATTATGGGAACTGTGCTTGGAACTGTACGTGGCCTTTTGTTACGATGGAGGGATTCACCATCATCTAAGTAGCACTCGCTAGGCAAGGGTCATGGGTTCCAAAACTGTGTGACTGGAGAGAGGCTGGGGACAAGTATTAATACTTGGTGGCATGGGCCCCTTGGTGAGGGCCTTACATGCTAATTGCACTTCCTCCTCTCTCCACTGTGGAATATCAGAGCTAATTTTGATTTCATTAGAAGTCTAGTTACAGGCTGCTGAGCTCACTTTGGGCTGACAGTGCACCAGCACTGGGGCTCCCCTATTATAAGCTGAATTCACCTAAGTGCTGAAATCACTGAGTGTTGTGTTAAGTAGTGGGGGAGCCTGAAGATATATTGTGGAGCAGTTTGCGGGCCGGCTGGCGAAGCAGTTCGACACGGAGCAGTGTGTGGATGGCAGGAGCTGCTTGTGGGCCGTGGAGCTGAGCGAAGGAGTTCGTGGGGCGGCTGGCGGAGCGGAGCGCAGCTGAGTGAAGGAGTTCGTGGGGCGGCTGGTGGAGCGGAGTGCAGCTGCGCGAAGGAGTTTTGTGGGGCGGCTGGCAGAGCGGAGCGGAGCGCCGCTATGGAGCTATGGGGCGGTCAGCTTCAGATCACGTAAGGTGCCTCTTACCCCCGTCCCATTTCCACCCAGGTTGGGAGGTAAAGCTCCGCCGATAAACTTTCGAACTCTGGGGCTGCCCTGACCAGGGACAGAGACTTTTGGGGCATTGGACTTTTGGGGTTGCTGGACTCAAGAACCAAAGGGAAAAGGGCATGCCCCAATTTGCCTGGGGTGGGGTTGTTTTTGCTCATGGGTTGTGTTATGAATCCGGTTGGTGGTGTTTCCCCAACATAATGCCACATTGTTTCTCTCTGTTATTAAAAGACTTTTGCTACACTCAGACTATGTGCTTGCGAGAGGGGAAGTATTGCCTCTTGGAGGCGCCCAGCGGGGGTGGTATATATTTGTCCCAGGTCACTGGGTGGGGGCTCGAGCCGGTTTGCATTGTGTTATTGGAATGGAACCCCTAGATATTGAACCCGGCCCTTGTTGCTGCCAACTCTGACGGGCAGAAGGGTTACATTTATTTAGCAGTTTTTGTTTAACACAGACCTGTTCTGTATTTGCTTGTTTTTTTAAGTTATCTCTGCGGCTGTCTGATTGCTCACTTCCTTTTCCAAATGAGGTGTGTGGTTGATTGGTCAGATTGGTCAGATTGAGGTTTGACTGTAGTGGTCCACTGAAGATTGAAGACAAGTCCCTGTGGTCTCCTGGCTTCCAGCCCAATACCCCTTACCCATTGCTGCAGGGCACACTGAGGGTGACCTCTCCCCCCACCCCACAGAGACATAGACAAGCCGGGTACTGCATGATGCTTGACCAGGCTGATGGTCCCAGGGTTTCCTGGGTTTTGCAGAGACCTCTGCTTGCTTTGGCTGCCCTAAATTTTACCTCCCATCCAGAAGTGTCCCTTTCGCAGCATCCTGAGGTCAGAGAGGGAAGCTCGGCTCAGCCCTCGGCCCCTGTGAGCTCTGCCCCAGGCCCTGAGCTGTGCAGACCCGCTGCCCCGGGGATGGGCTGAGGAAGGGACACCGGGCCTTTCACCATGAGGGGGCTGCCTCTAATCGCTGTCCTTTTCTCTAACCACTAGACCCCACCCCCCCAATCAGAGCCAAGGAGAGAACCCAGGAGTCCTGGCTCCCAGCCCCCTCCGCCAATCACTCGACCCCACTCCCCTGCCAGACCCGGGGTATATAAACAGGGCAGGTGCCAGGCATCAGGTTCACACAGAGTTTCACTGGCAGTAGCAGAAACAGGAAGTGAGCGCCGGCTCTGGGCAGACTTCCCCTTTCGCGGATTTAACAGCTCTTCCTTTAACGACTCAGGATCTACATTTACCCTTCTGTCCAACTCCTCCCAGATGCCGGAAACCACGGCCCCTCCAACCGCCCACACTTCTGTCCTGTCTCTGTGCCACATCACTCAGCTAAGAACAGAGTCTGCAGTGGGGTGACCAGACAGCACATGTGAAAAATCGGGACGGGGGTGGGGGGTAATAGGAGCCTATACAAGAAAAACACCCCAAAATCGGGACTGTCCCTATAAAATCAGGACATCTGCTCACCCTAGTCTGCAGCGACATGACCTGGGAAGGAGGTTGGCCAGACTTCTCCACCCTCATGCTCCACGGCAGGTGCTGGGAGCAGTCGGGTCAGGAAGGAATCTTTTCCCTGCTCCATGGAAGAAGGCCACTCCATGGGGGGCACTGTGTGTGTGGGGGGGAGGGGGGGAGAGCCCTCCTCTGCTCTAAGCTGCTGCTGCTGCAGAGAGGCTTGACCAGACCGTTGGAAAAGCTCAGGGCAGCCTGGGCACCTCTTGACGCTTCCTGAGATTCCCTCTTTCCCAGCTGGTCCCCAGACTGGGCAGCTCCCATGTGGGGCTGGGAGGTGATGGAGGGTGGGGCTGGGTGTGACGAAGTGGGACTGTTCTTAATGTTTCCTCTGAATAGTGTGGGGGTGCCTCAGTTTTCCCTAGGCAGTTCTTAAGTATCTAGGTGGTGGGGTAAGGGTGTATGATCCTTGCAGAGCCCTAGAGGGCAGGTGTGTGCAGGGGTCTGGACACAGAGAATGGCCGACACCCTGTTTCCTGGCACCTGGTGTCCTGGGCCTTCCCCCCTGCAAGGTGAGAGCTAAAGAGTTGGAGAACAAAGGAATCCGGTGACCTCCTGGCCCAGGAAAGGGACAAAGCCCAGAGGAGGGGGTTGGGGGGCTGGAGGGAGTTTCAGTTTGGGGCTAGCTGGAGACATGGAGTGAAGGGCAGATGTGGTTGTCTGGCTCACTGCCCCCCAAAATGGACCCAGCTGAGGGGTCCGGTTCTCTGCACCTACAAGCTCTGTGTTAGACCATGTTCCTGTCGTCTAATAAACCTTCTGTTTTACTGGCCGGCTGAGAGTCACGTCTGACTGCGGAGTTGGGGTGCAGGACCCTCTGGCTTCCCCAGGACCCCACCTGGGCGGACTCGCTGTGGGAAGCGAACGGGAGGGGCAGAGGAGGCTGAATGCTCCGAGGTCAGACCCAGGAAGGTGGAAGCCGGGTGAGCTTTGTGTCCTGCAGACAGCCTGCTCCCAGAAAGGAGACTTCCCCAGAGTCCTGACTGGCTTCATGGGGAGCAGTTCCAGAGCATCGTCTGGGGACTCTGTGACAACTGGTGGCAGCCGTGGGATGTACTGCACCCCATGGATGGCACTTCCTGCAGTAAGTGACTGGGGAGCAGTAAAACGAAGGGGGATTGACGAGGACCAGGCATGCTGAAGGCTCAGAGAGGAGTGGTTTTGGGGGGCGGTTAACCCCGGGAGTGCGTGACCATCAAGAAGGACTGTGCAGTAATGGGGTCCCCCTGGGGACTGTGGTGAGCAGGCTCAGGGGCGGAGGAGTCTTCCGCTCGACCCTGGCAAAGAGGTGGTGACCTCGAGAAGGACTGGCACACTAGGGGTTCTCCCTGGAGACCGTGGGGAGCTGAGAGCACACAGGCCTGTGAGTCCCCAACAACTTGGGAAGAGCGGAGTGATGGCCTGTCACCGTCTCCTTAAGAAGGACATTATAATCCTGTGCAGAAAGAGAGGGTTGAGCATTGGAAAGTTCACCAAAGCACAGTTAATTTTGCAGCTGGAGGAGGATGACCGCTCTAAGGAGCAGATTCCTGACCCCAAATGGGGCTATAGCAGGATCTGGGAGCAGCTGGAGTGGGAGCCAGGCATCCCCAAGACTCCTGTCCCTGACCAGACAAGGGTCTTCACGATCGGGTTCCCCATCGGGGGATCGGAGATGGACGGGATTGGAGCTGAGTCCGAGAGAGCAAGAGGACTGTGAGAGACAGCGAGAGCCCGAGAAAGAGCTGCAGAAGCAGCAGCAGCATAAACTGGCGGTGGGGGAGCGGAGAGGCCTAGGGGACCTCCCCGGGGTGAGTGGGGATAGACCCCGGGGGGCCAGTTCCGCAGGGAACCTCGAGAGTAAATTGCTGCCCCTGGTTAAGGAGGCGGGGGATGTGGATGCCACCTCACTGCCTTTGAGCAGGCTGGAGATTTGAACCAGGGGGACCCTGCGGAAAAGCCCCGGTGTCTAGCTCCCTTGCTGGGTCCCAAGGCCATCGACTCCGTCAGCCAGATGGGTGGGGTGGTGGACAGGCTCCCACTCCTGACGCCAACCAATATGTCTGTGTGGAGTTTCCTGGGGTCAGGCCCCTTGGACCCCCAGTGGGAGCAGAAGGTGATGGTCAATGGGGAGACATTCCTGGGGTGGCGAGATCCGGGGACAGAGAGAACTGTTGTCAGGCCCTGGGTGGTGCAGCCTCAGATGCTGAGGGGCTGGGTGAGCTGGGTGAGGGTCCCCTCGCCCTGCCTATGGCCCAGATCCCTGTGCAGACCCAGGAGGGGTGGGGCTGGCCGGCCGTTGGGGTGCTCCAGGATACCAGCTGTGAGACCCTGTTGTGGGGTGACTGTGTCTCTTTGGAACAGGATCCAGGCCCTTCTCCTGTAACTGCCAAGGGTTTGAATTTGAATCCAGGGAACCAATCTGCGGAGAGGGAAATGGTCAGTGAAAATGCAGATGACCTGGCTGGCAGCTGGGAGGAGCTGCTAGGCTCAGGCTACCTGCCTGCCTGTAACCAGCCCCCTGGGGCTCCCCGCCCCCCTTGTACACCAGAGAGGGGGCTCACGCTGGCTCTGATGCAGTGAGGAAAGCAGCGAGCTCGCTGCCTACCCCCACTGGGACAGCAAGGGCAGCGCTGAGCACAGAGGGAGCTGAGACCCCAGCTGAGTGGGGGGAGACACAGGCAGGGCAGGGGATCTTTGGGGAGTGGCAAGGTGCTCGGTAAGGAAAGTCTGCATGAGCCTAGGCAGCCTTGTGAGCTGATGGCTGTGTCTAGTCAGCAGGGTGGGAAGGCGAGGAGAGTGGAAGATGAGTGTCCCTGGACCGTACCTGTTAGCTGGGTGGAGAATTGGGACAGTGAAGGAAACGTGCCTGTGTCTGTCAGGGGTATTGACTTGCCTATGGAGGGAGCTACCCTGATCTCCAAGCAGTTGTCTGCGACCAGCCTTGTGTGCTGGGACAAGGGGAATGAGATCCCAAGCTCGGTGTCTGGTAAAGAAGAAAGTGTGTCCGGCTCTTCTTTGTCTGTGGAGCAGACAGAAGGGGCCTTTCAGCCTGTGATGGTCGAGGGTCGTGCAGTTGTCTCAGAGCTGGTTCTGGATTCAGCTAAAGCCCAGGAAGGGAAGGGTCCTAAGTTTGTGTCTGCTCGGGAGAATGGCCCTGTAACTAGGTCGCATCCAGTTAGGGTCTATGTAAAATCCCAGAGACCAGACAATTCTGGTGCTTGTATTTTGCCTGTTGCTAGTGTGTTGTTGGAAAGGGTGGAGCAACTCTGTCTAATCAGGGTGAGATCCTAGCCAGGGCACAAGGAAAGCATGAAGGTGATGTGATTGTGTTACCTACTGAGGGTGTGGAAACCTGTAGCAAGAAGGAAAAGATTCCTGAACTTGTGTGTGGCAAAGGGAAGGAGAATGCTTCTAACCTTTTATCTAGGAAGTCTGTAAGTTTGCCTGAAAGGGGATTGTGTAGGAATCCGCCGGATGGGCCAGCGGTAATTCTGGATGTAAGAGGGCCGGGGCTGGAACAAACCCCTCGTTTCATACGGCACCTGCCACGGCTCCCTGGTTCCTGCTCTGCTGGGTCTGTCACAGCCGGTCCCAGGGGTCACTGGGGGTTTGCCGTGGGGCTGAGCAGGCTGCAGGGTCTGGACCCCGCCCCTGGCCCGTGTTTAACCCTGTTCTGCATGGGGCAGGGGCTGGGGTGTGTTCGTGCCTTGGGCCCTTTATTGCGTCTCAGTGAACACAACAGGGCACACTGGGGGCCCCCAGGGGGGGGAGCCGGGAGTTTGGGGGGAGCCGGAAGTTTGGGGGAAGTAGGTTGGGGGTGTCGGGAGGGGGGCTGAGGGGACAGAGGCTGGATGGGGGACAGGAGTTTGAGGGCAGACAGGGGCCCCCCCCAGAAGGTCAGAGCCGGGGGGGCAGGATTGTTTGGGGCTGTGAGGGGGGAAGGGCTGATGGTGCCCCCCCAGGAGGGAGGTGCGATTTTTATGCCTTAGCAGGCTCCTCTCTCGCTTCCCCCTTCTACTCCTGCCCCCTCAGTCCTGGGTTACCCACTTTCTGGCCCCTCAGTCTCCTGACCCCCACAGCCCCCTACAGCCCCCTCTGCCCCACATTCCCTGCCCCATAAAGGCCCCCCATACCTCCCCCTCCCCTCTATATACTCCTGACCCACCCACATTTCCAGCCCCCCAATAACCTTTCCTGACCCCCCTTCTCTGCTCCCCACACTTTGCCATGTAGCCCCCCCACCCACAGTGGGTCTGAGCTGGGAGTGGGGGCCAGGATTGTTTCCAGCCAAAACCCCTGCGGAGGCGGGAGGGAGAGGTGATGGGGGGCCCCCCCATGGCCAGGTTCAGCCTGGAATACACACGGGGGGACCCCAAATCCCCCCTCCTCTGTCACTGTCTTGCCCCAGCCTCCCCTCAGTCTCAGCCCCCCTTTCCTTCCTCCTCCCACCACAGTCTTCTTCCCTCCCTCCCCCTGCCCGACACGCTGCCTAGTCTATAATGGCCCCCACGTCCCCTCAGCCTCCCTCCCTGATCGGGTCAGGTCAGATTGAAGACAAGTCCCTGTGGTCTCCTGGCTTCCAGCCCAATACCCCTTACCCATTGCTGCAGGGCACACTGAGGGTGACCTCTCCCCCCACCCCACAGAGACATAGACAAGCCGGGTACTGCATGATGCTTGACCAGGCTGATGGTCCCAGGGTTTCCTGGGTTTTGCAGAGACCTCTGCTTGCTTTGGCTGCCCTAAATTTTACCTCCCATCCAGAAGTGTCCCTTTCGCAGCATCCTGAGGTCAGAGAGGGAAGCTCGGCTCAGCCCTCGGCCCCTGTGAGCTCTGCCCCAGGCCCTGAGCTGCGCAGACCCGCTGCCCCGGGATGGGCTGAGGAAGGGACACCGGGCCTTTCACCGTGAGGGGGCTGCCTCTAATCGCTGTCCTTTTCTCTAACCACTAGACCCCACCCCCCCAATCAGAGCCAAGGAGAGAACCCAGGAGTCCTGGCTCCCAGCCCCCTCCGCCAACACTCGACCCCACTCCCCTGCCAGACCCGGGGTATATAAACAGGGCAGGTGCCAGGCATCAGGTTCACACAGAGTTTCACTGGCAGTAGCAGAAACAGGAAGTGAGCGCCGGCTCTGGGCAGACTTCCCCTTTCGCGGATTTAACAGCTCTTCCTTTAACAACTCAGGATCTACATTTACCCTTCTGTCCAACTCCTCCCAGATGCCGGAAACCACGGCCCCTCCAACCGCCCACACTTCTGTCCTGTCTCTGTGCCACATCACTCAGCTAAGAACAGAGTCTGCAGTGGGGTGACCAGACAGCACATGTGAAAAATCGGGACGGGGGTGGGGGGTAATAGGAGCCTATACAAGAAAAACACCCCAAAATCGGGACTGTCCCTATAAAATCAGGACATCTGCTCACCCTAGTCTGCAGCGACATGACCTGGGAAGGAGGTTGGCCAGACTTCTCCACCCTCATGCTCCACGGCAGGTGCTGGGAGCAGTCGGGTCAGGAAGGAATCTTTTCCCTGCTCCATGGAAGAAGGCCACTCCATGGGGGGTACTGTGTGTGTGGGGGGGAGGGGGGGAGAGCCCTCCTCTGCTCTAAGCTGCTGCTGCTGCAGAGAGGCTTGACCAGACCGTTGGAAAAGCTCAGGGCAGCCTGGGCACCTCTTGACGCTTCCTGAGATTCCCTCTTTCCCAGCTGGTCCCCAGACTGGGCAGCTCCCATGTGGGGCTGGGAGGTGATGGAGGGTGGGGCTGGGTGTGACGAAGTGGGACTGTTCTTAATGTTTCCTCTGAATAGTGTGGGGGTGCCTCAGTTTCCCCTAGGCAGTTCTTAAGTATCTAGGTGGTGGGGTAAGGGTGTATGATCCTTGCAGAGCCCTAGAGGGCAGGTGTGTGCAGGGGTCTGGACACAGAGAATGGCCGACACCCTGTTTCCTGGCACCTGGTGTCCTGGGCCTTCCCCCCTGCAAGGTGAGAGCTAAAGAGTTGGAGAACAAAGGAATCCGGTGACCTCCTGGCCCAGGAAAGGGACAAAGCCCAGAGGAGGGGGTTGGGGGGCTGGAGGGAGTTTCAGTTTGGGGCTAGCTGGAGACATGGAGTGAAGGGCAGACGTGGTTGTCTGGCTCACTGCCCCCCAAAATGGACCCAGCTGAGGGGTCCGGTTCTCTGCACCTACAAGCTCTGTGTTAGACCATGTTCCTGTCGTCTAATAAACCTTCTGTTTTACTGGCCAGCTGAGAGTCACGTCTGACTGCGGAGTTGGGGTGCAGGACCCTCTGGCTTCCCCAGGACCCCACCTGGGCGGACTCGCTGTGGGAAGCGAACGGGAGGGGCAGAGGATGCTGAATGCTCCGAGGTCAGACCCAGGAAGGTGGAAGCCGTGTGAGCTTTGTGTCCTGCAGACAGCCTGCTCCCAGAAAGGAGACTTCCCCAGAGTCCTGACTGGCTTCATGGGGAGCAGTTCCAGAGCATCGTCTGGGGACTCTGTGACAACTGGTGGCAGCCGTGGGATGTACTGCACCCCATGGATGGCACTTCCTGCAGTAAGTGACTGGGGAGCAGTAAAACGAAGGGGGATTGACGAGGACCAGGCATGCTGAAGGCTCAGAGAGGAGTGGTTTTGGGGGGCGGTTAACCCCGGGAGTGCGTGACCATCAAGAAGGACTGTGCAGTAATGGGGTCCCCCTGGGGACTGTGGTGAGCAGGCTCAGGGGCGGAGGAGTCTTCCGCTCGACCCTGGCAAAGAGGTGGTGACCTCGAGGACTGGCACACTAGGGGTTCTCCCTGGAAACTATGGGGAGCTGAGAGCACACAGGCCTGTGAGTCCCCAACAACTTGGGAAGAGCAGAGTGATGGCCTGTCACCGTCTCCTTAAGAAGGACATTATAATCCTGTGCAGAAAGAGAGGGTTGAGCGTTGGAAAGTTCACCAAGGCACAGTTCATCGTGCAGCTGGAGGAGGATGACCGCTCTAAGGAGCAGATTCCTGACCCCAAATGGGGCTATAGCAGGATCTGGGAGCAGCTGGAGTGGGAGCCAGGCATCCCCAAGACTCCTGTCCCTGACCAGACAAGGGTCTTCACGATCGGGTTCCCCATCGGGGGATCGGAGACGGACGGGATTGGAGCTGAGTCCGAGAGAGCAAGAGGACTGTGAGAGACAGCGAGAGCCCGAGAAAGAGCTGCAGAAGCAGCAGCAGCATAAACTGGCGGTGGGGGAGCGGAGAGGCCTAGGGGACCTCCCCGGGATGAGTGGGGATAGACCCCGGGGGGCCAGTTCCGCAGGGAACCTCGAGAGTAAATTGCTGCCCCTGGTTAAGGAGGCGGGGGATGTGGATGCCACCTCACTGCCTTTGAGCAGGCTGGAGATTTGAACCAGGGGGACCCTGCGGAAAAGCCCCGGTGTCTAGCTCCCTTGCTGGGTCCCAAGGCCATCGACTCCGTCAGCCAGATGGGTGGGGTGGTGGACAGGCTCCCACTCCTGACGCCAACCAATATGTCTGTGTGGAGTTTCCTGGGGTCAGGCCCCTTGGACCCCCAGTGGGAGCAGAAGGTGATGGTCAATGGGGAGACATTCCTGGGGTGGCGAGATCCGGGGACAGAGAGAACTGTTGTCAGGCCCTGGGTGGTGCAGCCTCAGATGCTGAGGGGCTGGGTGAGCTGGGTGAGGGTCCCAGGAACGAAGCCCGTCGCCCTGCCTATGGCCCAGATCCCTGTGCAGACCCAGGAGGGGTGGGGCTGGCCGGCCGTTGGGGTGCTCCAGGATACCAGCTGTGAGACCCTGTTGTGGGGTGACTGTGTCTCTTTGGAACAGGATCCAGGCCCTGCTCCTGTAACTGCTGAGGGTTTGAATTTGAATCCAGGGAACCAATCTGCGGAGAGGGAAATGGTCAGTGAAAATGCAGATGACCTGGCTGGCAGCTGGGAGGAGCTGCTAGGCTCAGGCTACCTGCCTGCCTGTAACCAGCCCCCTGGGGCTCCCCGCCCCCCTTGCACACCAGAGAGGGGGCTCAGGCTGGCTCTGATGCAGTGAGGAAAGCAGCGAGCTCGCTGCCTACCCCCACTGGGACAGCAAGGGCAGCGCTGAGCACAGAGGGAGCTGAGACCCCAGCTGAGTGGGGGGAGACACAGGCAGGGCAGGGGATCTGTGGGGAGTGGCAAGGTGCTCGGTAAGGAAAGTCTGCATGAGCCTAGGCAGCCTTGTGAGCTGATGGCTGTGTCTAGTCAGCAGGGTGGGAAGGCGAGGAGAGTGGAAGATGAGTGTCCCTGGACCGTACCTGTTAGCTGGGTGGAGAATTGGGACAGTGAAGGAAACGTGCCTGTGTCTGTCAGGGGTATTGACTTGCCTATGGAGGGAGCTACCCTGATCTCCAAGCAGTTGTCTGCGACCAGCCTTGTGTGCTGGGACAAGGGGAATGAGATCCCAAGCTCGGTGTCTGGTAAAGAAGAAAGTGTGTCTGGCTCTTCTTTGTCTGTGGAGCAGACAGAAGGGGCCTTTCAGCCTGTGATGGTCGAGGGTCGTGCAGTTGTCTCAGAGCTGGTTCTGGATTCAGCTAAAGCCCAGGAAGGGAAGGGTCCTAAGTTTGTGTCTGCTCGGGAGAATGGCCCTGTAACTAGGTCGCATCCAGTTAGTGTCTATGTAAAATCCCAGAGACCAGACAATTCTGGTGCTTGTATTTTGCCTGTTGCTAGTGTGTTGTTGGAAAGGGTGGAGCAACTCTGTCTGATCAGGGTGAGATCCTAGCCAGGGCACAAGGAGAGCATGAAGGTGATGTGATTGTGTTACCTACTGAGGGTGTGGAAACCTGTAGCAAGAAGGAAAAGATTCCTGAACTTGTGTGTGGCAAAGGGAAGGAGAATGCTTCTAACCTTTTATCTAGGAAGTCTGTAAGTTTGCCTGAAAGGGGATTGTGTAGGAATCCGCCAGATGGGCCAGCGGTAATTCTGGATGTAAGAGGGCCGGGGCTGGAACAAACCCCTCGTTTCATACGGCACCTGCCACGGCTCCCTGGTTCCTGCTCTGCTGGGTCTGTCACAGCCGGTCCCAGGGGTCACTGGGGGTTTGCCGTGGGGCTGAGCAGGCTGCAGGGTCTGGACCCCGCCCCCGGCCCGTGTTTAACCCTGTTCTGCATGGGGCAGGGGCTGGGGTGTGTTCGTGCCTTGGGCCCTTTATTGCGTCTCAGTGAACACAACAGGGCACACTGGGGGCCCCCAGGGGGGGAGCCGAGAGTTTGAGGGGAGCCGGAAGTTTGGGGGAAGTAGGTTGGGGGTGTCGGGAGGGGGGCTGAGGGGACAGAGGCCGGATGGGGGACAGGAGTTTGAGGGCAGACAGGGGCCCCCCCCAGAAGGTCAGAGCCGGGGGGGGCAGGATTGTTTGGGGCTGTGAGGGGGGAAGGGCTGATGGTGCCCCCCCAGGAGGGAGGTGCGATTTTTATACCTTAGCAGGCTCCTCTCTCGCTTCCCCCTTCTACTCCTGCCCCCTCAGTCCTGGGTTACCCACTTTCTGGCCCCTCAGTCTTCTGCCCCCCACAGCACCCTACAGCCCCCTCTGCCCCACATTCCCTGCCCCATAAAGGCCCCCCATACCTCCCCTTCCCCTCTATATACTCCTGACCCACCCACATTTCCAGCCCCCCAATAACCTTTCCTGACCCCCCTTCTCTGCTCCCCACACTTTGCCATGTAGCCCCCCCACCCACAGTGGGTCTGAGCTGGGAGTGGGGGCCAGGATTGTTTCCAGCCAAAACCCCTGCGGAGGCAGGAGGGAGAGGTGATGGGGGGCCCCCCCATGGCCAGGTTCAGCCTGGAATACACACGGGGGGACCCCAAATCCCCCCTCCTCTGTCACTGTCTTGCCCCAGCCTCCCCTCAGTTTCAGCCCCCCTTTCCTTCCTCCTCCCACCACAGTCTTCTTCCCTCCCTCCCCCTGCCCGACACGCTGCCTAGTCTATAATGGCCCCCACGTCCCCTCAGCCTCCCTCCCTGATCGGGTCAGGTGGGGCAGGATATGGGGGCTTTGGGGTGTTACGCTTATAAGAAGCACAAAGGATCTTTTTCAGGGGAAAAGGCAATATGCTGCGTTTACTGAAGAGACAACAATTAGCATATGCATTCAATCACACCACACCCACACACACACCCCCACACACACCCACACCCACACTGTCCTGCCAGTCAATGTTATAGTTACCAGACCAGAGTCCGGATCAAGCTAGTGGCCAGCTTGGTTGATCACAGGTAGGGAGGAGCCGGGTTCTGTCGGTTGTGACATGATGCTCCTGGGAAGTCTTGGCAGGACGAACCCAAAGTTTCACGGCAAGGCCCCCTATTTTTATCGTGATTTTCCTTCATTGGGGCCATTGTGTTTTCCACCCTCACGCTGTAATCAATTGTTGTTTGATGAGTGCTTGTTTTCTTAAATTGTCCTTCTCATCCTTTATCTTGTTCTTTCATCAGTCTCTCAAGGAGTTACCCCAGGCTGGTTTTGATCACAGCTATCTTGTCCCCACTGATAGGTGCCTGTCTCATCTTTAGAGTCGTCAATCTGCCCTCCTCTGACATTTCAATAGGGGCGTGTTGCAGCCTCCTGGCACCCTTGCGTCTGTCTCCGGTTCCTCCCTAGACCATCTCGTTCAGCGATGGCCTTCACACTTATCTCTTAACACACATTCCTCATTCACACACAAAACACAGAACATTTTGAACAGGAACATCAAGTTGCAAAGCAAAAGAAAACAATCACGGCATTTTTTAACGTATTTTAAAATGCGAAACCCCCAACAAAGTGGTGACCCTCAAAGGTCTATTACGGCTTTGAAATCGGCCCAGACAAAGATGCCGTCTGATGCATCTCTACCGATTGGCCCTTTAGGCCCATTCCTTTCTGCTATTCAAAAAGGGTGGCTGGCAGGATGTGGTCAAATCATACCCCACTACATTTAATACAGGCTACGTTATTATTCTTTATCCTTCATTCTAAATGGTATAAAATACAAACATAAAATCCTACTACCACATGTCCCCCTTTTGACCCCTCAAGAACAATTCTTGAGTGGGTCATATTTTATCCAGGTGTGTCATCGCAGTGCACTGAGAGACAGTTTGAGCTTGTGGTTCTAATGTAACAAACTTTCTTTTTGTCCAACAGCACATTGCTAGCAAGCAAACACAGGACGCTATTAACACAACTCGTAATGGGTGAAACGTAATAGACAATATGCCCTTAGAGGTCGGGGACCAGCCTGTAAAAACATCGTACCGATGACAGGCTGTCGGCTCTTTTTCAGACTTAGCAATTTTCCACTGGCATGTAATATTTGAATGATAACGCTTCCCTGTATCCGTCTGTGTCTGTTTTTCTAGTTTGTCCCTTACACATGTTCCCAAGCATGTGTCTTTGCTGCGTGGTTCTGGGGTGACAGGTGGGGACAAGCACACCCATTTCTGAGGGCTCCATTCCCTACACCCTCGGTGTCCAATAATTGCTCCTCTTTCCCAGCCCACTGACCCATAACCCGGGGTAGCCAAAAGGATCCCATGGTCAGTTTTGGGAGCGGGCTCACTTTCCATATTTCTGTCTCCACAGACTGTGGGTGAGCAATTTTAACAATAATTTCTCCTAATAACAAATCAGGCTTAACCATGCTGGAAACATATTGCATCCATTCATATTTGTAGGTGTCGAACAAGGACCTCTTCCGTTGTTTGAAAAGATGCGTTAATACCCGAACATTCCCAGATATTGCCCAAAACAGTTCGTGTTCAAGTGAGGCTAACCTAAGAATTTGCATCTCACTGTATCCCAGGGCCAAGGCAGTTTTATTCCCTACTTCTCTTTGTTGTTTATACAGCAGCCAGGAGGTGGTGTTCAGCCACCGCCACATAGTCCATGTTGCTTTTAGGTTTCCTGGACCTATTTGTACCAGATCCACAGTAGTATCTGCCTGCTTGTAAATGAGACTATCTTGCAGTTGTGACAAGAAACTTATCTTATTCTTAATTACCTCCAGGCCCACAGTGTTCATTATTCCTACTCCAAATCCAACTCCTAATATGGTGTCTACTACATCTCGTTTTGATCAGCCATTGGAGTGTTGATGTGTTTTTAACCAGGCCGGTGTAATAGGAAGAGAGTAGGGTGAACATTTGGGCTCCAATTTAGACATGCTCAGCTGAGTCCAATCCATACCCATTTTCATTTTTACTAATAGTGGATTTAACAAGACTTTTACTGGATCACTTTGAGTCACAAACAACTTTGTTTTTTTTTTTTATCTTAATTTTTTTATCTTTCGAATGCATAGTCTCTGGTCCAGGTTCTGGTGCATGTGTCCGGGAACCATAGGTTCAATTCACTTCGGGGTATTGGACATGTCAGGGGCAGGAATGTCTGTGAGGGGAGGGCTCCTGCCTCATACTGGGAATGAGGGGCGATCAACAGGTTATCTCAAGTGCTTATATACAAATGCACAAAGCCTTGGAAACAAGCAGGGAGAACTGGAGGTCCTGGTGATGTCAAGGAACTATGACGTGATCGGAATAACAGAGACTTGGTGGGATAACTCACATGACTGGAGTACTGTCATGGATGGTTATAAACTGTTCAGGAAGGACAGGCAGGGCAGAAAAGGTGGGGGAGTAGCACTGTATGTAAGGGAGCAGTATGACTGCTCAGAGCTCCGGTACGAAACTGCAGAAAAACCTGAGTGTCTCTGGATTAAGTTTAGAAGTGTGTGCAACAAGAGTGATGTAGTGGTGGGAGTCTGCTATAGACCACCGGACCAGGGGGATGAGGTAGATGAGGCTTTCTTCCGGCAGCTCGCGGAAGCTACTAGATCGCATGCCCTGATTCTCATGGGTGACTTTAATTTTCCTGATATCTGCTGGGAGAGCAATACAGCGGTGCATAGACAATCCAGGAAGTTTTTGGAAAGCGTAGGGGACAATTTCCTGGCGCAAGTGCTAGAGGAGCCAACTAGGGGGGGCGCTTTTCTTGACCTGCTGCTCACAAACCGGGTAGAATTAGTGGGGGAAGCAAAAGTGGATGGGAATCTGGGAGGCAGTGACCATGAGTTGGTTGAGTTCAGGATCCTGACGCAGGGAAGAAAGGTAAGCAGCAGGATACGGACCCTGGACTTCAGGAAAGCAGACTTCGACTCCCTCAGGGAACGGATGGCCAGGATCCCCTGGGGGACTAACTTGAAGGGGAAAGGAGTCCAGGAGAGCTGGCTGTATTTCAAGGAATCCCTGTTGAGGTTACAGGGACAAACCATCCCAATGAGTCGAAAGAATAGTAAATATGGCAGGCGACCAGCTTGGCTTAATGGTGAAATCCTAGCGGATCTTAAACATAAAAAAGAAGCTTACAAGAAGTGGAAGGTTGGACATATGACCAGGGAAGAGTATAAAAATATTGCTCGGGCATGTAGGAATGATATCAGGAGGGCCAAATCGCACCTGGAGCTGCAGCTAGCCAGAGATGTTAAGAGTAACAAGAAGGGTTTCTTCAGGTATGTTGGCAACAAGAAGAAAGCCAAGGAATGTGTGGGCCCCTTACTGAATGAGGGAGGCAACCTAGTGACAGAGGATGTGGAAAAAGCTAATGTACTCAATGCTTTTTTTGCCTCTGTTTTCACTAACAAGGTCAGCTCCCAGACTGCTGCGCTGGGCATCACAAAATGGGGAAGAGATGGCCAGCCCTCTGTGGAGATAGAGGTGGTTAGGGACTATTTAGAAAAGCTGGACGTGCACAAGTCCATGGGGCCGGACGAGTTGCATCCGAGAGTGCTGAAGGAATTGGCAGCTGTGATTGCAGAGCCATTGGCCATTATCTTTGAAAACTCGTGGCGAACCGGGGAAGTCCCGGATGACTGGAAAAAGGCTAATGTAGTGCCAATCTTTAAAAAAGGGAAGAAGGAGGATCCTGGGAACTACAGGCCAGTCAGCCTCACTTCAGTCCCTGGAAAAATCATGGAGCAGGTCCTCAAAGAATCAATCCTGAAGCACTTGCATGAGAGGAAAGTGATCAGGAACAGCCAGCATGGATTCACCAAGGGAAGGTCATGCCTGACTAATCTAATCGCCTTTTATGATGAGATTACTGGTTCTGTGGATGAAGGGAAAGCAGTGGATGTATTGTTTCTTGACTTTAGCAAAGCTTTTGACACGGTCTCCCACAGTATTCTTGTCAGCAAGTTAAGGAAGTATGGGCTGGATGAATGCACTACAAGGTGGGTAGAAAGCTGGCTAGATTGTCGGGCTCAACGGGTAGTGTTCAATGGCTCCATATCTAGTTGGCAGCCGGTATCAAGTGGAGTACCCCAAGGGTCGGTCCTGGGGCCAGTTTTGTTCAATATCTTCATAAATGATCTGGAGGATGGTGTGGATTGCACTCTCAGCAAATTTGCGGATGATACTAAACTGGGAGGAGTGGTAGATACGCTGGAGGGGAGGGATAGGATACAGAAAGACCTAGACGAATTGGAGGATTGGGCCAAAAGAAATCTGATGAGGTTCAATAAGGATAAGTGCAGGGTCCTGCACTTGGGACGGAAGAACCCAATGCACCGCTACAGACTAGAGACCGAATGGCTAGGCAGCAGTTCTGCGGAAAAGGACCTAGGGGTGACAGTGGACGAGAAGCTGGATATGAGTCAGCAGTGTGCCCTTGTTGCCAAGAAGGCCAATGGCATTTTGGGATGTATAAGTAGGGGCATAGCGAGCAGATCGAGGGACGTGATCGTTCCCCTCTATTCGACATTGGTGAGGCCTCATCTGGAGTACTGTGTCCAGTTTTGGGCCCCACACTTCAAGAAGGATGTGGATAAATTGGAGAGAGTCCAGCGAAGGGCAACAAAAATGATTAGGGGACTGGAACACATGAGTTATGAGGAGAGGCTGAGGGAGCTGGGATTGTTTAGCCTGCAGAAGAGAAGAATGAGGGGGGATTTGATAGCTGCTTTCAACTACCTGAAAGGGGGTTCCAAAGAGGATGGCTCTAGACTGTTCTCAATGGTAGCAGATGACAGAACGAGGAGTAATGGTCTCAAGTTGCAGTGGGGGAGGTTTAGATTGGATATTAGGAAAAACTTTTTCACTAAGAGGGTGGTGAAACACTGGAATGCGTTACCTAGGGAGGTGGTAGAATCTCCTTCCTTAGAGGTTTTTAAGGTCAGGCTTGACAAAGCCCTGGCTGGGATGATTTAACTGGGAATTGGTCCTGCTTTGAGCAGGGGGTTGGACTAGATGACCTTCTGGGGTCCCTTCCAACCCTGATATTCTATGATTCTATGACAGGATCCCATAACTGTTAGTATTGTTCCTATCTGAACAGGTTCATCCCACTGATATGGTAATCGTGGGAAGCTGGAACTCCAGGCGGTATCCCCGTAGGGACCCTCTATTTTAACCCCTATTTCCCAGTGGTTTGGTATTCTTGTGGTGTTTGTAAGGTGACCCTTAAGTTCACATTGGTATTTCCCAAGGTTTTAAGATTTGGCTAGTGTTTTTATTTATCATTCCATGAGGATCACCGGATCACAGGTAGGAATCCATGATTGGTTGGCGGGGAGTGAATTATTCCTTAAAGATTGGGTTATAAGGAGGGCTGCATCTTCTCCCATGTTCGCTCGAATTATCTGGGCGCTAAAAGTTCCCAGAAGCCGGTACAGCCAGACCTTACACTGGAGTCTCATTTTCTGTGGATTAAAGTTGTGGTTGTTAAGCAGCGCCCCGTGCTCACGTTCCGGGATGTCCTTTTCTGCAAAGAATTCAAACGTCATTATGTATGTAAACAATGTAATTTGTGAAACATGGACCCATTTCAGTTTTCCATCTTTTTCAATGCGGTATACCCATGGGCTAAGGCGGTCCACTATGGAGTAAGGGCCTATCCATTTTGATTCCATTGAGTGACCCCTTTTCCCCATTTTAAGGTACATGACTTGGTCCCCTGTTTCCCACAGGGCCTTTGTTTCTGAATTTTGTTGTTCATGTGTTCGATGGCCTGATTAACCCTTTACGGTTTTATCTTCTTGTACCTGTTTAAGCCATTGAAAATAGTCATGCTGGGTTATATTAGAGTTCTCATCTTGACCCTGTACCAGGTAACTAGGATCCATCATTAGGTGCATTGGATGTCCAAAAAGAATTTGGAAGGGTTGAATTTTTGTCCTTAGTCTATTACTGCTGTGGATGGCAGCCAAAACCAGAGGCAGTTTATCTGGCCAGTCTTTCCTTGTGTGATTTACTACCTTCCAGAGTGCTTCCTGAATAGTGCGGTTCATGCACTTTACTTGGCCTGAGGACTGAGGCCGGTATGGTACATGGCGTTTTTGTTTAATTCCCAAGGCTTGTATCACTGTTGTAAAAATTCCTCCTACAAAGGCTCCCCCATTATTAGAATCTATTATTTCGGGGGTGCCATATCTACACACTACCTCATTAAAGAACTTTTTGGCTGCTACCCAGGTCCTAGTATCTTTAGTAGGAAAAGCCTCCACCCATCCTGAAAAGGAACCAATTATCACCAATAAATACTGGAATCCTTCCTTACTCCGTGGCAATGTATCAGTAAAATCAGTTGGAACCCTGTGCCACGGCCCAAGCCTTCGTTGGTGCATCCTGGGTTGCCAGTGCAGTTGCCTTGTTCTGCACGCACTGCACACAATTTTGCACCCATGTTTTAACATCATCTGCCATACACTCCCATTCTGCTACTTGCTTTAGCCTTCTTAAAGTCCCTTCCACTCCTTCATGCATAAACTGATGGGCTACATTAAGTAAATCTTGTCTTTTGTTTTGTCTTGGTAAGGCAACCCCCATCTTTTCATGTTCTCTTCTACCTACGGTATGTTCCACTCCATGCATCTGATGAAGTGGGTTCCAACCCACGAAAGCTTATGCCCAATAAATGTGTTAGTCTGTAAGATGCCAGAAGTACTCCTCGTTCTTTTTGCTGATACAGTTGCATCTGATGAAGTGGGCTGTAGCTCACGAAAGCTTATGCTCTAAATTTGCTAGTCTCTAAGGTGCCACAAGTCCTCCTGTTCTTTTTGCGGATACAGACTAACATGGCTGCTACTTTGAAAGCTGTTCTGAATCTTGTCTTTCTATTTTTCCTGGAACTCGGTTGGGGCGGTCTGTAGTGCCATCTGTTGGCTCAGAGGTGTCGGCACAGACATTCCTTTTCTCACTTCTGGTTACCACCGCTATATCATGCTGTCGGGCTATTGTATCTCCCCGATTATTCCGGGTGGCCTCCATATAGGGTGACCAAACAGCAAATGGGAAAAATCAGGACGGGGGTGGGGGGGTAATAGGAGCCTATATAGGAAAAAGACCCAGAAATCGGGACTGTCCCTATAAAATCGGGACATCTGGTCACCCTGCCTCCATACCTGTTCCTTTATTGTGTGCCTTTACATGTCGCACCTTTAACTCTTTAGGGTTCTGTGTTATCCACTGGTAAATCCATTTCCATTCCTCTGAATATGCAATATCCTTTCCATCTGCTGCTTTCCACCCATTCCTATACCAATCATGTATCCAAAACTGTATCCCCTTCACACAAAAATCAGTCAGCATAAATATACACGGGCCGTGGGGAATTTTCATATCGTCTTAAAACCTGATAAATTGCGTGGGGCTCGGCATGATGAGCCGATCTGTGGTCTTAATGTCTCTGAATGACTTCCTCTTCTAAGTTAATGGCAGCGTATTTTACCCATCTTTTCCCTTTTCCTACCGTTGTATTCCCGTTAGTAAACCGGACGTACTTTTCTTGGCCCACGGTATCTAATTCTTCTAGTGGGGGTACCTCGCTCCAGAATGATCTCTGGGCATTCATGTCGGTTCCCTTTTTCAATATTTTGTAGTAGTGTGGCCGCCAAGGCCATGTTATTGGCCACCAAACGGCTAACAAAAGGCTGTGAAACACAGGGCTGGGGCTGTGAGAGCCTTCGGTTTTAGCAGGGTTAAAGCAGAGCCCTGCTCTGTTCCCCATTCCCCTTTTATCTTTTCCTTTAGCAGTTTCCACAATGGGTGAGTTATTGCAACATATTTATAAATGTGTGGTCTCAGTCAATTGACTCCTCCTAGCAGTACGCTTAAAGAGTGGGCGTCACTAGGAGCCGGCATTTCTACTTGGGCTCTCACCTTGCGCTGATCTATTGGCCTTCCTTCTTGTCCAATAATTATACCCAGACCTGTGACTTGGGGCTGCACCACTTGAGCCTTATCCAAGGCTACCTTAAATCCTGTTTCCTGGATTAATGCGAACACTTTTTCCTTTAGTGGGTGAGTTTGTGCCTCAGTTTCCCCTTTTTATACATCGGGCCACCTCGGAGATCAGGACAGAGACCGCGGACTTGACTCCCGCTGTGGGAAGCTGATGTAGGGAGCAGGGACCGGGTGTGATGTCCTCGCAGCAGCCTGTGCTGGGGAGGAGCCGCATCTGACCCAGGCGGAGTCTGCGAAGGGCTGACGGCTTCCTGCCCAGCTGTATCACAGCGCGATCCGGCCAAGAGGTGTCCGTGGCGTGACCCGAGGGCAGGTCACTGCCGGCAGGATGGGACGGCGTCTCCTAGCCCAGCGCAGCTGGGGGAAAGCGCTGCTCATGGGCACTGCTACGTGAGAGCTCAGCGGCCGCGGGGAGTCCAGGGACACCCCAGACTGCAGCCTAAACCCACCAATTGTGGGCAAGCGCCGTCAGCCACCGGAGACTGGGCTACACCTGCCGACGCCTCCTGGTGCAAATTGGGGTGTGTCCTTTCCCTTTAGTTCTTGAGTCCAGCAACCGAAAATCACTCAAAGTCCCAAAAGTCCAGCGACCCAAAAGTCTCTGTCCCTGGTCAGGGCAGCCCCAGAGTTCGAAAGTTTATCTGCAGAGTTTTACCTCCCAACCTGGGTGGAGATTGTGGGGGGGGTGGTTTAAGGGGCACCTTACGTGGTCCAAAGCTGATGGCCCCACCTCTCCATGAGGCTCCGCTCTGCCAGCCGCCCCATGAGCTGCTCCAGGCATCCGACAAACTGCTCTGTTCCACCAGCCGCTCTGCTCGCCGTCCCGCAGACTGCTCCGCCATATATCTGCAGGCTCCCCCACTACTTAACACAACACTCAGTGATTTCAGCTCTTTTGCAATTTCAGCTTGTAGCAGGGGAGCCTCAGTGCTGGGGCACCATTAGCCCAAAGTGAACTCAGCTCAGCAGCCTGTAACTCGACTCCTAGTAGAATCAAAATTATCTCTGATATTCCACAGTGGAGAGAGGAGGAAGTGCAATTAACATGTCCCCATACCCCAAGTTTTAACACCTGTCCCCAGCCTCTCTCTATTCACCGCGTTTTGGAACCCATGTCCCTTGCCTAGCGAGTGCTACTTAGTTGATGGCGAGTCCCTCCATCAGACCAAAAAGCCAAGTGCAGTTCCACTGTCCTTGATTCCCATAATCAGGATAATAACAATTTATTCTTCCTGCCCCAATAACAGAGACACTGGGGATCCCACAGCAGCCAAAGTGACCATTTGGGCAGCTATGGCCTCATTCTAGGTGGGGTGGGTGTGCCTATGCAAATGAGATCGGCCCCTGAAGTTCTTTTCCACAACTTGCCACACCTCAGCACCAGATGTCAGGGTGGAGCTCATCCTGACTTTGCTTACATCCAGAATTCCCTTGGTTCTTGCTTCCCCTCCCCCACTGGGGTCTCGGGACCCCCTGACCCTCCCCCCAATAGATGTTCTGCTGCTTCTGCCTGCACCCTGGTCCCCAGGGCCCTGGGCACCGCCCGAGTGTGGGGGGGCAGCAGGTGACGTACCAGCCTCTCCTTGCGCGCACTGCCTGGTTGTGTTTGGCAGTAGCCAAGATACCCCAGGGATGGGCTCACTGCACAGCAGACAGGCCGGGGCAGAGGTACCTGTGGGGGTGGACAGAGGGGTCCTATGGGGACAGGGAGCTGGGGTGGTTCCCTGTTGTGGGGGGCTAAGACCCTGAGGCTCTGATTGTCCTAATCCCCTGGCCTGGTCCTGGGGTGTCTCGGGGGCAGTTCGTCCACCTGGGAGCCCCCTTCCCCAGGGAATCTGAGGCTCAGGACCCCCGGGGCAGCAGGACGCAGCCTCCCCTGAGGGGGTCTGGCCCCAGGGAGTCCCCAGAGCCACAGTGCCTGGGAGACCCCCAGAGGCAGGCTGGGCCATACCTGCCAGACAGGGGGTTGGGGGCTTCGCTCCCAGAGCAGCGCCAGCTGCTGATCTCCCCGTTCGCGCCACCAAGTGACTCTTCCCTTCCCCCCGCAGCAGCAGCCCCCCCGGATTTCACCAACGCCAACATCGCCCGCCTGGTGCTGGGCACCGTGGTCCTGCTCATCCTGGGGCTTATCCTGGATCCAGCTGTGCAGGGAAGAGAATCTCCCAGGGGATGAGCCGCTTCCCCGTGGGGTGCTGAGACTCCGGCACAAACCCCGCTACCCTCCAAATACCCCTGCCTCAGAGAATCCCACCCCGCAACAGCTCCTGACCTCACCACAGCTCCCCAGGATTGAACCCTCGATGCCGTGTGTGACGTTGCACTCCATATGTTTATGGAAAAATGCTTATGGGTGTAAATATAATGTAACCGGAATATGCTTTATGCAAAAGGTCTCTTGTAAGGTGTCAGGGTTCCTTCCCCAATCTGAACTCTAGGGTACATGAAACTGGGTACCTGCATGAAAACCTCCTAAACTTACTTTTACCAGTTTAGGTTAAAACTTCCCCAAGGTACAAAATTATTTTACCCTTGGATTTCCACTGCCACCAAGAAACTTTATCTGGGTTTACTGGGAAACGTGGTTTGGACACGTCACCAGTCGCTGGGATCTCCAATCTCCAGGCCATTGGCCGGGGTCCCAAGTTCCGTCGCCAGTCCCCTGTACCAACCAACTCCCTCTCCCAGCACCTCGTGAAACCAGTAACACCCAGGGAAGCTGAGTCCCACCCCTGCTGCATGCAAACCATTGGAAAAACCAAGGAAAAACCAAGAAAACCCCCCACTTCCTCACACCCCCCATCTGGGTGAGCCCCGGCAGGGTGCTGGTGCTCAGGGGAAACGTTACCATCCGCTCTGCGGGTTGGTACCAATCCATGAAGTTCTTTCTGTGTAAAGCTGGACACCCACCCCCAGTGTCAGCCAGGAAGATGGAAGGAGCTACACCTGCGAATATCGCTCCATAACGGAACAGAATCGCTGGTCAAATCCCAGCGACCCCATCGAGATGATTGTAGCAGGTGAGGGAGGGCCCTGGCTCCACTTAATGTGTTTACAGGAGTGATACAAGTTTATATCTTATTCTCCTAACTCCAGATATAGAAATAATACAAGCAAACAAACTTTCTCATGACACCATACAAGGGGTATTTAGCGTAAAGCATATTCCAGTTATGGCATATTCATAAGCATATTTCCATAAACCATATGACGTGCAACGTCACAGAATGATCTCCCAGCCACTCAGGAACCATTAATAGGGAGGTTCCAGCCAATTTCCGCCAGCTCGCAGCCTTGCACCCCAGATCGGTACCATCCTGCCCTTGTCAGAAACCAGTCTGGTGTAAGTTCATTACGTTCGCCCCTCTCTCCGTGTGGAGTGGACACACGCTAGCCTTTGTAAACGGAGCGGAGATTTCCCAAGCACTTCAACCAAAACACACTGTTTTAGGTCAAATATAAACCAGATTTATTAACTGCAGAAGGAGAGATTTTAAGTGGTTATAAGGAGCAGGCGCAGAGATCAGAGTTGGCTACTTAAGAAATATTTGCAGTCTAAGTTCTACAAACGAAACAGGATTTGAATCAGGCGGTGTCTTCCCCTGACAGATGGTGCAAGCAGGTTACAGATCCTCAGTACACACACTGGACTCCATCCCAGCCTGGGACCACCCTTCTCCAGTTCAAAGCCTTTGTCCTCCAGATGTTCCTCCAGGTGTTGATTTGTGGGGAAGAGAAGGCCAGGGATTATGTCCCTTCCCCTCACTGATATTTTTTTCCAGTTTGCTGGAAAGATCTTTGCTGTGACCGGGGGATCAGGCAGTCCCCAGTGGTCAAGCAATCTCCATTGTACCCAGTCTCTGGGATGGTGGGTTCTTTCCTTGAGGGGTGTTGATGAGCCACGAAGAGCGTCTGCCTGGTCCTTTGTTGCAGTTGAAAATTGGCTGTGGGCGTCTGCCAACCTCACGCCACGTTTCAGTAGCACACACAGCAATGCTTCATCCCTTCCCCTACAAGGGTCGCACATACAGTGCACCAGGACAGGAATGTTCAAGGGATCAAGACTTTTAAAATGATGCCTCACAAGGCAACTTTGGACCCAACCTACCATAGTTCTATCGCAGTGGTGAACACGGGGGCTCCACGGTGCTACTCTGAGGTACAGATTGTCACCCTGTGATATCACCCTGGCATGACCAGGGCCTGGGAAACAGACTGTGAACTTCCTTTCCCTTGCAGAAGTGGCTGTCTGTGGTGTCCCCTGCCCACAGGGCGAGGTCACTTGTTTCCTTTCACCTTCCCCATTTTTACTTGTTTTTTATGCGTTGCTGTTTAATAAATTGTACGTGCTCTGAACTCTATGTAATGATCCGTGGGACAGGGAACCATCCGGTGCAAAGAGAGTGCCCCAGAGTGGGGACAACCTCGCCACTGTCCTAAGTGACCACGACAAGACTGGGGGTCGAGCCCGCAGGGATCCAGGGCCCAGCCCTGCCGGGGTTATGAGGCCTTTGCTGCACGGGAGGGAGGAAGGGGAGCCCTCGAGGTCAGGCAGGCCTCTGGGTAAAGGGAGTGGGAGCGAAGACTCAGATCCTGAGAAATCTGATGAGGTTCAATAAGGATAAGTGCAGGGTCCTGCACTTAGGACGGAAGAACCCAATGCACCGCTACAGACTAGGGACCGAATGGCTAGGCAGCAGTTCTGCGGAAAAGGACCTAGGGGTGACAGTGGACGAGAAGCTGGATATGAGTCAGCAGTGTGCCCTTGTTGCCAAGAAGGCCAATGGCATTTTGGGATGTATAAGTAGGGGCATAGCGAGCAGATCGAGGGACGTGATCGTCCCCCTCTATTCGACATTGGTGAGGCCTCATCTGGAGTACTGTGTCCAGTTTTGGGCCCCACACTACAAGAAGGATGTGGATAAATTGGAGAGAGTCCAGCGAAGGGCAACAAAAATGATTAGGGGTCTGGAATACATGACTTATGAGGAGAGGCTGAGGGAGCTGGGATTGTTTAGCCTGCAGAAGAGAAGAATGAGGGGGGATTTGATAGCTGCTTTCAACTACCTGAAAGGGGGTTCCAAAGAGGATGGCTCTAGACTGTTCTCAATGGTAGCAGATGACAGAACGAGGAGTAATGGTCTCAAGTTGCAGTGGGGGAGGTTTAGATTGGATATTAGGAAAAACTTTTTCACTATGAGGGTGGTGAAACACTGGAATGCGTTACCTAGGGAGGTGGTAGAATCTCCTTCCTTAGAGGTTTTTAAGGTCAGGCTTGACAAAGCCCTGGCTGGGATGATTTAACTGGGAATTGGTCCTGCTTCGAGCAGGGGGTTGGACTAGATGACCTTCAGGGGTCCCTTCCAACCCTGATATTCTATGATTCTATGATTCTATGATCCTTTCGCCAGTCAATCCCACCGGGGCGTGTATAAGCCAGCAAAGTTCCCCACAATAGCGGGACCATTCCCCCGCTTACACCAGGAGCAGGGTCAGCGGCCGCCCTGCCCGTCCGTCCGGAGAGTGAAATGAACCGGTCCCTCCCCACAAAGCCCGGCTGTTCTGGAAACTAGCGGCTCTGCTCCGGTGACTCCCGAAGGAGCAGGGACTTGGAGCCGGTCTGACTCCGGCTATTGGCCGCGGCTGCTCAGCCCCCGTTTCAATAGACAGGCTGGGTTTGATTCCTTGTCCGGGGGTTTAACCCAAAAGCTTTGCCTTTGAATGGCTGCTGCTGGGGGTTTGCCCAGGAGCCGAGTAGAACCAGGGGCTCAGTTTGAAACGAGCCCCCTCTGGTCCCCAGCCTGTGTGACGCTGGCGAGGGAGGGAGTTTCCAACCCCCCTGAGCCCTCTGGGCCTGTGAGACCCTCTGCAAAGAGCAGCAGGGCTCCGGGAATGTGGGGTATAGGTCGAGGTTGAGAGGAATGTAGGGGTTAGACGGGAGACAGGCTGAGATCAGGGAGGGAGTGGGGACAGGAATATGAGGGGAGACACAAAGGGGGCAAGTGTGTGGGTGCTGGCGACCGGACGGGCGTTTCAGAGGAGATGGGAGAGCGGGAGGAGGTGGAAGGGGAATGGGGGAGAGCGGGATGGGGATGGCTCCCCGCTCACAGAGACGGGGTCGGCGTATGTGGGGGTGTGAATGGATTTGCTTTTCGGCCAAAACTCCAGCTGAGCTGGGGCACCTCTGGCTGGCTGGGAGGGAGGGGGTGAGCCGGGAATGGAGCCCCCTGACCCCCAGCTTTCTCCCGCCCTGCAGCCAATGGCGTATAAACAAAGCCTGTGTCATGTCCCTCTCTCGGGGCCTGGCCACATAACCACTGACAGGGTCTCCTCCAGCTCGGGGGCAGGGTCTCTGTGGGGGCATTAGAAGGTCCCTGGGTCTCTCCTGGCTGGTGACCCGTTGGGGGCCTGGGATGGAATTTCTCTTCCTCCTGTTTTCTTTTGAACCTGGTTGATTTTATTCACACGCTGAGAAAAGCCCCTTCGAACCAGGCGTTACAGTGTAAACCCGTCATCACCGCTCAGCTAGGGAGGGGCAGGAAATCCAGGTGTCCCCCATCACGCCCGCTCCTCACACGGTGCCACGGCTCCTGTCACAGGTGGGCAGCTTGGCAGGCTGAGCGGGAAGGCTGCAGAGTCAAACCCTCCAGCACCAGGAAATGCCACAGTTATGGTTTTCTGAACGACCTTAACTGTGCTCCCTCATGCAGGTCCATTACAAAGCCAGCCTTCAATTGCACGATCATGTATTAACATTACCTACATGGGTCACCAGCCGGGCTTGAACCCAGAATGAAAAGGGGATGGAATTTTCATGGCAATCGTGGTCAGTGGCAGATTGAAGACCAGACCTCGTGGGCGCCCGGCTCTCAGCCTGAGGCACCTTCCTCAAGGCTGCAGGGTGCGTTGCGGGTGACCTGTCCCCCCTCTCCACAGAGACACAGACAAGCTGGGAGCTACATGATGCTTGGCCAGGCTGACGGTACCTGGGTTTCTTGGGTTTTGAAGGGACCTCTGCTTACTTTCAATGCACTAGATTTCACCTGCAGATTAGAGACAACATGTGATGGACGCAGGAAGAGACGAGACATCGTCGACTTCCTGTAGCAGCAGCCAGCAGCTGAGTTCCTTATTTGGGTCTCGGTGGAGCTGGACACTGGGGTGTTGGCGGCTGTGCGGAGGGGCCACTCACTGCCCCCATCATGGCATCTGCTCTCACCGTCCTCCTCCTTGGTGAGTATCGGAGACAGCCAGGGCTTGTGTCCATGGGGTAGGGGGATCTGAGACCAGGGCGTGTGTCCATGGGAAGGGGGGGAAATCTGAGACCAGGACATGTATCCATGGTGGGGGTTGTGAAACCAGGGTGTGTGCCCATTGTGGGGGTGGGATCTGAGACCACGGTGTAGGATCCAGCTGTTCTGGGATCTGGTCCCTAATGGCCCATCTCCTTTCCAGGCTGCTGGCTGGCCGGGCGGAGCGGGGTGTCTGGACGTGAGTATCTGTGGGGAATGGGGCAGCTGGGGGAATTTCCACATGAAGGACGAGGAACATGGGTGGGGGTGAGGGGTGCAGATCCCACAAAGGGATGATCCTGTCAGACCCATGCTCCCTTCCACACCCGGAAGTGGGGACTGAGACCTCGCCCCGCTCATTACAGGGATGGGCAGCACACAGGGAGAATTTGCCTGCCCTCAAAGCTCTGCCCTCCAGGAAATACAGAGTGAAGCCACCAGCCACCCCGCAGCACCCCTGTCATTTTTCCTTCCCCACTCTGAACTCTAGGGTACAGATGTGGGGACCTGCATGAAAACCTCCTAAACTTACTTTTACCAGCTTAGGTTAAAACTTCCCCAAGGTACAAACTATTTTACCCTTCACCCTTGGACTTCCACTGCCACCACCAAACTTTTATCTGGGTTTATTTATTAGGAAAGCGTTGGATTTTGGGGGGAAAGACGTTTCCAAACAACGCTTTCCTAATAAATAAAGACCCGTGTGCAGCCCCCTTTCCCGTGTGGGAACTGTACATGGTGGCTGCTCAGAAGCGGCCTGAAAACAGCTGCTGTGGGGAGACCCCCAAGGATTCCCGGGCAGCAGCAGAAGTGGAGGCAGCTCAAGCCTGGGGCGGGATTTTTTTGTGGTGGGGAGAGAAAGAAAACAGCCGGGGACAGCGGCTCCTTCCTACACCCCCAGCGCTCCTGGGGGAAAGGGCTGGTAGAGTTTGGAGGGAGGCTGCCCAGTGCCGGGAGAGAGACAACAGCAGCCAGCGAGGGAGCAACCGGCACCAGAAATGAAGGGACCCAGCGAGTGGGGAGCCAGTGGAAAGGCACCTGGTGGCCAAGCTGTGTCGTCGAAGGGCGCCCGGCAGAGAGCTGGCAGGGAGAGAGTCCCGCTGAGCAGGGGCAGAGATGGCAGGAACAGGGGGAGGCAGACAGAGGAAAGACAGAGGCAGGAGGGAGGAAGTTACTGGAAGAACTGGGCAGTGAAACACGAAGAAAAAAGAGTCGTAAGATATTGTTAGAAAACCACAAGAGAAGTAAAGCACGAATGAAATGTGACAGAAATAATCTCTGAGTATAGAGAAACGGGCTGAAGAAAAGAGGAGGAAGTGAGCTGTAGCGAAAGTAAAGCCAATAGTATGGACAAAACATCCACCCAGCACCTTCAGGTGCAGCGACAGGACCAGAGAAATGGTCAGAGAGCAAAGGAACTCTAGAAAAAGCAGTGGAGGGACAGTTGTTCAATTGAGAAGCCGACCCATCGCCTGGAGAAACAGCTGCAGGTATCTGAGCTGGAACCCAGGACAGCCAACAGAGACGGGGCAAGGGGATGGCTCAAGATACAACAAACCAGCCTAAGAACAGAGAAACCGCGAAGGGAACGTAGCGCGGGCGGGTTCTGGCCCTGGTGCCTTGGACGTTCGAACTCCAGATCCTGGTGCTCCATGAAAGTAAATTGTTGCCCATAACATGGGTTGAATTCAGCCAATGGTAGTTCCTGTTCAGACGAGCTCAGCAATAGTTCCCAGTGTGACCCTACTGTGACGATGCTGGTTCTGGCGGGACCCAACGGAGCGCGCCAATTCAGGACAAATTGCTTAAAGCAGGTCAGTTACAGCCCAAGGCACCTCTAAGGCACCTCTAAGGCAAACCAAACCAGCGAGGCAGAGTAGACTTTGGTCTCACCCCACTGGCTAACCACAAGTCACACAAGCCATGCCCTTAAACACTCCAGTTTCCCAGTATCTCCACCAGTCGTTATGAGGATGAATGGTTATGAAAACCAAGACCCCAGTGAAAGAAAAGAGGTTCTCTCGATCCCAAAGGACCAAGCCTCAGACCCCAGTCAATATACAAAGCAGATCTTACCCACAAATCACGCTGTTGCCAACCCTTTAGAATCTAAAATCTAAAGGTTAATTCATAAAAGGAGAAAGATAGAGCTGAGAGCGAGAAGTGGTTAAATGGAGTCAATGACATCCAGTGATGGCAAAGTTCTTGGTTCAGGCTTGTTGCAGTGATGGCAGAAACTGCAGGTTCAAAGCAAGTCTCTGGAGAACATCCCCTGCTGGGATGGGTCATCGGTCTTTGGTTCAAAGCTTCAGTGTAGCAAAGTCCCGCCAGAGGTGTGAAGCAGGACTGAAGACAAGATGGAGACATCAGCCCTTTATAGTCTTTTCCAGGTGTAAGAACCCCTCTTTGTTCTTACTGTGGAAAATTACAGCAAAATGGAGTTTGGCGTCACATGGGCAAGTCCCGGCCTATCTTGCTGAGTCCCAAGGCGTGTCTGCCTTCTCTCAATGGGTCACTTGTGTCGCTGATGGTCCTTAATGGGCCATCCCACAGGCTAGGCAGAGCTGACACCAGCTTGTCTGGGGCGTCACCCAGAAGCACAGCATAAGTTTGAAATGCAGACAGGATAGAGCCAATATTCATAACTTCAACTACAAAATGATACACACATATAGACAGCATATTCCTAACCCACAAACCATCACCTTGTCTTAGACACCTCATTTGACCCCCTTTATATAAGATTTGATGCCACTAGAGGACCTGGGCTGCAACGATGATCTATACGGTCCCAGATTATGTCAATAATGTCACATCTACACAGCAGCTCCTGCTACACCAGCGAACTCTGATTCACTTGTGATTATTCCCCACTGAACTGATTTCTCCTTCCCCAGCTGATGCAGATAAAATGCAATTGGCCTCTAGGTCGCCTCGGCCTCTCCTTGCCCTGCCCCAGCCACCCCTCCATGGGCTCCTGGCAGATGGAGCCGCGTCGTTGCCCTGCTGAGGGGTGGGGGGCCCCCGGGGCTCTTGTGTCACTAGCCCAGCTCTCTCGGTCTTGGATTTGGGAGAAAAACATCCAGGAGACTCTCTCCCTGCAGCCCCCTGTCTCGGCCTCATCACTCGGGCCGGGCTGCGGGGACGGGGTGCAGTGACCATGCCGGGGTCTGTGTCTCACGGCCTGTCTCCTCCTGCCCCATGGAGCTGGTGATAGCAGGTGAGGGGCCTGGCTCAGCATCCCTGCTCCCAGCCCCACCCCCAGCTGGGCACTCACGGGGTCTCAAACTGAGTCTGGGCTGTTGGAATTAGGACCCCCTGGTTCGATACAGCCCCGTTGGGCAGACGAGCTCACCTGTACCTCTGTAGAAACAGGGACGTTCCTCCTCCGAAATAGGGACAGCCACGCCCAGACCTGCTCCGCAGTGACTCCAAGGGTGAATGGCACCTGGCTGGGGCGGGGACTGTCTCTGTGTTTGTACAGCTCCGAGCACATGGGGGAGCTGGCCCACGACAGGGGCTTCTAGTAATTAATACTAGTCAGTAATGATTTTGGTTCCGGCTGCTGTGGAGTCAGGCAGGGATTGTATCTGCGCTCAGGGTCTTGCTGGGCCGATCTTTCCCATTCTGGGATCCCCAGGGTGCTGAGCTGTCCCGAGTCCCTGGGTCCCATCCTCTCCCCAGGGACACCAGCTCAGCCCAGGAAAGAGCCGCAATTGCAGTTTGGGGGAAGGAGAGGTTCCCTGTATAACCAACCACATAGACCAGGACTCCAGCTTTCTCTCCGCTGTGCCCTGCCCCTGACAGACGCTGGTTCTATTCCCGCAGGGGGAACCCAACTGACTCAGCCGGGAACGATGCTGCCTCCCACCCGCCCAGGCAGCACAGGACCAGGTAGCAGTACTGGGGGCAGGAAATCGCCATCAACCCCCCCAGAAGCAGGTTTGTGCAGCCCAAGGAGCCGCCCTGAGGGGGAGCCATGAGGGGCTGTCTGCTTGGGACAGGGGCAGATCCCCAAAGCGAATGCCCCATCTGAAACCTCCCCCCAAGATTCATTTCATATGTGGGGGGGAGGGTGTCACTGGAAAGATGCCAGATTAGCTTGGTGGGGACAGGGCCTGGGAGAGCTTCCCCGCAACGGAGAACCCCACCCCGGGGGTCCCACAGACGGGGGAGATGGAGGAGGCTACAGCTGCCAATATAGCACCAAGTGGGACTCGCCCGTCTGGTCCGAGCCCAGCGACCCTGTGCAGCTGGTGGTAGCAGGTGAGGGTCCTGGCTCGGCGTCCCCGCACGCAGCCCCTCCCACAGCCGGACCCTCAGGGGGTCTTGGCCCCAGTGGAATGCTCAGGGCCAGGCTCTGGCCTGAGCCCTGGACCCAGCAGAAGGGACCCCCCGGTGGGGAGCGGGGACAGAGTCACTGGGGGGTTCCTCAGCTAGGGGGCGGCAGCAGCCGCTGGAGTTTCAGGGCTGATGGCTCGGGGCTCGGTTCCCTCCCTCCCCCATCCCAGCCCATGCTCGTTTGCATCCCATTGAGGGAACTGACCCAGCTGGGCCCCAGTAGCCGGACCCCCCACCCCACCATGGAGCCAGCGGGAGAAGGTGAGCGGGAGAAATGGAACAATTCATCCCCCAGGGAACAGGGCTCCCCGCTCAGATGCCCACGGGGCTTTCGGGCCGTTTGGAGAGGGCTGGTCCCTGCAGACAGAACTGATGGGTTCAATTCTTCTATATAGAGGGTGATGAATAGATCCATGGGGACGGACGGCCAAGGGTCGGATGTGGGTCCTTGGGAACATAGGGCGGTGGACAGATGGGAACACGTCTGGTGACGAATAGAAAGATGGACTAAAACCTTGTCTACATGATAACTGGACCCAAATGTTGAAACCTGTGTGGTTCCCAACCCCCCCGGTGATCTCAGAGCGAGTCTGGGCTGTTGGAATTCGTGCCCCCTGGGTCAATACAGCCCCGTTGGGCAGACGAGCTCACCTGTACCTCTGTAGCCACAGGGACGTTCCTCCTCCGAAATAGGGACAGCCACGCCCAGACCTGCTCCGCAGTGACTCCAAGGGTGAATGGCACCTGGCTGGGGCGGGGACTGTCTCTGTGTTTGTACAGCTCCGAGCACATGGGGGAGCTGGCCCAAGACAGGGGCTTCTGGTAATTAATACTAGTCAGTAATGATTTTGGTTCCAGCCGCTGTGGAGCCAGGCAGGGCCTGTATCTGCGCTCAGGGTCTTGCTGGGCCGATCTTTCCCATTCTGGGATCCCCAGGGTGCTGAGCTGGCCCGAGTCCCTGGGTCCCAACCTCTCCCCAGGGACGCCAGCTCAGCCCCGGGAAGAGCCTCGATTGCTGCTTGGGGGAACCATAGAATCATAGAATATCAGCATTGGAAGGGATCTCAGGAGGTCATCTAGTCCAACCCCCTTCTCAAAGCAGGACCCATCCCCAGTTAAATCATCCCAGCCAGGGCTTTGTCAAGCCTGACCTTAAAAACCTCTAAGGAAGGAGATTCTACCACCTCCCTAGGTAACGCATTCCAGTGTTTCACCACCCTCCTAGTGAAAAAGTTTTTCCTAATATCCAACCTAAACCTCCCCCACTGCAACTTGAGACCATTACTCCTCGTTCTGTCCTCTGCTACCATTGAGAACAGTCTAGATCCATCCTCTTTGGACCCCCTTTCAGGTAGTTGAAAGCAGCTATCAAATCCCCCCTCATTCTTCTCTTCTGCAGGCTAAACAATCCCAGCTCCCTCAGCCTCTCCTCATAACTCATGTGTTCCAGACCCCTAATCATTTTTGTTGCCCTTCACTGGATTCTCTCCAATTTATCCACATCCTTCTTGTAGTGTGGGGCCCAAAACTGGACACAGTACTCCAGATGAGGCCTCACCAATGTCGAATAGAGGGGAACGATCACGTCCCTCGATCTGCTCGCTATGCCCCTACTTATACATCCCAAAATGCCATTGGCCTTCTTGGCAACAAGGGCACACTGCTGACTCATATCCAGCTTCTCGTCCACTGTCACCCCTAGGTCCTTTTCCGCAGAACTGCTGCCTAGCCATTCGGTCCCTAGTCTGTAGCTGTGCATTGGGTTCTTCCGTCCTAAGTGCAGGACCCTGCACTTATCCTTATTGAACCTCATCAGATTTCTTTTGGCCCAATCCTCCAATTTGTCTAGGTCCCTCTGTATCCTGTCCCTGCCCTCCAGCATATTTACCACTCTTCCCAGTTTAGTATCATCCGCAAATTTGCTGAGAGTGCAATCCACACCATCCTCCAGATCATTTATGAAGATATTGAACAAAACCGGCCCCAGGACCGACCCCTGGGGCACTCCACTTGACACCGGCTGCCAACTAGACATGGAGCCATTGATCACTACCTGTTGAGCCCGACAATCTAGCCAACTTTCTACCCACCTTATAGTGCATTCATCTAGCCTGTACTTCTTTAACTTGCTGACAAGAATACTGTGGGAGACCGTGTCAAAAGCTTTGCTAAAGTCAAGAAACAATACATCCACTGCTTCCCCTTCATCCACAGAACCAGTAATCTCGTCATAGAAGGCGATTAGATTAGTCAGGCATGACCTTCCCTTGGTGAATCCATGCTGACTGTTACTGATCACTTTCCTCTCCTCTAAGTGCTTCAGGATTGATTCTTTGAGGACTTGCTCCATGATTTTTCCGGGGACTGAGGTGAGGCTGACTGGCCTGTAGTTCCCAGGATCCTCCTTCTTCCCTTTTTTAAAGATTGGCACTACATTAGCCTTTTTCCAGTCATCCGGGACTTCCCCGGTTCGCCACGAGTTTTCAAAGATAATGGCCAATGGCTCTGCAATCACAGCCGCCAGTTCCTTTCGCACTCTCGGATGCAACTCGTCCGGCCCCATGGACTTGTGCACCATGGGAGGAGAGGTTCCCTGTATAACCAACCACATAGACCAGGACTCCAGCTTTCTCTCCGCTGTGCCCCACCCCTGACAGACGCTGGTTCTATTCCCGCAGGGGGAACCCAACTGACTCAGCTGGGAACGACGCTGGCTCCCACCCGCCCAGGCAGCACGGGACCAGGTAGCAGTACTGGGGGCAGGAAATCGCCGTCAACCCCCCCAGAAGCAGGTTTGTGCAGCCCAAGAAGCCGCCCTGAGGGGGAACCACGAGGGGCTGTCTGCTTGGGACAGGGGCAGATCCCCAAAGCAAATGCCCCATCTGAAACCTCCCCCCCAGATTCATTTCATATGCGGGGGGGAGGGTGTCACTGGAAAGATGCCAGATTAGCTTGGTGGGGACATGGCCTGGGAGAGCTTCCCCGCAACAGAGAGCCTCACCGCGGGGGTCCCACAGACGGGGGAGATGGAGGAGGCTACAGCTGCCAATATAGCACCAAGTGGGACTCGCCCGTCTGGTCCGAGCCCAGCGACCCTGTGCAGCTGGTGGTAGCAGGTGAGGGTCCTGGCTCGGCGTCCCCGCACGCAGCCCCTCCCACAGCCGGACCCTCAGGGGGTCTTGGCCCCAGTGGAATGCTCAGGGCCAGGCTCTGGCCTGAGCCCTGGACCCAGCAGAAGGGACCCCCCGGTGGGGAGCGGGGACAGAGTCACTGCGGGGTTCCCCAGCCAGGGGGTGGCAGCAGCCGCTGGAGTTTCAGGGCTGATGGCTCGGAGCTCGGTTCCCTCCCTCCCCCATCCCAGCCCATGCTCGTTTGCATCCCATTGAGGGAACTGACCCAGCTGGGCGCCAGCAGCCGTACCCCCCACCCCACCACGGAGCCAGCGGGAGAAGGTGAGCGGGAGAAATGGAACAATTCATCTCCCAGAGAACAGGGCTCCCCGCTCAGATGCCCACGGGGTCTTCGGGCCGTTTGGAGGGGGCTGGTCCCTGCAGACAGAACTGATGGGTTCAATTCTTCTATATAGAGGGTGATGGACAGATCCATGGGGACGGACGGCCACGGGTCGGTGGGGATGTGGGTCCTTGGGAACATAGGGCAGTGGACGGATGGGAGCACGTCTGGTGAGGGATAGAAAGATGGACTAAGACCTTGTCTACGTGATAACTGGACCCAAATGTTGAATCCTGTGTCGTTCCCAACCCCCACTGGTGATCTCAGAGTGAGTCTGGGCTGTCGGAATTCGCGCCCCCTGGGTTCATACAGCCCCGTTGGGCAGACGAGCTCACCTGTTCCTCTGTAGACACAGGGACGTTCCTCCTCTGAAATAGGGACAGCCACGCCCAGACCTGCTCCGCAGTGACTCCAAGGGTGAATGGCACCTGGCTGGGGCGGAGACTGTCTCTGTGTTTGTACAGCTCCGAGCACATGGGGTAGCTGGCCCACGACAGGGGCTTCTGGTAATTAATACTAGTCAGTAATGATTTTGGTTCCGGCCCCTGTGGAGCCAGGCAGGGCCTGTATCTGCGCTCAGGGTCTTGCTGGGCCGAACTTTCCCATTCTGGGATCCCCAGGGTGCTGAGCTGGCCCGAATCCCTGGGTCCCATCCTCTCCCCAGGGATGCCAGCTCAGCCCCGGGAAGAGCCTCGATTGCTGCTTGGGGGAATCATAGAATCATAGAATATCAGGGTTGGAAGGGATCTCAGGAGGTCATCTAGTCCAACCCCCTGCTCAAAGCAGGACTGATCCCCAACTAAATCATCCCAGCCAGGGCTTTGTCAAGCCTGACCTTAAAAACTTCTAAGGAAGGAGATTCTACCACCTCCCTAGGTAACGCATTCCAGTGTTTCACCACCCTCCTAGTGAAGAAGTTTTTCCTAATATCCAACCTAAACCTCCCCCACTGCAACTTGAGACCATTACTCCTCGTTCTGTCATCTGCTACCACTGAGAATAGTCTAGAACCATCCTCTCTGGAACCACCTCTCAGGTAGTTGAAAGCAGCTATCAAATCCCCCTCATTCTTCTCTTCTGCAGGCTAAACAATCCCAGCTCCCTCAGCCTCTCCTCATAACTCATGTGTTCCAGACCCCTAATCATTTTTGTTGCCCTTCACTGGACTCTCTCCAATTTATCCACATCCTTCTTGTAGTGTGGGGCCCAAAACTGGACACAGTACTCCAGATGAGGCCTCACCAATGTCGAATAGAGGGGAACGATCACGTCCCTCGATCTGCTCGCTATGCCCCTACTTATACATCCCAAAATGCCATTGGCCTTCTTGGCAACAAGGGCACACTGCTGACTCATATCCAGCTTCTCGTCCACTGTCACCCCTAGGTCCTTTTCCGCAGAACTGCTGCCTAGCCATTCGGTCCCTAGTCTGTAGCTGTGCATTGGGTTCTTCCGTCCTAAGTGCAGGACCCTGCACTCATCCTTATTGAACCTCATCAGATTTCTTTTGGCCCAATCCTCCAATTTGTCTAGGTCCCTCTGTATCCTATCCCTGCCCTCGAGCATATCTACCACTCCTCCCAGTTTAGTATCATCCGCAAATTTGCTGAGAGTGCAATCCATACCATCCTCCAGATCATTTATGAAGATATTGAACAAAACCGGCCCCAGGACCGACCCCTGGGGCACTCCACTTGATACCGGCTGCCAACTAGACATGGAGCCATTGATCACTACCCGTTGAGCCCGACAATCTAGCCAACTTTCTACCCACCTTATAGTGCATTCATCCAGCCTGTACTTCTTTAACTTGCTGACAAGAATACTGTGGGAGACCGTGTCAAAAGCTTTGCTAAAGTCAAGAAACAATATATCCACTGCTTTCCCTTCATCCTCAGAACCAGTAATCTCATCATAGAAGGCGATTAGATTAGTCAGGCATGACCTTCCCTTGGTGAATCCATGCTGGCTGTTCCTGATCACTTTCCTCTCCTCTAAGTGCTTCAGGATTGATTCTTTGAGGACCTGCTCCATGATTTTTCCAGGGACTGAAGTGAGGCTGACTGGCCTGTAGTTCCCAGGATCCTCCTTCTTCCCTTTTTTAAAGATTGGCACTACATTAGCCTTTTTCCAGTCATCCAGGACTTCCCCCATTCGCCACAAGTTTTCAAAGATAATGGCCAATGGCTCTGCAATCACAGCCGCCAGTTCCTTTCGCACTCTCGGATGCAACTCGTCCGGCCCCATGGACTTGTGCACCATGGGAGGAGAGGTTCCCTGTATAACCAACCACAGAGAGCAGGCCTCCAGCTTTCTCTCCGCTGTGCCCCACCCCTGACAGATGCTGGTTCTATTCCCACAGGGGGAACCCAACTGACTCAGCTGGGAACGACGCTGGCTCCCACCCGCCCAGGCAGCACAGGACCAGGTAGCAGTACTGGGGGCAGGAAATTGCCATCAACCCCCCCAGAAGCAGGTTTGTGCAGCCCAAGGAGCCGCCCTGAGGGGGAACCACGAGGGGCTGTCTGCTTGGGACAGGGGCAGATCCCCAAAGCAAATGCCCCATCTGAAACCTCCCCCCAAAGATTCATTTCATATGTGGGGGGGAGGGTGTCACTGGAAAGATGCCAGATTAGCTTGGTGGGGACAGGGCCTGGGAGAGCTTCCCCGCAACGGAGAGCCTCACCGCGGGGGTCCCACAGACGGGGGAGATGGAGGAGGCTACAGCTGCCAATATAGCACCAAGTGGGACTCGCCCGTCTGGTCCGAGCCCAGCGACCCTGTGCAGCTGGTGGTAGCAGGTGAGGGTCCTGGCTCGGCGTCCCCGCACGCAGCCCCTCCCACAGCCGGACCCTCAGGGGTCTTGGCCCCAGTGGGATGCTCAGGGCCAGGCTCTGGCCTGAGCCCTGGACCCAGCAGAAGGGACCCCCCGGTGGGGAGCGGGGACAGAGTCACTGCGGGGTTCCCCAGCCAGGGGGTGGCAGCAGCCGCTGGAGTTTCAGGGCTGATGGCTCGGAGCTCGGTTCCCTCCCTCCCCCATCCCAGCCCATGCTCGTTTGCATCCCTTTGAGGGAACTGACCCAGCTGGGCCCCAGGAGCCGTACCCCCCACCCCACCACGGAGCCAGCGGGAGAAGGTGAGCGGGAGAAATGGAACAATTCATCTCCCAGAGAACAGGGCTCCCCGCTCAGATGCCCACGGGGTCTTCGGGCCGTTTGGAGGGGGCTGGTCCCTGCAGACAGAACTGATGGGTTCAATTCTTCTATATAGAGGGTGATGGACAGATCCATGGGGACGGCCGGCCACGGGTCGGTGGGGATGTGGGTCCTTGGGAACATAGGGCAGTGGACGGATGGGAGCACGTCTGGTGAGGGATAGAAAGATGGACTAAGACCTTGTCTACGTGATAACTGGACCCAAATGTTGAATCCTGTGTCGTTCCCAACCCCCCCGGTGATCTCAGAGCGAGTCTGGGCTGTCGGAATTCGCCCCTCCTGGGTTCATACAGCCCCGTTGGGCAGACGACGAGCTCACCTGTACCTCTGTAGACACAGGGATGTTCCTCCTCTGAAATAGGGACAGCCACGCCCAGGCCTGCTCCGCAGTGACTCCAAGGGTGAATGGCACCTGGCTGTGGCGGGGACTGTCTCTGTGTTTGTACAGCTCCGAGCACATGGGGTAGCTGGCCCACGACAGGGGCTTCTGGTAATTAATACTAGTCAGTAATGATTTTGGTTCCGGCTGTTGTGGAGCCAGGCAGGGCCTGTATTTGCGCTCAGGGTCTTGCTGGGCCGATCTTTCCCATTCTGGGATCCCCAGGGTGCTGAGCTGGCCCGAGTCCCTGGGTCCCATCCTCTCCCCAGGGACGCCAGCTCAGCCCAGGGAAGAGCCGCGATTTCAGTTTTGGGGGAGGAGAGGTTCCCTGTATAACCAACCACATAGACCAGGACTCCAGCTTTCTCTCCGCTGTGCCCTGCCCCTGACAGACGCTGGTTCTATTCCCGCAGGGGGAACCAAACTGACTCAGCCGGGAACGATGCTGGCTCCCACCCGCCCAGGCAGCACGGGACCAGGTAGCAGTACTGGGGGCAGGAAATCGCCATCAACCCCCCCAGAAGCAGGTTTGTGCAGCCCAAGGAGCCGCCCTCGGGGGGAGCCACGGGCAGCTGTCTGCTTGGGACAGGGGCAGATCCCCAAAGCGAATGCCCCATCTGAAACCTCCCCCCAAGATTCATTTCATATGTGGGGGGGAGAGTGTCACTGGAAAGATGCCAGATTAGCTTGGTGGGGACAGGGCCCGGGAGAGCTTCCCCACAACGGAGAACCCCACCCCGGGGGTCCCACAGACGGGGGAGATGGAGGAGGCTACAGCTGCCAATATAGCACCAAGTGGGACTCGCCCGTCTGGTCCGAGCCCAGCGACCCTGTGCAGCTGGTGGTAGCAGGTGAGGGTCCTGGCTCAGCGTCCCCGCACGCAGCCCCTCCCACAGCCGGACCCTCAGGGGTCTTGGCCCCAGTGGGATGCTCAGGGCCAGGCTCTGGCCTGAGCCCTGGACCTAGCAGAAGGGACCCCCCAGTGGGGAGCGGGGACAGAGTCACTGTGGGGTTCCCCAGCCAGGGGGCGGCAGCAGCCGCTGGAGTTTCAGGGCTGATGGCTCGGAGCTCGGTTTCCTCCCTCCCCCATCCCAGCCCATTCTCATTTGCATCCCTTTGAGGGAACTGACCCAGCTGGGCCCCAGCAGCCGTACCCCCCACCCCACCACGGAGCCAGCGGGAGAAGGTGAGCGGGAGAAATGGAACAATTCATCCCCCAGGGAACAGGGCTCCAGACTCAGATGCCCACGGGGCCTTCGGGCCGTTTGGAGGGGGCTGGTCCCTGCAGACAGAACTGATGGGTTCAATTCTTCTATATAGAGGGTGACGAATAGATCCATGGGGACGGACGGCCAAGGGTCGGTGGGGATGTGGGTCCTTGGGAACATAGGGCAGTGGACGGATGGGAGCACGTCTGGTGAGGGATAGAAAGATGGTCCAAGACCTTGTCTACATGATAACTGGACCCAAATGTTGAATCCTGTGTGGTTCCCAACCCCCCCGGTGATCTCAGAGCGAGTCTGGGCTGTTGGAATTCGCGCCCCCTGGGTCGATACAGCCCCGTTGGGCAGACGAGCTCACCTGTACCTCTGTAGACACAGGGACGTTCCTCCTCCGAAATAGGGACAGCCACGCCCAGACCTGCTCCGCAGTGACTCCAGGGGGGAATGGCACCTGGCTGCGGGGGGGACTGTCTCTGTGTCATTTGTCCGTACAGAGATAGGCCAGGGGGCAGAAAGGGGGGGGCAGAGACCTAGGGGGACATTGGATGGGGGTGGGGGACGTGTATGGGGAAGCAGAGACAGGCCATGGGTTAGAATGGGGGGGATGCGGACGAGGGGACATGGGACGGGGTGGTGTTAGGGGGAAGTGAATGGAGGAGAGAACTCAGGCCAGGGGGCTGAGGGGCCGAATGCGTGAACGTCTGGGGTGGGGGGTGAAGGGCAAAGGAGCTGGGGAGCCAGAGCTGGGGCATGTGCCGGAGGGGGGCGGGGGGTGGCAGTTTCTCTTGAGCTCTGTCCCTATGTTCTTGCCCCCTTCCCTTTCTGGGGGGCTGGTCGGCTTCCCCCCTCCCCATGTCTCTTTTGCAGCATCCTGAGGGGGGAGAGGGAAACTTGGCTCAGCCGTCGGCCCCTGTGAGCTCTGCCCCGGGCCCTGAGCCGTGCAGACCCACTGCCCCGGGGATGGGCTGGGGAAGAGACACGGGGCCTTTCACCGCTAGGGGGCTGCCTCTAATCTGTGTCCTTTTCTCTAAGCACCAGACCCCACCCCCCCAACCAGAGCCAGGGAGAGAACCCAGGAGTCCTGCCTCCCAGCCACTCCCTCCCTCCAATCACTAGACCCCCATTCCCCTCCCAGAGCCGGGGTATATAAACAGGGTAGGTGCCGGGCATCAGGTTTACGCAGAGTTTCACTGTCAGTAGCAGAAACGCCAAGTGAGCGCCGCTTCGGGGCAGACTTCCCCTTTCACGGATTTATCGGCGGCTCCTTTAACAATTCAGGATCTACATTTCTCTCTCCCTCTCCTGCTCACGGGGAACAGAAACCACAACCCCCACCCCCCTGTCCCGTCTCTGTGCCGCATTGCTCGCCTGAGAATAGCGCCGGTCGCTGTTACGCTGATGTAGTCGTTGGATTTGTTGTTTGTATTTTACGTAACCCTTCTGCCTGTCAGAACTGGCAGCAACAAGGGCTGGGTTCAGTATCTAGGGGATCCATTCCAATAACACAATGCAAAACTGGCTCGAGCCCCCACCCAGTGACCTGGGACAAATATATACCACCCCCGCTGGGCGCCTCCAAGAGGCAATCCTTCCCCTCTCGCAAGCACATAGTCTGAGTGTAGCAAAAAGCCTTTTAATAACAGAGAGAAACAATGTGGCATTGTGTTGGGGAAACACCACCAACAGGATTCATAACACAACCCATGAGCAAAAAACCCACCCCAAGCAAATTGGGGTGTGTCCTTTCCCTTTGGTTCTTGAGTCCAGGAACCCAAAATCACTCAAAGTCCCAAAAGTCCAACGACCCAAAAGTCTCTGTCCCTGGTCAGGGCAGCCCCAGAGTTCGAAAGTTTATCTGCAGAGTTTTACCTCCCAACCTGGGTGGAGATTGGGGAGGGGGGAGTGGTTTAAGGGGCACCTTACGTGGTCCAAAGCTGATGGCCCCACCTCTCCATGGGGCTCCGCTCTGCCAGCCACCCCATGAGCTGCTCCAGGCATCCGACAAACTGCTCTGCTCACCATCCTGCAAACTGCTCCGCCATATATCTGCAGGCTCCCCCACTACTTAACGCAACACTCAGTGATTTCAGCTCTTAGTCAGTTTAGCTCTTTGGTGATTTCAGCTTGTAGCAGGGGAGCCTCAGTGCTGGGGCACCATTAGCCCAAAGTGAACTCAGCTCAGCAGCCTGTAACTAGACTCCTAGTAGAATCAAAATTATCTCTGATATTCCACAGTGGAGAGAGGAGGAACTGCAATTAGCATGTAAGGCCCTCACCAGGGACACATACCCCCACATTTTAACACCTGTCCCCAGCCCCTCTCTATTCACCGCGTTTTGGAACCCATGTCCCTTGCCTAGCGAGTGCTACTTAGTTGATGGCGAGTCCCTCCATCAGACCAAAAAGCCAAGTGCAGTTCCACTGTCCTTGATTCCCATAATCAGAGTAATAACAATTTATTCTTCCTGCCCCAATAACAGAGACACTGGGGATCCCACAGCAGCCAAAGTGCCCATTTGGGCAGCTATGGCCTCATTCTAGGTGGGGTGGGTGTGCCTATGCAAATGAGATCGGCCCCTGAAGTTCTTTTCCACAACTTGCCACACCTCAGCACCAGATGTCAGGGTGGAGCTCATCCTGACTCTGCTTACATCCAGAATTCCCTTGGTTCTTGCTTCCCCTCCCCAACTGGGGTCTCGGGACCCCCTGACCCTCCCCCCAATAGATGTTCTGCTGCTTCTGCCTGCACCCTGGTCCCTAGGGCCCTGGGCACCGCCCGAGTGTTGGGGGCAGCAGGTGATGTACCAGTCTCCCCCCGGCGCGCATTTCCTGGCTGTGTTTGGCAGTAGCCAAGATACCCTAGGGATGGGCTCACTGCACAGCAGACAGGCCAGGGCAAAGGTACCTGTGGGGGTGGACAGAGGGGTCCTATGGGGACAGGGAGCTGGGGTGGTTCTCTGTTGTGGGGGGCTAAGACCCTGAGGCTCTGATTGTCCTAATCCCCTGGCCTGGTCCTGGGGTGTCTCAGGGGCAGTTCGTCCACCTGGGAGCTCCCTTCCCAGGGACTCTGAGGCTCAGGCCCCTCGGGGCAGCAGGACGCGGTCTCCCTTGAGGGGGTCTGGCCCCAGGGGGGCCCCAGAGCCGCAGTGCCTGGGAGACTCCCAGAGCAGCGCCAGCTGCTGATCTCCCCGTTTGCGCCACCAAGTGACTCTTCCCTTCTCCCAGGAGCAGCAGCCCCCCTGGATTTCACCAACGCCAACATCGCCCGCCTGGTGCTGGGCACCGTGGTCCTGCTTATCCTGGGGCTTATCCTGGACCTAGCTGTGCAGGGAAGAGAATCTCCCAGGGGATGAGCCGCTTCCCCGTCGGGTGCTGAGACTCCAGCACAAACTCCCCTACCCCCCAAACACCCCTGCCTCGGAGAATCCCGCCCCACAACAGCTCCCGACCTGACAACAGCTCCCCAGGATTGAAACCTCGATGTCATGTGTGACGTTTCACTCCATATGTTTATGGAAAAATGCTTATGGGTGTAAATATAATGTAACCGGAATATGCCTTATGCAAAAGGTCTCTTGAAAGGTGTCAAGGTTCCTTCCCCACTCTGAACTCTAGGGTACAGATGTGGGGACCTGCATGAAAACCTCCTAAGCTTACTTTTACCAGCTTAGGTTAAAACTTCCCCAAGGTACAAAATTATTTTACCCTTGGATTTCCACTGCCACCAAGAAACTTTATCTGGGTTTACTGGGAAACGTGGTTTGGACACATCTTTCCCCCCAAAATCCTCCCAACCCTTGCACCCCACTTCCTGGGGAAGGTTTGGTAAAAATCCTCACCAATTTGCATAAGTGACCACAGACCCAAACCCTTGGATCTTAGAACAATGAAAAAGCATTCAGTTTTCTTACAAGAAGACTTTTAATAGAAGTAAAGGAATCACCTCTGTAAAATCAGGATGATAGATACCTTACAGGGTAATTACATTCAAAACATAGAGAATCCCTCTAGGCAAAACCTTAAGTTACAAAAAAGACACACAGACAGGAATAGTCATTCTATTTAGCACAGTTCTTTTCTCAGCCATTTCAAGAAATCAGAATCTAACACATACCTAGCTAGATTACTTACTAAAAGTTCTAAGACTCCATTCCTGTTCTGTCCCCGGCAAAAGCAGCATACAGACAGACACAGACCCTTTGTTTTTCTCCCTCCCCCCAGCTTTTGAAAGTATCTTGTCTCCTCATTGGTCATTTTGGTCAGGTGCCAGCGAGGTTAAGGTGGGTACCCACCTATCCCAGCCATTTTGGGTACCCACCCTAACCTCGCTGGCACCTGACCAAAATGACCAATGAGGAGACAAGATACTTAAGCTTAGGAGGTTTTCAGTCATTTTGGTCAGGTGCCAGCGAGGTTAGGGTGGGTACCCACCTATCCCAGCCATTTAGCGGGATAGGTGGGTACCCAGAGAGAGACCAAGGATTCCCGCCTTGGGCTAAAGCTATAAAAGGGGGTGGAACAGAACAAAGGCAGTCAGTCGTGAGAAATGCCCTAGTTATCACCTGAGCTGGAACTAACAAGGACTGTACCAGGGGAAAAGATTGGGCCCAGACTAGGAAGGAGTCTACTCTGTGAAAGAAGCTTTTTGGAACATCTCTGAGGGTGAGATTTACCTGTATTCAGTTTCTTAAATGTATTAGGCTTATACTTGCGTGTTTTGTTTGGTAACTTACTTTGTTACTTACTTTGTTCTCTCTATTATTACTTGAAACCACTTAAATCCAACTTTTTATACTTAATAAAATCACTTTTGTTTATTAACTGACCCAGAGTAAGTGATTAATACCTGGGGGAGCAAACAGCTGTTTGCATCTCTCTCTATCAGTGTCATAGAGGGTGGATGATTTATGAGTTTACCCTGTATAAGCTTTATACAGAGTAAAATGGGTTTATTTGGGGTTTGCATCTCATTGGGGTCTGGGTGCTGGAGACAGGAAACCTGCTGAATGGCTTTCAGTTGAAGTCTGCAGCTTTGGGGGCATGGTTCAGACCCGGGGTCTGTGTTGCAGAGGCTGGCGTGTCTGGCTCAACAAGGCAGGGTTCTGGAGTCCCAAGCTGGCAGGGAAAACGGGCTCAGAGGTACTTTCAGCACGTCAGGTGACAGTCCCAAGGGGGTCTCTGTAACCGAACCCGTCACAGTGGGACTTTAGCAGCAGCCGCAGCAACGCCGGCTCCAGCCCAGCTCTTCTGGTTCCTCTGCCTGCGCCCCCGCCCCCAGGACAGTCACTAGTATCTCCCAGGCCAGCGGGGAGACGCCCAAACCCGGGGGATTTTCCAGCTAGAGACTCGCTCCAGCGAACGGGGCCGGGGCCGGAACAAACCCCTCGTTTCCCACGGCGCCTGCCACGGCTCCCCTGGTTCCTGCTCTGCTGGGTCTGTCACAGCCGGTCCCAGGGGTCACTGGGGGGTTTGCCGTGGGGCTGAGCAGGTTGCAGGCTTTGGACCCCGGCCCCAGCCCGTGTTTAACCCTGTTCAGTGTGGGGCAGGGGCTGGGGCGTGTTCTCATCTCAGGCCCTTTATTGCGTCTGCATGAACACAAGGTGCAGAGCCATTTAGCCGCCAGTGCTTCTGGGCCCCCCCTTGGCGGGTGTTTGGGGGGATCCAGATGGAGGGAGCCAGGAGTTTAGGGGAACAGGCCGGGCAGGAGATGGGGCTCTTTCCCGTGTAGGTCCCTGACACAGCAAAGCTGGGGGTGGGAAGCGGGATCCTTTTCACACTAGCTCCCAGTTGAGATGGGGCAGGTCCCGCCAGGTGGAAGGGTGGGCGGCATGGAGGCAACGACCCCCCATGGCCATGGGGCGGGATCAAGAGATGGCAGTTCAGGGAGGCACAGGCTGGGGACAGTCTGGATCAGAGAAGCGGGGAGGCATGGGGGGGGCACTCATTTCCACGCAGCCAGCGCCCCACCCTGACAGTCCCCCCCAGACTGATATGTCGGCCATTTTGCCAGGGGGCAGCATGAGAAAGAAAGCGGGCGGCCATGTTAACTGAGGCCAGCCAGAGGCTTCCCTCCCTTTGAGAGCAATGGGAGATGGCGGCCATGTCTGGGGGGAGGGGGGACAGGCTGAGGGGCAGAACAGGGGTGTGAGAGGAACCCCCTTCAGTGCAACAGCCCTTCTCAGGGGTCCACTCTCTCTCGGGGGTTAGGCCCCTCCAGCTCCTGGAGCCACACCTCTCCGAGCCTTAGCACGCCTGTCTCTGCCATGGGCCCCCTTGGGGAGTCCCCTCGCTCTGGACCCCCGGAGCCTGCACCCCCCGAAGGGGACGATGACCCCTGATCTCTAGCCCGGAGCGACTCTCAGCCAGTGTAACACAGGAGGATTTACTGAGCATCTGAACCCAGCACGAGAAACTCTCAGACCCCTCAGGCCTGGCCTCCCTCCGCACAGCACATCCCAGTCTCCCCTGCATCCAGGTGGGCTCTGCCTGCTCCCTCCCTCCAGCCCCGAGCCCCCCTGCTTCCCAGCTGGGCATCTGATCTCACCGGCCCCAAGCCCCCCCGTCCATTGTCTTCTCTCCAGGTAAACAGGGTCGCCAGGGCCCCCTCTCCCCTCTTCTGTCCTCTGGCCCCTCTGGCTGGAACCGGCTGGTCCGGTCACCGGGGCCTCTCTCTGCAGCCCATTGTCCTCCCACATGCCGGACCCGGCTGTGACTCCCGAGCTGGGCCTCCCGGTCACCAGGTCACCAGTCGCTGGGATCTCCAATCTCCAGGCCATTGGCCGGGGTCCCAAGTTCCATCGCGGGTCCCCTGTACCAACCAACTCCCTCTCCCATCACCTCGTGAAACCAGTAACACCCAGGGAAGCTGAGTCCCACCCCCGCTGCATGCAAACCATTGGAAAAACCAAGGAAACACCAAGAAAACCCCCCACTTCCTCACACCCCCCATCTGGGTGAGCCCCGGCAGGGTGCTGGTGCTCAGGGGAAACGGTACCATCCGCTCTGCGGGTTGGTACCAATCCATGAAGTTCTTTCTGTGTAAAGCTGGACACCCACCCCCAGTGTCAGCCAGGAAGATGGAGGGAGCTACACCTGCGAATATCGCTCCATAACGGAACAGAATCGCTGGTCGAATCCCAGCGACCCCATCGAGATGATTGTAGCAGGTGAGGGAGGGCCCTGGCTCGACTTAATGTGTTTACAGGAGTGATACAAGTTTATATCTTATTCTCCTAACTCCAGATATAGAAATAATACAAGCAAACAAACTTTCTCATGACACCATGCAAGGGGTATTTAGCATAAAGCATATTCCAGTTATGGCATATTCATAAGCATATTTCCATAAACCATATGACGTGCAACGTCACAGAATGATCTCCCAGCCACTCAGGAACCATTAATAGGGAGGTTCCAGCCAATTTCCACCGGCTCCCAGCCTTGCACCCCAGATCAGTACCATCCTGCCCTGCTCAGAAACCAGTCTGGTGTAAGTTCATTACGTTCGCCCCTCTCTCAGTGTGGAGTGGACACACGCTAGCCCTTGTAAACGGAGCGGAGATTTCCCAAGCACTTCAACCAAAACACACTGTTTTAGGTCAAATATAAACCAGATTTATTAACTGCAGAAGGAGAGATTTTAAGTGGTTATAAGGAGCAGGCGCAGAGATCAGAGTTGGCTACTTAAGAAATATTTGCAGTCTAAGTTCTACAAACGAAACAGGATTTGAATCAGGCAGTGTCTTCCCCTGACAGATGGTGCAAGCAGGTTACAGATCCTCAGTGCACACACTGGACTCCATCCCAGCCTGGGACCACCCTTCTCCAGTTCAAAGCCTTTGTCCTCCAGATGTTCCTCCAGGTGTTGATTTGTGGGGAAGAGAAGGCCAGGGATTATGTCCCTTCCCCTCACTGATATTATTTTCCAGTTTGCTGGAAAGATCTTTGCTGTGACCGGGGGATCAGGCAGTCCCCAGTGGTCAAGCAATCTCCATTGTACCCAGTCTCTGGGATGGTGGGTTCTTTCCTTGAGGGGTGTTGATGAGCCACGAAGGGCGTCTGCCTGGTCCTTTGTTGCAGTTGAAAATTGGCTGTGGGCGTCTGCCAACCTCACGCCACGTTTCAGTAGCACACACAGCAATGCTTCATCCCTTCCCCTACAAGGGTCGCACATACAGTGCACCAGGACAGGAATGTTCAAGGGATCAAGACTTTTAAAATGATGCCTCACAAGGCAACTTTGGACCCAACCTACCATAGTTCTATCGCAGTGGTGAACACGGGGGCTCCACGGTGCTACTCTGAGGTACAGATTGTCACCCTGTGATATCACCCTGGCATGACCAGGGCCTGGGAAACAGACTGTGAACTTCCTTTCCCTTGCAGAAGTGGCTGTCTGTGGTGTCCCCTGCCCACAGGGCGAGGTCACTTGTTTCCTTTCACCTTCCCCATTTTTACTTGTTTTTTATGCGTTGCTGTTTAATAAATTGTACGTGCTCTGAACTCTATGTAATGATCCGTGGGACAGGGAACCATCCGGTGCAAAGAGAGTGCCCCAGAGTGGGGACAACCTCGCCACTGTCCTAAGTGACCACGACAAGACTGGGGGTCGAGCCCGCAGGGATCCAGGGCCCAGCCCTGCCAGGGTTATGAGGCCTCTGCTGCACGGGAGGGAGGAAGGGGAGCCCTCGAGGTCAGGCAGGCCTCTGGGTAAAGGGAGTGGGAGCGAAGACTCAGATCCTGAGAAATCTGATGAGGTTCAATAAGGATAAGTGCAGGGTCCTGCACTTAGGACGGAAGAACCCAATGCACCGCTACAGACTAGGGACCGAATGGCTAGGCAGCAGTTCTGCGGAAAAGGACCTAGGGGTGACAGTGGATGAGAAGCTGGATATGAGTCAGCAGTGTGCCCTTGTTGCCAAGAAGGCCAATGGCATTTTGGGATGTATAAGTAGGGGCATAGCGAGCAGATCGAGGGACGTGATCGTCCCCCTCTATTCGACATTGGTGAGGCCTCATCTGGAGTACTGTGTCCAGTTTTGGGCCCCACACTACAAGAAGGATGTGGATAAATTGGAGAGAGTCCAGCGAAGGGCAACAAAAATGATTAGGGGTCTGGAATACATGACTTATGAGGAGAGGCTGAGGGAGCTGGGATTGTTTAGCCTGCAGAAGAGAAGAATGAGGGGGGATTTGATAGCTGCTTTCAACTACCTGAAAGGGGGTTCCAAAGAGGATGGCTCTAGACTGTTCTCAATGGTAGCAGATGACAGAACGAGGAGTAATGGTCTCAAGTTGCAGTGGGGGAGGTTTAGATTGGATATTAGGAAAAACTTTTTCACTATGAGGGTGGTGAAACACTGGAATGCGTTACCTAGGGAGGTGGTAGAATCTCCTTCCTTAGAGGTTTTTAAGGTCAGGCTTGACAAAGCCCTGGCTGGGATGATTTAACTGGGAATTGGTCCTGCTTCGAGCAGGGGGTTGGACTAGATGACCTTCAGGGGTCCCTTCCAACCCTGATATTCTATGATTCTATGATTCTATGATCCTTTCGCCAGTCAATCCCACCGGGGCGTGTATAAGCCAGCAAAGTTCCCCACAATAGTGGGACCATTCCCCCGCTTACACCAGGAGCAGGGTCAGCGGCCGCCCTGCCCGTCCGTCCGGAGAGTGAAATGAACCGGTCCCTCCCCACAAAGCCCGGCTGTTCTGGAAACTAGCGGCTCTGCTCCGGTGACTCCCGAAGGAGCAGGGACTTGGAGCCGGTCTGACTCCGGCTATTGGCCGCGGCTGCTCAGCCCCCGTTTCAATAGACAGGCTGGGTTTGATTCCTTGTCCGGGGGTTTAACCCAAAAGCTTTGCCTTTGAATGGCTGCTGCTGGGGGTTTGCCCAGGAGCCGAGTAGAACCAGGGGCTCGGTTTGAAACGAGCCCCCTCTGGTCCCCAGCCTGTGTGACGCTGGCGAGGGAGGGAGTTTCCAACCCCCCTGAGCCCTCTGGGCCTGTGAGACCCTCTGCAAAGAGCAGCAGGGCTCCGGGAATGTGGGGTATAGGTCGAGGTTGAGAGGAATGTAGGGGTTAGACGGGAGACAGGCTGAGATCAGGGAGGGAGTGGGGACAGGAATATGAGGGGAGACACAAAGGGGGCAGGTGTGTGGGTGCTGGCGACCGGACGGGCGTTTCAGAGGAGATGGGAGAGCGGGAGGAGGTGGAAGGGGAATGGGGGAGAGCGGGATGGGGATGGCTCCCCGCTCACAGAGACGGGGTCGGCGTATGTGGGGGTGTGAATGGATTTGCTTTTCGGCCAAAACTCCAGCTGAGCTGGGGCACCTCTGGCTGGCTGGGAGGGAGGGGGTGAGCCGGGAATGGAGCCCCCTGACCCCCAGCTTTCTCCCGCCCTGCAGCCAATGGCGTATAAACAAAGCCTGTGTCATGTCCCTCTCTCGGGGCCTGGCCACATAACCACTGACAGGGTCTCCTCCAGCTCGGGGGCAGGGTCTCTGTGGGGGCATTAGAAGGTCCCTGGGTCTCTCCTGGCTGGTGACCCGTTGAGGGCCTGGGATGGAATTTCTCTTCCTCCTGTTTTCTTTTGAACCTGGTTGATTTTATTCACACGCTGAGAAAAGCCCCTTCGAACCAGGCGTTACAGTGTAAACCCGTCATCACCGCTCAGCTAGGGAGGGGCAGGAAATCCAGGTGTCCCCCATCACGCCCGCTCCTCACACGGTGCCACGGCTCCTGTCACAGGTGGGCAGCTTGGCAGGCTGAGCGGGAAGGCTGCAGAGTCAAACCCTCCAGCACCAGGAAATGCCACAGTTATGGTTTTCTGAACGACCTTAACTGTGCTCCCTCATGCAGGTCCATTACAAAGCCAGCCTTCAATTGCACGATCATGTATTAACATTACCTACATGGGTCACCAGCCGGGCTTGAACCCAGAATGAAAAGGGGATGGAATTTTCATGGCAATCGTGGTCAGTGGCAGATTGAAGACCAGACCTCGTGGGCGCCCGGCTCTCAGCCTGAGGCACCTTCCTCAAGGCTGCAGGGTGCGTTGCGGGTGACCTGTCCCCCCTCTCCACAGAGACACAGACAAGCTGGGAGCTACATGATGCTTGGCCAGGCTGACGGTACCTGGGTTTCTTGGGTTTTGAAGGGACCTCTGCTTACTTTCAATGCACTAGATTTCACCTGCAGATTAGAGACAACATGTGATGGACGCAGGAAGAGACGAGACATCGTCGACTTCCTGTAGCAGCAGCCAGCAGCTGAGTTCCTTATTTGGGTCTCGGTGGAGCTGGACACTGGGGTGTTGGCGGCTGTGCGGAGGGGCCACTCACTGCCCCCATCATGGCATCTGCTCTCACCGTCCTCCTCCTTGGTGAGTATCGGAGACAGCCAGGGCTTGTGTCCATGGGGTAGGGGGATCTGAGACCAGGGCGTGTGTCCATGGGAAGGGGGGGAAATCTGAGACCAGGACATGTATCCATGGTGGGGGTTGTGAAACCAGGGTGTGTGCCCATTGTGGGGGTGGGATCTGAGACCACGGTGTAGGATCCAGCTGTTCTGGGATCTGGTCCCTAATGGCCCATCTCCTTTCCAGGCTGCTGGCTGGCCGGGCGGAGCGGGGTGTCTGGACGTGAGTATCTGTGGGGAATGGGGCAGCTGGGGGAATTTCCACATGAAGGACGAGGAACATGGGTGGGGGTGAGGGGTGCAGATCCCACAAAGGGATGATCCTGTCAGACCCATGCTCCCTTCCACACCCGGAAGTGGGGACTGAGACCTCGCCCCGCTCATTACAGGGATGGGCAGCACACAGGGAGAATTTGCCTGCCCTCAAAGCTCTGCCCTCCAGGAAATACAGAGTGAAGCCACCAGCCACCCCGCAGCACCCCTGTCATTTTTCCTTCCCCACTCTGAACTCTAGGGTACAGATGTGGGGACCTGCATGAAAACCTCCTAAACTTACTTTTACCAGCTTAGGTTAAAACTTCCCCAAGGTACAAACTATTTTACCCTTCACCCTTGGACTTCCACTGCCACCACCAAACTTTTATCTGGGTTTATTTATTAGGAAAGCGTTGGATTTTGGGGGGAAAGACGTTTCCAAACAACGCTTTCCTAATAAATAAAGACCCGTGTGCAGCCCCCTTTCCCGTGTGGGAACTGTACATGGTGGCTGCTCAGAAGCGGCCTGAAAACAGCTGCTGTGGGGAGACCCCCAAGGATTCCCGGGCAGCAGCAGAAGTGGAGGCAGCTCAAGCCTGGGGCGGGATTTTTTTGTGGTGGGGAGAGAAAGAAAACAGCCGGGGACAGCGGCTCCTGCCTACACCCCCAGCGCTCCTGGGGGAAAGGGCTGGTAGAGTTTGGAGGGAGGCTGCCCAGTGCCGGGAGAGAGACAACAGCAGCCAGCGAGGGAGCAACCGGCACCAGAAATGAAGGGACCCAGCGAGTGGGGAGCCAGTGGAAAGGCACCTGGTGGCCAAGCTGTGTCGTCGAAGGGCGCCCGGCAGAGAGCTGGCAGGGAGAGAGTCCCGCTGAGCAGGGGCAGAGATGGCAGGAACAGGGGGAGGCAGACAGAGGAAAGACAGAGGCAGGAGGGAGGAAGTTACTGGAAGAACTGGGCAGTGAAACACGAAGAAAAAAGAGTCGTAAGATATTGTTAGAAAACCACAAGAGAAGTAAAGCACGAATGAAATGTGACAGAAATAATCTCTGAGTATAGAGAAACGGGCTGAAGAAAAGAGGAGGAAGTGAGCTGTAGCGAAAGTAAAGCCAATAGTATGGACAAAACATCCACCCAGCACCTTCAGGTGCAGCGACAGGACCAGAGAAATGGTCAGAGAGCAAAGGAACTCTAGAAAAAGCAGTGGAGGGACAGTTGTCCAATTGAGAAGCCGACCCATCGCCTGGAGAAACAGCTGCAGGTATCTGAGCTGGAACCCAGGACAGCCAACAGAGACGGGGCAAGGGGATGGCTCAAGATACAACAAACCAGCCTAAGAACAGAGAAACCGCGAAGGGAACGTAGCGCGGGCGGGTTCTGGCCCTGGTGCCTTGGACGTTCGAACTCCAGATCCTGGTGCTCCATGAAAGTAAATTGTTGCCCATAACATGGGTTGAATTCAGCCAATGGTAGTTCCTGTTCAGACGAGCTCAGCAATAGTTCCCAGTGTGACCCTACTGTGACGATGCTGGTTCTGGCGGGACCCAACGGAGCGCGCCAATTCAGGACAAATTGCTTAAAGCAGGTCAGTTACAGCCCAAGGCACCTCTAAGGCACCTCTAAGGCAAACCAAACCAGCGAGGCAGAGTAGACTTTGGTCTCACCCCACTGGCTAACCACAAGTCACACAAGCCATGCCCTTAAACACTCCAGTTTCCCAGTATCTCCACCAGTCGTTATGAGGATGAATGGTTATGAAAACCAAGACCCCAGTGAAAGAAAAGAGGTTCTCTCGATCCCAAAGGACCAAGCCTCAGACCCCAGTCAATATACAAAGCAGATCTTACCCACAAATCACGCTGTTGCCAACCCTTTAGAATCTAAAATCTAAAGGTTAATTCATAAAAGGAGAAAGATAGAGCTGAGAGCGAGAAGTGGTTAAATGGAGTCAATGACATCCAGTGATGGCAAAGTTCTTGGTTCAGGCTTGTTGCAGTGATGGCAGAAACTGCAGGTTCAAAGCAAGTCTCTGGAGAACATCCCCTGCTGGGATGGGTCATCGGTCTTTGGTTCAAAGCTTCAGTGTAGCAAAGTCCCGCCAGAGGTGTGAAGCAGGACTGAAGACAAGATGGAGACATCAGCCCTTTATAGTCTTTTCCAGGTGTAAGAACCCCTCTTTGTTCTTACTGTGGAAAATTACAGCAAAATGGAGTTTGGCGTCACATGGGCAAGTCCCGGCCTATCTTGCTGAGTCCCAAGGCGTGTCTGCCTTCTCTCAATGGGTCACTTGTGTCGCTGATGGTCCTTAATGGGCCATCCCACAGGCTAGGCAGAGCTGACACCAGCTTGTCTGGGGCGTCACCCAGAAGCACAGCATAAGTTTGAAATGCAGACAGGATAGAGCCAATATTCATAACTTCAACTACAAAATGATACACACATATAGACAGCATATTCCTAACCCACAAACCATCACCTTGTCTTAGACACCTCATTTGACCCCCTTTATATAAGATTTGATGCCACTAGAGGACCTGGGCTGCAACGATGATCTATACGGTCCCAGATTATGTCAATAATGTCACATCTACACAGCAGCTCCTGCTACACCAGCGAACTCTGATTCACTTGTGATTATTCCCCACTGAACTGATTTCTCCTTCCCCAGCTGATGCAGATAAAATGCAATTGGCCTCTAGGTCGCCTCGGCCTCTCCTTGCCCTGCCCCAGCCACCCCTCCATGGGCTCCTGGCAGATGGAGCCGCGTCGTTGCCCTGCTGAGGGGTGGGGGGCCCCCGGGGCTCTTGTGTCACTAGCCCAGCTCTCTCGGTCTTGGATTTGGGAGAAAAACATCCAGGAGACTCTCTCCCTGCAGCCCCCTGTCTCGGCCTCATCACTCGGGCCGGGCTGCGGGGACGGGGTGCAGTGACCATGCCGGGGTCTGTGTCTCACGGCCTGTCTCCTCCTGCCCCATGGAGCTGGTGATAGCAGGTGAGGGGCCTGGCTCAGCATCCCTGCTCCCAGCCCCACCCCCAGCTGGGCACTCACGGGGTCTCAAACTGAGTCTGGGCTGTTGGAATTAGGACCCCCTGGTTCGATACAGCCCCGTTGGGCAGACGAGCTCACCTGTACCTCTGTAGAAACAGGGACGTTCCTCCTCCGAAATAGGGACAGCCACGCCCAGACCTGCTCCGCAGTGACTCCAAGGGTGAATGGCACCTGGCTGGGGCGGGGACTGTCTCTGTGTTTGTACAGCTCCGAGCACATGGGGGAGCTGGCCCACGACAGGGGCTTCTAGTAATTAATACTAGTCAGTAATGATTTTGGTTCCGGCTGCTGTGGAGTCAGGCAGGGATTGTATCTGCGCTCAGGGTCTTGCTGGGCCGATCTTTCCCATTCTGGGATCCCCAGGGTGCTGAGCTGTCCCGAGTCCCTGGGTCCCATCCTCTCCCCAGGGACACCAGCTCAGCCCAGGAAAGAGCCGCAATTGCAGTTTGGGGGAAGGAGAGGTTCCCTGTATAACCAACCACATAGACCAGGACTCCAGCTTTCTCTCCGCTGTGCCCTGCCCCTGACAGACGCTGGTTCTATTCCCGCAGGGGGAACCCAACTGACTCAGCCGGGAACGACGCTGCCTCCCACCCGCCCAGGCAGCACAGGACCAGGTAGCAGTACTGGGGGCAGGAAATCGCCATCAACCCCCCCAGAAGCAGGTTTGTGCAGCCCAAGGAGCCGCCCTGAGGGGGAGCCACGAGGGGCTGTCTGCTTGGGACAGGGGCAGATCCCCAAAGCGAATGCCCCATCTGAAACCTCCCCCCAAGATTCATTTCATATGTGGGGGGGAGGGTGTCACTGGAAAGATGCCAGATTAGCTTGGTGGGGACAGGGCCTGGGAGAGCTTCCCCACAACGGAGAACCCCACCCCGGGGGTCCCACAGACGGGGGAGATGGAGGAGGCTACAGCTGCCAATATAGCACCAAGTGGGACTCGCCCGTCTGGTCCGAGCCCAGCGACCCTGTGCAGCTGGTGGTAGCAGGTGAGGGTCCTGGCTCGGCGTCCCCACAGGCAGCCCCTCCCACAGCCGGACCCTCAGGGGGTCTTGGCCCCAGTGGGATGCTCAGGGCCAGGCTCTGGCCTGAGCCCTGGACCTAGCAGAAGGGACCCCCCGGTGGGGAGCGGGGACAGAGTCACTGGGGGGTTCCCCAGCTAGGGGGCGGCAGCAGCCGCTGGAGTTTCAGGGCTGATGGCTCGGAGCTCGGTTCCCTCCCTCCCCCATCCCAGCCCATGCTCATTTCCATCCCTTTGAGGGAACTGACCCAGCTGGGCCCCAGCAGCCGGACCCCCCACCTCCCCACCGAGCCAGCGGGAGAAGGTGAGCGGGAGAAATGGAACAATTCATCCCCCAGGGAACAGGGCTCCCCACTCAGATGCCCACGGGGCTTTCGGGCCGTTTGGAGGGGGCTGGTCCCTGCAGACAGAACTGATGGGTTCAATTCTTCTATATAGAGGGTGATGAATAGATCCATGGGGACGGACGGCCAAGGGTCGGATGTGGGTCCTTGGGAACATAGGGCGGTGGACAGATGGGAACACGTCTGGTGACGAATAGAAAGATGGACTAAAACCTTGTCTACATGATAACTGGACCCAAATGTTGAAACCTGTGTGGTTCCCAACCCCCCCGGTGATCTCAGAGCGAGTCTGGGCTGTTGGAATTCGTGCCCCCTGGGTCAATACAGCCCCGTTGGGCAGACGAGCTCACCTGTACCTCTGTAGCCACAGGGACGTTCCTCCTCCGAAATAGGGACAGCCACGCCCAGACCTGCTCCGCAGTGACTCCAAGGGTGAATGGCACCTGGCTGGGGCGGGGACTGTCTCTGTGTTTGTACAGCTCCGAGCACATGGGGGAGCTGGCCCAAGACAGGGGCTTCTGGTAATTAATACTAGTCAGTAATGATTTTGGTTCCAGCCGCTGTGGAGCCAGGCAGGGCCTGTATCTGCGCTCAGGGTCTTGCTGGGCCGATCTTTCCCATTCTGGGATCCCCAGGGTGCTGAGCTGGCCCGAGTCCCTGGGTCCCAACCTCTCCCCAGGGACGCCAGCTCAGCCCCGGGAAGAGCCTCGATTGCTGCTTGGGGGAACCATAGAATCATAGAATATCAGCATTGGAAGGGATCTCAGGAGGTCATCTAGTCCAACCCCCTTCTCAAAGCAGGACCCATCCCCAGTTAAATCATCCCAGCCAGGGCTTTGTCAAGCCTGACCTTAAAAACCTCTAAGGAAGGAGATTCTACCACCTCCCTAGGTAACGCATTCCAGTGTTTCACCACCCTCCTAGTGAAAAAGTTTTTCCTAATATCCAACCTAAACCTCCCCCACTGCAACTTGAGACCATTACTCCTCGTTCTGTCCTCTGCTACCATTGAGAACAGTCTAGATCCATCCTCTTTGGACCCCCTTTCAGGTAGTTGAAAGCAGCTATCAAATCCCCCCTCATTCTTCTCTTCTGCAGGCTAAACAATCCCAGCTCCCTCAGCCTCTCCTCATAACTCATGTGTTCCAGACCCCTAATCATTTTTGTTGCCCTTCACTGGATTCTCTCCAATTTATCCACATCCTTCTTGTAGTGTGGGGCCCAAAACTGGACACAGTACTCCAGATGAGGCCTCACCAATGTCGAATAGAGGGGAACGATCACGTCCCTCGATCTGCTCGCTATGCCCCTACTTATACATCCCAAAATGCCATTGGCCTTCTTGGCAACAAGGGCACACTGCTGACTCATATCCAGCTTCTCGTCCACTGTCACCCCTAGGTCCTTTTCCGCAGAACTGCTGCCTAGCCATTCGGTCCCTAGTCTGTAGCTGTGCATTGGGTTCTTCCGTCCTAAGTGCAGGACCCTGCACTTATCCTTATTGAACCTCATCAGATTTCTTTTGGCCCAATCCTCCAATTTGTCTAGGTCCCTCTGTATCCTGTCCCTGCCCTCCAGCATATTTACCACTCTTCCCAGTTTAGTATCATCCGCAAATTTGCTGAGAGTGCAATCCACACCATCCTCCAGATCATTTATGAAGATATTGAACAAAACCGGCCCCAGGACCGACCCCTGGGGCACTCCACTTGACACCGGCTGCCAACTAGACATGGAGCCATTGATCACTACCTGTTGAGCCCGACAATCTAGCCAACTTTCTACCCACCTTATAGTGCATTCATCTAGCCTGTACTTCTTTAACTTGCTGACAAGAATACTGTGGGAGACCGTGTCAAAAGCTTTGCTAAAGTCAAGAAACAATACATCCACTGCTTCCCCTTCATCCACAGAACCAGTAATCTCGTCATAGAAGGCGATTAGATTAGTCAGGCATGACCTTCCCTTGGTGAATCCATGCTGACTGTTACTGATCACTTTCCTCTCCTCTAAGTGCTTCAGGATTGATTCTTTGAGGACTTGCTCCATGATTTTTCCGGGGACTGAGGTGAGGCTGACTGGCCTGTAGTTCCCAGGATCCTCCTTCTTCCCTTTTTTAAAGATTGGCACTACATTAGCCTTTTTCCAGTCATCCGGGACTTCCCCGGTTCGCCACGAGTTTTCAAAGATAATGGCCAATGGCTCTGCAATCACAGCCGCCAGTTCCTTTCGCACTCTCGGATGCAACTCGTCCGGCCCCATGGACTTGTGCACCATGGGAGGAGAGGTTCCCTGTATAACCAACCACATAGACCAGGACTCCAGCTTTCTCTCCGCTGTGCCCCACCCCTGACAGACGCTGGTTCTATTCCCGCAGGGGGAACCCAACTGACTCAGCTGGGAACGACGCTGGCTCCCACCCGCCCAGGCAGCACGGGACCAGGTAGCAGTACTGGGGGCAGGAAATCGCCGTCAACCCCCCCAGAAGCAGGTTTGTGCAGCCCAAGAAGCCGCCCTGAGGGGGAACCACGAGGGGCTGTCTGCTTGGGACAGGGGCAGATCCCCAAAGCAAATGCCCCATCTGAAACCTCCCCCCCAGATTCATTTCATATGTGGGGGGGAGGGTGTCACTGGAAAGATGCCAGATTAGCTTGGTGGGGACAGGGCCTGGGAGAGCTTCCCCGCAACGGAGAGCCTCACCGCGGGGGTCCCACAGACGGGGGAGATGGAGGAGGCTACAGCTGCCAATATAGCACCAAGTGGGACTCGCCCTTCTGGTCCGAGCCCAGCGACCCTGTGCAGCTGGTGGTAGTAGGTGAGGGTCCTGGCTCGGCGTCCCCGCACGCAGCCCCTCCCACAGCTGGACCCTCAGGGGGTCTTGGCCCCAGTGGGATGCTCAGGGCCAGGCTCTGGCCTGAGCCCTGGACCCAGCAGAAGGGACCCCCCGGTGGGGAGCGGGGACAGAGTCACTGCGGGGTTCCCCAGCCAGGGGGTGGCAGCAGCCGCTGGAGTTTCAGGGCTGATGGCTCGGAGCTCGGTTCCCTCCCTCCCCCATCCCAGCCCATGCTCGTTTGCATCCCATTGAGGGAACTGACCCAGCTGGGCGCCAGCAGCCGTACCCCCCACCCCACCACGGAGCCAGCGGGAGAAGGTGAGTGGGAGAAATGGAACAATTCATCTCCCAGAGAACAGGGCTCCCCGCTCAGATGCCCACGGGGTCTTCGGGCTGTTTGGAGGGGGCTGGTCCCTGCAGACAGAACTGATGGGTTCAATTCTTCTATATAGAGGGTGATGGACAGATCCATGGGGACGGACGGCCACGGGTCGGTGGGGATGTGGGTCCTTGGGAACATAGGGCAGTGGACGGATGGGAGCACGTCTGGTGAGGGATAGAAAGATGGACTAAGACCTTGTCTACGTGATAACTGGACCCAAATGTTGAATCCTGTGTCGTTCCCAACCCCCACTGGTGATCTCAGAGTGAGTCTGGGCTGTCGGAATTCGCGCCCCCTGGGTTCATACAGCCCCGTTGGGCAGACGAGCTCACCTGTTCCTCTGTAGACACAGGGACGTTCCTCCTCTGAAATAGGGACAGCCACGCCCAGACCTGCTCCGCAGTGACTCCAAGGGTGAATGGCACCTGGCTGGGGCGGGGACTGTCTCTGTGTTTGTACAGCTCCGAGCACATGGGGTAGCTGGCCCACGACAGGGGCTTCTGGTAATTAATACTAGTCAGTAATGATTTTGGTTCCGGCCCCTGTGGAGCCAGGCAGGGCCTGTATCTGCGCTCAGGGTCTTGCTGGGCCGAACTTTCCCATTCTGGGATCCCCAGGGTGCTGAGCTGGCCCGAATCCCTGGGTCCCATCCTCTCCCCAGGGATGCCAGCTCAGCCCCGGGAAGAGCCTCGATTGCTGCTTGGGGGAATCATAGAATCATAGAATATCAGGGTTGGAAGGGATCTCAGGAGGTCATCTAGTCCAACCCCCTGCTCAAAGCAGGACTGATCCCCAACTAAATCATCCCAGCCAGGGCTTTGTCAAGCCTGACCTTAAAAACTTCTAAGGAAGGAGATTCTACCACCTCCCTAGGTAACGCATTCCAGTGTTTCACCACCCTCCTAGTGAAGAAGTTTTTCCTAATATCCAACCTAAACCTCCCCCACTGCAACTTGAGACCATTACTCCTCGTTCTGTCATCTGCTACCACTGAGAATAGTCTAGAACCATCCTCTCTGGAACCACCTCTCAGGTAGTTGAAAGCAGCTATCAAATCCCCCTCATTCTTCTCTTCTGCAGGCTAAACAATCCCAGCTCCCTCAGCCTCTCCTCATAACTCATGTGTTCCAGACCCCTAATCATTTTTGTTGCCCTTCACTGGACTCTCTCCAATTTATCCACATCCTTCTTGTAGTGTGGGGCCCAAAACTGGACACAGTACTCCAGATGAGGCCTCACCAATGTCGAATAGAGGGGAACGATCACGTCCCTCGATCTGCTCGCTATGCCCCTACTTATACATCCCAAAATGCCATTGGCCTTCTTGGCAACAAGGGCACACTGCTGACTCATATCCAGCTTCTCGTCCACTGTCACCCCTAGGTCCTTTTCCGCAGAACTGCTGCCTAGCCATTCGGTCCCTAGTCTGTAGCTGTGCATTGGGTTCTTCCGTCCTAAGTGCAGGACCCTGCACTCATCCTTATTGAACCTCATCAGATTTCTTTTGGCCCAATCCTCCAATTTGTCTAGGTCCCTCTGTATCCTATCCCTGCCCTCGAGCATATCTACCACTCCTCCCAGTTTAGTATCATCCGCAAATTTGCTGAGAGTGCAATCCATACCATCCTCCAGATCATTTATGAAGATATTGAACAAAACCGGCCCCAGGACCGACCCCTGGGGCACTCCACTTGATACCGGCTGCCAACTAGACATGGAGCCATTGATCACTACCCGTTGAGCCCGACAATCTAGCCAACTTTCTACCCACCTTATAGTGCATTCATCCAGCCTGTACTTCTTTAACTTGCTGACAAGAATACTGTGGGAGACCGTGTCAAAAGCTTTGCTAAAGTCAAGAAACAATATATCCACTGCTTTCCCTTCATCCTCAGAACCAGTAATCTCATCATAGAAGGCGATTAGATTAGTCAGGCATGACCTTCCCTTGGTGAATCCATGCTGGCTGTTCCTGATCACTTTCCTCTCCTCTAAGTGCTTCAGGATTGATTCTTTGAGGACCTGCTCCATGATTTTTCCAGGGACTGAAGTGAGGCTGACTGGCCTGTAGTTCCCAGGATCCTCCTTCTTCCCTTTTTTAAAGATTGGCACTACATTAGCCTTTTTCCAGTCATCCAGGACTTCCCCCATTCGCCACAAGTTTTCAAAGATAATGGCCAATGGCTCTGCAATCACAGCCGCCAGTTCCTTTCGCACTCTCGGATGCAACTCGTCCGGCCCCATGGACTTGTGCACCATGGGAGGAGAGGTTCCCTGTATAACCAACCACAGAGAGCAGGCCTCCAGCTTTCTCTCCGCTGTGCCCCACCCCTGACAGATGCTGGTTCTATTCCCACAGGGGGAACCCAACTGACTCAGCTGGGAACGACGCTGGCTCCCACCCGCCCAGGCAGCACGGGACCAGGTAGCAGTACTGGGGGCAGGAAATTGCCATCAACCCCCCCAGAAGCAGGTTTGTGCAGCCCAAGGAGCCGCCCTGAGGGGGAACCACGAGGGGCTGTCTGCTTGGGACAGGGGCAGATCCCCAAAGCAAATGCCCCATCTGAAACCTCCCCCCAAAGATTCATTTCATATGTGGGGGGGAGGGTGTCACTGGAAAGATGCCAGATTAGCTTGGTGGGGACAGGGCCTGGGAGAGCTTCCCCGCAACGGAGAACCCCACCCCGGGGGTCCCACAGACGGGGGAGATGGAGGAGGCTACAGCTGCCAATATAGCACCAAGTGGGACTCGCCCATCTGGTCCGAGCCCAGCGACCCTGTGCAGCTGGTGGTAGCAGGTGAGGGTCCTGGCTCGGCGTCCCTGCACGCAGCCCCTCCCACAGCCGGACCCTCAGGGGTCTTGGCCCCAGTGGGATGCTCAGGGCCAGGCTCTGGCCTGAGCCCTGGACCCAGCAGAAGGGACCCCCCGGTGGGGAGCGGGGACAGAGTCACTGCGGGGTTCCCCAGCCAGGGGGTGGCAGCAGCCGCTGGAGTTTCAGGGCTGATGGCTCGGGGCTCGGTTCCCTCCCTCCCCCATCCCAGCCCATGCTCGTTTGCATCCCTTTGAGGGAACTGACCCAGCTGGGCCCCAGGAGCCGTACCCCCCACCCCACCACGGAGCCAGCGGGAGAAGGTGAGCGGGAGAAATGGAACAATTCATCTCCCAGAGAACAGGGCTCCCCGCTCAGATGCCCACGGGGTCTTCGGGCCGTTTGGAGGGGGCTGGTCCCTGCAGACAGAACTGATGGGTTCAATTCTTCTATATAGAGGGTGATGGACAGATCCATGGGGACGGCCGGCCACGGGTCGGTGGGGATGTGGGTCCTTGGGAACATAGGGCAGTGGACGGATGGGAGCACGTCTGGTGAGGGATAGAAAGATGGACTAAGACCTTGTCTACGTGATAACTGGACCCAAATGTTGAATCCTGTGTCGTTCCCAACCCCCCCGGTGATCTCAGAGCGAGTCTGGGCTGTCGGAATTCGCCCCTCCTGGGTTCATACAGCCCCGTTGGGCAGACGACGAGCTCACCTGTACCTCTGTAGACACAGGGACGTTCCTCCTCTGAAATAGGGACAGCCACGCCCAGGCCTGCTCCGCAGTGACTCCAAGGGTGAATGGCACCTGGCTGTGGCGGGGACTGTCTCTGTGTTTGTACAGCTCCGAGCACATGGGGTAGCTGGCCCACGACAGGGGCTTCTGGTAATTAATACTAGTCAGTAATGATTTTGGTTCCGGCTGTTGTGGAGCCAGGCAGGGCCTGTATTTGCGCTCAGGGTCTTGCTGGGCCGATCTTTCCCATTCTGGGATCCCCAGGGTGCTGAGCTGGCCCGAGTCCCTGGGTCCCATCCTCTCCCCAGGGACGCCAGCTCAGCCCAGGGAAGAGCCGCGATTTCAGTTTTGGGGGAGGAGAGGTTCCCTGTATAACCAACCACATAGACCAGGACTCCAGCTTTCTCTCCGCTGTGCCCTGCCCCTGACAGACGCTGGTTCTATTCCCGCAGGGGGAACCAAACTGACTCAGCCGGGAACGATGCTGGCTCCCACCCGCCCAGGCAGCACGGGACCAGGTAGCAGTACTGGGGGCAGGAAATCGCCATCAACCCCCCCAGAAGCAGGTTTGTGCAGCCCAAGGAGCCGCCCTCGGGGGGAGCCACGGGCAGCTGTCTGCTTGGGACAGGGGCAGATCCCCAAAGCGAATGCCCCATCTGAAACCTCCCCCCAAGATTCATTTCATATGTGGGGGGGAGGGTGTCACTGGAAAGATGCCAGATTAGCTTGGTGGGGACAGGGCCCGGGAGAGCTTCCCCACAACGGAGAACCCCACCCCGGGGGTCCCACAGACGGGGGAGATGGAGGAGGCTACAGCTGCCAATATAGCACCAAGTGGGACTCGCCCGTCTGGTCCGAGCCCAGCGACCCTGTGCAGCTGGTGGTAGCAGGTGAGGGTCCTGGCTCGGCGTCCCCGCACGCAGCCCCTCCCACAGCCGGACCCTCAGGGGTCTTGGCCCCAGTGGGATGCTCAGGGCCAGGCTCTGGCCTGAGCCCTGGACCTAGCAGAAGGGACCCCCCAGTGGGGAGCGGGGACAGAGTCACTGTGGGGTTCCCCAGCCAGGGGGCGGCAGCAGCCGCTGGAGTTTCAGGGCTGATGGCTCGGAGCTCGGTTTCCTCCCTCCCCCATCCCAGCCCATTCTCATTTGCATCCCATTGAGGGAACTGACCCAGCTGGGCCCCAGCAGCCGTACCCCCCACCCCACCACGGAGCCAGCGGGAGAAGGTGAGCGGGAGAAATGGAACAATTCATCCCCCAGGGAACAGGGCTCCAGACTCAGATGCCCACGGGGCCTTCGGGCCGTTTGGAGGGGGCTGGTCCCTGCAGACAGAACTGATGGGTTCAATTCTTCTATATAGAGGGTGACGAATAGATCCATGGGGACGGACGGCCAAGGGTCGGTGGGGATGTGGGTCCTTGGGAACATAGGGCAGTGGACGGATGGGAGCACGTCTGGTGAGGGATAGAAAGATGGTCCAAGACCTTGTCTACATGATAACTGGACCCAAATGTTGAATCCTGTGTGGTTCCCAACCCCCCCGGTGATCTCAGAGCGAGTCTGGGCTGTTGGAATTCGCGCCCCCTGGGTCGATACAGCCCCGTTGGGCAGACGAGCTCACCTGTACCTCTGTAGACACAGGGACGTTCCTCCTCCGAAATAGGGACAGCCACGCCCAGACCTGCTCCGCAGTGACTCCAGGGGGGAATGGCACCTGGCTGCGGGGGGGACTGTCTCTGTGTCATTTGTCCGTACAGAGATAGGCCAGGGGGCAGAAAGGGGGGGGCAGAGACCTAGGGGGACATTGGATGGGGGTGGGGGACGTGTATGGGGAAGCAGAGACAGGCCATGGGTTAGAATGGGGGGGATGCGGACGAGGGGACATGGGACGGGGTGGTGTTAGGGGGAAGTGAATGGAGGAGAGAACTCAGGCCAGGGGGCTGAGGGGCCGAATGCGTGAACGTCTGGGGTGGGGGGTGAAGGGCAAAGGAGCTGGGGAGCCAGAGCTGGGGCATGTGCCGGAGGGGGGCGGGGGGTGGCAGTTTCTCTTGAGCTCTGTCCCTATGTTCTTGCCCCCTTCCCTTTCTGGGGGGCTGGTCGGCTTCCCCCCTCCCCATGTCTCTTTTGCAGCATCCTGAGGGGGGAGAGGGAAACTTGGCTCAGCCGTCGGCCCCTGTGAGCTCTGCCCCGGGCCCTGAGCCGTGCAGACCCACTGCCCCGGGGATGGGCTGGGGAAGAGACACGGGGCCTTTCACCGCTAGGGGGCTGCCTCTAATCTGTGTCCTTTTCTCTAAGCACCAGACCCCACCCCCCCAACCAGAGCCAGGGAGAGAACCCAGGAGTCCTGCCTCCCAGCCACTCCCTCCCCCCAATCACTAGACCCCCATTCCCCTCCCAGAGCCGGGGTATATAAACAGGGTAGGTGCCGGGCATCAGGTTTACGCAGAGTTTCACTGTCAGTAGCAGAAACGCCAAGTGAGCGCCGCTTCGGGGCAGACTTCCCCTTTCACGGATTTATCGGCGGCTCCTTTAACAATTCAGGATCTACATTTCTCTCTCCCTCTCCTGCTCACGGGGAACAGAAACCACAACCCCCACCCCCCTGTCCCGTCTCTGTGCCGCATTGCTCGCCTGAGAATAGCGCCGGTCGCTGTTACGCTGATGTAGTCGTTGGATTTGTTGTTTGTATTTTACGTAACCCTTCTGCCTGTCAGAACTGGCAGCAACAAGGGCTGGGTTCAGTATCTAGGGGATCCATTCCAATAACACAATGCAAAACTGGCTCGAGCCCCCACCCAGTGACCTGGGACAAATATATACCACCCCCGCTGGGCGCCTCCAAGAGGCAATCCTTCCCCTCTCGCAAGCACATAGTCTGAGTGTAGCAAAAAGCCTTTTAATAACAGAGAGAAACAATGTGGCATTGTGTTGGGGAAACACCACCAACAGGATTCATAACACAACCCATGAGCAAAAAACCCACCCCAAGCAAATTGGGGTGTGTCCTTTCCCTTTGGTTCTTGAGTCCAGGAACCCAAAATCACTCAAAGTCCCAAAAGTCCAACGACCCAAAAGTCTCTGTCCCTGGTCAGGGCAGCCCCAGAGTTCGAAAGTTTATCTGCAGAGTTTTACCTCCCAACCTGGGTGGAGATTGGGGAGGGGGGAGTGGTTTAAGGGGCACCTTACGTGGTCCAAAGCTGATGGCCCCACCTCTCCATGGGGCTCCGCTCTGCCAGCCACCCCATGAGCTGCTCCAGGCATCCGACAAACTGCTCTGCTCACCATCCTGCAAACTGCTCCGCCATATATCTGCAGGCTCCCCCACTACTTAACGCAACACTCAGTGATTTCAGCTCTTAGTCAGTTTAGCTCTTTGGTGATTTCAGCTTGTAGCAGGGGAGCCTCAGTGCTGGGGCACCATTAGCCCAAAGTGAACTCAGCTCAGCAGCCTGTAACTAGACTCCTAGTAGAATCAAAATTATCTCTGATATTCCACAGTGGAGAGAGGAGGAACTGCAATTAGCATGTAAGGCCCTCACCAGGGACACATACCCCCACATTTTAACACCTGTCCCCAGCCCCTCTCTATTCACCGCGTTTTGGAACCCATGTCCCTTGCCTAGCGAGTGCTACTTAGTTGATGGCGAGTCCCTCCATCAGACCAAAAAGCCAAGTGCAGTTCCACTGTCCTTGATTCCCATAATCAGAGTAATAACAATTTATTCTTCCTGCCCCAATAACAGAGACACTGGGGATCCCACAGCAGCCAAAGTGCCCATTTGGGCAGCTATGGCCTCATTCTAGGTGGGGTGGGTGTGCCTATGCAAATGAGATCGGCCCCTGAAGTTCTTTTCCACAACTTGCCACACCTCAGCACCAGATGTCAGGGTGGAGCTCATCCTGACTCTGCTTACATCCAGAATTCCCTTGGTTCTTGCTTCCCCTCCCCGACTGGGGTCTCGGGACCCCCTGACCCTCCCCCCAATAGATGTTCTGCTGCTTCTGCCTGCACCCTGGTCCCTAGGGCCCTGGGCACCGCCCGAGTGTTGGGGGCAGCAGGTGATGTACCAGTCTCCCCCCGGCGCGCATTTCCTGGCTGTGTTTGGCAGTAGCCAAGATACCCTAGGGATGGGCTCACTGCACAGCAGACAGGCCAGGGCAAAGGTACCTGTGGGGGTGGACAGAGGGGTCCTATGGGGACAGGGAGCTGGGGTGGTTCTCTGTTGTGGGGGGCTAAGACCCTGAGGCTCTGATTGTCCTAATCCCCTGGCCTGGTCCTGGGGTGTCTCAGGGGCAGTTCGTCCACCTGGGAGCTCCCTTCCCAGGGACTCTGAGGCTCAGGCCCCTCGGGACAGCAGGACGCGGTCTCCCTTGAGGGGGTCTGGCCCCAGGGGGGCCCCAGAGCCGCAGTGCCTGGGAGACTCCCAGAGCAGCGCCAGCTGCTGATCTCCCCGTTTGCACCACCAAGTGACTCTTCCCTTCTCCCAGGAGCAGCAGCCCCCCTGGATTTCACCAACGCCAACATCGCCCGCCTGGTGCTGGGCACCGTGGTCCTGCTTATCCTGGGGCTTATCCTGGACCTAGCTGTGCAGGGAAGAGAATCTCCCAGGGGATGAGCCGCTTCCCCGTCGGGTGCTGAGACTCCAGCACAAACTCCCCTACCCCCCAAACACCCCTGCCTCGGAGAATCCCGCCCCACAACAGCTCCCGACCTGACAACAGCTCCCCAGGATTGAAACCTCGATGTCATGTGTGACGTTTCACTCCATATGTTTATGGAAAAATGCTTATGGGTGTAAATATAATGTAACCGGAATATGCCTTATGCAAAAGGTCTCTTGAAAGGTGTCAAGGTTCCTTCCCCACTCTGAACTCTAGGGTACAGATGTGGGGACCTGCATGAAAACCTCCTAAGCTTACTTTTACCAGCTTAGGTTAAAACTTCCCCAAGGTACAAAATTATTTTACCCTTGGATTTCCACTGCCACCAAGAAACTTTATCTGGGTTTACTGGGAAACGTGGTTTGGACACATCTTTCCCCCCAAAATCCTCCCAACCCTTGCACCCCACTTCCTGGGGAAGGTTTGGTAAAAATCCTCACCAATTTGCATAAGTGACCACAGACCCAAACCCTTGGATCTTAGAACAATGAAAAAGCATTCAGTTTTCTTACAAGAAGACTTTTAATAGAAGTAAAGGAATCACCTCTGTAAAATCAGGATGATAGATACCTTACAGGGTAATTACATTCAAAACATAGAGAATCCCTCTAGGCAAAACCTTAAGTTACAAAAAAGACACACAGACAGGAATAGTCATTCTATTTAGCACAGTTCTTTTCTCAGCCATTTCAAGAAATCAGAATCTAACACATACCTAGCTAGATTACTTACTAAAAGTTCTAAGACTCCATTCCTGTTCTGTCCCCGGCAAAAGCAGCATACAGACAGACACAGACCCTTTGTTTTTCTCCCTCCCCCCAGCTTTTGAAAGTATCTTGTCTCCTCATTGGTCATTTTGGTCAGGTGCCAGCGAGGTTAAGGTGGGTACCCACCTATCCCAGCCATTTTGGGTACCCACCCTAACCTCGCTGGCACCTGACCAAAATGACCAATGAGGAGACAAGATACTTAAGCTTAGGAGGTTTTCAGTCATTTTGGTCAGGTGCCAGCGAGGTTAGGGTGGGTACCCACCTATCCCAGCCATTTAGCGGGATAGGTGGGTACCCAGAGAGAGACCAAGGATTCCCGCCTTGGGCTAAAGCTATAAAAGGGGGTGGAACAGAACAAAGGCAGTCAGTCGTGAGAAATGCCCTAGTTATCACCTGAGCTGGAACTAACAAGGACTGTACCAGGGGAAAAGATTGGGCCCAGACTAGGAAGGAGTCTACTCTGTGAAAGAAGCTTTTTGGAACATCTCTGAGGGTGAGATTTACCTGTATTCAGTTTCTTAAATGTATTAGGCTTATACTTGCGTGTTTTGTTTGGTAACTTACTTTGTTACTTACTTTGTTCTCTCTATTATTACTTGAAACCACTTAAATCCAACTTTTTATACTTAATAAAATCACTTTTGTTTATTAACTGACCCAGAGTAAGTGATTAATACCTGGGGGAGCAAACAGCTGTTTGCATCTCTCTCTATCAGTGTCATAGAGGGTGGATGATTTATGAGTTTACCCTGTATAAGCTTTATACAGAGTAAAATGGGTTTATTTGGGGTTTGCATCTCATTGGGGTCTGGGTGCTGGAGACAGGAAACCTGCTGAATGGCTTTCAGTTGAAGTCTGCAGCTTTGGGGGCATGGTTCAGACCCGGGGTCTGTGTTGCAGAGGCTGGCGTGTCTGGCTCAACAAGGCAGGGTTCTGGAGTCCCAAGCTGGCAGGGAAAACGGGCTCAGAGGTACTTTCAGCACGTCAGGTGACAGTCCCAAGGGGGTCTCTGTAACCGAACCCGTCACAGTGGGACTTTAGCAGCAGCCGCAGCAACGCCGGCTCCAGCCCAGCTCTTCTGGTTCCTCTGCCTGCGCCCCCGCCCCCAGGACAGTCACTAGTATCTCCCAGGCCAGCGGGGAGACGCCCAAACCCGGGGGATTTTCCAGCTAGAGACTCGCTCCAGCGAACGGGGCCGGGGCCGGAACAAACCCCTCGTTTCCCACGGCGCCTGCCACGGCTCCCCTGGTTCCTGCTCTGCTGGGTCTGTCACAGCCGGTCCCAGGGGTCACTGGGGGGTTTGCCGTGGGGCTGAGCAGGTTGCAGGCTTTGGACCCCGGCCCCAGCCCGTGTTTAACCCTGTTCAGTGTGGGGCAGGGGCTGGGGCGTGTTCTCATCTCAGGCCCTTTATTGCGTCTGCATGAACACAAGGTGCAGAGCCATTTAGCCGCCAGTGCTTCTGGGCCCCCCCTTGGCGGGTGTTTGGGGGGATCCAGATGGAGGGAGCCAGGAGTTTAGGGGAACAGGCCGGGCAGGAGATGGGGCTCTTTCCCGTGTAGGTCCCTGACACAGCAAAGCTGGGGGTGGGAAGCGGGATCCTTTTCACACTAGCTCCCAGTTGAGATGGGGCAGGTCCCGCCAGGTGGAAGGGTGGGCGGCATGGAGGCAACGACCCCCCATGGCCATGGGGCGGGATCAAGAGATGGCAGTTCAGGGAGGCACAGGCTGGGGACAGTCTGGATCAGAGAAGCGGGGAGGCATGGGGGGGGCACTCATTTCCACGCAGCCAGCGCCCCACCCTGACAGTCCCCCCCAGACTGATATGTCGGCCATTTTGCCAGGGGGCAGCATGAGAAAGAAAGCGGGCGGCCATGTTAACTGAGGCCAGCCAGAGGCTTCCCTCCCTTTGAGAGCAATGGGAGATGGCGGCCATGTCTGGGGGGAGGGGGGACAGGCTGAGGGGCAGAACAGGGGTGTGAGAGGAACCCCCTTCAGTGCAACAGCCCTTCTCAGGGGTCCACTCTCTCTCGGGGGTTAGGCCCCTCCAGCTCCTGGAGCCACACCTCTCCGAGCCTTAGCACGCCTGTCTCTGCCATGGGCCCCCTTGGGGAGTCCCCTCGCTCTGGACCCCCGGAGCCTGCACCCCCCGAAGGGGACGATGACCCCTGATCTCTAGCCCGGAGCGACTCTCAGCCAGTGTAACACAGGAGGATTTACTGAGCATCTGAACCCAGCACGAGAAACTCTCAGACCCCTCAGGCCTGGCCTCCCTCCGCACAGCACATCCCAGTCTCCCCTGCATCCAGGTGGGCTCTGCCTGCTCCCTCCCTCCAGCCCCGAGCCCCCCTGCTTCCCAGCTGGGCATCTGATCTCACCGGCCCCAAGCCCCCCCGTCCATTGTCTTCTCTCCAGGTAAACAGGGTCGCCAGGGCCCCCTCTCCCCTCTTCTGTCCTCTGGCCCCTCTGGCTGGAACCGGCTGGTCCGGTCACCGGGGCCTCTCTCTGCAGCCCATTGTCCTCCCACATGCCGGACCCGGCTGTGACTCCCGAGCTGGGCCTCCCGGTCACCAGGTCACCAGTCGCTGGGATCTCCAATCTCCAGGCCATTGGCCGGGGTCCCAAGTTCCATCGCGGGTCCCCTGTACCAACCAACTCCCTCTCCCATCACCTCGTGAAACCAGTAACACCCAGGGAAGCTGAGTCCCACCCCCGCTGCATGCAAACCATTGGAAAAACCAAGGAAACACCAAGAAAACCCCCCACTTCCTCACACCCCCCATCTGGGTGAGCCCCGGCAGGGTGCTGGTGCTCAGGGGAAACGGTACCATCCGCTCTGCGGGTTGGTACCAATCCATGAAGTTCTTTCTGTGTAAAGCTGGACACCCACCCCCAGTGTCAGCCAGGAAGATGGAGGGAGCTACACCTGCGAATATCGCTCCATAACGGAACAGAATCGCTGGTCGAATCCCAGCGACCCCATCGAGATGATTGTAGCAGGTGAGGGAGGGCCCTGGCTCGACTTAATGTGTTTACAGGAGTGATACAAGTTTATATCTTATTCTCCTAACTCCAGATATAGAAATAATACAAGCAAACAAACTTTCTCATGACACCATGCAAGGGGTATTTAGCATAAAGCATATTCCAGTTATGGCATATTCATAAGCATATTTCCATAAACCATATGACGTGCAACGTCACAGAATGATCTCCCAGCCACTCAGGAACCATTAATAGGGAGGTTCCAGCCAATTTCCACCGGCTCCCAGCCTTGCACCCCAGATCAGTACCATCCTGCCCTGCTCAGAAACCAGTCTGGTGTAAGTTCATTACGTTCGCCCCTCTCTCAGTGTGGAGTGGACACACGCTAGCCCTTGTAAACGGAGCGGAGATTTCCCAAGCACTTCAACCAAAACACACTGTTTTAGGTCAAATATAAACCAGATTTATTAACTGCAGAAGGAGAGATTTTAAGTGGTTATAAGGAGCAGGCGCAGAGATCAGAGTTGGCTACTTAAGAAATATTTGCAGTCTAAGTTCTACAAACGAAACAGGATTTGAATCAGGCAGTGTCTTCCCCTGACAGATGGTGCAAGCAGGTTACAGATCCTCAGTGCACACACTGGACTCCATCCCAGCCTGGGACCACCCTTCTCCAGTTCAAAGCCTTTGTCCTCCAGATGTTCCTCCAGGTGTTGATTTGTGGGGAAGAGAAGGCCAGGGATTATGTCCCTTCCCCTCACTGATATTTTTTTCCAGTTTGCTGGAAAGATCTTTGCTGTGACCGGGGGATCAGGCAGTCCCCAGTGGTCAAGCAATCTCCATTGTACCCAGTCTCTGGGATGGTGGGTTCTTTCCTTGAGGGGTGTTGATGAGCCACGAAGAGCGTCTGCCTGGTCCTTTGTTGCAGTTGAAAATTGGCTGTGGGCGTCTGCCAACCTCACGCCACGTTTCAGTAGCACACACAGCAATGCTTCATCCCTTCCCCTACAAGGGTCGCACATACAGTGCACCAGGACAGGAATGTTCAAGGGATCAAGACTTTTAAAATGATGCCTCACAAGGCAACTTTGGACCCAACCTACCATAGTTCTATCGCAGTGGTGAACACGGGGGCTCCACGGTGCTACTCTGAGGTACAGATTGTCACCCTGTGATATCACCCTGGCATGACCAGGGCCTGGGAAACAGACTGTGAACTTCCTTTCCCTTGCAGAAGTGGCTGTCTGTGGTGTCCCCTGCCCACAGGGCGAGGTCACTTGTTTCCTTTCACCTTCCCCATTTTTACTTGTTTTTTATGCGTTGCTGTTTAATAAATTGTACGTGCTCTGAACTCTATGTAATGATCCGTGGGACAGGGAACCATCCGGTGCAAAGAGAGTGCCCCAGAGTGGGGACAACCTCGCCACTGTCCTAAGTGACCACGACAAGACTGGGGGTCGAGCCCGCAGGGATCCAGGGCCCAGCCCTGCCGGGGTTATGAGGCCTCTGCTGCACGGGAGGGAGGAAGGGGAGCCCTCGAGGTCAGGCAGGCCTCTGGGTAAAGGGAGTGGGAGCGAAGACTCAGATCCTGAGAAATCTGATGAGGTTCAATAAGGATAAGTGCAGGGTCCTGCACTTAGGACGGAAGAACCCAATGCACCGCTACAGACTAGGGACCGAATGGCTAGGCAGCAGTTCTGCGGAAAAGGACCTAGGGGTGACAGTGGACGAGAAGCTGGATATGAGTCAGCAGTGTGCCCTTGTTGCCAAGAAGGCCAATGGCATTTTGGGATGTATAAGTAGGGGCATAGCGAGCAGATCGAGGGACGTGATCGTCCCCCTCTATTCGACATTGGTGAGGCCTCATCTGGAGTACTGTGTCCAGTTTTGGGCCCCACACTACAAGAAGGATGTGGAGAAATTGGAGAGAGTCCAGCGAAGGGCAACAAAAATGATTAGGGGTCTAGAACACATGAGTTATGAGGAGAGGCTGAGGGAGCTGGGATTGTTTAGCCTGCAGAAGAGAAGAATATGGGGGGATTTGATAGCTGCTTTCAACTACCTGAAAGGGGGTTCCAGAGAGGATGGCTCTAGACTGTTCTCAATGGTAGCAGATGACAGAACGAGGAGTAATGGTCTCAAGTTGCAGTGGGGGAGGTTTAGATTGGATATTAGGAAAAACTTTTTCACTATGAGGGTGGTGAAACACTGGAATGCGTTACCTAGGGAGGTGGTAGAATCTCCTTCCTTAGAGGTTTTTAAGGTCAGGCTTGACAAAGCCCTGGCTGGGATGATTTAACTGGGAATTGGTCCTGCTTCGAGCAGGGGGTTGGACTAGATGACCTTCAGGGGTCCCTTCCAACCCTGATATTCTATGATTCTATGATTCTATGATCCTTTCGCCAGTCAATCCCACCGGGACGTGTATAAGCCAGCAAAGTTCCCCACAATAGCGGGACCATTCCCCCGCTTACACTAGGAGCGGGGTCAGCGGCCGCCCTGCCCGTCCGTCCGGAGAGTGAAATGAACCGGTCCCTCCCCACAAAGCCCGGCTGTTCTGGAAACTAGCGGCTCTGCTCCGGTGACTCCCGAAGGAGCAGGGACTTGGAGCCGGTCTGACTCCGGCTATTGGCCGCGGCTGCTCAGCCCCCGTTTCAATAGACAGGCTGGGTTTGATTCCTTGTCTGGGGGTTTAACCCAAAAGCTTTGCCTTTGAATGGCTGCTGCTGGGGGTTTGCCCAGGAGCCGAGTAGAACCAGGGGCTCGGTTTGAAACGAGCCCCCTCCGGCCCCCAGCCTGTGTGACGCTGGCGAGGGAGGGAGTTTCCAACCCCCCTGAGCCCTCTGGGCCTGTGAGACCCTCTGCAAAGAGCAGCAGGGCTCCGGGAATGTGGGGTATAGGTCGAGGTTGAGAGGGATGTAGGGGTTAGACGGGAGACAGGCTGAGATCAGGGAGGGAGTGGGGACAGGAATATGAGGGGAGACACAAAGGGGGCAGGTGTGTGGGTGCTGGCGACCGGACGGGCGTTTCAGAGGAGATGGGAGAGCGGGAGGAGGAGGAAGGAGAATGGGGGAGAGCGGGATGGGGGGATGGGGATGGCTCCCCGCTCACAGAGACGGGGTCGGCGTATGGGGGGGTGTGAATGGATTTGCTTGAATGACAAAGCCTGTGTCATGTCCCTCTCTCGGGGCCTGGCCACATAACCACTGACAGGGTCTCCTCCAGCTCGGGGGCAGGGTCTCTGTGGGGGCATTAGAAGGTCCCTGGGTCTCTCCTGGCTGGTGACCCGTTGAGGGCCTGGGATGGAATTTCTCTTCCTCCTGTTTTCTTTTGAACCTGGTTGATTTTATTCACACGCTGAGAAAAGCCCCTTCGAACCAGGCGTTACAGCGTAAACCCGTCATCACCGCTCAGCTAGGGCCCAAGGGGCAGGAAATCCAGGTGTCCCCCATCGCGCCCACTCCTCACACGGTGCCACGGCTCCTGTCACAGGTGGGCAACTTGGCAGGCTGAGCGGGAAGGCTGCAGAGTCAAACCCTCCAGCACCAGGAAATGCCACAGTTACGGTTTTCTGAACAACCTTAAGTGTGCTCCCTCATGCAGGTCCATTACAAAGCCAGCCTTCAATTTCACGATCATGTATTAACATTACCTACATGGGTCACCAGCCGGGCTTGAACCCAGAATGAAAAGGGGATGGAATTTTCATGGCAATCGTGGTCAGTGGCAGATTGAAGACCAGACCTCGTGGGCGCCCGGCTCTCAGCCTGAGGCACCTTCCTCAAGGCTGCAGGGTGCGTTGCGGGTGACCTGTCCCCCCTCTCCACAGAGACACAGACAAGCTGGGAGCTGCATGATGCTTGGCCAGGCTGACGGTACCTGGGTTTCTTGGGTTTTGAAGGGACCTCTGCTTACTTTCAATGCACTAGATTTCACCTGCAGATTAGAGACAACATGTGATGGATGGAGGAAGAGACGAGACATTGTGGACTTCCTGTAGCAGCAGCCAGCAGCTGAGTTCTTTATTTGGGTCTCGGTGGAGCTGGACACTGGGGTGTTGGCGGCTTGCGGAGGGGCCACTCACTGCCCCCATCATGGCATCTGCTCTCACCGTCCTCCTCCTTGGTGAGTATCGGAGACAGCCAGGGCTTGTGTCCATAGGGCGGGGGGATCTGAGACCAGGGCGTGTGTCCATGGGGAGGAGGGAAATCTGAGACCAGGACATGTGTCCATGGTGGGGGTTGTGAGACCAGGGTGTGTGCCCATTGTGGGGGTGGGATCTGAGACCACGGTGTAGGATCCAGCTGTTCTGGGATCTGGTCCCTAATGGCCCATCTCCTTTCCAGGCTGCTGGCTGGCCGGGCGGAGCGGGGTGTCTGGACGTGAGTATCTGTGGGGAATGGGGCAGCTGGGGGAATTTCCACATAAAGGATGAGGAACATGGGTGGGGGTGAGGGGTGCAGATCCCACAAAGGGATGATCCTGTCAGACCCATGCTCCCTTCCACACCCGGAAGTGGGGACTGAGACCTCGCCCCGCTCATTACAGGGATGGGCACCACACAGCGTGAAGTCCCCTGCACTCAAAGCTCTGCCCCCCAGGAAATACACAGTGAAGGCACCAGCCACCCTGCAGCACCCCTGTCAAGGTTCCTTCCCCACTCTGAACTCTAGGGTACAGCTTCGAGCACATGGGGGAGCTGGCCCACGACAGGGGCTCCAGGTGATTAACACTAGTCAGTAATGATTTTGGTTCTGGTTTCCATGGAGCCAGGCAGGGGCCGTATCTGCGCTCAGGGTCTCGCTGGGCTGATCCTCCCCGTTCTGGGATCCCGGGGGTGCTGAACAGGCCCAAATCCCCGGGTCCTGTCCTCTTCCCAGGGATGTCGGTTCCCTGTATAACTAACAACAGACACCAGGGCTCCAGCTTTCTCATCCCCACACCCCGTCCCTTCCAGACGCTGGTTCTATTCCCACAGAGGGAACCAACCTGACTCAGCCGGGAATGACGCCGGCTCCAACCTGCATAGGCAGCTTCGACCCAGGTACCTGTTGTCACGGAGTCCCTGGGCGGTGCTCTGGATCTGCTCCCCATGAAGCCAGGCAGGACTCTGGGGAAGTCTCCTCTCTGGGAGCAGCCTGTCTGCAGGGCACACAGCTCACCCGGCTTCCACCTTCCTGGGTCTGACCTCGGAGCATTCAGCCTCCTCTGCCCCTCCGTGCGCTTCCCTCAGCGAGTCCACCCAGGCGGGGTCCTGGGGAAGCCAGAGGGTCCTGCCCCCCAACTCCGCAGTCAGATGTGACTCTCAGCCAGCCAGTAAAACAGAAGGTTTATTAGATGACAGGAACATGGTCTAACACAGAGCTTGTGGGTGCAGAGAACAGGACCCCTCAGCTGGGTCCATTTTGGGGGGCAGTGAGCCAGACAATCTCATCTGCCCTTCACTCCATGTCCCAGCCAGCCCCAAACTGAAACTCCCTCCAGCCCCTCCTCCTCTGGGCTTTGTCCCTTTCCAGGGCCAGGAGGCCACCTGATTCCTTTGTTCTCCAACCCTTTAGCTCTCACCTTGCAGGGGGGAAGGGCCCAGGCCATCAGTTGCCAGGAAACAGGGTGTCGGCCATTCTCTGTGTCCAGACCCCTGCCCACACCTGCCCTCTAGGGCTCTGCAAGGATCATACACCCTTACCCCACCCCCTAGAGACTTGAGAACTGCCGAGGGGAAACTGAGGCACCCCCACACTATTCAGAGGAAACATTAAGAACAGTCCCACTTCGTCACAGCCTGTAGTGTGTTAAATTGCTCCCCATAGGAATGTGCTATGCACTGTGTACGATTTACAGCTGCCAGTCCTGGTGCTCTGTGTGTAGGACATTCCTACGGAGAGCAATTTAACACACTGCACCTCTCAGTAGCTCGCAGCCCCGCCTCCCAGAGCGCTGGCGGTGCGGTGAGCTGAGGCTGCCGGTGCAGGGCCAGGGGCTAGCCTCCCCGGCCGGGAGCACAAGTGCCAGGCAGGACGGTCCCACAGGCCAGATGTGGCCCACAGGCCATGGTTTGCCCACCTCTGATATAGAGGGTGATGGACAGATCCATGGGGACGGACGGCCATGGGTCGAGGGGATGTGGGTCCTTGGGAACATAGGGCGGTGGGCAGATGGGAGCACGTCTGGTGAGGGATGGAAAGATGGATCAAGATCTTGTCTACATGATAACTGGATCCAAAATGACGAATCCTGTGTGGTTCCCAACCCCCACTGGTGATCTCAGAGCGAGTCTGGGCTGTCGGAATTCGCGCCCCCTGGGTTCATACAGCCCCGTTGGGCAGACGAGCTCACCTGTACCTCTGTAGACACAGGGACGTTCCTCCTCCGAAATAGGGACAGCCACGCCCAGGCCTGCTCCGCAGTGACTCCAAGGGTGAATGGCACCTGGCTGGGGCGGGGACTGTCTGTGTTTGTACAGCTCCGAGCACATGGGGGAGCTGGCCCACGACAGGGGCTTCTGGTAATTAATACTAGTCAGTAATGATTTTGGTTCCGGCTGTTGTGGAGCCAGGCAGGGCCTGTATCTGCACTCAGGGTGCTGCTGGGCCGATCTTTCCCATTCTGGGATCCCCAGGGTGCTGAGCTGGCCCGAGTCCCTGGGTCCCATCCTCTCCCCAGGGACGCCAGCTCAGCCCAGGGAAGAGCCGTGATTGCTGCTTGGGGGAGGAGAGGTTCCCTTTATAACCAACCACATAGACCAGGCCTCCAGCTTTCTCTCCGCTGTGCCCCGCCCCAACAGACGCTGGTTCTATTCCCACAGGGGGAACCCAACTGACTCAGCCGGGAACGACGCTGGCTCCCACCCCCCCAGGCAGCACGGGACCAGGTAGCAGTACTGGGGGCAGGAAATCGCCATCAACCCCCCCAGAAGCAGGTTTGTCCAGCCCAAGGAGCCGCCCTCGGGGGGAGCCATGAGGGGCTGTCTGCTTGGGACAGGGGCAGATCCCCAAAGCGAATGCCCCATCTGAAACCTCCCCCCCCCAGATTCATTTCATACGCGGGGGGAGGGTGTCACTGGAAAGATGCCAGATTAGCTTGGTGGGGACAGGGCCTGGGAGAGCTTCCCCGCAACAGAGAGCCTCACTCCGGGGGTCCCACAGACGGGGGAGATGGAGGAGGCTACAGCTGCCAATATAGCACCAAGTGGGACTCGCCCGTCTGGTCCGAGCCCAGCGACCCTGTGCAGTTGGTGGTAGCAGGTGAGGGTCCTGGCTCAGCGTCCCCGCACGCAGCCCCTCCCACAGCCGGACCCTCAGGGGGTCTTGGCCCCAGTGGGATGCTGTCACGGAGTGTGGGAAAGTCCAGGCCCTGTACCCCTCTTCCTGGGATTCACTGAGACTCTCAGCCAGCCAGTAAAACAGAAGGTTTATTGGACAACAGGAACACAGTCCACAACAGAGCTTGTGGGTACAACCAGGACCCCTCAGTCGAGTCCTTCTGGGGGAGCAGGGAGCTTAGACCCCAGCCCTGGGGTTCCCTGTGTTCCTCCACCCAGCCCCAAACTGAAACTAAACCCCCCCAGCAGGTTCCCTGCTGCAGCCTCTGTCCACATACCTGGCAGATGTGTTACCTCCCACTCCCACTCCTGGCTCTGGTTACAGGCTCTCAGGTCTCCCATCCGCAGGGCACATTCCCAGGTCAACCCTCCCCCCTCCCTGCTGAGTCACATCCTCACAGATGCTCAGGGCCAGGCTCTGGCCTGAGCCCTGGACCCAGCAGAAGGGACCCCCTGGTGGGGAGCGGGGACAGAGTCACTGGGGGGTTCCCCAGCTAGGGGGCGGCAGCAGCCGCTGGAGTTTCAGGGCTGATGGCTCGGGGCTCGGTTCCCTCCCTCCCCCATCCCAGCCCATGCTCGTTTGCATCCCATTGAGGGAACTGACCCAGCTGGGCCCCAGTAGCCGGACCCCCCACCCCACCATGGAGCCAGCGGGAGAAGGTGAGTGGGAGAAATGGAACAATTCATCCCCCAGGGAACAGGGCTCCCCGCTCAGATGCCCACGGGGCTTTCGGGCCGTTTGGAGAGGGCTGGTCCCTGCAGACAGAACTGATGGGTTCAATTCTTCTATATAGAGGGTGAAGGACAGATCCATGGGGACGGACGGCCACGGGTCGAGGGGATGTGGGTCCTTGGGAACATAGGGCGGTGGACAGATGGGAGCACCGCTGGTGAGGGATGGAAAGATGGACCAAGATCTTGTCTACATGATAACTGGATCCAAAATGACGAATCCCGTGTGGTTCCCAACCCCCACTGGTGATCTCAGAGCGAGTCTGGGCTGTCGGAATTCGCGCCCCCTGGGTTCATACAGCCCCGTTGGGCAGACGAGCTCACCTGTACCTCTGTAGACACAGGGACGTTCCTCCTCTGAAATAGGGACAGCCATGCCCAGACCTGCTCCGCAGTGACTCCAAGGGTGAATGGCACCTGGCTGGGGCGGGGACTGTCTCTGTGTTTGTACAGCTCCGAGCACATGGGGGAGCTGGCCCACGACAGGGGCTTCTGGTAATTAATACTAGTCAGTAATGATTTTGGTTCCGGCTGTTGTGGAGCCAGGCAGGGCCTGTATCTGCGCTCAGGGTCCTGCTGGGCCGATCTTTCCCATTCTGGGATCCCCAGGGTGCTGAGCTGGCCCGAGTCCCTGGGTCCCATCCTCTCCCCAGGGACGCCAGCTCAGCCCAGGGAAGAGCCGCGATTGCTGTTTGGGGGAGGAGAGGTTCCCTGTATAACCAACCACATAGACCAGGACTCCAGCTTTCTCTCCGCTGTGCCCCACCCCTGACAGACGCTGGTTCTATTCCCGCAGGGGGAACCCAACTGACTCAGCCGGGAACGACGCTGGCTCCCACCCCCCCAGGCAGCACGGGACCAGGTAGCAGTACTGGGGGCAGGAAATCGCCATCAACCCCCCCAGAAGCAGGTTTGTGCAGCCCAAGGAGCCGCCCTCGGGGGGAGCCACGAGGGGCTGTCTGCTTGGGACAGGGGCAGATCCCCAAAGCGAATGCCCCATCTGAAACCTCCCCCCAAGATTCATTTCATATGCGGGGGGGAGGGTGTCACTGGAAAGATGCCAGATTAGCTTGGTGGGGACATGGCCTGGGAGAGCTTCCCCGCAACAGAGAGCCTCACCCCGGGGGTCCCACAGACGGGGGAGATGGAGGAGGCTACAGCTGCCAATATAGCACCAAGTGGGACTCGCCCGTCTGGTCCGAGCCCAGCGACCCTGTGCAGCTGGTGGTAGCAGGTGAGGGTCCTGGCTCGGCGTCCCCGCACACAGCCCCTCCCACAGCCGGACCCTCAGGGGGTCTTGGCCCCAGTGGGATGCTCAGGGCCAGGCTCTGGCCTGAGCCCTGGACCCAGCAGAAGGGACCCCCCGGTGGGGAGCGGGGACAGAGTCACTGGGGGGTTCCCCAGCTAGGGGGCGGCAGCAGCCGCTGGAGTTTCAGGGCTGATGGCTCGGAGCTCGGTTCCCTCCCTCCCCCATCCCAGCCCATGCTCGTTTGCATCCCATTGAGGGAACTGACCCAGCTGGGCCCCAGCAGCCGGATCCCCCACCTGCCCATGGAGCCAGCGGGAGAAGGTGAGTGGGAGAAATGGAACAATTCATCCCCCAGGGAACAGGGCTCCCCGTTCAGATGCCCACGGGGCCTTCAGGCCGTTTGGAGGTGGCTGGTCCCTGCAGACAGAACTGATGGGTTCAGTTCTTCTGTATAGAGGGTGATGGACAGATCCATGGGGACGGACGGCCAAGGGTCGGTGGGGATGTGGGTCCTTAGGAACATAGGGCGGTGGACAGATGGGAGCACGTCTGGTGAGGGATGGAAAGATGGACTAAGACCTTGTCTACGTGATAACTGGACCCAAATGTTGAATCCTGTGTCGTTCCCAACCCCCCCGGTGATCTCAGAGCGAGTCTGGGCTGTTGGAATTCACGCCCCCTGGGTCGATACAGCCCCGTTGGGCAGACGAGCTCACCTGTACCTCTGTAGATACAGGGATGTTCCTCCTCTGAAATAGGAAGAGCCGCTCCCAGACCTGCTCTTCAGTGACTCCAGGCGGGAATGGCACCTGGCTGGGGCAGGGACCATCTTTGTGTCATTTGTCCGTATAGCTCCGAGCACACGGGGCAGCTGGTTCATGATGGGGGCTCCTGGTGATTAATACTAGTCAGTAATGATTTTGGTTTCAGTTTCCGTGGAGCCAGGCAGGGGCTGTATCTGTGCTTAGGGTCTCACTGGGCCGATCCTCCCCGTTCTGGGATCCCAGGGCCGCTGAGCCAGCCCGAATCCCTGGGTCATGTCCTCTCCCCAGGGACGTCGGCTCAGCCCGGGGAAAAGCCACCATTGCCGGTTGCGGGGAGGACAGGGTCCCCGTATAACTAACCACAGACACTAGGGCTCCAGGTTTCTCACCCCTGTCCCCTGCCCGGACAGACGCTGGTTCTATTCCCTCAGAGGGAACTGACCCGACTCGGTCAGGAGCGATGCCAGTTTCCACCTGCCCAGGCAGCACGGGGCCAGGTACCGGGGCTGGTGGGGGGTAATCAACATCAAACCAGCCCTGGAAACAATCCCACCTCAGTGGCCCCACAAACTGGGTTGCTATGCTGCCCACTGGCACCACAAAGCCACCCGTGTGGGGCATAGCTCAGTGCGTATCCCCCTGGAGAACGGCACTGGGGATAATGATCCCGTGTATCCCATCTGTCTGCTTGAGTCTACAGACAGCCCTGGGGAATGGCTCAGAAGCAGGGATCCCCCTTTGCAGGGGTGCTGCCCAGTGTGGCATTATCCCTGGAACCTATGAATGCAGATAGACATGGCGTTAACACTTGAACCCACTGATTCAGAGTGACATATTGCTGACTCTGGAACCTAATGATGGCTGTTCCAATGACAACACCGTTACATCTTCCGCTGCTGATCACTTCACCAGGGCACAGTTCTCCCAATGATCTCAAAGCGCCCTCTCGGGCCAGAAGCCCCCTTCAACTGCCATCCCCCACCCATATGGTTCCTATGCAGAAGTGAGCTGAAGCTGCTGAAAAATTTCCAGGACAGGGGCAGGACCCGAGGGCAGGGGGGCGGGTGATGCAGGATCTGGGCCCAGCTGGCTTCACAAGCACGGGGCCCCCCACACACACTCTGCCCCCACCTCAGTACAGCCCTCTGCCTTTGGGAGGGAACCCCCTGACCACTATTACCCAGAATCCCCTCTGCTCCTGCCCCTCCCCCCATTAGCCCCACAGAATATTCTGCTGTGGGTCCCTGGGTCCTCGAGGGGAAGGCTCTGGGGCAGCAGGTAACGAACCAGCCGCTCATGGCGCTCACGGCCTGGTGCTGCTTCCCAGGTGGATCGGAACCAAGCGCAGCACCGGATCTGACCCGCCGCATCATGGCCGGGGTGAGCGCGGCGGCCGCCGGCCTCCTCCTTTTCCTCCTGGCCTTCCTCTGCTACAGAAGCACCCGAGGAAGTGAGTGCCCCGCCCAGCGAGGGAAGGGTTAAACCCGCTGCTAAGCCGGGCTGGGAAGGGGTCACGGCTTGGATGGGAGACAGGCCTCAGGGGATGCTCTCCCCTGACAGTGAGAGAGGGTGACCAGATAGCAAGGGTAAAAAATCGGGACAGGGGGTGGGGGGTAATAAGAGCCTATGTGAGAAAACGCCCCCAAAATCAGGACTGTCCTCTAAAATCAGGACTTCTGGTCACCCTACAGTGAGAGCGGGCCCCAGACCCCATGGGCAGCACCAGGGGGCGCTGTGCTGCAGTAAGAAGGGCAATGGGGGCACTAGGGGGCGCTGTGCTGCAGGGGGCAGGGACCTGTCTCTAAGGTATCCAGGCTCTGCAGCTGGAGGGGGCAGGGCTCCCCGGGCAGAGCGGTGTGTGGGACTCCCTCCTGGGCCCCCCATCCCAGCTGCCCTATAGGGCTGGGGGGCAGGGCTGGTACATGGGGATCCAGGTCGACTCAGGGAAAGCACCAGACCCAAGACAGAGCAGATGAGACCCCAGCTCCGCTCCCCACCCCCGATCTACCTGCCCCACGACACAGGACTCCTGGGTTCTCTCCCCAGCTCAGAGATGCGACTAGGATCTAGTGGTTAGATCAGGAGGGCTGGGAGCCAGGATTCCTGGGTTCTCTCCCCAGCTCAGGGAGGGGAGTGGGATCTATGGTTAGATTGGGGGCGGCTGGGAGTCCGGACTCCTGGGTTCTCTCCCTGGCTCTGGGAGGGAAGGGTTCTAGGAGGGGAGTGAGATCTAATTGATAGATCAGGGGGGGCTGGGAGCCAGGACTCCTGGTTTCTCTCCCCGACTCGGGATGGGAAGTGGCATCTAGTGGTTACAACGGGGGGGGGGGGCTAGGAGCCAGGACTCCTGGGTTCTATCACTACCTCTCTCTTTCTCCCAGTAGGGAGTCCAATGCTGCAGCCACAGTCTGTAAGTCACACATGAGGGGGCAGCCATGGAGCAGGGGGGAAGGGTCCCCTGGCAGGGGCCGTGTCCTGGGGGGGGCGGGGTTAATGCTGATGTGGGTGCTCCCCTGGCTCACTGTGTACCTTTGGGGGCACCCTTGCCACACTCTGTATCTCAGTTTCCCCTGCTGCACCATGGGGCTAGTGACCCTGCCCCACCCCAGTGCGCTGGGGGGCAGGCTGGCTCAGATGGGGGTGGGGAGCTGGGCCCGGGGTGAGGGACCCAGCCACTCACCGAGGTGCGTGTGTGTGCGTCTATTCCACAGACACCCTCATCGGCGAAGGAAAGGAGCTGGATGTCCTGGTAAGTGGCCCCCACTCCTCACCCCCCCCCAGCACCAATGGACCATCCAGCCTCCCCCCGCCCAGCCACCATCCAGCCCTGCACAGGTCCCACTAGAGCCATGTTCTGACGCTGGCCCCCCAGACTCTGCCTGGTCTCTCACCCTCCCCTCCCCCGTGCCCCCTCAGGGCAGACACCGGAGGTGGGGATCAGCACCGAGGCTCCCCCAGGAGAGGGGCGGGAGACCCAGAACACAGAGAATAAGAGCCTGACCCTGCACCCCGCAAACTCAGCTTGACCCCGTCAAACCATCCTGCAAACGTTTGCATGAGATTTGCGGAGGGTCAGCGGAATTCCATGGGGGGCAGCTGCCAGGGTGGGGGAATTTCCCTCATCTCTGCCCCATGGGGCTCTGTGGGCTGGAGTGAGCGGGCGGGGAGGGGGGGGTGATCCTGGATTCTTTGGGGGGCAGGGGGAAGAGCAGCTCTCAGGAGCCCCCTGCTGGACAGGACAGAGCGTGTCAGAGCAACTGTGCATGGGGGCGGAGCTGTGGGGGGCATCGCTGCCCCCTAGTGGCTGGGATCAGAACAGTCTGATGTGTGTGGGTTGGTGTTAGCACCCCGTTGCCTCTCTCCCCCCCCAGCCCCAGGAGCCCGACCCCGACTACGCTGAGGTGGACACCCAGGTGCTGTAGGCCAAGCGGGGGGTGTCCGACCCCTGCCCCCGAGCCCGTCCTGCCATCAGCGTGAGCCGGGGGTGCAGGGGCGCCCCCCCACAGCGTGAACCCAGGGGGAGTCATCAGAGCGACGGGACAGGGAGCGGCGGCCACCAGGGGGTGACAGATTGATTCCCCCCCCCCCAGAGAACGGGCTCGGCTTATAGCCCCCCCGCAGCCCTCCCTCCAGCTGGTGCCGCCCCACCCAGCCCCATGGGTGGGGGGCCAGGAGGGCTCAGCGCCAGGAGGGGGGAGGGGACACGCCGTGGCAGCTGTTTGTGTTATTTTGTATCCTGTTAATCTCCAGATTTGTAATAAACACAGAACCACAAACCTGCCCTCCCCCGGGCACCCTGCAGCCCCCCTGTACCCGCGCCGGGAGTGTGTGTTTCACCTGGGGGAGGTGGGATCACTCTGGGGTGGAGCGTGGGGGCTGGGTATCCAGGGACCCCTCGCCCAGCACTGGGACGTGACACCTCTGGGGTGGGGTGCGGCAGCTGTTCCACCCAGAGAGTCGATGGCTGCGAACCGGACGGGCCCGGGGACCGAGCTGGCCGAGCGGCACGGGCAGGAGAGAACGGCCGGCCCGGAAGCAGTGTAACCTGGTGCTCCAGCCCCCCGCCCGCCTGGCCCTTCCCCACAGGGGCCCCGGGCCCTGCCGCTGGGCCGACCGGGGAATCCCCGCTAGCTGGGAGCAGTGTGGGGGCTACGACACAGAGCAGGGCATTCCTGGTTCCCTCCAGCAGGGGGCGATCGGGACACACAAACATATGCCCCGCACTCTGACATCCCCCCTGGCAGCCCCTCCCCCCCTTTGGGCCTTGCAGGGGTGGGGGAGCTGCTCTAGCAGACCCATTCCCATCCCCACTCATGCACCGAGCTGCCAGGCCTCAGCTCCGGGTTGCCAGGTGGCACCGACGCCAAGGGCCGAACAGGGGAGTGGGTGGAGAACCCTCGTGGGCAGGGGGGAGGGTGCTTTGATGGCAATGGGGGGGGGCTCTGGGGAGCGACCGGCAGCCCCCCCCCGCCCCCCCCCCCCAGCGCACGGCCTTTGTTGTGATTGCTGTTTAGCATTCTGCCGTGTGCCTCCGCTAAGGGCTGCTAGGAAGCCGGCGGCCTTACCGGCATCTCGCCTCTGCCAGGAACCAGCTGCTTGTAAACACCGGGCCAGCCAGAAACCCCGTGGGAGGGCTCCCCTCCCCACGACTGTGTGTGCCACGGGGGTAAGTGGGCCTGGAGCACCCCACACACACCCCCACCCAGAGCAACATACACAGCTCCTCCCTCCACCGATGCACCCCCATCCCCACCCCCAGCAAGGGGCAGAAGGGACCTCTGGGACTGGGCCTCTCTTTTGGGGTGGAACGGGGGACAGGTGGCACCATGGGGTGTCATGCCTGGGGGGGTGGGAGGGAGACACCTGGGAGAGGGGCTGAGACCCAGCGTGAAGGCCACAGAACAGGAATAACACTACTGGGTGGGAGCCGGCACCCCCTCGAGGGGAGACGCCCCGTGCCCCATTCCCCACCCCCCTGAGCCAGCCAGTCCCCGCCCTGGGGCGGGATGGGAGCCGGTGCCCCCTAGAGGGGAAAGGCCCCGCGCCCCATTCCCCACCCCCGCTGAGCCAGCCAGTCCCCGCCCTGGGGCCGGATGGGAGCCGGTGCCCCCTAGAGGGGAAAGGCCCCGCGCCCCATTCCCCGCCCCCGCTGAGCCAGCCAGTCCCCGCCCTGGGGCCGGATGGGAGCCGGTGCCCCCTAGAGGGGAAAGGCCCCGCGCCCCATTCCCCGCCCCCGCTGAGCCAGCCAGTCCCCGTGCTGGGGCCAGATGGGAGCTGCGCCCCCTAGAGGGGAAAGGTCCTGCGCCCCATTCCCCGCCCCCGCTGAGCCAGCCAGTCCCCGCCCTGGGGCCGGATGGGAGCCGGTGCCCCCTAGAGGGGAAAGGCCCCGCGCCCCATTCCCCGCCCCCGCTGAGCCAGCCAGTCCCCGTGCTGGGGCCAGATGGGAGCTGCGCCCCCTAGAGGGGAAAGGTCCTGCGCCCCATTCCCCGCCCCCGCTGAGCCAGCCAGTCCCCGCCCTGGGGCCGGATGGGAGCCGGTGCCCCCTAGAGGGGAAAGGCCCCGTGCCCCATTCCCCACCCCCCTGAGCCAGCCAGTCCCCGCCCTGGGGCGGGATGGGAGCCGGTGCCCCCTAGAAGGGAAAGGCCCCGCGCCCCATTCCCCACCCCCGCTGAGCCAGCCAGTCCCCGCCCTGGGGCCGGATGGGGCGTCCCTCTCGCACGCTGTCCTCTGGGGCTCTGTGTGTGTTACTCAGGCTGGGAAATGAAATGAACTCACTGCCAACCAGCTGCAGCCAAAGGGGAACCTGTCGTGAGGGGTGGGGGGTGAGCAGGGTTCCTGCACTTGGCGTGGGGAAGGGAGGGGGGCAAGGAGTGAAAGGGGAAAAAGAGAAGAGGATGGGGGTGGGGGCTGGGAGCCAGGACTACTGGGTTCTATGCCCACCTCTGGGAGGGGAGCAGGGTCTAGTCGTTTGAGCTTGGTATAGTGGTTGTGAGAGGGCAGGACTCCTGGGTTCTCAGCCCAGTTCTGCCACAGCTGTGGACAAATCCATTCTCAGTGCCTCAGTTTCCCCATCTGCCCCATGGGGTGAGGGCTCTTGGCTGGCCCCAGGGGAGGGTTGCAAGAGTTGGTGAATTTCCAGCAAAGGGCCATGGGCTGTGTTCAGGCATCCAGCCCACATCCGGGGGCCGGCGATGGAGGAGACCCAGCGAGGGCTCAGGACCCCCGGGACCTGGCTCTGAGAACAGGCAGCAGGGAGAACTGAGCACCCAGCCAGGTGCTACTGACACCTGTCAATCATCCGTCAACCCCCCCTACTCCACCATAGGGCTCTGACACCCCCTGGCCACTCCCCAATACCTCAGGGGTGGCCGAACCTCAGTGGGGGGGATAGCAGGGATTCTCCCTCCGGACTCCTGGGTTCTGCAGAGGTTCCCCCAGACTCTCTCTCTGGGGGACAGGGGCCACTATGCCTGCTGCTCTATTGGAGGTGGGGGGATAGTGGCTGGTATTGGAGGGGTGCCCTCCCCCAGCGGGGGGCACCAGCAGGCCCCCAGATTTTAAATGGTTTTTCGTTATATCCCTTGTTCAGCTCCCATCTGGCCACAGTCCAGGGACTGGCTGGCTCAGGGGGGCGGGGAATGGGGCAGGAAGCCCCTCCCCTCTAGGGGGCGCCAGCTGAGATCCAGCCCTAGATCAGTAGATACCAAAAGTCCTTCTTGGGTGACTCGTGTGTGTAATGAGTTTGTTGGGTCTCAGCCCCGCTTCCTGGGCACCCACAATGCGCAGCCCTCTCCTCCGCCAGGTGGTTTAGTGGAGCCCTGGAAGGGCCAGGGATACTGGCCCCTTTTTGCCCCCACCCCCCCGTGTGGGGGGGGACTTCAGGGATGAGATAAAGAAAGAGAAAAATGTGAAGTGCGAAGAAAGAAAGAGGGAGAGGGAGGGGGAAGGACACAAAGGGAGAGGGGTAGGACAGAAAGGGGGGAAAGCACAAAGTAGAAGGAGGAGGGGGAAGGAGATGGGAGAGGGGAGTGGGCAGGGGAGTCTGGGGGGGAGCGCAGTGGGGGGGGAGAGCAGATGAAGGAGGAGGGGGAAGGAGGTGGGAGAGGGAAGTGGGGCAGGGGGGAGAACAGTGGGGGGGGAAGAGCAGAGGAAGGAGGAGGGGGAAGGAGGTGGGAGAGGGGCAGCGGGGCAGGGGGATTGAGGGGAGGGCAGGGAGGGAAGGGGTAGACGGAGGAGGGGGGAAGGAGGTGGGAGAGGGGAGCGGGCAGGGTCGTCGGGGGGGAGCGCAGTGGTGGGGGAGGAGCAGACGAAGGAGGAGGGGGAAGGAGGTGGGAGAGGGCGGCGGGGCAGGGGGATTGAGGGGAGGGCAGGGAGGGAAGAGGTAGACGGAGGAGGGGGGAAGGAGGTGGGAGAGGGGCAGCGGGGCAGGGGGATTGAGGGGAGGGCAGGGAGGGAAGAGGTAGACGGAGGAGGGGGAAAGGTGGGAGAGGGGAGCGGGCAGGGGCGTCGGGGGGAGCGCAGTGGTGGGGGAGGAGCAGACGAAGGAGGAGGGGGAAGGAGGTGGGAGAGGGCGGCGGGGCAGGGGGATTGAAGGGAGGGCAGGGAGGGAAGAGGTAGACGGAGGAGGGGGAAGGAGGTGGGAGAGGGCGGCGGGGCAGGGGGATTGAGGGGAGGGCAGGGAGGGAAGAGGTAGACGGAGGAGGGGGGAAGGAGGTGGGGGAAGGGAGCGGGCAGGGGGAAAGCGGGGGGGACAGTGTGGGGGGGAAGGGGCAGACGAAGGGGGGGGTGAGCTCCGCTCCCAGCCTTTGGGAAGGTCTGTGACCGTCCCCTGTGCTTGGGCGGAAGGGTTAACGCCTGGGCTGTGTGTTTCTTGGCGGGGGCGGGGGGTTACGGGACTCCCCCCCCAGGAGGGAAAGGGGAGGAAAGCCAGCCCTGCCCCCTCCCCGGTGTCCCTCAGCCCCGTGCAGGCAGCGAGGGGGAGGGACCGCGGCGAAGATCCCCTCCCTTTTACCAACAGTGCCCTGCACACTTCCAGGAATCACCCTGAGCCTGGGGGGGTTAACCCAGCTTCGCCTGCCAATCACAGCCCAGCCCGCCGGCCCCGAGCACCCCCTGTGGCCAATGGGATGGGGATGGGGCCCATTCACAAAAATAAATATGAGACCCCCCCACCCCCATCCCAGGATACCCCCCCCCTCCCCAGTCCAGCCAGGAGAGACTCTGGCCGCGTGTCAATTTCAGCCTGAATGGGTGGGGTGGGGTGTGAAATTGACGAGATTAGGGGCCGGGCTGGGCGGGGGAGGTGGGGGGGGAAAGACCTTTCCTGTGCCGCCCCCACCCCCCCGCCCCAGACCCACAACTCCCAAAGCATCCAAGCCTCCTGCTTGTGCGAAAGGGAAAGTGGTTTTTCCTCCTTCCCCCTGCGGTGCCTACCGCGGCTTCCCGGCAGCTCCCCTCTCCAGGGGCCCTGCTCCCTCCCCCCCCCCCGGGAGATTGGGGGGCCGGCTGCCTGGCCAGGATGTGCCCCCCAAGGGGGAGGCTTTCCTGTGACTTGGGGGAGTGGAGTTGATTTGCTTTGTTTCCCTCCCCCCCGCTCCCCTGCCCAGAGAGGACTCCAGGAATAGCTTCCCTTCCCATCACGCCAGAATAGGTCTACACGGGCGGCGAGCGAAATCGCATCAATCTGGACTGGTTTGGGATCAGAAAGGGGTGAGTTAAAACGGGCGATTATTTCGGGCGGGAGCGACCGTGGGCAGACACTCACAAAAACTACCCACCAGGGGATTTTGCAAGTCGTTTTTATTTTTTGCCCGGGGTGGGGGGCCTGGACCTAGGGCACCCCTGGCACAACTGCCCCCAAATTTGCCCCGCTGCCCCCTGCCCCCCGTCACCCATGGAGCAGAGCAGCCGGCAAGACAATGGGACTTTAGGGTGCTTTTAGCAACACCCAACTCCCTGCTCCAAGGAGCCCGGGCTGTTAATGAGGATAACAACAATCCTCATTAAGAAGGGGCCTGCCTGGGAGAAATTGGGGGCTGGTTGATTTGAAGGAAGAGCTTTCCAATGCCTGGTTTAAAGGGATTATTTTAAAGTTTTCACGGGGTTTTGGTTTTTTTTAAGAACAATTTTTGTCCTCCCCCCCCCGACCCTCCTGACCTGTCTCTTTTTGCCACTGTTTTAATTCTGCCATTCCTTAATTGTTAATTGTTAATATCCCACTGATTTGGGGTCAGTTTACACTTGGGGTTTGTTTTTTAACCTTGGTTTTAGGTTAGTTATTTGGGGTCAGTTTCCAGGCTGGTTTGTGGGGGGTTAATATTGGTTTTAGGTTAGTTATTTGGGGTCAGTTTCTGGGCTGCTTTGGGGGTGGGGGGGTTAACATTGGTTTTAGGTTAGTTATTTGGGGTCAGTTTCTGGGCTGGTTGGGGGTAGGGGGGTTAACATTGATTTTAGGTTAGTTATTTGGGGTCAGTTTCCGGGCTGCTTTGGGGGTGGGGGGGTTAACATTGGTTTTAGGTTAGTTATTTGGGGTCAGTTTCTGGGCTGGTTGGGGGTAGGGGGGTTAACATTGGTTTTAGGTTAGTTATTTGGGGTCAGTTTCTGGGCTGGTTTGGGGGTGGGGGGGTTAACATTGGTTTTAGGTTAGTTATTTGGGGTCAGTTTCCAGGCTGGTTTGTGGGGGGGTTAATATTGGTTTTAGGTTAGTTATTTGGGGTCAGTTTCTGGGCTGCTTTGGGGGTGGGGGGGTTAACATTGGTTTTAGGTTAGTTATTTGGGGTCAGTTTCTGGCTGCTTTGGGGGTGGGGGGGTTAACATTGGTTTTAGGTTAGTTATTTGGGGTCAGTTTCCGGGCTGCTTTGGGGGTAGGAGGGTTAACATTGGTTTTAGGTTAGTTATTTGGGGTCAGTTTCTGGGCTGGTTGGGGGTAGGGGGGTTAATATTGGTTTTAGGTTAGTTATTTGGGGTTATGGGGGACTGGATGTCTCGATTTTATAAGGACCATGCCGATATTCAGGGCTTTGTCTAATATCCCCACCTATTACCTTCCACCCCGTCACGGTTTTTCACACTTGCTAGTTGGGGCCAGTTGACGGGTTGGGTTTTTTGACATTTAGTGTAGTTACTTGGGCTCACACTGGGATGCCCGGGCCGCGGGTGCCCGTCACACTGGCTCTGGGCCCCGGTACATCCAAAGAAGTGACGTGCGGGAGTGTGTTTCACTGCAATCAATGGGACAAATCCAAGCGGGTGAGGAAATCTGTGCCAGGCTCGAGGCTTTGACCCGGGAGGGTTTGCATGAGCCTTAGGAAAAGGGTTCCCAGAACTGGGCTCCCCGATTTCGTGGAGCACGATGCAGCTCAGGCCCTTCGTTCATTTCATAGGGTCAGGTTTTTTATAAGAGCTTGGTTTGAAATAATCTACCTGCCGGGTTTCTTGTTTTTTAGGCCCAACAAGAGTTCCTGTTCCCCCGGAGCTGGAGGTTTGTTCCAGCCTCAGGGTTTCCTGGAGGAAGTTGGAGCAGGGAGTGAATTTGGCGCAGCCTTAAAATGTTTGTTCCCCTTTGCCCCCACCCCACACACACACACACAGAGACAAAGTGGGATTTGCTCCCTGTTCTCTGGGGCTGCTGGGCTGGGGCAGCGGCAGGCAGAGAGCAGAAGAGTTTGTGGTGGTGTGTGTGTGTGTCTCTGTGTGTGTGTACATTTTGTGTGGGGAGGATTGTGTGTGTGTGTACATTTTGAGTGGGGAGGATAGTGTGTGTGTGTACATTTTGTATGTGTGTGTACATTTTGAGTGGGGAGGATTGTGTGAGTGTGTGTGTGTGTACGTAAATTTTGTGTGGGGAGGTGTGTGTGTGTGTACATTTTGTATGTGTGTGTACATTTTGAGTGGGGAGGATTGTGTGAGTGTGTACATTTTGTGTGTGTGTGTATACATTCTGTGTGGGGAGGTGTGTGCGTCTGTACATTTGGGGGGGTATGTGTGTGTGGGTATGTGTGTACATTTTGTATGTGTGTGAGTGTGTACACTGTGTGTGTGAGGGTGTACATTTTGTGTGGGGAGGTGTGTGTGTGTACATTTTGTATGTGTGTGTACATTTTGAGTGGGGAGGATTGTGTGAGTGTGTACATTTTGTGTGTGTGTGTGTATACATTCTGTGTGGGGAGGTGTGTGCGTCTGTACATTTGGGGGGGTATGTGTGTGAGTGTGTACATTTTGTATGTGTGTGAGTGTGTACATTTTGTGCGGGGAGGAGTGTGTGTGTACTGTGTGTACATTTTGTGTGAGGATTGTGTGTGTGTACATTGTGTGTGGGGAGGGGAGGATTGAGTGGGTGGGTGTACATTTTGCTTGTATATGTTATGAGTATGTTTGCATATTCTGTTGGTGTGAATGTACACGTTTTGCCCATGAGTGTCTTCCACACACTCCTCTCTGTGTGTATATATTGTGTGTGTGTGTTTATGGCTCTCATGCTTTGTGTATAATGTACACAAAGAAACCAGACATACAGGAGATATACATTTATCTTTGTGTTTACCATATCTGTGTGCATTTGTATGTTATACGTGTGTGAGAGGGTGTGTGTATGGGTAGTTGTGAATGCTTGTGTTTGCACAGGTGTGTTTTCAGTGTGTGTGTATAATTATATGGAATAATATGTTGCGTGTGTAGATCTGCGATGGGGTTTCTGAGGAGTGTGTTATAAGTGTGTGGATGTGGGGGTGGTTTGTTTGTGTGTATATTTTGTGGGTGCGTCTTAAGTGTATGGTGTGTATACAAACACACACAGTGCAGAGCTCATCCCCTCCAGCACGGGGCGGCAGGCGTGCACCCACACACCATAGATTTTTAGGTATGTTCTTCTGTGGGGTGTGATTATGTGTGTGTATCCCTGGTATGCAGAGGTGCTTCTGGGAGTGAGTGTGTGTATGTTTTGTGTGTGTTTGTGTGTAACTGTATTTGGTGCAGTTTGCTGTGTGTTGCTGGCTGGCCACAGTGTGACGTTTGGGTACGTGTGTGTGTGTGTGTGTGTGTGTGTGTGTGTGTGTGATGGACGTTGTAGGTGACTCTAAGGGTATGTTTCTGTGGGGTACATGTGTGTCTGAGCCTGCTTGTGTGCACCTTTGTCGCTGTGTGTGTGTGTGTCCTGCACAGAAATCCCAGCACGCAAGTAAGTGTACACACACCCCTTTACACCTGGAGGTGATTCCAATACTAGACTGGTTAGAGAAGGGGGGCTGGGAGCCAGGACTCCTGGGTTCTCTCCCCGCCTCTGGGAGGGGAGTGGGGTCTAGTGGTAAGAGCCGTGGGGGCTGGAGGCCAGGACTCCTGGGTTCTCTCCCCGCCTCTGGGAGGGGAGTGGGGTCTAGTGGTAAGAGCCGTGGGGGCTGGAGGCCAGGACTCCTGGGTTCTCTCCCCGCCTCTGGGAGGGGAGTGGGGTCTAGTGGTAAGAGCCGTGGGGGCTGGAGGCCAGGACTCCTGGGTTCTCTCCCCGCCTCTGGGAGGGGAGTGGGGTCTAGTGGTAAGAGCCGTGGGGGCTGGAGGCCAGGACTCCTGGGTTCTCTCCCCGCCTCTGGGAGGGGAGTGGGGTCTACTGATTAGAGCGGGGGGGGGGGCTGGGGGCCAGGACTCCTGGGTTCTCTCCCCAGCCCCAGGGTCGTTAGATCGTAAGGATCGTTAATAGCCCGTGTTGGATTCTGTGCGAGACCTTGCAGGTACCTGCCCTGAGACGCCCCTCACTCCCGACCCACAGCCCCGGGCTCCCCACCCCCCCCCCTTTCCATTGACCCCCCTCCCCCCTTCTCTCCACAGATGATCCCGCGGGAGGGACCCCGGTGAGCCGGAGGACTCAGCGGGGTGGGCGGGGGGGGGAGGAGAATCCGGCCTGGGCAGCGCGATGGTCCCGCTGTGTTGGCCCTGCGTGCGCTGCTGCCCGGACCCCCCGGCCGCCATGAGCCGGCCCCCCGCCCCGCGGCCCCCCGGCCCGTCCTACCGCTACCGGAGCTTCTGCGGGGACTTCGAGCGGGTGGAGACGGCGCTGGAGAGGCTGGAGGCCAGCGGCTTCTACTGGGGCAGCCTGTCGGGGGCGGAGGCCAAGCGGCTGCTGAGCCCCCACCCGCCGGGGGCTTTCCTGGTCCGCGACTCCTCCGACCACCGGCACCTCTTCACCCTCAGCCTCCGCACCGGGGCCGGCATCACCAACCTGCGCATCCAGCAGCGGGGGGCCGCCTTCCACCTGGAGACCCAGCCGGGGGCCCCCGGCCCGCCCGCCTTCGCCTGCGTGGTGCAACTGGTAGAGCACTACCTGGGGCGGGCCGGGCACCCGGGGGCCCCCTGCTACCTGGAGGCCCGGGGCAGCCGCCCCGAGCCCCTGGCCCTGGCCCGCCCGCTGCGCTGCAAGGTGGCCTCGCTGCAGGAGCTGTGCCGGCGGGCCGTGCGGGCCAGCGTCCGGGCAGGGACGGGGGGGCCCGATCTGGAGGGGCTGCCCGTGCCCCGGGCCCTGCGCAACTCCCTGCGCTGCTAGGGGGCCGCGCCCCAGGCCCTACCGAACTGTCGGCCCAGCGGGAGGGGAGAGGAGCGAGCGGGGGGGGGGTCCAGGGAGCCTCCCGTAACAGGTGGGGGAGGGGAGGAAACCCCAGAGCAGGACCCCCTCTGGGACACCCCCGCTATTTCCAGCGCAGCGGGAGGAAGACCAGGGAAGGGGTCTGTACCCCACACCCTGTGGAAAACCCAGCACCACAGGGTTGGGAGAGACCGGGGTGGGGGGAGACTGGCTTCAGCCCCCTGGCAGCTCCGGCGTGTGGGAGAGACGGGACTGGAGGGGGGAAAGGCCTGGAGTGGATGGGGCTCTTTGGGCCAGGGCTGCAACCCAGGATAAGAACTGGGAGGGGGACACAGGAATTAGTGGGGACTGGAAGCCAGGACTCCTGGGTTCTCTCTCCAACTCTGGGGAGCGGGATCTAGCGATTGGAGGGAGGGGACTAGGAGCCAGGACTCCTGGGTTCTCTCCCCAGCTCTGGGGAGGGCATGGGGTCTACATCCCACCTATAGCCAGAGGAGTCAAAGCGGACCGTGGCCCCGTGTTGGGGCTCCCACCTCATCCCCTGGAGGGCGTCCCGCCAACCTCACGGACCTCGTCTTCCCCCCAGGAGCGCTCGCGGCCCCGTCACTACCAGCCGGGCTGGGCCGTGGGCTTGTACCGCTGCGTCGGGACAGAATAAACCTCGGTCTGCTGCACCCTGCCTCCCGCCACTGCTTTGGGGCTGCCTGGGACCCGGGGGATACAGGGGCAGCCCCTCAGAGCCCCCACACCCTAAGAGGGAAAAGCCCCATGAGCCAGCCAAGACCCAGGCCTGGGACCAGAGCCGGGCTGGTGCCCCCCAGAGCAGTGGCTGCAGCTCAGCCGCTGGTTGAGGGAGCCTCCTGTAAACAGCCCCCCCGGGCCCCACCCCAGAGGCTGCTGCATCTAGAGTTGACCCCGTCCTGACTCCCTTCCGCGCCCGGCTGTTCCCGTAAGGCTCTTGGCACCACATCCGCTGACTCAGGGGAGCAAAGTTACTGAAAGTCGCTCCACGGTTCAGGAAAAAACCCAGCTGCTTCCCCCCCCCTCCGGCTTTCGTTTCCCCCAGCAGCTGGGCTGAGGGTCAAGGGGCCGGCGTGGGGGGGCCCCCAGCTGCACTGTGCCAGTTATTACAGCCCAGGGCTGCTCCCCCAACCCCCCCCTTTCCCATCCCTGGCCCAGCTCCAGCCTTTCACCTTCATTTCCCAGCAGGTCCCAGCCCTGGACCCACCTCCCTCTGGGGGGTGGGGCGGGGCTCCCCCAGGTGATACAGCACCAGGTGCTGGGGACAGGGCAGGTCTCACCCCCTTCTCCTTAACCAGCCCCCCGTAAAGCCACCATCCAGCCAGTTGCTTGCTGCCCCGTTTGCTTCTCAGCCAGGCAGGGGCCCCAGCCCCCTTCTCAGGCCAGGAGGACTCCTGGGGTGAGCGAAGAGCAGCCAGACTGGGTCAGACCAAAGGTCCAGCTACCCCTGGACCCCAGCTTCTGCCAGGGCCAGGTGCCCCCCAGGGAATGAACACAACAGGTGACCACCCACTGATCCATCCCGGTGTGACCACTGCCAGCTTCTGGCACAATACGAGGGGAGTGAGGTCTAGCTGACAGCAGCCTGGCATCCCCCAGTGCCATGAGGCAGGAAACAGCAGGGCAGGGCAGGGCAGGGGTCCCACCGAGAATGGGCCTTTCCCCTCTTCTTGAAGCCCCCAAGGCCATGGCACACCTCTTACCCATGTGCCCAGACCCCAGCACATCTCTCCCCCCACCCCACCCCCAAGCTTGGCTGGGGCAGCATTGGGCCAGAGGGGCTAGGACCCAGGGGACCATTCAGTGTGAGGGAGGGGTACTCCTCTTCACCCCCCCCCCCCCAAATGCCCCAGTCTAACCCCAGAACAGAGGCATCCTAGAAATGTCCCTGAAGCAGCCAGCACCTGGAGAACCCAGCCCAGGGCACAAACAGGCCAAGCTCCTCCCCCAGTGTTGAGCTGGGGGGCAGGGAGAGGGAGGGCCCAGCCATACTGAACTGGGCCCTATGGCCTTTGTGACACAGCCCCCAGCTACTTCCCCTTCCTGCCCCTCCCTGGGAGTAGCCTCCACCCCCATTAGCATCAGCCAGCCACTGATCAGGGTTAACCCTCCAACCCAACCACACCCCCAGTGTGGAAACAGGCAGCAGGTCCATGCCCCAGTTTTATTTCCAAGGGCCGGTGCAGCCTGCAGGGGGGAAGGGCAAGCAGCAGGCAGGACAGGGCTCACTTCCAGACAGAACAAGCTGGGGAAACTGCCTGCGGCAGGGCCCAGGAGACACTGCAAAGGGCCTCCCGCTCACAGCCCAGAGCCCCCCCCAAGTGAGGCACAGAGAGGTCTGAGCATTTGCTGTGAGGCTGGGGTCCAGCAGCCCTGATGCCCCAACGCAAGGACCCCACTAACAGTCCAATCCCAGGGCAGGGGGAGTCCAGTACAAGCTCCACTCCAAACTGGTTTATTGAGAGATACAGCAACGCAGGCTGCCCAGCAAGGGGAGCCGCCCAGCCTTTAATCCTCCTCTTCCTCATCCGCCCCACCAGTGCCACCCTGCCCCTTCTTGGCGTTCTTCCTCTTGACACGGCCAGGCCGGCCGCCCCCATAGGGCGAGCGCAGCGAGAAGTCGATGTGCTTCTGCGAGTCCAGGCGCACGATGAAGGATGGGATGTTCACGACCTGCTTCCGCACACTGGGGAAAGGGAGAGGGGTGAGGGCAGGCACAGGAAGCCACCTACCCACAGTGCTCTGGGGCAATGGGACCCCTCAGGATTTAACATGCAACCCCTGGGGAAAATGCTCCACCCCTTCGCCATCTCTTAGCTCCTCCCAGACACTCCCCAGAGCCAGCTGCACATCAGCTGCTCCTAGATTCCCAGTCCCCTCCACCCCACCCTCCAAGCCAGCTCCTGCTGTTACCAGGTGTGAATCCAGAGTCCAAAGAAAAGGGGTGACCCTCTGGATTGATGCTAGGAGCAGCGATCAGAAGCCAGCCCTATTCCCACTGCAAAAGAGGAGTGACTCCAGATTGACACCAGGGGAGCCGAGATCAGAACCAGGTCCCACTGAACCAAGCTCCATTCCCAGGTAGCCCTGGGATCCAATCTCCATTGGCAGACCCCTCCCAGCATGGGGCACAGAGCAGGCGGTGGCTCGTTACCTTTGCAGCAGCCCCAAGCGCAGGGGGCTGGTGGAATGGCCTGGCCCTTCGCAAGGTGTACGGCTCTGCCGCAGTGAGCCTTGCCGACATGGGCAGCCCTACCGCCCACTACCCGGAGCGCAGGGTTAGACCAACCGGGGGGTTCCCCAGGCCAGAGCCTGCCCCTCTGGGCAGGGGGCTCCATGCACCTCACAGGCTCATCCAGGAGGGCTACACAACACAGCAAGAGCAAAGCTTTAGCACGGGGAGGGTCGGAGCAACAGCCAAACTCCCCACGTCCTTGGGATCAGCTTTGCCCTGGGTCCTTGGCAGGGTCAATCACCGAGAACAGGGCCACTGACCTGCCTGCCACATGGCCCCTCCTCACGAACTCACCAGCCGGGGGAGATACCACCCCAGCGAACCAGCAGGTCCAGGTGGCAGAGTCAATAACTGAACCCAGGAGTCCTGGCTCCCAGCCCCCACCCCTACTGTAACCCACTACTAGACCCTCCCCTCCCAGAGCCAGGGAAGAGAACCCAGGAGTCCTGGCTCTCAGCCCTCACCCCTGATGTAACCCACTAGACCCCCCCCACCCCCCCATACACACAGAGCGTGGCACACGGCTGCCCTACCGGATGTGCCTCTGGCGGATCAGCACCCGGGCATGGTGGATGGACTTGGCCAGCCCCAGCTTGAAGACCTGGGTCTGGAGGCGCCGCTCCAGGAAATCCTCAATCTTGAGGCCCAGGATATAATCCAGCTTCATCTTGCCCTCATCCAGCACCCCGATGCGCACCAGCCGTCGCAGCAGGGCATTGCCTGGGGGTGGGGGGGGGGGTGAGACAGGAGTCAGATCCCAGGGACCCTGCCCCTTCCCCTCCCAACTTCAGACATCCACTGGGACCAGCTCCCAGCACCCTCCACCATGTCACCCCCCATATCCTGCCCCCCTACCTTCAAAGAGGCGCTTGGGGTCCTTCTCATCCAGCGTGAGCAGCTCACGGGCCGCCTTGCGGATCTTGGCCAGGGTGAACTTCACCCGCCAAACCTCACGCTTGTTCCGCAGCCCGTATTCACCTGGGGAGGAGCAGGGCTGTTACCAACAGGCAGCCACTTCTGGGGTGGGGCGCAGGGGCTGGTTATATGGGGGACCCCTCACCAGGCACTGGGACACAGTTCAGGACTGTATCCTACTGACTAGAGAGGCAGCAGGTTGAATATTACCTGGCTTAATGGGGTTAAATCTCCTAAAGATCAGAAAACAAACCACTGGGCCATTAATGCTGCATCTAACACAAGCTGCATATGGTGGCACAGCGCCCCCTAGTGCCAGCCATGACTGCGAGTGAGAGCGCCCCCTGCTGAGCCCCCCCACCCTGCTTCCTGCAGCCCAGCACCCCCTAATGTAGCCCCAGGGCCAGCCCTGACTGCCAAGGGAGAGCACCCTTGACCCACTCCCTGGAGCAGTGCCCCCTATGAGCCCCCCCCCCACAGCACAGTGCCTCCTGCTAAGCTCCAGCCAGGCACCAGCCTGAGTCCCCCCCACCCCCAAAACTCACCAATGAGCTTCAGCTCCTGGTCGAGGCGGGATTTCTCAAAGGGGCGCCGGGGGGTGACATAGGTCTTCCGGCACACCCAGCTCCTGGCAACGGGCATCGCGACCAAGGCTGTGGGCTCTGGCCCTGCGGGAGAGGCAGAGGGAATGAGCCAGGAAGAGACAGGACAATTCTGCTGCATCCCCAGCCACCCCACAAACCCAGGGTGCAGCTTTTCCCGGGAGGGAACGGCTGTCAGACCAGGACACTCGTTTCACACTTTGGAGAAGGGGGCACATACAGCCCCTGGCATAAGGGTGGGGGATTGCAGGAGCCCGTGGTGGGTGCAATGAAGTCAGCAAAGCTATGAAGCCGGGACCCACAAGCCCTCAGAGGGGGAGCCTTTGTTGGGGATCTGTACAGCACCAAGCGCAGCAGTTACACAACCCACTGCACGGTGCCGCGGACCCAACCCTCGTTACAGGAATCAGGGGCAAGGGCGACACCATGCACGAGGACAGGGGCCCCAGGGCTGCCAGGCCCCTGCAGCCAGCAGAGCCCAGGGCCCCTCCCGTGCCGGGGTGAAGAGGGAGGCGCTGCGGGCCAGCCCGCAGCAAGGCTGGAAGCGACAGGGGCATCTGCGGGGTGTGTAGGGGGTGCCCTGGGGGCCGGCACGGGGGCAGCTGGTCTCTCCTTCGCAGCCCTGTTTGCGAGAACCCCGCAGCGCTGCGGGCGCTTTGCAGGTGGGGAAACTGAGGCACAACCGGGGGAGCCACTTGCCCGACCCCGCTGCACCAGGCGGGGGGGGGGGGGGAGACGAATCCCGCCCCCACAATGCACGGGGCTGGGGGAAGGAGCCTCCCGGGCCACGTGCTGTGCCCCTCCCCCCTTGCAAACCCCTCCCGCTGCAGCAGCAGCGCGCGCCAGGCCCAGGGGCCGCACGCGCCCGTGTCGCTAGCGCGCCGGCCGCCTCTGCGCATGCGCGCCGGCCCCGCGGAGAGCCCCGCGCGCCCGCCTTCTGCCGCGCGCGCGCGCTCGCCCCCTCGGCCCGGCCCTCCTCCCCCCTGCGGCCGCCCGGCCCCCAGCCCCGGCCCAGCGCGCCCCGCCCTGGCCTCACCTCACACGAACAGCCACAGTGATGGCGGATGAAAAAAAAGAAAGCGGCGTACCCGGGGGCTGCCTTATATAGGGCACGGAAAAGGCTCCGCCCTCCGAAGCGTTAACCAATGGCCGGGCGCCGTCGGGCCCCGATGACCAATGGAGGGGCGGTGCCTCGCGCCACCCGCTGGCCAATGACTGAATGCTCCCGGGGTCATAGAGAGAGATTCCTAGAGGGTCGTACACGCGTGGGAGAGTGGCTGGGGGTGGCCATTGCTATGTGGGGGTGAACCCTCCTCCCGTCCCAGGGGGGAGCGGCCGCCATTGCTGTGTGGGGGTGAACCCCCTTCCCGTCCCAGGGGGGAGCGGCCGCCATTGCTGTGTGGGGGTGAACCCCCTTCCCGTCCCAGGGGGGAGCGGCCGCCATTGCTGTGTGGGGGTGAACCCTCCTCCCGTCCCAGGGGGGAGCGGCCGCCATTGCTGTGTGGGGGTGAACCCCCTTCCCGTCCCAGGGGGGAGCGGCCGCCATTGCTGTGTGGGGGTGAACCCTCCTCCCGTCCCAGGGGGGAGCGGCCGCCATTGCTGTGTGGGGGTGAACCCCCTTCCCGTCCCAGGGGGGAGCGGCCGCCATTGCTGTGTGGGGGTGAACCCCCTTCCCGTCCCAGGGGGGAGCGGCCGCCATTGCTGTGTGGGGGTGAACCCTCCTCCCGTCCCAGGGGGGAGCGGCCGCCATTGCTGTGTGGGGGTGAACCCTCCTCCCGTCCCAGGGGGGAGCGGCCGCCATTGCTGTGTGGGGGTGAACCCTCCTCCCGTCCCAGGGGGGAGCGGCCGCCATTGCTGTGTGGGGGTGAACCCTCCTCCCGTCCCAGGGGGGAGCGGCCGCCATTGCTGTGTGGGGGTGAACCCTCCTCCCGTCCCAGGGGGGAGCGGCCGCCATTGCTGTGTGGGGGTGAACCCCCTTCCCTTCACTAAGGCAACCCATCTAGAATCTCCCTGCGACCCACTGGTGGGTTGGGACCCCTTGTTTGGGAAATGATTCCCTAGATAACGCAGCCTCTGTATGGCCCGTGCGTCTCTCCCCAGACCGGGGCTAGTCCTGCCCCCCCATGAAACCCACAGGGGTTTTGCTCTAGATTCAGTGGGAGCAGGGTGAGACCTCGTAAACCAGAGCACGACCCGTGGGACCAGGTCCCTGGCTGGCATAAATCGGCCTAGCTCCAGGGAAGTCACCGGCTGGAGAACTGACCCATCAGTGGGCGTTTCCCCGCTGATTTCGGTGGGCATTGCATATGGACCTTGCTTGAATTAATTGGTGCTCAGCGCACCTGGGGCAGTCTGATACTGGGGGTGTGATGCGTCCGGGCTGGTTTATTTTAGTTGCCAACCGACCATGGCCTGTAGATCGTAGACTTGCTCCACCCAGTATGAGCCACAGCCGGTGGGAGGCCAGAGCGCCTGGCATCACATGGGAGGTGCCCAGCGTGTGGTGGGGACCCTGGCATGGTCACCCATGGGGTGGGATTGAGATCAACTTCCAAAGAAAACGTTGGAAGCCGTTGAGTGTATGATAAAAGGAAGAGAGGGGTTGCAAGCACCGGATCCCCCCATCTCACGCCAAACCTTTCGCAGGGTTTGGGTCTGTCTTAGGGGAAGTTTAGGAGGAAAAAGAGCAGGAGGAAAAAGGCAGCAGAAAGGAGGGGGTAGAGGGACCATCTCAATGGAAATGGACAGTGGAACTGGAGTGGAGAGAATAATGTGAACGAATCCTCCCGTCCCAGGCCTGGGTCTGATTGCGTGGATTTTATACTGGTCTAGCTGAGATCAGAACCCAGCCCTGCCCCCGCTGCAGTCAGGGGTGACTAGTCTGAAGGGCCATGTGTCTGTAGCCCTTTGAGGTCTGGCCGGTTCCCCTTGGCCCGCTCCCCCATCCCAGACACAGCCCGTGGCTGGTGGCCCAGGCTGAGCCGGGAGCCTGTAAATCTCCCTTTTCATTGGGGAAGCTGTAAAGTGCCCAGCCGCCGCAAATGGCAGAGAATTAAGCTGCTGATTTACTGGGTGTTTTTCTCCTAACCTGGTATTTGTGTGAGAAGCCGACTGTGCTGAATCCCCAGCCCTCTTGCTCTAACCACAAGACACCACTCCCCTCCCAGAGCCAGGTATAGAACCCAGGAGTCTGGACCCCCAGTCCCCCTGCTCTAACCACTAGACCCCCCCCGCCCTGCCCAGAGACGAGTGAGATGCAGACAGGCAGTAGCAGGTGGTATTTGTCTGTGTGCAGTCAGTGTGGGGGAGTGGCTGTGTGTGAGGGGGGACGGCTGTTTGTGGCGGCTGTTTTCTTCATGCGCACTTGGGGTGAGGGGGGCGGGGTTTGTGTGTCTCCTATGTGTGGGGGAATGTTTGTGGCTGTGTGTGGGGGCATCTCTGTGGCTGTGCACACTCGGGTCTGTGTGGGTGCATCTGTGTGTGTTTGTGTGTGTCTCTGGGTGTGTGGGGCTGTAGGTGCATGCATACACATGTGTGTGTGTTTGGGGTTGTTTGTGCATGTGTGCATGAGTATGTGGGGTTGTGTGAGTGTCTGTGTGTTTGGGGTTATGAGTCGGTGTGTCTGTGTGCTTGGCATGTATATTTGGGATTGTCTGTGCGTATGAAAGTGTCTGTGTGTTTGGGGTTGGATCTCTGTGTTTGGGGTTGTTTCTATATTTCTGCGTGTTTGGGGTTATATCTGTGTGTTTGGGCTTGTCTGTGTTTGGGGTTGTGTGTGTGTGTGTGTATGGTTGGGGTTGTGTGTCTGTGGGGTTTGGAGTGTCTGCATGGTTGGGGTTGTGTATCTGTGTGGTTGTGGGTGGGTGTGTCTGTGTGGTGGGGATGTCTGTGTGTCTATGTGGTTGGGGGAGGGTGTCTATGTGGTTGGGGTTCTGTGTATTTGTGTCTGTGTGGCTGGGATTGTGTGTGTGTGTGGTTAGGGGTGTGTGTGTCTGTGTGGTTGGGGGAGGGTGTCTATGTGGTTGGGGTTCTGTGTATTTGTGTCTGTGTGGCTGGGGTTGTGTGTGTGTGGCTGGGGTTGTGTGTGTCTGTGTGGTTGGGGGGCTGTCTGTCTCTGTGGTTGGGGATGTGTGTGTCTAGACTGTGTGCGCACGCGAGTCTGTCTGTCTGTGACAACGATGACATCACATTCCTCTCAGCTCCCCCCACCCCCCGCCTGTGCCCCATCTAGAAACTGACTCAGCTTCCCGGGGTCTCTCAGCTCAGCGATCCCCTGGCGGGGCTGAGCAGTGGGGCTGTGGGTTCTATGCTACCCACTCAGCATCGCGGGGTGGGGGGCTGTGATAGAGGCCAGGGGTGCAAAGTGGGATCCCAGCAGAGGGGGGCTGTGGTGTGGAGGGGAGTGGGATCCCAGTGGAGGGGCTGTGGGGTGGAGGGGGAACCCAGCAGGGGAGGGGGCTGGGAGGGGAGGGGAGGGAAGGGGGGATCCCAGCGGGTGGGGGGGGTGGGATGAGGGGGGATCCCAGCATAGGGGTGCTGGATGCATGAGAGATGTTTGCTCACATTCGGTGCTGGTTCCCTGTGTGTGTGTGCACGTGGGGGTGGTTTTCAACTGCACCCAACACATCTTGCGCCCCCAACCAGGATGACTACTGGCCTGGGACTGCGCCCTCCGCCCCTGCCTGGCTGTGTTGGGGGTGTGTGTGGGTGGCTGTGTGTGTGTGTCTGATGCCATGATTCCTAGGTTCATAGATTCATGGCCAGCAGGGACCCTTGCGATCAGCTCATTTGACCTCCTGTATGACCCCACCCAGGGCGCTGCCCTGAATTCATTCCCGGTTGACGAGAGCAGATCCCCAAAACCAGCCACCTGGGCTGAGTAATTGCCAGGGCAGGAGAATCCACCAGGCCCCTTGGTAACTTCCCCTCCCTCTTCAAAACCCGGCCCCGATTTGCCATCTGAATGCGTCTAGCTCCAACCTCCAGCCGTGGGATCAGGCTCCAACCATCCCTTGCCAGGCTGAGGAGCCCGTGATTAAATATTTGTTCCCCACATGAGAGAACTCTTCTCTGGCCCCCTCGCCGATTGATGGGGCCCTACCAAATTCATGGTCCATGTTGGTCAATTTCATGGGTCATAGGATTTTAAAAATTTTAAATGTCGTGAGTTCAGGTATTCAACTCTGAACTGTCATGCTGGTGTAATTGTAGGGGTCCTGACCCAAAAGGGGGGTCACAAGGTGATTGTAGGGGGGCCGCAGTACTGGCTACCCTTACTTCTGCGCTGCTGCTGACAGCAGCCCTGCCTTCAGAGCTGGGCCCTCAGCCAGCAGCTGCTGCTGTCCGGCCACCCAGCTCTGAAGGCAATGCAGAAGTAAGGGTGGCGATAACGTCACCCCCCTACAATAACCTTGTGACCCCTCCCCATGACCCCCTTTTGTCTCAGGCCCCCCAGCTGGAGAAACACTGGTCTCCCCCGTGAAATCTCATATTACCTTATGCTGTACCGATTTCACGGGGGAGACCAGATTTCACGGTCCGTGCCACGTTTTCCATGGTCGTGAATTTGATAGGGCCCTATCGACTGAGCACCGTCCTTCTTGGAGTCCAGCCGCGGTCGCACCAAGGCCAAACCCAGAGGTGAAATAAACTCTTTGAGATCCCCCTGTTTGTGCATCCCCAGCTGGCCTTACCCCTTTGGGCCGTAGTGCCCGTGTGGTCAGCTGATTCTCCAACAAGACCCCAGATCTTTTCCAGATGCCGCGTCCTGGCACCGAGTCCCCGCCCAGTCCAATAGCACGGGCCTTGGTTCCTTGCTCCTGGGCGGAGGACTCTGCATTTCACCGAAGTCCAGTGCATGTTTTTTGTGTGCCCCCAGCGATCCTGGTCGCTCTGTCTCGGTGGCCTGTCCTCGGCGGCATTTACCGCAGCCCTCATCAGCGGGTCGTTGGCGTTATCGGCACGGGGTGCTCTGTTTGCTCCCGGGTCATTGACAATAAACATGTCCAAGAACCAAGCCTGGTGCCCCCCACCCCGGAAACACACCCACTCAAGGAGGGTGCCCTGTTTTCAGGGGCATTTGGAGGCCCCTTGCTTAGCTAGTGTGATACGCTGTGTGTGTGTTTGTGTTTTAGACTTGGTGTGTGTGTGAAAGAGAGAGAGAGAGACTATGTCTGGGTACGTGAAACTTCACGTGTGTGTGTGATTCTCTGTGAAAGGGAGAGAGAGACTGTGTGGGTATGTGAAACTGTGTGTGTGTGACGCTGTGTGTGGGGGGGGTCTTGTGAGTATGCAGGAGCCAGGATGTGTGTGTGACACTCTGTGTGTGTATGAGACATCACACGGACATGTCTGCGTGTGAGGGTGCAGTGTGTGTATGAGCCGCGTGTGTGGCACTCTGGGTGTGTATGAGCCAAGTGTGTGTAGCGCTTAGTGAGTGTATGAGGCATATGTGTGTGACACTGTCAGGGTGTGTATGAACTGTGTGTGTGACACTGTTGGGATGTGTACAAGCTGTGTGTGTGTGGGTGTGACTCTGTCAGTGTGTGTTTGAGCTGGGTGTGTCTATGTGACAGTCAGTGTGTGCACGCAAGCTGGGTGTGTGTGACACTGTGTGTGTGAGCCACATATGTGTGACAGTCAGTGTGCGTGCAAGCCATGTGTGTGTGACAGGGTGTGTATGAGCGGTGTGTGTGCAAGCCATGTGTGTGTGACACTGTCAGGGGGTGTGTGTATGACACTGTCAGGGGGTGTGTGAGCCATGTGTATGTGACACTGTCAGGGGGTGTGTGTATGACACTGTCAGGGTGTGTGCGAGCCATATGTATGTGACACTGTCAGGGTGCATGCGAGCCGTGTGTGTGTGACAGGGTGCGTGCAGGCCGTGTGTGTGTGACAGTCAGGGTGTGTGTGAGCCGTTTGTGTATCTGACACTGTCAGGGTGTGTGCGAGCCGTGTATGTTTGTGTGTGTGTGTGTGGCCCATTGTGTGTGTGACACTGCGTGTGTTTGCACATGACACCTCCACCCAGCTCTCTCCCCACACTCTGGCTTGGGGAATCCCCCGGTGGCTCCCCCCAACACCCTGCACCCCCAAACTCCACCCTCTCCCCAAAATACCCCCCCAACACACACACACCTTCCCTCCCCATCCCTCTCCCACAGTGCCCCAGTGCTGCTGAGGCTGGTACCAGGGAGAAGGTAACCATGGAGACGCTCCCCCCATCCATCTCCTGCATCTCTCCGCCCTCCCCCTCTCCCTTCCTCTCTCCTTTCTTTGGGCTTCTGGCCCTGACGGACAGCTCCTGGGCCCAATCAGCGAGCCCGGCGGTGACTGGGGGGGGGGTCTGTCCGAAGGGGGTGGGTCTTGTCTCCATCAATTCCAGCAGCCCCGCTCCCCAGCCAGGCGGATGCCGAAATCAGCCAGCCTCCCATTGGATTTGATCCTCCTTTTCTTCTCCCCTTCCCCCCCTCATCCACTTCCCCGCCCCCCCCCCATCCCTGGAAAAGGGGGGGAAACCCAGACGTCGGCCGGGATCTCCCCTCCCCCGCCCCAGTCTTCCTTTCCGCCCTGCATCCCACCCTCCCCAATTCTTCTCCCCCCACTCTATTGTTGGCATGGGCATAGCCCGTGCCTGATCCTTCCTATCGCTTGGCCCCCGCCAGCCCTCCGCTGGGCGGATTGGCCCCTTCCCTCCTTCCCCTGGGGGCCCTGAGGCGGAGGAAGGAAGGAAGATGCTTCGGGATGAAAACCCGGTAGCAGCCCAGGCCAGGCCGGCCCATCTTCCCGGAGATGCGAAGCCGGGGTGCCCTCTGGCCCGGGTCCCCCTCGTCCCGTCGGATGTGTGAAAGCTACCGGGCGCGCCCCCCCTGTCCCGCGCACCTCCCCCGTTTCAGGCGGCGGGGCCCGCGCCTGGCTTCCCTACCCCGGGTCCCCCCCGCTCCCTCCCCGGACCTAGGCCATCTCCCCGCCGGTGGCACCCGCCGATTGATGCCCGCCGAGCCCCGACAATGCTAAGACAGGGGCCTGTCATCCTGCTGGCCGCCTCTATGTCGTATTTCAACCCGGACAGAGCCTTGGCAGCGCCGCTGGAGAACGGTGAGCCCCGGGCCTGGACGGCCTCCCCGGTGTCTGGGCATGCGGAGGGGACAGATCCCCTGGCGGATCCCCCCCCTCCGGTCCTTCCACCTCTTCATCCCTCCTCTGCTTCCTTCATCCCTTCTGTCGCTGTAACCTGCTTACCATCCCTCCTCCATCCCTTCCTTGTTCGCTCTAACCTGCTTTCCTTTCTTCCGCCATCCCTCCCTTCGCTCCCTCCCTCCGCCATCCCCTTCCTTCGCTCCCTCCATCCGCTGTCCCATTCCTCCTTCATCCCTCTGCCATCCCCTTCCTCCTTCATGCCTTCCTTCGCTCCCTCCCTCCGCCATCCCCTTCCTTCGCTCCCTCTGTCCACCGTCCCATTCCTCCTTCATCCCTACGCCATCCCCTTCCTCCTCCATCCCTTACTTCACTCATTCCATCCGCCGTCCCATGCCTCCTTCCTCCCTTCGCTGTCCCATTCCTCCTCCATCTCTCCCTTCACTCCCTCCCTCTGACATCCCCTTCCTCCTTCATCCCTCCGCTGTCCCATTCCTCCTCCATCTCTCCCTTCACTCCCTCCCTCTGACATCCCCTTCCTCCTTCATCCCTCCGCTGTCCCATTCCTCCTCCATCTCTCCCTTCACTCCCTCCCTCCGACATCCCCTTCCTCCTTCATCCCTCCGCTGTCCCATTCCTCCTTCATCCCTTCCTTCACTCCCTCCGTCCACCGTCCCATTCCTCCTTCATCCCTCCGCCATCCCCTTCCTCCTTCATCCCTTCCTTCGCTCCCTCATCCGCTGTCCCATTCCTCCTTCATCCCTCTGCCATCCCCTTCCTCATTCATCCCTTCCTTCGCTCCCTCCCTCTGCCATCCCTTTCCTCCTTCATGCCTTCCTTCGCTCCCTCCCTCCGCCGTCCGCTTCCTCCTTCATCCCTTCCTTCGCTTGTTCCATCTGCCACCCCATTCCTCCTTCCTCCCTCCGCTGTCCCATTCCTCCTTCATCCCTTCCTTCACTCCCTCCGTCCGCCGCCCCATTCCTCCTTCCTCCCTCCGCTGTTCCCTTCCTCCTTCATCCCTTCCTTCGCTCCCTCCCTCCAACATCCCCTTCCTCCTCCATCCCTTCCTTTGCTCCCTCCCTCCGACATCCCCTTTCTCCTTCATCCCTTCCGTCGCTGTAACCTGCTTACCATTCCTCCTCAATCCCTTCCTTGTTCGCTCTAACCTGCTCTCCATACTTCCTTCATCCCTCCCTTCTCTACTTCCCTCTGCCATCCCTTTTCTCCTTCATCCCTCCCTTCGCTCCCTCCCTCCACCATTCCCTTCCTCCTCCAGCCCTTCCTTCACTCGCTCCTTCCGATGTCCCCTTCTTCCTTCATCCCTCTGCCGTCCCCTTCCTCCTTTATCCCTCCCTTCGCTACCTCCCTCTGCCATCCCTTTTCTCCTTCATTCCTTCCTTCTCTCCCTCCCTTCGCCATCCCTTTTCTCCTTCATCCCTCCACCATTCCATTCCTCCTCCATCTCTCCCTTCGCTCCCTCCCTCTGACGTCCCCTTCCTCCTCCATCCCTTCCTTTGCTCCCTCCATCCGCCGTCCCCTTCCTCCTTCATGCCTTCCTTCACTCCCGCCCTCCACCATCCCCTTCCTCCTCCATCCCTTCCTTCGCTCCCTCCATCCGCCGTCCCCTTCCTCCTCCATCCCTTCCTTCGCTCCCTACCTCTGCTGTCCCCTTCCTCCTCCATCCCTTCCTTCGCTCCCTGACTCTGCTGTCCCTTCCTCCTCCATCCCTTCTTTCGCTCCCTCCCTCCGCCGTCCCCTTCCTCCTTCATCCCTTCCTTCGCTCCCTCCCTCCGCCGTCCCCTTCCTCCTCCATCTCTTCCTTTGCTCCCTACCTCTGCCATCCCCTTCCTCCTCCATCCCTTCCTTTGCTCCCTCCATCCGCCGTCCCCTTCCTCCTCCATCCCTTCCTTCACTCCCTCTATCCTCTGTCCCCTTCCTCCTTCATCCCTCTGCCATCCCCTTCCTCCTTCATCCCTTCCTTCGCTCCCTCCCTCCGCTGTCCCCTTCCTCCTCCATCCCTTCCTTCGCTCACTCCCTCTGCTGTCCCCTTCCTCCTCCATCCCTTCCTTTGCTCCCTCCATCCGCCTTCCCCTTCCTCCTCCATCCCTTCCTTCGCTCCCTCCATCCGCCTTCCCCTCCCTCCTCCATCCCTTCCTTCGCTCCCTCCATCCGCTGTCCTCCTCCATCCCTTCCTTCGTTTCCTCCCTCCGCCGTCCCCTTCCTTCGCTCCCTCCCTCCGCCATCCCATTCCTCCTTCATCCCTCTGCCGTCCCCTTCCTCCTCCCTCCCTTCCTTCGCTCCCTCCATCCGCTGTCCCCTTCCTCCTCCATCCCTTCCTTCGCTCCCTCCCCGCCATGTCCCATTTCTCCTTCCTTACTTCTGTCCCACCTGTTTTCCACCCCTCCATCGAGCACCACCTGGTTGCGCGCCCGTCCCCTCCGCCGACACGACCCCATCACTTTGTGTGTCATTTGGGGGGCTGGGTCGGGATGGGGGTTTTCCTCCCCCGTGGCTGGGTTGTAAGTTTCTCTTCTTAGGTGGCCAGGCCTGTCCCCTCCACAGAGCGGCTTAGTCAGTCCCGGGCTAGTGACATGTGTTTGTGTGGCGGCAGGAGGGTGGGGATGGGGTGTTGGGAGTTGGGGTGCTGGTGGGGGGGGTGCGTTATGGATTTTGCGCGGAGGGGAGAGGTCCACATTTCGGGCGGCTGGGCCTGTTGGGCCACTGATCGGTGGCACCCTGGTATGACGGGAGTCTGTGGGACCTGGGCCTGGTTCCCAGCAAGTTGGTTGAGGGGGCGTGTCTGGGTCCAGTCCCCAGAGCAGGTGTTTGGGGGTGGTTTTGGGTCAGGTTTCGGGAGGGGTAATTTGGGGTACAAGAGCTGTCGGCCTGGTGCCCGGTGGGTGAGTTGCAGGTAGTGTCTTGGCCCGGTTACTAGTGGGGCAGTTGGGGATCAAGGCCCAATTCCTAGTCAGTGATTTGGGGAGGGGTCTTGGCCCAGTTCCTGATGGGTGAATTCGGAGAAGTCTGTCTGTCTGTCTGCGCTCCACATCCATCCATCCATCCCTCGCCCCCTCCCTAAATCCTGCATTTGCCACGAATTACCATTTCAACGGGGACTGGGCATTATTTGCCCTGTAACGCCCGGAACTGGTAGCGGTTCCAATGGGGTTTTCCCCACAGAGCTCAATCACAACAGTCCCAGGAATGGGGGAGGGTCCGGACCACTGGGGCATGTTGTGACGGGGGGAAGAGGAGTCTGGGCAGTGGTCTTCAAGAGCGGGGAGGGGGCCTGAATTAATGACCGTGTGGGAGCTATGCAGAAATGAGCTGTTATATCAATAGCTGAGCACAGTGGTCTAACCCGTCCCCCGCCCTGCCCCAGAGGTGGCCGCATCTCAGTGCCATGCAAGGGATCCCTGTATAACCAGCTCCCGTGCCCTGCCCCAGAGGGGCTGCATCTCAGCACCGGGCCAGTTCTTACTCTCATTTCTCTCTCCCCTAGATGGTCTGTCCCAAGGCCGGTTCCCTCTTGCACCCCCATATGCCGTGGTCTTGATCTCCTGTTCGGGTCTCCTGGCCTTCATCTTTCTCCTGCTCACCTGTCTGTGCTGCAAACGGGGCGATGTTGGCTTCAAGGTGAGAGGTGGCTGGGGCTGGGGAGGAGCACAGCTGGGTGTCACAGGGCATGCTGGCCTTTTAAGGGAAAACCACACACCTGGAACACCCCTGTTCTGAGCCCGGGACCACCTGCCTTCCACCCCTGGGATTTGTGGTTCCCAGGCCCTGTGCCTTGAGAGACATAGGCCCTAGAAAGGAGGGGGCAAGTGGAGAGAGACACGACACCCCAGGTCCTCATGCGTCCCTGTCTGCTTGCACCCTGCAGGAGTTCGAGAACCCGGATGGGGAGGAGTATTCAGGGGAGTACACGCCACCCGCCGAGGAGACCTCATCGTCCCAGTCCATCCCAGATGTCTACATCCTGCCGCTCTCTGAGGTCTCGCTCCCGGCTCCCAGCCAGCAGATGCCCAAGACAGGTAGAGGACATGCTTGTCTCCCAACTGGGTGTGATACATGCCTGGACTGTGGGGATGGGGTGGATTGGAAAACCAGGTTCTTGGTTGTCCAGTGGGAATGGGCTATGTTAGCTTGGTTCTAGGCTAGTCAATGGAGACTGGGTGCCTCTGGTTCTTGGTTTGTCAATGGGCAAGGGGGAGTTCTGGTTCTAGACTAGTCTATGGAGGCAGGGAGACTCTGGTTCTAGGCTTGTCAGTGGGATTGGTGGTACTGGTTCTAAGCTAGTCCATGGGGAGGCATTGGTTCTACACTAGTCAACTGGGATGTGGTGACTCTTATTTTAGGTAGTTGACGAGGATGAGAAAGCTCTGGTTCTAGGCTAATCAACATGGAAGAGGTTATTCTGGTCAGTGGAGATGGACTGACTCCGTTTCCAGGCTAGCCAATGGGGATGAAATGGCTCTGGAAATAAGGTTCTAAGCTACCCAGTGAGTGTTGAGACACTATGTGTAGACCCACCAGGATCTAGATCAGCCACTAATTATTTATTAGGTCAAAACTAGACCTGACAAAGGGGCTGAAATGGCTGCAGCCTTGAACTAGCATCCGGGACACAATGGCATTAGATGCCACATTCTGGATCAGCAGATAGGGCAAAAGACCACAGACCATGTTCTAGACTACCCAATGAGGACACAGAGATTCTGGTAACCACATTCTACATTAAACAGTGAAGATTCAGTGACTGGAGGCTGGGATCTAGAGTAGCCAATGTAAATGCAGCAAATCAAGAAAGCAGGTTCTAGACCAACCAATGAGGCAGCAGTGACACTGTAAAGCAGACTCTAGACTAACCAAATGTGGAAGTAATGACACTGGGAAAGAGGGTCTAGACTAACAATGTTCTAGCTCTGGAAATCTCTTTATAGACAAGTAATGTTCTAGACTAACTAGTGTGGACAAAGCAGCTCCGGACACCATGTTCTAGATTAGTCTATGACACTAGGGGTATATTCGAAAAAATGTTCTCAGGTGCAATGACTCTCGCAACCCGATTCTAGACCAGTGAGGTTCTAGATGAGTGGGTGCAGATGAAGCAACTCTGGAAAGCACATTCTAGACTAGCAATCGAGGTGTCTGCTCCATTCGAAGCCATGTTCTAGATGACCCAATGGGGATGCAGTGACTCTGGGAACATGGTTCTAGATTAGCCAGTGATTCTGGAAGCCGTGTTGCGGAGGAGCCGATGACCCAGCCTCCTGGGGGCCTCTGAAGGAGGATTGCGACCCCCTGGTCCTAACCTCTTTCCTGCTAGGAGGAGGGATCGGATGAAGGTGGGTAGAGGGCCGTCACGGGAGCTCCCTTCTCCCCAGTGGAGGTGCTGGCAGGGTTCAGCCCCTCCTCACCCTCCTGTGTCCCCTTCCAGACCTAGTGAAGCATCTGGGCTTGAGCCGGCAGCACCTCAGCTACCTGCAGGAGATCGGGAACGGCTGGTTTGGGAAGGTGAGTGCGCCTCCCCTGCCACTTTGCTACCTGCTCCCCGCCCCCCCGGCCTCCACAGGTGTCACATCCAGGGAGAGCCGGTTCCCACCTGTCCCCAGGGCAGGGACTAGCTGGCTCAAGGGGGCAGGGAATGGGGCACGGGGCCTTTCCCCTCTAGAGGACGCCAACTCCCACCCCGCCCCAGGGCAGGGACTGGCTGGCTTGGGGTGGGAGTGGGAATGGGGCTCAGGGCCTTTCCGCTCTAGTGACGGGGAGCTGTTCCCATCTGACACGCCATTTTGTTGCCCCTGTGTGAAACAAGTTTGCGGGGTCTCAGCAGCCCCTGCACCAGAGAGGCCGAGGGCTGGACGGGCCTCAGAGACTGCACGCTAATCTGCCCCCCTAGTGGGGGCCCCCCACCACAGGCGGAGGCATGGGGGGGGATTGGGCCCCACTGGGGTGGAGACCCTGTGGTATGACTGTCAGATCTGTCTCCTAGGTGATCCTGGGGGAGATCTTCTCTGACTTCACCCCAGCCCAGGTGGTGGTGAAGGAGCTCCGGGTCAGCGCCGGACCCCTGGAGCAGAGGAAGTTCCTGTCGGAGGCTCAGCCCTACCGGTAATTAGGGGATGGGAGATCCCCAGAAGTGGCTGCATCTCAGCGCTGGGCGAGGGGTCCCCGTATACTCAGTCCCTGTGCCGCACCCCAGAGGTGGCTGCATCTCAGTGCCGGGCGAGGGGTCCCCGTATACCCAGGCCTCGCGCCCCACCCCAGAAGCAGTCACATCTCAGCATCCTTAGAGCACAAAGATAAGAGGAAACCTGTATCATGCAGTGGTGTGAAAGCAGCCCATGGTGGTCCTGTTTCAACCCAGACTTACTGAGATTGGGGGCAGGGCTTGCCACACCTGTGTTTAAAGCCACAGCGTCGAGATAAAAGTCCCACCGCTAAAAATCACCACACACACACCCCCACGCCTCCTTCCCCAGCCCATCAGTAGGGGAGGATCTGGGAAGGGTTTGGAGGAGCTAGTCACTGGGATCGTCCCCCACCCCTCTCCACTGAGGATCCCACAGCATTTTCCAGCCCTTTGGGAAACTTTCTGCCCCCTGTGGAAAGGGCAGGAGCCTCCCCCCCACACACACACTTTGCGGAGGGGGAAATCGAGGCACGTGGGGGAGGGGCTTGCCCAGACTAAATCATTGTCAGAGCTGCCGAGAGAACCCAGGAGTCCTGGCTCCCAGCCCCCTCCCCACTCTAACCACCAGACTCCCCTCCCCTCCCAGAGCCAGGATAGAACCCAGGCATCCGGGTGCCGCTGTTGCCATGGGGAATGACAGTGCTCTCGCTCTCTCTCTCTCTGTCCCCCCGGCTTTGAAGAAGCCTTCAGCACCCGAACATCCTGCAGTGTCTGGGGCTGTGCACGGAGACCATCCCCTTCCTGCTCATCATGGAGTTCTGCCAGCTGGTGAGCGCGGGCGGGGGCTGCGTGGGGATGGGGGGGGGCGCAGCGCTGTCCCCTCGTGGCTGGGCTCAGAACAGCCCTGTGGGGGTGTGGGGGGGCTTTGTGTGTGTGTGTGTCCCCTGATGGCTGGGCTCAGAATGGCTCTCTCTGTGTGTGTGTCGTCCCACTGCTCTCTGGTGGCTGGGAGCAGAACTCCCCGCTGGGTGTGTGTGTGTCTGTCCGAGAAGGGGAGTGCGCCCTCTCCTGGGGGCAGTGCGCACTGCCGACCTGTGTGTCATAGCCCCATGCTGCCGGAAGCTGGGTGGGGAATCCCCACTCTACCAGCTGCTGTGGGCTCCGAGGTTGCTGCCGGTTGCTGGAGGGGTACGGTGGCCCCCGCGGGATCCCCGGTGCCCCCATCTGTGCCCCGGCCTGCCTGACCTCCCCCCCATCCCTCCCCCGTTGCCCCAGGGCGACTTGAAGCGCTACCTGCGAGCCCAGCGCCAGGCCGAGGGGCTGACCCCCGACCTGCTGACCCGCGACCTCGGCACCCTGCAGCGCATGGCCTATGAGCTCACCTTGGGGCTGCTGCACCTCCACAAGAACAATTACATCCACAGGTGAGCACCCGGACGCCGGGGTTCTCTCCCGGCTGCGGGAGGGGAGGGGATTCAGGGGGTTAGTGCCAGGAGGGAGGACTGGGGGCCAGGACTCCTGGGTTCTATCCCACCTCCGAGAGGGGAGGGGGGTCTAGTGGTTAGAGCAGGGAGGGCTGGGGGCCAGGACTCCTGGGTTCTATTCCACCTCCGAGAGGGGAGGGGGGGTTTAGTGGTTAGAGCAGGGAGGGCTGGGGGCCAGGACTCCTGGGTTCTATCCCACCTCCGGGAGGGGAGGGGGATGGAGGGATTAGAGTGGGGGTGTCTGGGAGGTAGCGCTCTCCCCAGGGCAGGTGTGACACAGGTGGGGTGTCCCCAGGGGAAGCTGCCGGCTGCTGACTGGGGTCTCCCCACATTCCCCCACAGCGACCTGGCCCTGCGGAACTGCCTGCTGACCTCCGACCTCACCGTCCGGGTCGGCGACTATGGCCTCTCGCACAACAACTACAAGGTGCGAGCCCTGGGGTGGGGCGGGGACTGGCTGGCTCAGGGGGGTGGGAAATGGGTCATGGGGCCTTTCCCCTCTAGGGGGCGCCGGCTCCCACCCGGCCCCAGGGCAGGGACTGGCTGGCTCAGGGGGGTGGGAAATGGGGCTGGCCTTTCCCCTCTAGGGGGCGCCGGCTCCCACCCGGCCCCAGGGCAGGGACTGGCTGGCTCAGGGGGGTGGGGAATGGGTCATGGGGCCTTTCCCCTCTAGGGGGCGCCGGCTCCCACCCGGCCCCAGGGCGGGGACTGGCTGGCTCAGGGGGGTGGGGAATGGGTCATGGGGCCTTTCCCCTCTAGGGGGCGCCGGCTCCCACCCGGCCCCAGGGCAGGGACTGGCTGGCTCAGGGGACTCAGGGGGGTTCCTGCCCGGTGCTGACCCCTCTCCCCCCCGTGCAGGAGGATTATTACATCACCCCCGACCGGCTGTGGATCCCGCTGCGCTGGGCGGCGCCGGAGCTGCTGGACGAAGTTCACGGGACGCTCGTGGTGGTGGATCAGAGCAAGGAGAGCAACGTCTGGTGAGTCCCGCACTGTGTCCCGGAGCCCTCTGCCCCCTGCCGAGCCCCGGGGCAGCCAGGGCCGCCCCTAGCCTGAGGGGCAAAGGGTCAGTAAGGGGGAAGCTTTGGCGGGAGCACTGTCTCAGAGCTACCTGTTCTACGTGGCTGTTAACCCGCCCCCGCGCCCAACCCCAGAGGGGCCGCATCCCAGCACCGGGCAAGGGGTCCCTATATAACCAGCCCCCACCCCCCACCCCACAGGGGCTGCGTCTCAGCAGCAGGTGAGGGGTTCCCATATACCCCCGCCCATGCCCCACCCGAGAGGGGCTGCATCTGAGCACTGGTGAGGAGTCCCCGTTTAACCAGCCCATGTGTCCACCCCAGAGGGGCTGCGTCCCAGCGCTGGGGTCCCGTATACCCAGCCCCTGCACTCCACTCCACAGGGGCCACATCCAAGCACCACACGAGGGGTCCCCGTATACCCAGCCGCCGCGCCTCACCCCAGAGCAGCTGCATCTCAGCGCCGGGCAAGGGGTCCCCGCACTCACCCCGTAACCCTGCTTTGCCCAGGTCCCTGGGGGTGACGATGTGGGAGCTGTTTGAATTCGGCAGCCAGCCCTACCGGCACCTGTCGGACGAGGAGGTTCTCGCCTTCGTCATCAAAGAGCAGCAGATGAAGCTGGCCAAGCCACGCCTGAAGCTGCCCTACTCCGACTACTGGTGAGTGCTGGCTCCCTGCCCCACAGCCGCCCCAGCTCCCCGGCAGGTCCCAGCAAGCGGCTGGGTCTGTGGGGAGCTAGCTGGCCATGACCCTAGCCTGGTACAGCCGCTCCAAAGGGCTGAGGACCACCGGACTCGGTGTGCGCCTGACGGGCTCTTCCATCGCTGACAGCCGTGGGTGGTTCCTGGCTGGGCTGTTGCTGGGCCCCATCACTGCTTCATTTCGCCGTTCATCTTGTCCTGCTTTGCTCTGTGTCTCCGGCTGTTGTTTTCTGACTGTTCTTCTTTCTCTCTGACCGTTGTTTTCCGAATGGTCCTCTGCCTCCCTCTCTAGCTGTGTTTTTCTGACTGTTCTTCCGTCTCCGACTGTTTTTCTGTCTCTACAGATTTTACTTTCTACTTTTCTGTTTGTTTGTTTTTTCTGGCTGTTCTTCTGTCTCTGGCTGTTTTCCCTTCTCTTGCTCTTTCTGACTTCCGTTTCTCTAGCTGATGCTTCTGACTGTTCTCTGTCTCTTTGGCTGTTATTTTCGGCCTGTTCTCTCTTTGGCTGTTTTCTGACTGTTTTTTTTCTGTCTCTCTTGATTTTTTCTGTCTTCTGTTACCAACTGGTCTTCTGTCTCTACAGCTGGTATTTTCTTACTGTTCTTCTGCCTCTCTTCCCAGCTGTTCTCTTCTCTGGCTGTTATTTCCTGACTGTTTTCTCTCTCTCCAACGGTTCTTCTGTCTCTCTCTGACAGGCTGTTTTCCCCCCCGACTGTTCTTCTGTTTCTGCCTGTTCTTCTGTCTCTCTCTGAGTTTTTTTCTGGCTGTTCTGCTTCTTTTTGACAGTTCTTCTGTATCTTTGGCTGTTACTTTCTGACGGCTCTGTCTGTTTTCCAATTCTTCTGTCTCTTTCTGGCAGTTGTTTTCAGACTGTTCTTTCACCTCTCTCCAGCTGTTTCTCTGGCTGTTGTTTTCTGCCGGTCCTTCTGTGTCTCTCTGGCTGTTCTTCAGTCTCTACAGCTGGCTTATTCCTGACTCTTCTCTCTCTCTCCCTCTGGTGCTTCTTCCACCTCTCCAGCTGTTTGTTTTCCGACTGTTCTTCTCTGACTGTTCCATCCCGCCCTGCCCTGACCGCCCCCTCTCCCTCCCATTGCAGGTACGAGGTGATGCAGTCCTGCTGGCTGCCGGCGCCACAGCGTCCCACGCTGGAGGAGCTGCACCTGCAGCTGACCTACCTGCTGACGGAGCGCTGCCATGCGCAGGCGGAGGAGAGTTTCGAGTGGCGCTGGAATGCCCTGAAGCCCAAGCGCTCGCCGGCCGCCTCCCCCGCAAGCCGGCGCCGCTCGGAGGAGATCTCGGCCTACCCGCTGCTGGATGGCTTCCAGGGGGCCGACCTGGACGATGTCCTGACGGTCACCGAGAGCAGCCGGGGGCTGAACTTCGAATACATGTGGGAGAAGGCCCGGCTGGGGCGCTGGAAGGCCGGGGCTGCCCCCTCCAGCAACGGCGGCCTGGCCGTGCCCGGCGCCAACCCCTTCTACGAGGCGCCCACGCGGCAGAGCCTGGAGACGCCCAGCGTGGTCCCGGTGATTAGCGCCCGCAGCCCCTCGGTCAGCAGCGAGTACTACATCCGGCTGGAGGAGCACGGGGACGGGGAAGGGCCCGAGGGCCCTGTCTGCACCCCCAGCCCCGTCTACGAGCGCCAATACGGGGTGCCCGGCTCCCCGCCAGAGCCCCTCTTCCCTTCCGACTGGGACCCCATTGAAGCAGGCCGGGGCAGCCCCCCGCCACCAGCCCGCCGCCGCCTCCTGCCAGAGGGGCCGTCCAGCTGGGCCCCCGGTGCCAGCAACCCCTTCATCTCGGCGTCCCGGGAGCCGGTGCGGCATGGCGCCAACCCCTTCCGGGCCGAGATCCAGGAGACCTCGCTGACGGAGCCGGCGCCAGGGGGCGTCTTCCTGGGGGAGTCGCTCCTGCACGTGTACCGGGAGCTGAAGGAGCAGCAGCACGGCTGGGACTGCGAGGGGCTGGAGGAGCGGGGGGCCGGGGAGACGCTGGCGGGGGACCCCTCGGAGTTCCGCCCCTCGCCCCCCTGGGACCGGGAGCCCTCGCTGATGGAGGAGCAGAGCTCAGCCGGCAGCACCGACGGGGAGGACGCCAGCAGCGGGGGGGCCGGGCGCCGCAACCCCCTGCTCTGCCCCCTCTGCAGCCGGGGCGGGCGGTGCCGCTGCGCCCCGGGCCGGGGGGAGGTCGTGAGTGGCTGGAGCAACCACGCCCCCATCCCCCGGCCCCACCGCGACAGCTACGGCACCGAGGACGACTCCTCCCTCAAGGTGGAGCGGGGCTCCCTGGCCGACTGCCCCATCCTGCTGGGAGAGGGGCCCCCCGGGGCCGGAGAGGGCGGGGCCGAGCCCCCCGCCCCGCCCCCGCCCTCGGCCTTCTACGACCCGCTGATGGGCGCGGCCGTGGTGAGCTACGAACTCCAGGACTACCCCAAGCGGGGGGCGGCCGGGCGGCCGCCGGGCTCGCCCTTCCCCGGCCTGACGGCCGCCTGCTGCAGCGCCATCATGCCGGTGGAGATCCCGCCCCTGGCCACGCTGGCGGAGAGCACCGACGAGGAGACCATCGCCATCGTGCCCGAGGCTGCGGACGGCTTCGCGGACGGCCCCCAGATCGGCCTGGCCCTGGCGGGCCGGCCGAAGGGCCCGCTGGACTCCGGGGACTCGCTGGACCTCCCCTCCAACGCCAGCTCCTCCGAGGGCTGCAGCCCGGCCTCCCGCTTCTCCTCGCCGGGCCAGAAGTTCCCCGACAGCGGCTACGAGACGGAGAGCACCTTCTCCCCGGAGCTCCTCGTCCGGGAGGCCGAGGAGCGGACTGAGGAGGAAGAGGACGGGGAGCTGCCCGGCCAAGGGGACGCCCCCCAGCTGCCCCCCACGCCCCTCTCGGAGTCCACCAGCGACCTGACACTGTCGGAGGCGACGCCGGGGATGGAGGAGGAGGTGGACGTGGGGCGGGGGCTGGCCTGTTTTTCGGACGGCGAGGCAGAGGGGGGCCAGGGGGAGGAGGAGGTGCCGGCAGCGGGGCAGGGCGGGGGGCAGCTGGCCAAGACAGAGGCCGGCTTCGTGGTGCAGGTGTGCAAGGAGCAGCTGCTGGTGTCGCTGCGGGAGAACATCACCCGCAACCTGCTCTGCAGCTACCGGGACCCAAGGACCCCGGCGTCCGGGGCCCCAGCTGCCAAGGAGGAGGCCGTGATCCGGCTCTGGGCCCTGGAGCCCGAGGGGGCCCAGGGCACCCAAGACGAGGAGGAAGGGGGCAGCGGAGAGGCGGCAGGCGGGCCGCCCCAGGAAGAGGAGCAAGGGGCGGAGAGCGAGGAAGGGCAGCTGGACGGCCAGGGGGCGCCGGAGCTGAGCGGGGAGGCCCCTGTCCCCAGCCCCGAGGGGGCCGACCCGGCGTCTGAGCAGCCGCAGCCCCACTCGGACTTCAGCACGGCGGGGAGCCCAGGCAGCGAGGACATCAAAGGTGGGGAGACGCCAGGGGCCGGGGATGCCATCGGAGGGAGGGGGCAGGGACCGTCTGGGGGGAGGGATAGGGGCCATCTGGGGGAAGGGATGGGGACCATCTTGGGGGGAAGGGGCTGCCATCTGGGGGAAGGGATGGGGACCATCTTGGGGGGAAGGGGGTGCCATCTGGGGGAAGGGATGGGGACCATCTTGGGGGGAAGGGGGTGCCATCTGGGGGAAGGGATGGGGACCATCTGGGGGGGGAAGGGGGTGCCATCTGGGGGAAGGGATGGGGACCGTCTGGGGGGGAAGGGGGTGCCATCTGGGGGCAGGGAGAGGGACCGTGTGAGGGGGAAGGGTACCCTCTGCAGGACAGAGGAAGGGAGGTGTGGGGGGGTGGAAGGAGGGAGGATGGGGGTGTGGGGCGGCGGGGACGGTGGCAGGGATGGATGGGGGGGGCGGCGACCCTGACCTCTCAACCCTGACCCTGACCTTTGCCCCCCCTTCTCTCCCCCTGCCCCATCCCCGCCTGCAGCCAAGGTCTCGCGCCTGTCTCTGGCGCTGCCCCCGCTGAGCCTGCAGCCCTTCGCCGGCCCGGGGGGGCGGAAGGGCTGCGGGGGGCTGGCGCCGGAGGAGGAGGGGGCCGGGCGGGGGGCGCCGGGGCCGGGCGAGGAGGAGGAGGACGAGGAGGCGTCGGGCGCCGGGGGCGTCCCCATCGTGGTCAGCGACTCGGACGACGGGCGCAACCTGCGCGGGCTGCTCAAGTCCCCGCGCTCAGCCGAGGAGGCTGCCGAGCTGGACCGGAAACGCAAGATGGTGTCCTTCTACGACGACGTCACCGTCTACCTCTTCGACCAGGTGAGGGCGGGGCCGGGGGAGGTGGGCGGGGCCCGGGGGACTGGGGCTGGACCGGAAACGCAAGATGGTGTCCTTCTTCGACGACCTCACCGTCTACCTCTTTGACCAGGTGAGGGCGGGGCCTGGGGATGTGGGCGGGGCCTGAGGATGTGGGCGGGGCCTGGGGATGTGGGCGGGGCCTGGGGGATGGAGGGCGGGGCCAGGAGAGCAGCAGGTCGAGTCTGGTTTAGGAAGGCGGGGATAAGGAATAGGGAGGAGCCATGGGTGTGGGGGTGATGGGAAGGGGGCGGGGCCAGGCCGGGAGTGGGCGGGGCCTATGGATTAATTCTCCCCCGTCTGCTCCTAGGAGACACCCACCAACGAGCTGAGCTCACAGAGCGGCCCGGAGGGCGAGGGCGGCACCACCCAGGGCCCCACGGGGCAGCCTGCCCTCGAGGCCTTCCCGCCCGCCGACGGATTCAGTGAGCCCCGCACCACGGGGGTGGGAATGGCTCCCCGGGGGGTGGGTGGGGCTAAGCCATCACCAATTATTTCATGGGCTCATTTGCTTATTTTAAAATGCTCATTTGCATACAGCCATAAACAGCAGCTGCCGGTCAACACCCCCTTGCCAGGGTGCCCCGAGGCGGGCGGCAGGGGAGGAAGCTGAGCCAGGGGGAGGTGGGTGCTCAAGGGGGCTCAGGAGGAGATGGGGGGCTAGACACAGGCCACATATCCCCATGGGGAAGGGGGAAGGGGGCCTTGGCGTTGCCCAATGGGGAAATGGGCGTTGGCCGTGCTAACAAATTGGGGAGGGGACATCAGCCATGATGACCAATGAGGGGAGGGGAGGTCAGCTGTGCTGACCAATGGGAAAAGGGGCATCGGCCCCAGTGGGGATCCCTCCCTGAGGAGGGGCCATTGGCAGTGGAGTGGGGCTGGCCATGCCCCCTCTCACCCTCCCCCTGCCCCCAGGTGGCAGCTTTGAATGGGACGACGATTTCCCGCTGATGGCCCAGAACCCATCTTTCGTCTCCATGGTGACAGACCCCAGCTCGGGGGCTCTCCCGACGCCGCCCCCCGTGCTGCTCCCAGCCAAGGGGGCAGAGCCCAGCCTGATGGATGCCCTGCGCTTCTCCCGCTTCACCGTCTCCCCCGCCCTCGAGCCCCACCTGGCCCCCCGCGAGGCCGAGCTGGCGCCCACAGCCAGTGAGTGAGACGGGAGACCGGGCTGATGGGCCTCTGGGGCTCATCCAGGGACAGGGAGGTGGCGGGATACCAGGGTAGATGGGCCCATGGGGCTCTCCAGGGGCAGAGAGAGGGCAGGATACTGGGGTGATGGGCCCGGCCCATGGGCCTGATCCAGCGGGGCAGGGAGGAGCAGGATACTGGGGTAGATGGGCTCATGAGGCTGATCCAGGGACAGGGAAGGGGCCGGGTATTGGGGTGATGGATGTGTGGGGCTGATCCAGGTCTTTTTGCTCTGTCCTTCTGCTCCTCTCTCTTTCTCTTCCAGACCCCATTGAGAACTGAGGTGGGGACCCACCCCGCAGCAATCAGGGACTCCATGGGGTGGCGCCAGGCCATCGCCCCCCCCCGCACCCTCACCCGCTAGCCTGGCTGGGAGACGCATGCGCCAGGCATGTTCTGGGGGACACAGAGACCCATTGGCGCCCGGACGGGGGGGGACAGCCAGCATTTTGGGGATCCCTCCCCCCACGAGTGCCCCCACAAGAACTTGCTTCTCTGGACAATTTTTTTACAGTGACTCAGACGATGGGGGGCAAGCAGGGGGGCAGCCAGGCTGCTGAATGTACCCGCCCCACCGTGCCCCTCTCTGCCCACTTCCCCCCACATGGGAGTTTGCTGTCAAAACTCTGTCTTGTGCCAAATCCAACCTCGAGGGGCAGCGAGCTACGTATCAGGGTGGGGGGCCCAGACTGCTCCCCCGAGCGGTGTGGGGGTGGGGCCTGGAATTGGTCCCCCTACCGGTTTGTTTAACTCTTTGTGTCTCAAGCAAAGAGGGGAAATGCCCCATAACTCATCAGCAATGGGGGGATCCCCCCAACCAGCCCTGCCCCCCCGCACTGTGGAATGTAGGCCCCAAAGCTGCCACCCGCTTCCCCCTCCTGGCACCAGATGCCACCTGATGGATGGACAAGGGGGGGCATCATTATACAGACACCTTCGTGGCCCCCCCCAGGATATGCACTGACAATGGAGCACCCCCTCCCCCCTCCCCCGCAGCTGGAGATCAGCTGGGGCCCTGGGATTCAGCGGGGAGGGGGAATGGCGGGGTGGGGGGAGATGGTTTGTCTTAAAAGGTCTGACGCTCACTGGTTTGTACTGGGGGCAGAGTGGAGACCCTGGGCTGGGGCAGGCGGCTGCTGGGTTATTACCAGCACTGGAGGGGGGCACCACCGGTTTATACTGGAAGCCTGATGGAGTCCATGGGGGTTACAGAGCCTTTTGGGGGGGGTTCACTGGGTATATTTTCTAGTCCGTGGGGCCCATCCCCTGCCTTTTGCCCATTGGGGTGCATGGGGATAGGCTTAGTGAATGGGGCACGGGGCCTTTCTCCTCTAGGGGGTGCCAGTTCCCATCTGGCCCCAGGGTGGGGGGACTGGCTGGCTCAGGGGGGCAGGGAATGGGACATGGGGCCTGTCCCCTCTAGGGGGCTCATCTACCTGGTATCCTGCCCCCTCCCTCACAGATCAGACCCATGGGTCCCTCTAGCCTGGTGTCCTGCCCCCCTGGATCAGACCCACAGGTCCCTCTACCCATGGGTCCCACCCCCTCGCCTAGCCCTATCTGGCCTGTGTCAGAAGTGGGGCTGGGCCTGGATTTCACCGGCACCCTCCAGCGTGCGTTTCTGGATCAGTTTGTCATTAATGGGGTGATCCACCTGCCCCCTCCGGCAAGAACTGAGCCCCCCCCCCACCACCACCTGCCAGGCAGCTGCCAAACAAGGCCGGGTCTGTAAATACGTGGGCATGGGGAGACCTTTGGCCTGCTCCCAATTTGCCAAAATGAACAAAGAGATTAAAAAAGAGTGAATATTAAACCCCAAGTGTCTTCTACCCACGAGCGAGCGAGTCACGAGGGGAGGCTGGCCCCATGGATGGCGGTGGGGTTGCGGGGGGGCGAGGTGTGTGTGTGTCGGGGGGAAGGAGGCTGTGGGGTGATAGATGGAGGGATCGAGTGCTGCATTGTACGGGATAGCAGGATGGAGTGGTCAGTGGGGGGAAGGATGGATGGGGAGAGGTACATGGGGGGATGGCGGGGGGGGAGATGGCTGGACAAACAGAGCAGGTAGAAGGGATGAGACGGGCCGGCCATGAGATGCTCCCCCCCCCCCCGTGTGGGGCAGTTCTCCCAGCCACTGGGGGGCAGCACTGCCCCCCCCCAGTTCAGCGAGGACTTGGGGAGGGATTTAAATTAAACTTTATTAATGGTGGGGTCAGAGGCAGCATTGTCCAAGCTACTGAAGGGCTTGCTCCAGCATCATCCCCCCCACCCCAGTGCAGGGCCCGGCCCTCCAGCAGGGGGCGCCAGGGACACACACGGCGCAGGACCCAGCCCCTCCAGCAGGGGGCACCAGGGACGGACACACACACACAGAGCGCAGGGTCTGGCCCCTCCAGCAGGGGGCACCAGGGACACACACAGTGCGCAGGACCCAGCCCCTCCAGCAGGGGGCATCAGGGACAAACACATGGCGCAGGACCCGGCCCCTCCAGCAGGGGGCGCCAGGGACACACACACACACACAGAGCGCAGGACCCGGCCCCTCCAGCAGGGGGCACCAGGGACACACACACACACACAGAGCGCAGGACCCGGCCCCTCCAGCAGGGGGCACCAGGGACACACACAGAGCACAGGAGCCGGCCCCTCCAGCAGGGGGCGCCAGGGACACACACAGAGCACAGGAGCCGGCCCCTCCAGCAGGGGGCGCCAGGGACACACACAGAGCACAGGAGCCGGCCCCTCCAGCAGGGGGCGCCAGGGACAGCCAGACGCACATGCAGTTTAATATCAGTTTAGGTGTAATTCCCACAGTAGCATCAAGGCTCTAACAGCCACCACCCCCCGCCCCAGCTCACAGCCTGGTGCTGCCCCCCTATGTGCCCAGCAGGGGGTGCTGCCCTCCCCCCAGGAGCGGGGGTCATCCATGGTTCCGTTTGATGCAGTTCTGAATACAGCATTCTCCAGCCATAGTCTTGGGGCGGGGGAGAAGAAGAGGGGTTATAGGGCTCAGCACCCCCCCCCAGCTGTGGGGCTAGGAACGGACAAGGCACTTTTCAGGGTGTCATGGGTTGTTCCCACCCCAGGCAACTTGTGTCAGCTGGAGAGGGCTGGACATAGAGCGGGGTGTGCTGGGATGGATGGATAGAGGGGGCAGGGGATGGACAGAGGGGGTGTGGAAGAAGGGATGGATGGATACAAGGGTGTGGGGGATGGATGAATAAGGGAGTAGGGGGGAAGATGGATGGATAGATAGATACAGGGGTGGGGGTGGATGAATAGAGGGGTTGGGGGATGTATGGATAGATACAGGGGTGGGGGATGGATGAATAGATAGAGGGGTTGGGGAGGGATGGATGGATGGATACAGGGGTGGGGGGAAAATGGATGGATGAATAGATAGAGGGGTTGGGGGATGGATGGATAGATACAGGGGTGGGGGGAAGATGGATGGATGAATAGAGGGGTTGGAGGATGGATACAGGGGGGTGGGGATGAATAAGGGAGTGGGGGGAAGATGGATGGATAGATACGGGGTTGGGGGATGAATAGAGGGGTTGGGGGATGGATACAGGGGGTGGGGGATGGATGATTGAGGGAGTGGGGGATGGATGAATTAGGGGGTTGGGGGCAAAGATGGATGGATAGATACAGGGGTGGGGGATGGATGAATAAGGGAGTGGGGGGAAGATGGATAGATAGATACAGGGGTGGGGGATGGATGAATAGATAGAGGGGTTGGGGGAAGATGGATGGATGAATAGATAGAGGGGTTGGGGGATGGATACAGGGGGGTGGGGGATGGATAAATAAGGGGGTGGGGGGGAAAACGGATGGATAGAGACAGGGATGGATGGATAGAGGGGGTGTGGGGCGGAAGACGGAAACATACCTATGATCATATTGATGGATGGCATGAGGAAATGGGAATTTGCTGTAATATTTTTGAGGCCCATGTTTCCCTCTGTGCTTCGCGCTGCTCCCCTGTGGGGGCCGAAGGGTTACAGAGCCGGCGCCATGGGGGTGGGGCCACGGACCGCAGAGGGTGGGGTGAACGGGGTGTTAAAAGGGCAGCTGGAAGCGACCCCGATCGACGGAGGAACCACATAGCCAACGGGCCCCCGCAGAAGAACAGCAGCGCTGGGGCCAACAAAAGGTCCCGCTGGCCCAGTGGCTTGTTGCCACCAGTGGCCAGAGCCTGGTGCGTCACGGAGAAGGAACAGAACAAGGTGTCGCGTAAGCACCCCATCGACCGCTCCTGGCTTCGGGCAGGCAGAGGTTTAGGGACACCCAGAGCCTGGGTTGCCTCCCTGCCCCACCAGTGCTGGACCCACTCTCGAACCCTGTTCAACTTGTGCCCTTCCCAGCATCCCCCGGCAGGGAGTTCCCCAGGTTGACGGGGCTGCCCTTGGTTTGTTTTCAACCTGCTGCTTGGTCATTTCATCCGCTAAGCCCTGGTTCTCGCCTCATGTGAAGGGGTAAATAGCACGTCCCTGTTCCCCAGCTCCATCCCCGTCACGATTTCACAGCCCTCTCTCACATCCCCCCTTCGCCGTCTCTCCCCCAACCTGAACAGTGCCCGTCCTTTTCATCTCTCCTCAGCCAGAAGCTGTGCCAGCCCCACATCATTTCTCTGACCTTCTCCACACCTTTCCCAACGCTAACAGATCTCCTTGGAGCTGGGGCGACCCGAACTGCCTGCCGAATTCAAGGGCTGGGCGCGCCCTCAGTTTATAGAGCGGCATTAGGGTATTGTCGGTCCGATTCTCCCCCCTTTCCTCGTGGTCCCCAGCCTCCTCTTACGTGGCGTTTGCTGCGACCGATCCTGACTCCACCATCTCTGTCTTGGCAACTCTAGAGCCCTTCCTCACGTGGGTACGGCTGGGACAACGGTTTCCCACGTCGCATTTATCAACGCCCCGTCCCCCTGTCTGTGAGATCTTTTGGGGGGCTCTTCACCGGGCGCTTTGGACTTAATGATCCGGAGTCATTTTCTCTCGTCTGCACGTGTTCGCTCAGCGTTCGCCCCTTTTGCCTTTTGCACAGCGCAGACCCCTGGGGGACCCCCCCGCTCGACCGTGCTCCGGTCTGAAAACGGCCCCTTTCCCCTTTGTCTCCTGTCTTTTCACCAGCCACTGCATCACCAGCCCCCTTCCCCCTGGGCCCGGCCTGCTTTGCTTCAGAGCCTTGTCCAAGGACGCTAGACCCACCCGCCCCCTTGGCCACATGTCAGGTGCCCCCCTCGGATTCCAGCCGCTGGGCGAGACAGGGATTTCCCTTCCCCACTGACCCGCCTTCCCCTACCTCTCAGCGCCTTCTGCTCTGCCCTCGAGTTTCACCCCGTGGGCCTGGCATTGATGCTGGGCTTAAAAACCAGCCTCCCATTAGCCACCTGCCCCAGTTACATGTTGGACAATTAACCCCCAAGGAGGGGACGCTCCAGCCTGGAGCCCTGCAGGGACAATGGGCCGAGGCGGCGGTGGGTGGCGAACCTTGGGGCTCCCCACATCCGGGCAGCGCTGCCAGGGGGCACTGCAGAGGGTGAGGGTCTCCCCCCAGTGGCTGGCTTGGGCGGGCCAGCTGGGCAGGGCTCCCGGGAGGAAGCAGGGGGGCTGGAGCCCAGGGGCTCAGTCTCTGAACGGGGGAAGGGCACGGGGCCTGGCACTGACGGGTTGCTCCGAAGGACTGGCGAAAAGCTAGGGCACAGCAGCCCCCCTGGGGGAGCTGGGACCGATGGATAGGTGGGAGGGCAGGGGGGCGGATGTGTGCACAGGAGGACAGACAGATGGATGGGCGCATGGGGGGTAGACAGAGGGGATGGATGTGTGTAGGCGGATGATAGAGGGGTGCACGGGGGGATGGACAGATACACACCTAGCCCATAGAAGTGGTCGCTTTAGGGCAGGCAGAGCCCTCAGGAGGCATTTCTGTCTTGGGGGGCAGCCTCTCCCCCTCCCTTCTCTCTCCCTTCCCCCACCCCCCCACACACTGGCTCCCCAGGGCCCAGCTCCGTTCCTGCCTCCCCCTCCAGGCATCGCCGGCGGGATTCGAACCCCGACCCCCTCCCCTCCCTGGCCGCTGCGCAATACGGGGCCCGGCTTTTGGGATGCTCTTCTGCAAAGCAGCCACTAGAGAGAGCTGCAGGCTGCATTTGGGGGGGAGGCCCCCGCCAGCTCCCGAGTCCTTCCTGAGCGGGGGAGGGGGGGCTCCTGGCATCTCTCCCCCAGGGGGCTGTCGGCGGGCGAGGCGGGCGCCCTCAGGGCCTCACTGGATCAGCGGGGCCGAGCGGTCATTGGTCACAGTCCGCTTCAGCCTGACGTGAGCGAAGGGGTTAGACCTGGGGGGGGAAGGGGGGAGAGAGAGAGAGAGGGCAGGGGTCATGGGGCCTCCATGGCAGTTGTAGGGGGGATAAATCCAGGTGCTAGTTCCCACGGGGGGGGGGATCCTGATGGGTGGGGGGCCTCGCTGCTCTCACCTGGACGGGGAGGAGTTCAGGGGGCTCCCAAATTCGTTCGCTAACTGGGAAGAGGAAGGAGAGAATCACATTAGCCGGAAGGTGAGGTTGGAGGGGGGGGGTTGCAGGGGGCAGGGCACGTGGCAGTCACCAGGCTGGCCCTGCAATACACACACTTGCCCCCAGGTGGCAGCTGGCAAAGGGGCCTGCAGAAGAAATGTGGGGGAGGTTCCTCAGTGGGGCCCCCTTGGTGGCAATTTGGTGGCACTGGACAACCGACCAATTCGCTCCCTGCCTCGGTGCCATGCTGCCGGCCCCCTGCGCCCCCGGCCTGGCTGGCACCCTGGGGGCGGGCAGGCCAAGCGCCACCCACGGAGGGTCATCGAGGCGAAGTGCCCGGCCATTGCAATGGAGCGGCTCAGGAGGCTCCGGTGAGCTACTGCCCCTGGAGGGGTGGCTGGGTGCCGGGGAGGGGAGCGGGGGGGGTCTCAAGGGTTGGGGCACGCTCAAGGCTGGGCAGCAGGCTTCAGGGGGGAGGAGACTGGGGGGAGGAGCTGTGCCCCGAGAGGAGCGGAGGGACCCCAGGTCCAGCAAGTGGCCAGCAGGGGGGCACTCACCTGGAAGCTCCTCCCCCAACTCACCTGTGACAGGTCAGGGTTCATCATGCTGTAGGGGCGCTGGCGGAAGGTGCTGGGGCGGGGGGAGGGGGTGTAGCGCAAGGCGTCCCCCCCATGGCCCCCCTCCGGGCTGGGGGCCACACACCCCGCTTTGTCCAGGGTCCCCGTGCTGCAGCTGTTGAGTTTGCTCAGGGGAAAACTGGGGGGGCAAGGGGGAGGAGAGGTGGGGGTTAAAACGAGGCCCTGGAGCTGCACAGGTCCCCCCAAAATACTTCCCCCCAGCCCCAATCTCCCCCTCTCTGTGCCCCGCATCCTGCCACCAGCTCAGCACCACCCTCTCCCCATCCCGCTCTGCCCCCTCTCGTCCCCCAGCTCAGTACCACTGCCAGCCCCCCATTTCCCCCCATCCCCTCCAAGCCCCCTGCCTCCCCAGTCCCAACCCCAGCCTCCTCCATCTGTCACCCCCTACTCCTCCTCTCCCCTCCCACCACGTGGCACACCCAGCCCCCAGCTCACCTGCCATGGGGTTTCTCAGGGGTCTCGGCAGGGGGGACAGGACGGGTGTACGAGAAGGGGAACCAGCCTTTCCTGGGGGTGGGGGGAGCAGAGGTCAGGCAGGACGGAGACACGCCCAGACCCTCCCCACAAAGGGCGGCTGAGGTCACAGCCCCACAGAGGCTGGCAAGGGCCCCGCTGGGACCCGGATCTGGGACTTAGAACCCAGGAGCCCGGATCCATCATCCCCGGGTCTGGGAGGGGAGTGGGGGCTAGTGGTGAGGGGGGGCTGGGAGCCAGGATTCCTGGGTTCTCTCCCCAGCTGTGGGAGGAGGGGAGGGGAGAGGGCTAATGGTTAACAAGGGGAGGGGAGCACTCACATGTGCGTGGCCTCGTTCTCCCCGTAATGCCAGCCGTCCCGGGCCTCGGCCACCAGCAGCGCAATGACGTCGCCCTCCTGGAAGTTGAGCAGGGTGCTGCTCTCACCGGGTGCGTGGGAGAACACGGCCTGCACCCGGCGCCGCTCGACCCACACCCCACTCCGCGGCAGGGTCCTGTTCTCTGCTGGGGGGTGGGAAAAGGTGGGGAGGTCAGGCTGGGGATTCCTTGCCTTCCTGCCTCTGGAGAGGGGCCAAGAGACTGAGAAAGGGGCACACGGGGGATATATGGTGGGGGTCTTATAGGGGGGCATCGGGTGGGGCTTGGGGTGTCCCAGGGTACACACAAGGAGCCTGGGGGGGCACCAGCGGATAGAGATAAAAGCTGGATTGGGGGGGAGAGGAGAACTCGGGGGGGGGGGGCACGTTGTGTGTAACTGGCCAGGAACCCGCAGAGCCCCCCACACAGCCCCAATCTCCCTCCCAGCCCCGGCCGGGTCAGCCCAGGGTATGAAATCTGAACAAGCCGCTCAGCGCTGGACTGTTAATTGGCTTAGTCTGGGCAAAGTGCCCAGACCTGGGGGGTGGGGGTGGGGCAGTTTCCCCCCAGAATGGGGTCACCCTCCCCCCCCCCAACAACCCCCCACGGAGCCTGCATCATGTGCCAGGGAGGCTGGAAACCAGTGGGGGCTGGGACACCCCCATCTGGGGGCACATGTGAGACGAGCCGGTCAGGCTCAGCTCCAGTAGCAAATGTGTCTGAGCTGGCCAGCTCAGACCAGGGCTGGGCTAGCAGGGGGCTGCGGGTCGGGAGTGAGGGGCACCGGCAGGGCTCGGGGGGGAAGGGGTGGGCTAGCAGGTGCTGCGGGTTGGCAGAGAGGGGCACCGACGGGCACTTACTCAGCGTGGCGAGGCGGGTCTCCGCAGAGGCTTTGCGGGGGATGGGCAGGGTACAGGAGTAGCTGTCGCTGGCCCTGGGCGGCGGGGGGGTCTGCGTGGCTGGTGCGGGCTGTGGGGCCGGCAGGCCTAGCGGGACGGTGAGGGGCTCTCTGGCAGGCGGGGGCCCCAGGTCACGGGAGCCCCGGGTGCGGTGAGAGTCGCCGTTGGGGAGCGGAGTCGCTTCCTGCAGTGAGACGCGCTGCGGAAGGAGAGACGGGGGGCAGGGGGAGGGGCTTTGCTCACTGGGGATCAGGGACACCCACCCAGCTGGGCTTGGGGACCCAGGAGTCCGAGTCACCCTCCCAGGGGCTCTGCCCTTGCAGAATGAACCCAGGAGTCCGGGTCACTGACCTAGCTGGGGATGAGGACCCAGGACACAAGGTCACTGCCAGGGGGACCCTACCCCTCTCCCGTAGTCCCCAAGTCACCATCCCTGTTCGGAAGGGGACCCAGGAGTCCGGGTCTCTCCCGAGGGGCCCCACCCCCTGGCGACAGCGGCCCTCCCCCGTGGGCAGAGACATACGTGGTTGAGGGCCAGCCCCCCACCCCCCAGCAGGGGCGCCAGCTCTGCGGGCACCTCCAGGGGCTGGGGGGCGGGCAGCGGGTCGGAGACGGTGGGCGCGGCGGGGCTGTTGGCCGTCTGCTTCACCAGGGCCAGAGCGCGGTCGGGCAGGCGGGTGGGCTGGACACAGGACTGCTGCCAGCCGGGCAGCTTGGCCCCCAGCAGCTCCTTCACCTGCGGGGTGGGGGGCAGAGATGAGTGAGGGGGGGCGGAATGGGGGGGCCTACACTGCCCCTCGTGCCCCACCCAGGGGACCCCCCACCCTCTACGGGGCTCCCACTCCCCCCCACCCAGCCCACAGCGCGACCCCCAACCAGGGCCCCGTAGGAACTACACCACTCCCCCCTCCGTCCCCCTAACATGGGGCCTGTGGGGGCGGAGGGATACGGGGCGGAAGGATATGGGGAGTGCGTGACCGCACCCCAGCGGGTGGAAGGATACAGAGAGTGCGTGACCTCTCCCCAGTGGGTGGAGGGATACGGGGCGGAAGGATATGGGGTGGAAAGCCCCCTCCCCAGCAGGCGGAGGGATACGGGGCGTGCGGCCCCCTCCCCAGCGGGTGGAAGGATACGGAGCGGAGGGATACGGCGTGTGCGTGCCCCGCCCCTGGGGGCGGAGGGATACGTGGAGGGCGGCTCACCTTGGCGTGGTAGGCACCGAAGTGCTTGGACACAGCGCACTGGCGATCCACCAGGAACGAGTACCGGCGGCGCTCCTCGGTCAGGGCACCCTTGTATCCCTCCGCCACAAAGCAGTCCAGCTCGCTCTGCTTGGCGCTCATCACCTCCACATACTGGGAGCGGGGGGAGAAAAGAGTCCCAAGGGGGTATCAGAGCATGGGGGGGGCTGAATCACCCCTATATCAGACCTCACCACCTCAGAGTTGGGCCTAGATATCAACCCTGCATCTGACCACAGATAATCCCCCCCATATTGGCCTGACACCCCATATCAAACCCCATATAGCCCCCCACATCAGACCCTGACACCCCACATTGGACCCCAAATAACCCCCCACATCAGACTTGGACACCCCATATCAGACCCCAAAACCCCCCCACATCAGACCCTGACACCCCACATTGGACCCCAAATAACACCCCCCATCAGACTTGGACACCCCATATCAGACCCCAAAACCCCCCCACATCAGACCCCAAAACCCTCCCACATCAGACCCTGACACCCCATATTGGACCCCAAATAACCCCCCACATCAGACTTGGACACCCCATATCAGAACCCAACCCCCGCCCCACATCAGACCCTGACACCCCACATTGGACCCCAAATAACACCCCCCATCAGGCCCTGACTGGATTCGGTGGGGGAAGGGTTAACACCCCCCACACACTCCTCTGCCCCCCCTCCCCGTAGCAGGCCCTGGTGGGGGGAAGGGTTACCACCATCCCCCCTTTGCCCGCCCCACTTCCCCCTCCTCCCCCTGGCAGCCTGTAGAATGGGGGCCGTGACCCCGAAGTAATGGTTCCCCAGGCAATGGGTGTCGACAAAGGGGGGCCTTCCGGAGCCAAGGCGGGGAGTGGGCAGGGGGGAGGGGAGGGAGCAGGCGCCTGACATGCTAATGAGGGGGGAGGGGAGTGAGGGGGGGGACCCTTGAGCAGAGGCGAGGGGGGGCAGAGAACTACCGGGGGGGGGGGCCCAGGAGACACTTGCCAGAAACTCTTCCACTCTGCATCCCCCAATTGTGTCTCCTCCCGCCCCCCATGTGGGCGCCCTCCCCAGCGTTCCCCCCCCCCCCCCGTGTGCGTTCCACCCCCCACCCTCCCGAGTCCATCCACCCAAAGCCCCTTATGGAGATTAGGGTCCCAGGCACCAGCTGGCCAAAGAATGTTAAAACCCTTCGGAGCCGCGAGCCCCTCAGGTCCCCGATCCCGCCCGCGCCCCGAGCCACCGTTCCCAAGACAGCAACGCCCGCCTCTGCCCGCCGGGGGCGCCAGAGAGAGCGGGGTGGGGGAGCTCCTGGCCTCCCCCCGCCTCCAGCGGGACATCCTGCTGCGGCTTCCGGCCGGACGTGACGGCCCCGTGTCTCCTGCGGGAGCCTGGCCGATCCCATTGTTTCCCCAAGCTCTGCCCCTAGCTGCCAGGGGCCCCTTGGGGGGCTGAGGGAGAGGGGGGTTGAGGCCTGGGGTCCTTTCTGCCCCCCCCCAAATCAGCCAGCCCTGGAGGTATTGAGGCTTTTGGCCAGTGTCTGTGTGCCCAGGCATGTGCCCGCGGGTGGGTGTGGGTGTCTGTCATGTGTGTACCGTTCGTGACATTCCAGCCCGGGGACACCGTGTGTGCCACGCGTGTTAGCATTTCCCCGTGTTTGAGCGTGTCGGGCTCACGTGTGGGCGTGTTCGGGGCGTCTCCGCTACTGTCTAGCCCGGGCCGAGCACACCACGCGTGCGACTGGGCAGGAACATCACCACGTGGGGGGAAGGGGAGGGTCTCGGCCCTGTGGGGCAGACCCCTATCCCAGACCTTGCTCCCAGATTAAGTGCCCCCCCAACCAGATTTACAATCCCCAGCACCTCCTGGTTCCCACCCCCCTGAGAGCCCCTCCCCCTGCAGTCCCCCCTCCCCTGCACCTCATGGTCCCCCCCACCCCAGCCCTACTCCCCCCCTCACCTGCACCTCGCGGTCCCCATATTTCTGGGGGTTCTTGCTGCTCTGGCATTTCTTGCGCAGTTTCTTCAGCTCAGCTTGACACTTCTCAATGGCCTCCACCTTGGCCCGGTGCTCGCTCTGGTACTTCTTCAGGGTAGCCTGCGGGGGCGCCGGAGAGCGGGGCGGGGGGGGGGGGGGAGTCAGCTCGCCCCAGGGATGGGGCAGGATGGGGGTGGGGAGAGAGGGAACGGGACTTCCCAGGACCCTCAGCAGGGCCAGCTCGGTCTGCGCAGCGCCCGGTATGATAGAGACCCCCCCCCCCACAGATCTCAGTCAGAGCGGTTCTATGCACCGTGATGGGGACCTCCCCCAGTCCCGAGTCACTGGGGGGGGGGGGGGGGGAGTGCGGGTGAGTGCAGTAACCAGTGTGACAGGGACCCCAATCTGTGTCTGAACTTATGAATGGTGCAACTGGAGAAACTGAGGCAGGGAGAGGGCAAACGCCTTTCACGGCCACAATGGGCAGAACCCTTTGGTGGGGGTGGGAAATTGAAAAGGGGAAAATGGGGGGCACATGGGGGGGCTGGGTGGATTGGGGCGCAGGGAGGGGCAGATGCCGGGCTGCGGGGGAGTCAGGGGCACCGGGGTGGGTGCAGGGGGGCTGGCGGGCACGGGGGGAGCAGGAAGGGGCAGGCACCGACCTGGGGGGGCCCTGCAGGGCTGGGGGGGGGGGACCCTATGCTGGGGGGACTCTTACCAGCAGGTACTTGACATCCAGCTCCAGTTTCTGCTCCAGCTGGGCCAGCAGCTCCGAGTGAAAAAGTTTCAGCTACAAGCGGGCGGCGGGGGCACGGGGGGGGGGGGGGGGGCGAGAGGGGGACAGTGAACGAGGGATCCCCTCCCCCTCAGTACATCTCCCCCATGATATCCCCCCCCATGTCATCCCAACCCCCTTGATATCCCCCTCCTCCCCTGGTATCCCACCCCCCCACCCCGGCCTCGGCTGAGAATGCAGGGTCCCATCCCCGCCCCCGACTGTTCTCCGGGAATGAAAAGTTCTGGGTGCAGGGGGGGTCTCGTGGGTGGGGGGGGGACTGAGAAGGCAGCAGGGCTGGATGGGAGGCGCCCCAGGGCTTTGGGGAGGTGGGGAGCTAGCTGGGGAGGGGAACCGATGGAGGGGGGGAAGAGATAACGCGATGGGGGGCGGGAGGGAGATACTCACAGTTTCCTCCAGCTGCACCTGGATCTGCCGATGCACCTCAGCCATCTGGAACAGGGTGTCTCCTGCGGGACGGGGAAACGACAGGTGTGTGTATATGGGGGGGTGGGGGAGCGTTAATCCATCCCATAATCCCCCACGTGGCAAAAGGGCCCATCCCCGTCTGCCCCCCACACCCGAGGCCTCGTGCGCCATTTCCACACGTGTGTGAGCAGGGCCCCCCACCCGTTAACACACATGCCCGGTGCTCACACGCTAGCCGTGGCGAGTGGGGCCGGCTCCCTCCCCCACCGGGTCACACAATGTGGAGGCTCCCCGCGGTCACCCCCACGCTGCCCTACAACTCGCAGTCTGCCCGTTGGTGCACGCCCACCTCCCGGTTCCTGCCCTCTGCGCGCACCCTCACACCCACAACCTGTGCACACCTGCCACGATTTGCACACACACAATCCCCTCTCCAAATTCCCAGACACTCCCCACTGGCTACACCCCCGCACGCCCCTCTTCACACGCTGATCACCAGCCGCACACACCCGCTTGCACCCCCCCCTATTGTGCACACAACCCCCCATGCATGACACATGCCCCTCAGTGTGCACCCCATGGGCCCACGCCCCCAATGTGCCCCATGGCCCCCTCCCCCAGAGGCAGAGGGACACAATCCCCCCTTCAGCCCCCCTCACTCCACCCCACCACCTATTTGAGCCCCCCCCCTCCTCTCAACTCCCCCTTCCCTCCGCCCAGGCAGGTCACACCCTGGGGGAGGGGGAATTTGGGCTCTGGCAGCAAAGTGTGTGTGGGGGTTGAAAGGTGTGTGGGGGGAGCTGGCCCCCCAGGCCGTGAAGGGTTAAAACTGGAACCTTGGGCGGGGGGGGGGGGTTGCTAGGCAAGGCGAAGGGAGAGGAAAGGGGATGGCTGGGCCTTGAGCTATGGTAGTGGGGGGGGGGGCATTTCTCAGGACACATATCTCCCCCCACCCCCAGTCTGCAAGGCTGGCCCAGCCCCGGACAGGGGAGGGGAGACAGGAGGAAATCACAGCTTCCAGCAAGAAAACAGCAGCTTCCTGCAGCAGGAAGTCCCCAGCACGGAGACCTGGGGGGTGGGGTGGGATGCCAGGGGCGATGGGCCCATAGTTCTGATCCAGGCGGGCAGGGAGGAGGCACGACACCGGGGTAGATGGGCCTGTGGGTCTGACCTGGAGCAGACGGCCCAGCCCTCTCCCCCCGCCCCACAGCCATGTCCCCCAGGTATCACCTACCCAGTTCCTTGGACCCTTGGCTGTCGCTGGCCAATTCCCCCAGCTTCACCAGGGCGTCGAAATAACCCTTGGCCGCTACGGTCACCCCTGCTGGGACAGAGAGAGCAGGAGGGAGTGAATGACACGGGGCCTTTCCCCTCTAGGGGGTGCCGGCTCCCACCCGGCCCTAGGGCAGGGACCGGCTGGCACAGGGGAGCAGGGAATGGGGCATGGGGCCTTTCCCCTCTGGGGGGCGCTGGCTGGATGGGCTGGGGAGGTCCGTGGGAAAATCGCAGTTTACCTGAGAGCGCTCGTTGGTAACTCTTCCCCATTGTGACAAAACTCCTCAGGCCGGGGTTGAACTGGTCCAGAATCACCTGCACCAAACAGAGTGGTGATCACAGCTCGTGCTGTCACCAGGCGCTGGGATGTGGCCCCTCTGGGGTGGGGCGCAAGGGCTGGGTATACAGGGACCCCTCGCCTGGTGCTGGGATGCAACCCCTCTGGGGTGGGGCGCGGGGGTTGGGTATCCTGGGTGGGGGGGTGGCACAGGATTTACATTGCACTTGCATCTGAAGAAGTGGGGTATTCACCACAAAAGCTTAGGCCCAAATAAATCTGTTCGTCTTTAAGGTGCCAGCGGGCTCCTCGTTTTTGAAGATTTACATTGTTAGACACCAAGGTATTATATTCCTAAGCAAAGTGACACTTGGAGGGGTGAGTGGGAGGCTAGGAGGAGGAGCGAGGAACGGATCTGGGGAGTGTGTGGAGAGGGATGGATGGGGATGGACGGAGGAGCACATATAGGGATGGACAGATGGACAGGTGGGTGGAGGGGTGAGTGTGGGGATGGACAGGTGGGTGAATGGATGGATAGAGGGACAAATGAGGAGCTGTGTGGGCATGGATGGATAGAAGGGTGGAGGTACAGATGGATAGAGGGATGGATGGACGCATAGAGGGGTGGACGGACGGATGGAGAGAAGGATGTGTGTGAAGATGGATGGACAGATGGATGATGTGAGGGGGGGACAGACACCGTACTGAGCCCCAGGACTCTGGCACCCCTAATCCCCAGCAGGCGGCAGACGGGGGCCAGCTGAGGGCCGATCAGCACCAGGCCCAGCCCAGCAGGAGGGCGGCTGGCTGGGCGAAGGCCCCCGGGCGCTGGGCTGCGGCCGACTGCCCACCCTTCCCCGCCCGGCGCACGGGAGCCCAGCACCAGCTCAGCCCGGATCAGTCGGCTCAGCCCGATGGCTTTGGGGTCAGCGGGTCGGGCGCAAAGACACTGTCCCCCGGGGCGGGGTGGTGGAGCCAGGACCCCTGGGTTCTCTCTCTGTCTCGGGGAGGGGAGGGGGAGGACTAGTGCTTAGAGCGGGGGGCAGAGAGGCTGGGAGCCAGGACTCCTGGGTTCCCAAGCAACCCTACAATGGTAAAGCAGCCTACAATAATGAAGCAGGACATGTAGCTATCGCTAGACATGTAGACACGGACAGATGGACTGATACCCCTCATGGAAACACTGGAGCCAGAGGGGTGTAGCCGGGGGGCCCTGAGCTGGGGCTGTTCCCTGGCCCCCAGGCCCTGTGGGGGGAGGATCCAAGAGGCATCTGGAGCCCAGCCCGATTTCTCTCGGCTCCCACAGGCTGTTTCCCCGGGAACGAGTTAGCCTTTTAAAAGAATCTGATCCAGCCAGAAATTGCAGTCCCCCCCTGCCCCCGCACATTTAATCCCCAGTCAGCTGGGACAGGGGGCTGGGAATCCACACAAGATGCAGCCCCCCCGCAACAGTGCTCTGCACCCTGGCCCTTTGGGGGGGTCACATCCCATCCTGGGGGGGACCCCCGATTGGGGGCTGCATGGAGGGGAATGGAACGAGGGGTCCCAGGGCCGGAGCCGTGGCTGGCATAACTGGGGGGAGGACAGAGTGATTAGATTGGGGGATGGAGAGGTGCAGACAGGGATGGAAGGGTGCATGGGAGGAGGGATGGATGGATAGAAAGGAGCCGAGACCCCAGCGCCCGACCCTCCCCACTGATGCCAGATGAACCCCTCAGCGACATGGGCAGGAAACCATCCCCCCGACCCCCTCCCGCGCCCCAGCATTTGCGGGTTCATTTTTCCCCTTCGCTCCCTGCTGAGCAGGAACCAGTCCAAGCTCCCGGGGGAATCCTCCGGGCGGAGCTGGGTGACTGAGATCAGAACCTGGCCCCGCTGCAAACAGGGGTGACTCCGGATTGACCCTGAGAGGGAGCTGGGATCAGAACCCGGTGCCATTGCAATCAGGGTTCACTCTGGATTGACACCAGAGGGTCTGAGATCAGAATCCGGCCGCGCTGCAATCAGGGGTGACTCCAGTTTGACGCTGGGATCAGAACCTGGCCCTGTTGCAATCAGGGGTGACTCCAGATTGACCCCACCCCCTCAGGGCTGCCCCATGGGCTGGGGTTAAAACCCATAGCCCCAGAAAGAGCCAGAAGCTGAGGGGACCAGACCCTGGCAACCGACCCATCCCCATCGCTCAGTGGAAGTCTGGGTGAGCGGCAGGGCCCCCAGCACCCCAACCCCCACGGGGAGGCGGAGCAAACGGGGGACAACGGAATCTCAGGCCCCCCACCCCCTCAGGCCCCACTCCCCCCTCACCATCTACCTCCACACATGCACCCTCCACCGCAACCCCCCTCCCCAAAACACTTCCCCAGACGCTTCCCTGCCAGGCTAACAAAGGGGCTCCAGACTCCAGGGGGTGGGGGGGAGTATAGAGAAAAGCTCCAGGCCAGGGAGATGGAGGGAATGCGGGGGGGGGGGGTATGGCCGGGGCCAGGGAGTAGAATAACTGCGCAGGCAAGGGGGCGCAGAGGAGGCGGGGGGAGCAGGGAAGGGACTAGAGGAGTGGGGGGGGGGGACCGACGGGGGGAGCAGGGAAGGGACCGGCGCGGAGGGGGGGGGCGGGAGCCGGCGGTGGAGCAGGGAAGGTGCCGGGAAGGGACCGGCAGGGGGGACCCGGAGGGGGAAACTGGTGGGGGGAGCAGAGAAGGGACCTGCAAGGGGGGGGAGCCGGCGGGAGGAGGAGAGAAGGGACCGGCGGGGGAAGGGGGGAGACCGGCGGGGGGGGGGGCCGGCAGGGCTCACCCTGTAGACACTCTCCGTGAGCCGGTTGACCTCGTCCGAGCGGGACATGCTGGCGCCGGGGACCGGCCGGGAGCTGGGACGCAGCGAGCCCCGAGGCAGGGACCGGAGGGCGGGGTGGGCAGCACCAGCGGGTGGGGGAGGGCGGAGTTGGGGCTGGGGGGCCAGGGGCTGGGGAATGGGGGGGGCAGAGTTTATGGGGGAGGTGTGGGAGGGATTCTAGGAGGGGGAGGAGGAGTTGCGGGGAAGAGGGGGCTTCTGGGGGGCGGGGTGCTGCGGGGGAGGAGTTATGGGGGGTGCGGTGGGGGGGCCACTGAGAGAGACAGACAGGAAAAGGTCCTGCCAAAACGCCAGCCTGAAAATAAACTTTCCAGCCAATCAGGAGTCGCCCGTGACCGCCCCATCCTTCCCCTCCCCTCGAAATCTGGGCCACTTTAGCATGAATGGGCGTGGCCTCTTTGGCTCATTTCCATATTTAAAGAGACAGGCTAACGCGCCCCCTCCCCCCCCACCCCGTGAAATACGCCCCGCCCCGGACGAGGCGCGTTGGCTTCACTGGAACCAGCTCCATAGTTGGACCCAGCGGCGCTGGGCTGCGGGGAGCGGGGAGGGGGGCTCTGCAGGGGGCGCTGGGCTGCGGGGAGGGGGGCTCTGCAGGGGGCGCTGGTGAGCGGGGTGGGGGGGTAGTAGGGGGCGCTGGGCTGCGGGCTCTGCAGGGGGCGCTGATCTGCGGGGAGCGGGGCGGGGGAGCAGCAGGGGGCGCTGGGCTGTGGGGAGCGGGGCGGGGGGGCTCTGCAGGGGGCGCTCTGCCTTCTAAGTACTAAGGTCAGTGGCCAAATATGAATGGTCATTGTAACATATGTCTCAGATGTGCAATGGGGACTGGGGGTCAGGAGTGACGGGCACCACCAGGACTGGGGTGGGGGAGCCCAGGGCTGGGCTGGCAGGGGGCTGCGGGTCGGGAGTGAGGGGCACGGGCAGGGCTCTGCCCTCACCCTCTCTTCCCCCATCTCCACTCCCTGGGTTCCCTGACCCGGTTCCAGACGCCAAGACGTGTCTGCTGAAGCCTCCACTTCCCTGGATTCCTGGTGCCCACCTCACCCCCAGGTCTGCGTGACCCCGCCCCCCGGACCTGGCGTTAGCAGCATCTCCCCTCCCTCTCCCCCCCGGGGCTGGCTGGGCTCCCAGGCACGTCCACGGTGCTCTGGGCTTCCCGTTCCCATGGGACTGCGGCCAGCATCTCTCCGGCACCGCAATCTCACAGCCCGGATTTGGATGGTCTCGGGCTCAGCCCGGAACCTGGGCTCAGACTGCCCCCTGCTGCCCACCCCCTGCCACTGCAGCTCCCCAGCAGTCAGGGTTGGCCTCAATGCCCCAGCATGGTGCGAGGGGCCACTGGGCTGAAGGGAGCAGGGCAGGGGGCTCAGCAGGGGGCGCTGGGTTGCGGGGAGCGGGGCGGGGGACTCAGCGGGGGGCGCTGGGCTGAGGGGAGCAGGGCGGGTGGCTCAGCAGGGGGCGCTGGGTTGCGGGGAGCGGGGCGGGGGGCTCAGCGGGGGGCGCTGGGCTGCGGGGAGCGGGGCGGGGGGCTCAGCGGGGGGCGCTGGGCTGCGGGGAGCGGGGCGGGGAGCGGGGCGGGGGGCGCTGGGCTGAGGGGAGCGGGGCGGGGGGCTCAGCGGGGGGCGCTGGGCTGCGGGGAGCGGGGCGGGGGGCTCAGCGGGGGGCGCTGGGCTGCGGGGAGCGGGGCCGGGGGCTCAGCGGGGGGCGCTGGGCTGCGGGGAGCAGGGCGGGGGGCTCTGCAGGGGGCGCAGGGCTGCGGGGAGCGGGGCGGGGGGCAGCAGGGCGGGGAGAGGCTCAGTGGGGGTCAGTGACCCCTGTGGGGGAGGGCGCCCCCTTTTGCACACCCTGCGCATACGCCTGGGTGCTGCAATTTCCGCAGCAAGTTTCTGATGGTGTCGGCGCGTTGCACAGGGAGGAAGTAGCGGCCAGCGACGCCCGGAGACAAGTTTTGACTCATCCCAGGAGTCGGGACAGGTGGTGCCGAAAGTCTGAGCTCTGAGACAGCAGGTGAGAGAGAGGCAGGAGGCTGCGGGTCGGGAGTGAGGGGCACCAGCAGAGCTGGGGGGGGGGCTGAGGGGGGGCAGGAGCTCAGGGCTGGGCTAGCAGGGGGCTGCGGGTCGGGAGTGAGGGGCACCAGCAGAGCTGGGGGGGGGGGCTGGGGGGGGGCAGGAGCTCAGGGCTGGGCTAGCAGGGGGCTGCGGGTCGGGAGTGAGGGGCACCAGCCAAGTTGGGGGTCTGGTCACATAGACATCCCCCCTCCCACCATGCACTTGCAGGCCCCTAGATGCCCCCAATCCCCCCGGCAGCCCTCAGCAAGGATGGGACAGCTTCAACCCAGACCACGAAGGCCCCTGGGGAGCCCATCCCCCAGCTGAGACCCCCCCCCCGACTCACTCCCCCCGACGGCATCCCGGCTGACAGTGTCCCTCGGGGTGCTGGGTCAGAGCCCTGGCGGCGGGGGGGGGGGGGGGGTGGCGGCAGTGGGGGGGGGGGGTGGCGGCTCAGTTCCCAGAGCTGGTTTCATTTGCAACCACAAGAAAGGTAGAGCGAAGAGTGGCGGGGGGGGGGATCAGCAGCTGCGATTTCCTGCCACTAGGGGGCACAATTGCATCCAAAGACCCCACCCCCCCCCCGAACCCCTCCAGCCTGGCCAGGAGGCAGCCATTATCTATGCCCCCCCCCCCAACAGCCCCTGCTCTGGGACCGGATGGGAGCCGGTGCCCCCTAGAGGGAAAGGCCCCGTGCCCCATTCCCCACTCGCCTGAGCCAGCCAGTCCCCGCCCTGGGGCGGCTGCCAATACTGCCCCTGCTTAGCCCGGATTTAAGCCCTTTCCGGTCATTAGCTCCCTGAGTCCACGGACCTCCGGGCTGCAGAGCGAATTTCCTGTGCCCGGCTTTGCAGAAGGGAAGTGAAATGGAGAAATTACGTCTGACCCCGTGAGGTCACATACAGTTGGTGTTAGCTGAGGGAACAGGACCCAGTCCCCCTCTAACCACTAGCCCACCCCTCCTCTCCCTGAGCTGGGGAGAGAACCCAGGAGTCCGGGCTCCCAGCCTCCCCCCTCTAATCACTAGACCCCACTCTCCTCCCTGAGCTGGGGAGAGAACCCAGGAGTCCGGGCTTCCAGCCTCCCCCCTCTAATCACTAGACCCCACTCTCCTCCCTGAGCTGGGGAGAGAACCCAGGAGTCCGGGCTTCCAGCCCCCCCCCCCCACAACTCTAACCACTAGTGACAGGAGTGCAATTTGTTTTTCTCGTTGCAGGTGTCTGTGTGCCGGGTCGCTCGGCTCAGCCCCAGCCGGGGGCAGGAAACGGGGGCTCTTTTAAGGCGCCTGCCATCGGATTGGGGAGGCAATCCTTGGGAGTGGGGGGGGGGTGTAGCTAGAAGCCCCGGCCCCAGGTCACTCGCTGCCGGGAGTGGGTGGAGGTCACTGGGTGCGGGGGTCAGCGGGTGGGGTGGGGGGCGTAAGCGGGGCGTGTTCTGTGCTGTGCCAGTCCCAGGCGTGCACACACACAACCAGCAGAGGGCAGCACACACAGCCCCCCCCCCCCCCGCCATGCCCCTGGCCCTGCCCCTCTGGCTCCTTGCAGCCGTCCTCTGTGCCCGCCATGCCAGCGCCTTCGGCTTTGCCTGGTGCCAGCTGCCCTACGAGCTGCCAGGCTACGCCAGCTGCGCCGGGCACGGCATCACCCAGCTGGGCCCGGCCATCGCCCCGCTGCCCAACTCCACCCTCTGGCTCAACGCCTCCCAGAACGCCCTGCAGGACCTGGCGCCCGCCACCTTCGCCCACCTGCCCCGCCTGCGGGAGCTGCGGCTCGACCTCAACCGCCTCCGCGCCCTGCAGATCGGCGCCTTCCAGGGCCTGCAGGAGCTGGAGCTGCTGGACCTCAGCCAGAACCGGCTGGTGGCCCTGGGCCCCGCGGCGCTGGCGGGGCTGACGGGCCTGCGGGTCCTGCTTCTGAGGGGCAACGCCCTGGCCGCCCTCCACCCTGCCGCCCTGGCGGCCCAGCCCGGTCTGCAGGAGCTCCATCTGCCCCACAATCGGCTCTCCCGGCTCCAGGAGGTGGCCGCGGTCGCCAGCGGCTTGGCCAACCTCTCCCTCCTCGACCTGGACTCCAACCGGATCTCCGCCCCGTGCCCTGGGCCCGGCCTGCTCTCTATGCCCTTCCTGCGGGACCTCAACCTGCGGAATAACAGCATCGCCTGGCTGGACCTCGCCCACTGCTCCCTGCCCGGCCTGCGCTCTCTCAACCTGACCCACAACAACATGAGTCGGCTGGAGGCCGCTTCCTTCGGCGCCGTGCCCGGCCTGGAGGAGCTGAGTTTGGACGAAAACCCCCTCAACATCTCCTACCTCCTGGGCCTGCCGCTGCCCAACCTCACAGCCCTGCACTGGTCCAGCATGCGCCCGGTGCTGGACGCGGACCTCGGGCTGGCCTGCCAGGTCTTGGGGAGCCTGCCGGCGCTGACCACCCTGGACATCAAACACTCCAAGCTCCCGCCGTCCCGGCTGGGCCAACTGGGCGCTTGCACCAACCTGACCTGGCTGGACCTGTCCACCACCCCGCTGAGCCAGCTGGAGGGGGGCGTCTTCCGCTCGTTCCCCCGCCTGGAGTCCCTCTCGCTGGACAAGTGCAAGGTCAAGCGGCTGAAGCAGAGTGCCTGGGGCGGGTCGCTGCCCTGGCTCCGGGTCCTCGTCCTGCGACGCAACCACCTCACCAAGCTGGAAGACCGCGTCTTCCGGCCCCTCGGCAGCTTGGCCCACCTGGACCTGTCCAGGAACCGCCTGACCTACGTCTACAAGGGGTCCTTTCTGGGCATGACCTCCCTGAGGACCTTGCTTCTGCAGGGCTGCCAGCTGGCGGCCGTCACCCGCGACACCTTCGCCTACACCCGCAAGCTGGAGACCCTGGACCTGAGCGACAACAACCTCCAGTACATCAAGACCTCTGCCTTCCTGAGCCTCCACCGTCTCCGCACCCTGCTGCTCTCCGGCAACCGCATCCTCACCCTCCAGAAAGGGGCCTTCAAGGGCCTCACCTCCCTCCGCCACCTCTCGCTGGCCCAGAACGGCCTCTACAAACTCTCCCAGGGCTCCTTCCTGGGCCTGAAGGCCCTGGAGACCCTGGACCTCAGCCGCAACCGCCTCCTGGCCTACTGCAAGTACGACTCGCCTGCCCCCTTTGCCGGCCTGCCGGCCCTGCGGGGCCTGGATCTCAGCTCGCAGGAGGCCCGGCCCCCCGTCCGGCTGCCCTCCAATCTCTTCCAAGGGCTGGGGAACCTCCAGGAGCTCAGCCTGAGGGACAACCCCAGCGGCGTCTTCCTCAACCTCTCGCTGGCTCCCTTGGCCAGCCTCCACTCCCTGGATCTCTCCGACATCTACCCGGGCCGGGAAGGGCTCTTCAGCCTCCGCCCGGGGCTCTTCCGAGGCCTGGGCGGCCTGCGGCGGCTCCGGCTGGACGGCAGCTCCCTCCGGGACCTGCCCGGCGAGGTCTTCTCCAGCCTGGCCTCCCTGGAGTGGCTCTCGCTGCGGGAGAACGGGCTGCGGAACGTGAGCCGGGCCCCGCTGGCCCACCTGCCCGCGCTGCGCTACCTGGACGTGGCCGGCAACCCCTTGGCCTGCTCCTGCGAGAACGCCTGGTTCCAGAACTGGTCGGCGGCGGAGCCGGGGGTCCAGGTGGCCCTGCTGGGCTCCTACCTCTGCCTGGGGCCCGGCGTGAGCCAGGGGCTCTTCCAAGCCCACGATCTCGCCTTCTGCTGGGCGGACCTGGGCGCGGTCTTCTTCGCGGGGTCGTTCGCCGCCACCTTCCTGGCGCTGGCGGGGTCCCTGGCCGGGGCCAAGCTGGGCTGGACCCTACGCTACGGCTACTACCTGCTGCGGGCCTGGGGCCGGGGCCGGCTGCGGCGGGGCCGGCGGGGCTACCAGTACGACGCCTACGTCTCCTGCTGCCCCGAGGACGAGGCCTGGGCGGTGCGCACGCTGCTGGCCAAGCTGGAGGAGGAAGGGCGGCCCCGGCTCCGGCTCTGCTTCGGGCCCCGCGACTTCGCCCCCGGGGCCTATTACCTGGACAACGTGCAGCAGGGCGTGAGCAGCAGCCGCAAGGCCCTGTGCCTGCTGAGTGCCCGTGCCCTGGAGAGTGAGTGGTGCTCGCTGGAGATCCAGCTGGCTTGCGCCCGCACCTACGACCAGGGCCACGACCCGCTGGTCGTCGTCTTCCTCGAGGACATCCCCAACTACCGGTGAGGCTCCCCCGGCGGGGGGCGCGCGGCTAGCCTGGCCCCGCCTCTCCCAGCTGGGGGCGCTGTGGGGAGCCGGGAGGGGGGAGCTGGCTGCGGGGGGAGCTCCCGGGGGCGCTGTGGGGAGTGGGAAGGGGGTTGGCTGCGGGGGGAGCTCCCGGGGGTGCTGTGGGAAATAGGGGGGAGCTGGCTGTGGGGGGAGCTCCCGGGGGCGCTGTGGGGAGTGGGAGGGGGGTTGGCTGCGGGGGGAGCTCCCGGGGGTGCTGTGGGGAACAGGGGGAGCTGGCTGTGGGGGGAGCTCCCGGGGGTGCTGTGGGGAGCCGTGGGGGGGGGCTGGCAGGAGGGGGAGCTCCTGGGGGCGTGTGGGGAACGGGTGGGGTGCTGGCTGCGGGGGGAGCTGTGGGGAGTGGGAGAGAGCTGGCTGCGGGGGGAGCTCCCGGGGGAGCTGTGAGGAGCCGGGGCGGGGGGGTGCTGGCTGTGGGGGGAGCTCCCGGGGGCGCTGTGGGGAACGGGAGGGAGCTGGTTGTGGGGGGAGCTCCTGGGAGCGCTGTGGGGATCCAGGGGGGGCGCCGGCTGCGGGGAGAGCTCCCGTGGGCGCCGTGGGGAGCAGGAGGGGGCACTGGCTGCGGGGGGAGCTCCTGTGGGCACCATGGGGAGCGGGAGGGGCACTGGCTGTGGGGGGAGCTCCCGGTGGCGCTGTGGGGAGCGGGAGGGGGGCTGGCTGCGGGGGGAGCACCTGCGGGCGCCGTGGGGAGCGGGGGGGGCGCTGGCCTTGGGGAGCAGGAGGGTGAGCGCTGGCTGCGGGGGGAGCTCCCGGGGGTACTCTGGGGAGCAGGAAGGGGGCTGGCTGTGGGGGGAGCTCCTGGGGGCGCCGTGGGGAGCGGGTGCCATGGGCCCTGGGGCTCAGATCTCGGCCTCTTGCCCCTGCAGCCTCTCCCCCTACCACCGCCTGCGGAGGCTGGTGAAGCAGGGCAGCTACCTGCACTGGCCGGAGCAGCCCGAGGCCCAGGATGTCTTCTGGACCCAGCTGCGGGAGGCCCTGGGGGCCAGCGAGGAAGCCGGGGGGATGGCGCAGTTCAACCTGGCCGAGTAACCCCAGCTGTAACCCAGAGAGAACCACACCCCAGCCTCTGCAGCCGGTGCAGTCTGAGACTCCCCCTCAGCCTGGAGCGGTACGAGGACGATGACACAGCGGCGTGCGGGGCTTGTTCCAGCCAGCAGGAGGCAGCGACCCCCACCACAATGTATGTAGGCGCTCTACAGAATAAAGCTGGATTGTTTCCTGTGTTATAGCCAACAGCCCATGGCTTGGGGGGGGCACGGGGGGAGGGCTTAACTGGCCCATGGCCCCCTGGTGCAAATCTGGACTACCTCCAGTGCAGTCAGGGGTGACTCCGGATTGACTCCAGGGGGCTGAGAGCAGAACCCGACCCTGTCCCCCGTGCAGTCAGGTGTGACTCCGGATCGACCCTGGGATAGCAGAGATCAGAACCCGGTGCTGTCCCCACTGCAATCGGGGTGACTCCGGATTGACTCCAGGGGGCTGAGAGCAGAACCCGACCCTGCCCCCTGTGCAGTCAGGGGTGACTCCGGATCGACCCTGGGATAGCAGAGATCAGAACCCGGTGCCGTCCCCACTGCAATCGGGGTGACAATGGATCGACCCCAGGGGGCTGAGATCAGAACCCGACCCTGCCCCCTGTGCAGTCAGGGGTGACTCCGGATCGACCCTGGGATAGCAGAGATCAGAATCCGGTGCCGTCCCCACTGCAATCGGGGTGACAATGGATCGACCCCAGGGGGCTGAGATCAGAACCCGACCCTGCCCCCTGTGCAGTCAGGGGTGACTCCGGATCGACCCTGGGATAGCAGAGATCAGAACCCGGTGCCGTCCCCACTGCAGTCAGGGGTGACTCCAGATCGATCCCCGGGAAGCTGCGCTTGAGTCTGGGCGTGCACCCCCTCCCGCGCCGTGCTGGGGGCTCATCCCCGCTGTCCCGGCGTGTCACTTCCCCTCCCTAAATCCCTCCCAGTTCGTTAGCATCCTTTGAGCTGCCAAAAGCCCCTGACCCCTGCCAGCTTGGCTGTAGGACGCCTGGGTCCCGTTGCCAGAGGCGGAGGGGTGGGGGGAGCTTTGCCACGACTCCTTAAGCCCATTAACCTGCCTGTCTAATTCCCCCGTCTCCGGGGAGACGGGCACCCTCCGCCCATCACCAGGGGATTTGGGAAATCAAGGCGGACGGGACAGTAGCGGGGGGGGGGTGGCGAGAAAAAGAAAAGTCCCAGCTGCTCGCCGAGCCAAGCGGCTGCGGGCACAGATCGTCCGGGCGCCTCCGTGGGAGGAAGGCTGGGGCGGTGGCGAGGGGTCCGGCGGGTGCCGGGATGCGGCTGGCCTGGGCTCTCCTCTGGGCCCTCTGCTGGGTGCCCGGCGGCAGGGGGGAGTATGCCCTGCCCAAATTCGTCTGCAGCCCCATGCCCCTGGAGCCGGAGACGGGCTGCCAGCAGGCCCCGCAGCCGCGGGCCGGGGGACACTGGGCGGGCACGCTGGAGGAGGCCAAAGAGACCATCCTGCACCTGCGGGAGACGGTGGTGCACCAGAAGGAGACCATCCTGGACCAGCGGGAGACGGTGCGGGAGCTGACGGCCAAGCTGAGCCGGTGCGAGGGCCGGGCGGGCGGGGAGCCCGGGCTGGATGGGCACGAGGACAACCTGAGCCACGGGCACCGGGAGGGGGCCGGCCGGGAGAACGAGTACCCCCACTTCGGGCACCGCGAGCACCCCGAGTCCCTGGGTGGTGCCGGGAGCGAGGCCGCCTTCCGCAAGGCCAGCGCCACCCCCAACACCATGGAGGACCCCCCCCGGGAGGTGCCCGCCGGCCCCCCCCAGCTGGAACGCATGCTGGAGTCGCTCAAGGAGAGGCTGGAGCACCTCCAGGTAAGGGGGGGATTGGCCCCCCCCAGCCAACAACCCCCCCGCTAACCCCCACCAACCCAACCCTCCCATCAACCCCCTCCTCGCTGACCCCCAGCCCCCCCACCATCGATCCCCCTCCTCACTGACCCCCGCCCCCAACCCTCTCATCCACCCCCCTCCTCACTGACCCCCAGGCCCCCCAACCCTCTCTTCAACCCTTCTCCTCACTGACCGCCAGCACCCCCAGCCATTGACTCCCCCTCCTCACTGACCCCCAGTCCCTCTCCCATTTACCCCCTCCTCCCAACCCTCCCATCAACCCCCCTCCTGACTGACCCCCAGCCCTCCTGACCACTCCCACTGACCCTCACTGACCCCCCAGCTCCCCCCACACCCCAACCACTGACCCCCATCCCCTTCCCATGGACCCATCCCACCTCTTTGCCTCCCCCTCTTACCTTCCCCAGCGACCCCAGGCCCTGCCTATTAACCTCTCCCCTTTGCCCACTGACCCCTATCATCTGCCCCCCCCCCACCAGTGCCCCCCCTCCACACCCTGGACTCATTCTAGGAGGGGCTGGAGCATCAGCAGATACTGTGGGGCCCCATTCACCCCACGCCCCAGCCACCTCCTCCCTAAATGCTGCAGTGGCTCAATGAGCAGCCCCCTCCCCCCCACCCTATCAGTCCCCAGCTGTCACCCCCATAACCTCCCTTCTCACCCTGCGGCAGGATCACCCCCTATGATAGGGTAGGGTCAGCCCCCTACCCCATCCCCCTGCATCCTTGGCCATTGCTTGCCCAGCCCCTCCCCCATTACCTCAGTTTACACCCCCCACCCCTTCCTCCATCTCAACCTCTCTTATCCCTCCCCCAATTAGGAACCTCATGGCCTGCTGCCCCCACCCCCCTGTGATCACTAGCCCCCACCCCCCTCCCAGAGCCAGAGATAGAACCCAGGAGTCCAGGCTCCCAGCCCCCTGCCTCCGGCTTTAACTAATTAAGTAGAAACAGCCCCCAAATCCGAGCCCGGAGGAATTACCTGATTGATCCTATTTCAAGACCATCTGCCAAGACCCCAGTTAAGACCCCTTTGCCCTTGAATTACTGGGACCGTTCTGGAAGACTAACGTATTCCATGGGGTCCTGGGATGCAGCCAGCCAGTCCCTGCCCTGGGGCCGGGTGGGAGCCGGCGCCCCCTAGAGGGGACGGGCCCCAAGCCCCGTTCCCCGCCCCCCCTGAGCCAGCCCACCTGCCCTGGAGCAAATCAGAGCTGGCGCCCCCAGAGGGCAAAGGCCCCATGCCCCATTCCTCAAGGCGCAAGAGACGGGAGTGGGGTCTAGTGGTTAGAGTCGTAGCTCCAAGGCCAGCAGGGACTGTTGTGGTCAGGTGGTCTGAACTCCTGCACAGCACAGGCCCGAGGCCGGCCCCCAGCTGTTCCCAGGGCCAGCGTTCAGAGGAACAGCCCAACGCTGCCGGTGAGGGAGAATCCACCGCCCGCCCGGCCCGTCGTCCCGCTGGTTAATGCCTCTCCCCGTGAGAAATGTGCACATTGTTTCCCGCGGGAATGTGTCTCGCTTCAACATCCAGCCCTGGGATCGGGCTCGACCTTCCTCTGCTACAGGGGAGAGTCCGTTACTGAATATTCGTGCCCCACGTAGAGGAAGGGCAGCTGGGAGTCAGGACTCCTGGGGTCTCTCCTTGGCTCTGGGAGGGGAGTAGGGTCTAAATGAGGATCAGGCTGCCTGCCCCCCAGCACCGTACAAAGGCTGCTCAGGGGGCATCAGTGGGTTTGGGGCACCTGCGTGGGAGGAGGGGGATGGATTAGCGGGAGCAGCTCGGGTCCCAGACGGAGCATTCAGCTAAATATAAACCCCCTTGGCTTCTTCCTTCCTGCTTGTCCCTTCTTAGCGCGTCTGGGAAACGTAAACAGCCTGGCTCGTGGGGGGTAGGGGTCAGATCCTCCCCCCCCATAACAGGGGTGTTGGGGGAGGAGATCAGGGCCTCAGCTGGGCACTGGGCCTAAATACCAGGCCAGGCGGGTCTGGGGGGGTCTCCCTTAATGTTGCGTCCAGCTGGGTTAGATCTCGGCTTGACGGCTCTGGCCGGCCTGCCCCCACAGCATGGTGGGAGGGGAGTGGGGCCTAGCGGAGGAGCTTCTCCCAAAATCAGGATTCTGAGGGAAAAAATAATGAAGCAAAGGCTGTGAGGGGAGAAAAAGCCTTGAGTTGCCTGTATAGCAAAGCTCGGCGCCTGGGTAACAACCAAGAGGCTTTGGCCTTGCTCGCATGTGGGTAATCTAGCTGGTATCACTGAAACCTGGTGGATGAAAGGGAAATCCACGCCACCAATGGCACGCCCTGTTTCCGCCTCAACACGGAAGGAAATGATCTACGCTTTGGGATCAATGGCCTAACAGATAAAGAACAAGAAGGGTTATTAGTTGGAGTCTGCTACAGGCCCCTCAAATCACACTAGGGACCAGAGTGAACAACAACTTATGCCCCCTATAATGTATAGGAACAAAAGCTGCATGATCACTGGGGCTTCAATTTGGGTAATATACTTTGGAGGCCATGTGCTGCCAACACAAAATCATTCTGGGAATTTCTCAACATCTTAGTTGACAATTTCCTATCTCAAATGCTGTAGCCACTGACATGGGGGAATTCTGGATAAAATTTCATCCTAACAGAGAATGAGGAACTGATCACGACATTAATGATGGCTCTGGTACAAGGGACCCAGGCTTTATGGTATTCATAATGTGCAAACAGAGTAAAGTCCAGAGTCCAAAGCTGAATATAATTATAAGCCAAATGAGCTGGAAGGAAGAATTTAATCAGAAAAATGTGAATGATCATTGGAAATTGCCTAAGAACACTAAATCAGAAGGCCAAAAACCACAGCTGAGAAAGAAGGCTGTGCTGGTTAACAACACAACCTTAGAGCGGAAGTGAAGGCAGATAGCGAGATTGATAGGTATAACAACTAGAAGATAGGGGAAGCTCATAGTAATCCATATAAATCAGAAGCAACGGGGAAGTTGATAGTAATGAATATAAATCAGAAGCAACGGGGAAGTTGATAGTAATGAATATAAATCAGAAGCAAAGGAGAAGCTGACAGTAATGAATATAAATCAGAAACTATGAATTGTAGAAAATTGATAAGGGAAGCAAAGAGACAGAAGTAGCTGTCTATGTCCAGCAGAGTTAGGTGCAAAAAGAAGGAAGGTTTTTTTAAGTATATTAAATATAAAAAGAATCCTGGCAATGGAATTGGTCCATTTCTAGATGGAAATGGTAGAATTATGAACAATAAAGCAGAAAAGGTAGAATTGTTCAACAAATATTTCTGTTGTGTATTTGAGGAAAAATAGATGATGGCCTATCATATGATACCATACTTTCCATTCCACTAGTATCTCAGGAGGATGGTAAACAGCAGCAACTACAGTTAGACTTTTAAAATCAGCAGGTCCAGATAACTTGCAACCAAGAGTTTTAAAAGAGCTAGCTGAGGTGCTCTCTGTGCCATTAATGTTGATTTCCAGTAAGTCTTGGAGCACTGGGAAAGTTGCATAAGACTGGAAGAAACCTAATGTGCCACTATTTAAAAAGCATAAAGCATATGACCCCGGGCAGTTCCAGGCCTGTCGATCTGACATCAATCCCTAGCAAGTTAATGGAGACAAGTATCAGAGGGGTAGCTATGTTAGTCTGGATCTGTAAAAGCGGCAAAGAGTCCTGTGGCACCTTATAGACTAATAGACATATTGGAGCATAAGCTTTTATGGGTGAATACCCACTTCGTCAGATGCATGTAGTGGAAATTTCCAGAGGCAGCTATAAATATGCAAGCAAGACTCAGGCGAGGGATAACGAGGTTAGTTCAATCAGGGAGGATGAGGCCCTCTTCTAGCAGTTGAGGTGTGAATACCAAGGGAGGAGAAACTGCTTTTGTAGTTGGCGAGCCAGTCACCGTCTTTGTTTAATCCTGATCTGATGGTGTCAAGTTAATGGAGTGACTGATACAAGACTCAATAAAGAATTGAAGGAGGGCAATGTACTTAAAGCCAATCAGCACGGGTTTATGGGAAATAGATCCTGTCAAACTGACTTGATCTCGCTTTTGGCTGAGACGACAAGTTTGGGTGCTAACGATAACCGAGTTGCTGTAATATACCGCCACTGCTGGGCGGCGTTTCGCGCGGGAGCACACGGCATTTTGATTAAAAACTCCAGACCGCTATAAACCAGCACGGCCCACACAGACGTGGACTAAAAACCGGCCAACGCTAGGTCTCAAAACATGACTGCAAACAGGGCGTCGCCATCGAGCGGGCGTGTTTCTACTGGAGTCCCGCAAGGATTGGCCCTGGTCCTGAGGCGAGTTAACGTTTTCGACCTGGAAGAAAATGTGAAATTGTCACTGGTGACTTTTACACAGGACACGACAGCTGAGGATGGGGGTTAACTTCGTAAAGGACAGGGCGCAGCTACAGAGCTGGCTGGATTACTTGGTAAACTGGCCGCAAGCAATGTGGGTTTTCACATGGCTCAATGTCCCTGTATCCATCTAGGAACAAATGCTGGCCGGACTCCCAGGATGGGGCAGGGGGCTCTCTTCTGGGAAGCAGGAACTCTGGAAAAGATTTGGGGGTGGGTCGTAGCAGCCAATCAGTTGAACCTGAGCTACCCTGTGTGATGCAAAGGTTAAAAGGGCTAATGGGAACCTGGGAAGCATCCCCAGGGGAATCTCGAGTAGGAGCAGAGAGGTGGTTTGGCCCTGGGGCGACGCTGCGGGGCTCCTGCATCCGGTTCTGGTGCCCCCCCGTCCAAGGAGAGCGTTGCTCGGTTGGCGAGGGGGCAGAGAAGAGCCACGGGGGTGATTAAAGGATTAGAAAACCCGCCTTAGAGCAAGAGGCGCCAGGAGTTCCAGCTATTTAGCTCGACAACGAGAAGGGGAAGGCGGGACTTGATCCCAATATGGAGGGGGAACAAATATTTAATAATGGGCTCTTCCATCTAGCTGAGGACCCGATCTGTTGGCTGGAGGTTGAACCAAGACCCAATTGGACTGGAAATAAGGTGACAGTGAGCGCCATTTACCCAGGAGCGTGGTGGTTTCTCCATCACGTCCACGTTTTCAGTCGAGCGGGGCAATTTCTCTGAAAGGTCTTCCCTAGGAATTATTGCAGGGCAGGTCTCTGGCCTGTATGATACAGGTCAGACTAGGTGAGCACACTGGCCCTTCCTGGCTTTGGGATTTATGACTCTATGATCCAGGAGGGTGGCAGGGGGTGGGATGCTGGGCTAGATGGGCCTATGGGGCTAATCCAGGGTAGCAGGGACGGGGCGGGATACCAGGGTAGATGGGCCCACGGGGCCGATCCAGGGTAGCAGGTATGGGTGGGATACCAAGGTGGATGGGCCCATGGGGCTGATCCAGAGTAGCAGGGATGGGGCGGGATACCAGGGTAGATGGGCCCACGGGGATGATCCAGGGTAGCAGGTATGGGTGGGATACCAAGGTAGATGAGCCCATGGGCTGATCCAGGGTAGCAGGGATGGGGCGGGATACCAAGGTAGATGGGCACCGAGAGGATGATGGGTCTTGCTCACAGTCCCCTCCTCCCACCCCCACCCCCACCCCCCAGCGCAGCCGCAACAGTTCCCTGTTCTCCATCTCCCTGCGTGACGCCCTGCAGAAGAAAATCAGCATTTTGGAGCATCAGATCCAAGAGAAACTCAACGCCACCAAGCACCATCACCACAGCCACGAGGAGCCGCACCATGGCCACGGGGAGCCGCACCACGGTCACGAGGAGCTGCGGTGGCACAAGAACAGGGTCCACGGGCCTCATGAGAAGGGTGAGGGGCAGGGTTGCAGGGGCATCGACAGATGGATAGCGGGTGGTGGTGGACATCAAAGGATCCAGACTGCAGCTGTGGATGGATGAATAGGACTCGCGGCAGGGATGGACGGGGGATAACGGAATAGACAGATGGGTGGAATTGTAGCTACAAAGCGAGATAGTTGCATGGATGGACTTATGGATGGCTGAATTGATAATTGAATGGATGGATGGAATCACTGATGGGTGAAGCTATGGATGGAGTGTTGAATGGATGGAGGAAATGGTACCTGGATGGATGGATGGAGCATTGAATGGGTGGATGAAATGGTACATGGATGGATGGATGGATGGAGGAAATGAGGGATGGATCAATGGATGGATGGAGGAAATGAGGGATGGGTCGATGGATGGAGCGTTGAATGGATGGATGAACTGGTACCTGGATGGATGGATGGAGCATTGAATGGGTGGATGAAATGATACATGGATGGATGGATGGATGGATGGAGGAAATGAGGGATGGATCAATGGATGGAGCACTGAATGCATGGATGAAATGGTACCTGGATAGATGGATGGATGGATGGATGGATGGATGAAATGAGGGCTGGCTACTTGAAGGAACAGCTGGAAGGAATGATGATTTGATGGATGTAGCAGTGCATGGGGAGATGGCTGACTGGCTATTGGCCAGAGTCCCCTCTCCCCCGGGGCTGGTTGTGTCTGGCCGCCCTGGCACTGACCTTGTCCCTCTAGGGCACAAGGCGGAGAAGCCAGACGAGGTTTTCCGTGTGGGCTTCCCCCTCCGCACCAACTACATGTACGTCAAGGTGAAGAGGACACTGCATCACGAGATCTTCGCCTTCACTGTCTGCCTCTGGCTCAAGTCCAGCTCGGCGCCTGGTGTTGGCACCCCCTTCTCCTACTCCGTGCCTGGCCAGGCCAACGAGCTGGTGCTCATTGAGTGGGGCAATAACCCCATGGAGCTGCTCATCAATGACAAGGTGTGGGGCTGGGGACTGCCATGGTCAGCAGAGGATGCGATGCTGCAGGGAGCTCAGCAGGGGGGCACTGGGCTGTGGGGCAGGGGGCGCTGGGCTGTAGGGAGCGGGACAGGGGGTTCAGCAGGGAGTGCTCGGCTGCAGGGAGCTGGGCGGGGGGGGGCTCCCATCGTGGGTGGGGTTGGTGGGGGAGAGGCAAGCACTGCCCTTAACCCTTTCCCCCCCACGCCCCAACCCCCAGGCTGCCACCTTGCCCCTGGCCATCCACGACGCCAAGTGGCATCACGTCTGCGTGACCTGGTCGACGCGGGACGGCGTCTGGGAGAGCTACCAGGACGGGGTGCGACGGGGCAGCGGCGAGAACCTGGCCCCCTGGCACCCCATCAAGCCAGGGGGCATCTTCATCCTGGGGCAGGAGCAGGTAAGAGACCCCCCCACACACCCCAGGGCGAGAGCATCCGCTCCAGGGTTAGCCCCCTTGTTGGGTGGCTTGTGCCCTCCCTAATCTACCCCTGGCCTCTCTGCTCTCCCCCTCCCCAGGACACGCTGGGCGGCCGGTTCGATGCCACGCAGGCCTTCATCGGGGAGCTGGCCGACTTCCACGTGTGGAGCCACGTCCTGGCGCCGGGCGAGGTCTACAGGCTGGCCACCTGCGCCGGCCACGCCCACGGGGACATTGTGGCCTGGGCTGAGGGCACCATGGAGCTGCACGGGGGGGTGGCCAAGCTGCCCTTCAATGCCTGCCACTGAGCCCTGGCCCACAGGGGGCTGGAGGCCCGGATGCCTGGGTTCTCTTCAGCTCAGGAAGAGGAGTGGGGGCGAGTGATGACAGCGGGGGAAGGACGGGGGGCTGGAAGCCAGGGCTCCTGGGTTCTATCCTTGCCTTTGGGAGAGAGGGGAGTGGAGTCTAGTTGTGTGAGGGGCTGGGAGGACGCCTGGGTTCTTTCCCCAAGTCTGGGAGAGGAGTGGGGTCTAGTGGTTAGAGCAGGGGGGCTGGGAGACCCCCTTCCTCTCCTGTTGTATATAGCTGTGGCTGTTGGCCTGCGGCTGGCGGTACATACGCGGTGTCCCGTGTTGCGTAGCTCGGCACTGTTTTATGTAGGATTCGATGCTATTTTCTTCCTCGGAAAGGACAGAATAAACCTGCCAAGGGAGCAGCAGCCGCCCCAGCGCTGTGAGTCAGTGCTTTGTCTGAGTGCGCCAAATACCCAACACGCCCCACCCCAGAAGTGGCCGCATCCCACCAGCGGGCAAGGGGTCCCCCAGTGTTCCCTCTACTTTTTTACCTCAATCTGCAGAATGAACTACAAAACTCATGTGGCAGGGGTGGGCCTGAAGGGTTTGGAGCATGGTGGGAGGCTCAGGGCTGGGGCAGAGGGTTGGAGTGTGTGGGGGGTGCAGGCTCTGGGGTGGGGCCAGGGATGAAGGGGTTGGGGTGCAGGAGGGAGCTCAGGGCTGGAGTGCTGCAGGCTCCAGGAGCGAGTTTAGGTGCAGGAGGGGGCTCCAGGCTGGAGCCGGGGGTTAGGTGGGGCATGAAGGCTCCAGTTGGGGGTGCAGGATTTGGGGTGGGGCCGGAGATGAGGGGTTTGGGGTATAGGAGGGGCCTCAGGGCTGGGGGTGTGTGAGGGCTCCAGGCTGGGGCAGGGGGTGTGAGGGCTCCAGCTGGGACTGCAGACTCTGTGGTGGGGCCAGGGATGAGGGATTTGGGGTGCAGGCTGCCCCAAGGAGAGAGGACTCCCCCCAGCCCTGTCTCGCCACAACAGCTGAGGGCCGGGGAGAGGCCCTTGAGAGTCTGCTGCCCGCGCAGCTTAGAGGGAACGTAGGTCCCTGGCTAAAGAGCCCCACGCCCCAGCACCCGGCCCCCGCCGCTGGCTAGAGGCAGGGGGGACGGACAGAGGTCAGCCAAGCTCACGGTGCCACGGGGTGCTCAAATCCTGCGCCAGAAGCCACCTGCATCATCCAGCCCCCCAGCTCAGTGTAACAGAACCCAGGAGTCCTGGCTCCCCGCCACCCCCTGCTCTAGCCACTAGGCCCCACTCCCCTCCCAGAGCCAGGATAGAACCCAGGAGTCCTGGCTCCCAGCCCCAAACAGAGTTTAAGCTGCTGCTGGTGCCAGGCCAGTTCGGTGCTCCTTCCCCATGCTGGCCCTGGGTGTTTGATGCCCTGAGTGGATACCCCCCCGCCCCCCCCCCAGACACCCAGCGGCCCCCTGGCTGTACTCAAGACTGTAGTGTTTTTATTCCGTTGAAAGTTGCATCCATTAAATCCTTAAATAACAATTACAAAAACCTGAACCCGCCCTGGAATCCCGTGGCAGGCCCGGGGCTGGCGCCTGCCCCTCTCTGTCCACACCAGCGCCTGGGGTGGGGTGAAATCCCCCTGCGTCGGGAGGAGGCAGCAAGTCCAGGGGGTCCCAGGTGTGGGAGGAGATGGGTCCCGCCGGCTTGGTCCTGTTGCCACGCGGTTGCCTCTGGGAGCCGACGATCCGGGGGTTCCTCCCAGGACGCCCTGCGGGGGCTGAGCCAGAAAGGTGGGGAGGGGGCCCAGGGATTGGTCCCGGTGCGGGGGCCCCACATCTGCTCCCGGCGGCGCCAGGCCAGGCTTTCCGACGGCGCCTCGCGCTCGTGGCAGGAGAGTAATCAGAAGGACGGGATTCCACAGCAGGCGAAAGCAAAGGGCTTTCAACCTCGGGGGGCGCTCCCCAGCCCCCTCCCAGTCCGTAGTGTACGTTCCTGGAGCCCAGAGGGGGTGCATGGAAATAGAGGGGCTCCAGATGGACCCCAAGCTCTAGAGCCAATAGTGTATACATGAGGGTAGGGGGGGCTACCCCCCGTTGGGGAGATTTAAAGATGAGCTGGTGAGGGGCAGGCCACGGGGCGGGCTAAAACTCCCCCTCCGCTAGCTGCCCCGAGGAGGGAAGAACTTCAGTTCCCCCTGCTGGCTGCCAGGGGGCGCTGCAGAGGGCCCGTCGGCATTGCCGGTGGGGGGAGGGGGGGAGGAATGCCCCCCACCCCATGCCTGGCATTGCTGGAATACGCGGGGGGGGGGGGGGGGGGGGGAAGACCCCAAAGACAGCAGCGCAGCTGCACCAGTGCACCATGGGACCCCGCTAGCCCCTGGTGCTGAGTGCCATGGTGGGAGCATAGCATGGGGGGGAAATTCCCAGCCAGCTGGAAGGGAAGGGGCGGCTGTCTCAGGGGTTGCTAGGCAAGAGCTTATTGCATCTCGGGGCTAATTAGTGTAGATAGGAGCTTGGCGTCAGCCAGTGAAAATCCAGAGACCCGTGAAGGAAAGTGCTGAGGATACGGAGTCAGGGCCAAACCGGAGTCACTCCTGTTTGCAGTGGGGGCAGGGCCAGATTCCAGAGTCCCTCCTAATTGCAATGGGGGCAGGGTCGGATTCTGATCTCGGCTCCCTCAGGGTGGATCTGGAGTCACTCCTGATCACAACCTGCTGCAAGGTCCTGAGCCCAGGGCATGGCAGAGGCCCCTGGCCCAGGCTGCAGCCCCCACGGGCGAGGAAGGGGTTGCTGGCCCATGGTACCCAGTGGCTCCTGGAGAGGGGCTGTATCCCAAAGTAGGGTCCCTGGGGGGAGTGGGGGTGGGGAAGACAGATCCGGCTGGCGGTGCACACAGATGCTGGGGGAGGGGAAGTCAGTGCTGCTCTGTCCGTCTGTCTGTCCGTGGCTGGGCCCCCCCGGCCCAGGGGGGTGTCAGTTTTAGAGGCGCCCAGGGAGGTGGGTTGGGGGGGCACGGAAAGGCAGCCTGCTGGCCAGCCCAGCTCACGCCTGCTCCTGTTTCTTCTTGACTGAGATGCGCTTCTTGCGGGCGGCCAGCATCTCGTAGAAGGGGTCCACGCTGACGGCAGCCCTGCGGGGAGCGGGGGGTCAGTGGGGGGCAGGGAATCTCGCTGCAGCCAGGTGCCTGCGAGGGGGAGGCTGAGACAGACCCCTGGGCTTGGGGGAGTCACACCATGGGGGCCGCACAGCCCCTCCACCCTTGCCGGGAACGCCCCTGCCCGCACATGCCCTGTCTCTCCCCCCCGCCACCAAATGGGATGGATCAGACTTCACCTGCCCCCCCCCATCACAAGCTGGAACCATCCACCCACAATACCCTGGGAGGGGGTTGGGAGCCAGGACCCCTGGGTTCTATCCCCAGCTCTGGGAGGGGGTGGGGGCAGGTGGGGGTGCTCCTCACTTGATGGATTTGATCCACTCGTCCTTCTCCTCCTGCGTGGGGGCCGAGATGCGATAGACCAGGTGGTTCCCTTCCACCACCCGTCCGTCGGCCTCCGTCTTGCAGGCCTTGATCAGCTGGCCCTTGTTGTTGGGAATGTACAGCTCAAAGCAGTTCTGGGGGGAACGGGGGCGGGGGGGGGAGACAGAATCAGCCATGGGCTCAGGTTGCGTCGATTCCCCCCCCCCCCCAGCCCCAGGAACGATTTGCCTCCCCCAACACACCCAGGGATGGGCTCAAGCTCTCAGCGGGCTCAGGCCACATCGGTGACACCCAGGGATGATTCCCCCCAACCCGCAGCGATGGGCTCAGGCTCTCGGCAAACTCAGGCAATGTCAAGTCATTTTTGCTTGAAATGAAAGGTTGGAGTTGAGAGCACAATGTGAGTGGAGCCTGATCTACAAGGGTCAAAAGCTGCAGGAATGGATGGAGGAAAGAAGGGGGATGCGGATGGAGGCGGGGGGTGCATGCATGGAGGGATGGATGGGGGGAAGGTGCGTAGGATGGACAGGGGGTGTATGAATGGATGGAGGGAGCGAGGGAAGGCGGGGAAGGTGTGTGGATGGATGGAGCGAGGAGGGAGGGATGGGGAAGATGCGTGGATGGATGGAGTGAAGGGTGTGGATGGATGGAGGGGTCAGGTGCGCAGATCGATGGGGGGAGGGAGGGATGGGTAGGATGCACGGATGGAGGGAGGAGGAAGATGCATGGATGGATGGAGCAAGGGAGGGAGGGATGGGGAAGACGTGTGGATGGATGGATGGAGGGGGCAGGTGCATGGATGGAGGGAGGAGGAAGATGCGTGGACGGATGGAGGGGGCGGGTGCGTGGATGGAGGGAGGGAGGGGGAAGATGCGTGGATGGATGGATGGAGGGATGAATGGAGGGGGCGGGGGCGTGGATGGATGGAGGGGGCGGGGGTGTGGATGGAGGGATGGAGGGGGAAGATGCGTGGATGGATGGATGGAGGGATGAATGGAGGGGGCGGGGGCGTGGATGGATGGAGCGGAGGAGGGATGGGGAAGATGCGCGGAGGGATGGAGGGGTGGATGTGGATGGATGGAGGGGGCGGCCGCGCGGATGGATAGACAGGAGGAGGAGGGCGGCCATGAAGGAGAGGATAAGGACAGGCTGACGAAGGACAGACAAGGTGAACATCGGGGGCAAGAAGGCCCTGAGGGGTGGGGGAGCACGGGGCGCTGCGCTCACCGGCTTGCGGGGGTCCTCCACCTCCCGGATGCTCAGGTTCTCCAGTGGGATGATCCCCCGCGGCTCCTTGTCCTGAGTGGGGAACAAAGCTGGAGTCAGGGGAGATGAGGAGCGGCCTGCGGGACTCCCTGCCACTGGCTATGGAGCTAAGTGGGGAGAGCCAGGGAGCCCCAGGCCCAGAAGGGCGAGTGGCAGAAGCCCCTGGGTTCCTGCAGGGGCTGTCTGTGGGGCCCAGCCCAACCCCATAGTGACTGGGGGCAGGGGGCTCACGCAAGGGGCAGGCGATTCCATCACTGACCACTAGGGGAGCACTTGGGTCTTCCTCTGAAGCCGGCAGCGCTGGGCATTGTCAGAAACCAGGTACCAAGGCGGGGGGGGGGGGGGGGGGGCCTTGTGGGCGGACCCCGTGGGGGCTGCTCCGGGGGGCTGGGGGGCTCACCGTGGTGTACTCGAAATAGTACAGGCAGTTGTCCGTCAGAATGAACCAGCGTCTTTTCCATGTTTTCACACGCCCGCCTGCAGGGGAAGCAGAGATTGGGGGCTCAGTGATGGGGGCTTCTGGGGGGGCAGCTATCGATCCTGTTGGGCCGGTCCACTCAGGGGCAGCGTGAGAAGAGGACCAGGCCTGCCCCAGGGCATGCTGGGATAGACACAGTACCCTCGCCTGGGCACATGGGGGGGAGGGGGGGGGACAATCTCAGGCATAAGACCCCACGCAGCTGCCCCTTGACTCCAAGCGGGTGACCCGCGGGGCGGAGGGAAGCCTGAGAAACTGTTGTCACTGGCAGAACTCTCCTCCCAGAGCTGGGGAGAGAACCCAGGAGTCCTGGCTCCCAGCCCCCGCCCCCCCGCTCTAACCACCAGGTCCCATTTGGGGGGACCCCGTGTGGCACGACTGTCCCTGAGACAATCCCTCATCCGGGACCTTTGCAACCTGTGCGGAGATTCCAGGGGGCTTCCAGCAACCCCCCTGCCCTCAAGGGGCCAGACCCGCCCCCCCGCACCCAGTTCCAACACTCCGGGGGGTCAGGTGTTGGGGCGAATCTCTACTGCGGTGATGCGGCCCTAACGGGGCGAGGCGCTATTTGGGGCTGGGATCCCCACCCCCCATTCCAGCAGCGGCTTCCCCCTCCGTTACCTACCTCCTGGGGAGGAACGGTGAGACCCGAGCACAAGTGGCATCAGCGGCGTGGGGGTGGGGGTGGGGGGGCCGTGGGGGGCGGGAAGGAAAACGGGGGAGGGAGAGAAAGAAAGAGGGGAGCGGGGGGAAGAGAAGAGAGAAGAGAGAGAAAGAGGAAAAATCAGTTATATCCATGTGAGGAGGAAAAAACACGGTCAAATAACACCCCTGCCGCAGGGATCAGCGCGGAGGGGGGGAATCTCGGGGAGGGGGGAGGGAATGTCCTTTTTGCTGGCTGTGGGGGGCCACAGGGGTTTGATACACAAAGCGAGGGAGTGGGGGGGCGGGGGGGGCTCTGTCCAGCTTTTCCCTGCGAGGGACAGCACCCATCGTCCCGGATGGCCATTCCCTGCCCCGGGGGCTGGGGATAAGATTAAATAGGACCCAGGAGTCCTGGAGCCCGGCGCTCACCTCTAACCCGCAGCTCTAACCACTAGCCCCCCACTATCCTCCCAGAGATGGGAGGGAACCCAGACGTCCTGGCTCCCAGCCCCCTGCTCTAACCACTAGCCCCCACTCCCTTCCCAGAGCGATGATGGAACCCAGGCGTCCTGATCCCCAGCCCCCTTCCTGGCTCCTGGGAGCTGATCCCTGCTCACCCCCCTCCCAATAGCTCTCTGCTGCCCCCTAGAGGCAGCAAGGGAGTCAGGCCTCAACCAAGGTCCATCCAGGTCTGTACCCACCTCCCTTCCCCATCACCCCCCATAGATCCCTCCGCCTACCCCCCCACCGCAGCAACCCTCCCAGTCTCCAGAACAACCCCACCCAGCTTTGGACACCTCCCCCTTACCCACCTGTGACCCCAATCCCCCCAAATCCAGCCTGTGCTTCTGACTGAGCTGCCATGGGGTCCGTGTGACCCCCATCCTGACCCCTCATGGCCCCGCTAGTCTGGGAGGCACCTGCGTTGAACCTGGGGGTGCTGTGAACTGGGATCCCAATGCCTTGGGGGTGGGGGGCTCCCCCTATAGCTGTGTAGCGCCCCCCCCGGAACACTCAACCCTGGGCGGGGGAATTGAGGGGCGGGGTGGTGCCCTCAAAGGCCCCGTGGGGAAGGAAGCAGAGTCAGACTCAGGTGGCCTAGGGGAGGCCCAGCGAGCGGGGCAGGGACAGACGGACACAGACAGGGGCCAACTGAAGGCTGGAGGGGTGGGGGAGGGGACCCAGGAGCCCTAGCTGAGGCCGGGGTAGGGGGCAGACCCAGGAGCCCTAGCCGGGGGAGATGGGGCGGCGGACCCAGGAACACGAGCCAAGGCCGGGAGGGAGCAGGCGGACCCAGGAGCCCTAGCCGAGGCTGGGGTCTGCGGCGGGGATGGACTCAGGAGTCCTAGCCGAGGCTTGGGAGGGGATGGATCCAGGAGCCCTAGCCGGGGTGGGGGGACGGACCCAGGCATCCTAGCCCGGGCTGGGCGGGGTTGGGGGGCGGGTATTATTCCTGGAGCTGCGGAAGGAAGGTCGGTGCTTTGAGGACACAGCGGGAGGTCGGTGGGACACAGAGAGAGGAGAGCGCAGAGGCATGCAGAGATCGCGGGGGTGGGGATGGGGAGTGTAGAGGTTCGGGGAGGGGGGTCCCTGCTCTCACCCAGCTTCAGCAGCCAGCCCTCCCGGTCTGGATTGAAGAACGTGTGGGTCAGGTCGTTCCCATCGTCCTCCGGGATCTTGAACGGCTCGTTCCGGATGCTGTCGTACAGGTTCTGGGGGGGGGAAGGGGGTGGAGTCAAAAGAGGCCACGCCCCACTCAAGGGGTGCGGTCAGAATAAGGCCATACCCCCAACGACAACAGTCAGAGCCCATACCCCTTTTCCTGAGGGGTGGAGTAAGACAAGCTACACCCCGTCCTCACCAGCAGGCCAGACCCATGGGCCCATGTACCCCAGTATCCCGCCCCCCGGATCAGACCCCTGCCCGGTATCCTGCCCTCACCCGCAGCAGCTCCTCGGGCAGGTCGCCCCCGTCGTTGATGCCCCGGTTCATGGTGATGAATCTCTCCACCGTGGGTTTGTCTCGCACGTTGGGGTTGTGCAGACTGGTGTTCAGCATGATGACGGCGAAGGAGAGCACGTAGCAGGTGTCTGGGGGAGGAAGGGGGGACGGTAGGAGGAATGCACCCACTAGACCCCACCCTCGTCCCAGAACAGGGAGAGAACCCAGGCGTCCTGGCTCCTAGCCCTCCCCTCACTCTAACCACTAGCCCCCACTCCCCTCCCTGAGCTGGCGAGAGAACCCAGGCGTCCTGGCTATGAGCCTCCCCCTGCTCTAACCATTACGCCCTACCCCCTTCCCTGGGTTGGGGAGAGAACCCAGGCGTCCGGGCCCCGCAGTACCTGTGGACTGGAAGACGCCGGGGTTGCAGAGACAGTAACGCTGGGCGAAGGCCTCCATCATGCGGTCGATCTTCTGGGCCTCCCCGGGCAGGCGGAAGCTCCATAGGAACTGCCTGGGGGGGGGGGCACGTAAGTAGGGGACCCGCACCAGCCTCCCCACCCCTGGGATAAAGGGGAGGGTGAGCTGCCCCCCGAGCCCCCTCCCCCCGATCCCGCTCTGCCCCCAAACCTTCCCACCCTCCCCCTCCACATCCCCCTCCCCCAGCCCCCCGATCCCGCTCTGCCCCCAAACCTTCCCACCCTCCCCCTCCACATCCCCCTCCCCCAGCCCCCTGATCCCGCTCTGCCCCCAAACCTTCCCACCCTCCCCCTCCACATCCCCCTCCCCCAGCCCCCTGATCCCTCTCTGCCCCCAAACCTTCCCACCCTCCCCCTCCACATCCCCCTCCCCCAGCCCCCTGATCCCTCTCTGCCCCCAAACCTTCCCATCTTCCCCCTCCACATCCCCGCCCCCCCAGCTCACCGCAGCGCCTGCACCAGGTTGAGGTCAGTGAACTCGTGCAGGTCGACGAAGGCATGCAGCACCGCGATGTTAAAGTCCTCCCTGCGGGGGGCGGGGCCGGGGTCAGAGGCGAAATACCCTCCCCCACCCCGGTCTGTCCCCCTCCCCATGAGACAGAACTCCCAGAGCTCCCATCCCTGGCGGAGCCCAATGGCTGCAGCCCCTACCCACAGGCCCGCACCCCCCCGGCTAGTCCCTGATGCCCCCCCCACAGCTAGTCCCCAATGGCTCCACCCCCGCCCATCTCCCCCCGGCTAGTCCCCAATGGCCCCAGCCCTTCCCTTCTCACCCAGCTAGCCCCCGATGGTCCCGCCCCCTCACCTCTCCCCCAGGTAGTCCCCGATGGCCGTCTTGTTGAGCCCCTCCCCCTTGTAGAGGAACCGGGCGATCTCCTCCGGCGTGTTGTGCAGCAGCTCATTCTCCACCAGGAACTGGATGCCCTGTGCCGAGGACCGAGCGAGTGGAGTCAGGTGCCTGACCGCACCCCTTGGCTCCCAGCCCCCCGCCCCAGCCATCACCTCCTCTTCCACCGGGGAAACTGATGCACACGGAGGGAAAGGGACGAGACATATAGCTCAGGAGTCCTGGCTCCCAGCCCCCACTGCTTTGCCCACTGGCCCCCACTCCCCTCCCAGAGCTGGGATAGAACCCAGGTGTCCTAGCTCCCAGCCCCCTCCCCTCTTACCTTTTTAGGATCCATGTTGAATTTCTTGCGGCCCATCCCTATCTTCCGGTTCCTCTGAAGGGTTTTGCTGTGGGTTGGATGGAGAAAAACCACAGGATTCAGCACTTGGAATAGCCCCAGCAGCGTACAAGACCATGGTGGGGCAGGGGCTTGGTATACAGGGGCCCAACGCTGAGATGCAACCCTTCTGGGGTGGGACATGGGGGCTGGGTATACGGGGATCCCTCGCCCAGCGCTGGGACACAGCTCCTCAGGATCAGCACATTCATTACCTGCCCTCATTCGCCTCCAGACCTTCCACCTCATTCATGGCCTCGCTCAGCTCATCCCGCAGCCGCTGGATTTCCACCAGCAGCTCTTGTTTCCGCCGCCGGATGTTCTCCAGCTCCAGCCGCTCCTCGGGGGTCAGGTCCGGGGGCACTGGGATGGAAATCAGAGGTTAGCCTGAGGCAGGAACCCCCTGTTCTAGGAGCGAGGGAGGAAGCGGGATGCATGTGAGTGTTTCTTGAATTTCATGTGACACCTGCAGGGTGAGGTGGGCAGAGGGGCTGTTTATACAGGGATCCCCTGCCCAGTGCAGAGACGCAGCTGCCATAGGGGGCAGATGGGGGGCATGGCCAGGGTGCCCTGCACTGCAGCTATTTCCTGCCCCTGCAGGGCCCATAGAGAGCGGTATTTTTACCAACATGGTTAGACCAGCACAAAATCTGTGCAAGTTCCAGGCCTTAGCTGTGGCAGGAGGCTGAGAGCTCAGGTTTAGTTGCCTTCCGATGTGACGTCCCAGGGCCTTCCAGGATACCAGCCCCGTCCCATTGTTTATTTGCAGTGCAGGACCACTGCAAGCCCCAGCCCCGGACCCCACGGCGCCAGGAGCTGTACACGGGTATGTATTATTTGGATCCTGTCGGCCCCTGGGAGCTCCAGCCCCGGATCAGGCCCCACGGCGCCAGGAGCTGTACAGGGGTATGTATTAGTTGGATGCTGTCAGCCAGGGGTTGTACAAACACAGAACAAAGCCCCCTGCCCCAAGGAGCTTCCAATTCATAAATGCTGCTAACAATCCGGGGGGCGGGCGAAGGACAAGGCCGGGGGGTGGGCAGGTGGGGAGCAAGTGGTAATGGTTCAGTCCGACACCACCCTCCCCATAGGGGAATAAATGGTTCAGCCCAACCCTTTCCTCCCCACCTCCCCCCAAAAGGGAGCCCACTCTCCATTATGAGCATTAATACAACCCAGCTCCTCCATGAGCAAGAGAATGGTATCGCCCAAACACCGGGAATGGTTCAGCCCAACCCCCCTCTTCATTTCCGGAATGGCACAGCCCAACCCTCTCCTCATTCCCCCTCTGGGAGGGAATGGTTGAGCCCAACCCCCTCCTCAACCCCTCCCGCTCTCCATTATGGGAAGCAATGGTACAGCTCACGCCCCATAAGGAAAAGAATGGCACAGTCCAGCCCTACACTGTAAGGGGGCAAGCTACCCATTCGGGGTGGGAATGGTTCAGGCCACCCTTCCCCCCCCATTAAGGGGAGGAATGGTACAGCCCTGCCACCTCCCGACCAGCAAGAGAATGGTGCAGCCCAAACACCCCTACAAAGGCGGGAATGGTTCGGTTCAGCCCAACCCAGCCCCGCCCCCCCGACAGCCAGCCGTGAATGGGCGGGGCCCCGCAATAGTATGGCCCGCCCCGAGAGTGGTACAGTCCCAGGCCCCTACCATAGACTCCGTCCTCCATGGCGCCCGCACCGGCCGCCGGGGCTGCTCCGGCCCCTCGGCTCGTCCCGTCTCTCCTGCCGCGGCGGCGGCTGCTTCCTCCTCCCGCAGCCGCCCGGCCCGGCACTGAGGAGAACGTCCCGCCTCCTTCCCCAGAACCAACCAATGGGGGAGCGGAATGCCAAGAAACCCGACCCCTGCCCGCTGGGGACAACCAATGGGAGGAGGCAACTCCCGTCTGAACCCGTCAGCTTGTAAGAATGATAGATAGAACAACCAATGGACTCCAGAGGTTTGGTTAAACTCCGCCCCACTTCCAAGATTGAGATGTAGATTGACCAATGAGACCCCGCAACGAGTTCAACAGCCTGCCCTATTAGTAATTGACATTCAGACCGGCCAATCAATGCCTAAGATCTAACAGGCTCACCCCCTTGGTTAGATCGACAGCTCAAGCAGCCAATGGGAGTCCGAATAGTCATAATTCACTCACTTTGGCTGTCAATCACTATAAATGACAGACAAGCCAGCCAACAGAAGATCGAATCAGCCATTCCTTGGCCTCCGCCCCTAACAGTGTCCAGATGACAGATTTGAAAGAGAACAATCTGTTACTAAGGGCCTACTGGGGCCTTGGCCGTTGCTAAGGGCCTATCTTTATGAATAATTAATCAGTGTATCGTGAATATTAATGATCCCTTATTAATATTCAGCGTACAGGTGGCATGAGCCCTGCCCCCCCGACCATCCAGGGACCCCGTCACCAGGGCAACCCGGTGTCCCCCTTGCGCCCCCCCGGGCCCGGCCCCCCCGGCTACACGGACAGAGACAGACCCCCCCCGTGACACCCCATAACTCCCCTCTGCCCCATAGACACCCCCAGGGACACCCCCATAGCCCCCCTCTGCCCCATAGAAACCCCCAGGGACACCCCCAGTGACACCCCCTCCCCCACAAACACCCCCAGTGACACCCCCGTAGTCGCCCCCTCTGCCCCATAGACACCCCCAGGGACACCCCCAGTGACACCCCCTCCCCCACAAACACCCCCAGTGACACCCCCATAGCCCCCCTCTGCCCCATAGACACCCCCAGTGACACCCCCTCCCACCTCCTCCCCCTCTGCTCCATAAACACCCCCCGTGACACCCCCATAGCCGCCCCTCTGCCCCATAGACACCCCCAGTGACACCCCCATAGCCTCCCCCTCTGCCCCATAGACACCCCCAGTGACACCCCCAGTGACACCCCCTCTGCCCCATAGATACCCCCAGTGACACCCCCTCCCACCTCCTCCCCCTCTGCTCCATACACCCCCCCGTGACACCCCCAAGCCCCTCTGCCCCATAGACACCCCCAGTGACACCCCCATAGCCTCCCCCTCTGCCCCATAGACACCCCCAGTGACACCCCCTCTGCCCCATAGACACCCCCAGTGACACCCCCTCCCACCTCCTCCCCCTCTGCTCCATACACCCCCGTGACACCCCCATAGCCGCCCCTCTGCCCCATAGACACCCCCAGTGACACCCCCATAGCCTCCCCCTCTGCCCCATAGACACCCCCAGTGACACTCCCAGTGACACCCCCTCTGCCCCATAGACACCCCCAATGACACCCCCATAGCCTACCCCTCTGCCCCATAGACACCCCCAGTGACACCCCCTCCCACCTCCTCCCCCTCTGCTCCATACACCCCCCGTGACACCCCCATAGCCGCCCCTCTGCCCCATAGACACCCCCAGTGACACCCCCTCTGCTCCATAGACACCCCCAGTGACACCCCCACAGCCTCCCCCTCTGCCCCATAGACACCCCCAGTGACACCCCCTCCCACCTCCTCCCCCTCTGCTCCATACACCCCCCGTGACACCCCCATAGCCGCCCCTCTGCCCCATAGACACCGCCAGTGACACCCCCTCTGCCCGATAGACACCCCCAGTGACACTCCCATAGCTGCCCCCCCGCCCCATAGACACCCCAGTGAAACCCCAGTGACATCCCCTCCCCCATAGTCACCCCCATAGCCACCCCCTCCTCCATCCTCCACCCCATAGACACCCCCATCTCTGACCCATAGACACACCCCCAATAACACCCCCTCCCTCCTCTGCCCCATAGCCACTCCCTCTGCCCCATAGACACCCCCTCCCTCCTCCACCCTCTCTGTCCCATAGAAACCCCCATAGCCACAGTCTCCCTCCTCCACCCCATAGCCACCCCCTCTTCCCCATAGCCAGCCCCATAACCACCCCCTCCTCCCTTCTCCACCCCGTCTGCCCCGTAGACACACCCCCATGGACAGTCCCATAGACAGCCCTGCCATGTGCCCGTGAGGCCACCAGGGGGCGATCTGATCTCACTTGCGGGGGTCTCTGCGGGCTCCAAGGGGACCAGCCGGGAACCTAGCTTAGATCCAGGGGCCCCGTCTACCCCCTGGGCTGGGAAAATGGGGGTGAACCCCCCACAGCTGCAGCTGTCTGTCCCTGGGCTATTCTGAGAAATGGCTATTTTGTGGGGGGAGGCAGAGCTCCCAGGGGTCTGAAATGACTCGGGGCTGGGGGGGGGGGGCGGGGAGGACCACTGGCAGAGCTTTGGGGTGGGGAAGGGCTGGCCTAGAGGGGGGCTGTGGATCGGGAGTGAGGGGCACCTCCAGGGCTGGGGGGGTGGGACTAGCGGGGGGCTGGGGGTCGGCAGTGACGGGCTCCGGCAGAGCTGGAGGGGTGGCCTAGCGGGGGGCTGTGGGTGGGATTGAGGGGCACCGGCAGAGCTGGGGGGGCCTAGCGGGGGGCTGTGGGTCGGGAGTGAAGGGCACTGGCAGGGGCAGCTGGCAGCATCTGGCTGGCAGCCTGTGCCCCCATCGCCCTGCCAAGCCCCGTGTCCCTGATGACGAGGGAAGGACCAGGCTGGATGCCCAGGGATGGAATTAGCAGCTGGGGCTGGGGGGGGCTGGGGGAACAGCTGGCCGTGTCACCCCCCCCCACACACACACTAATCCCCATCTCTGATCTCCTGCCCTCGGGCTCAGGAGGGGGGAGGGCTGGATTTGGACCGGGCCCCTTTCCCCGGGGTCACCCCTTGTTGCGGGGTGGGCCCGATCAGACAGTGCCGCCCCTCCCCCCATCCCATGACCCAAGATTAGGGGCACTCGAGGGGTTATTTTGGGCCTGCCCCTTATCGCCCGGACAAGGTGTGAGAGAGATGCCCGCGGCAGCGCCGGGCAGGGGCTGGAGTGGGTGCTGAGCACCGAGGTCCCCACACCCTGCCCCATGGATAGCCCAGGCTGGGGGAGGGGGATTGGCCCGGGCTGGGGGGACGGCGGGGGGGGGGTGGAAGGAGCCAGGCTGGGCGGTGTTAATAGGGCGCACTCTCCCCGGCTCGGGGGCCGGGATTAGTGATTGAAACTCTGTCAGCTTTAGCTGAGCTCCCAGACCTCCTCCAGCTTCCCTGAAACCCTCCATCAGCCCTCCCTGCATCCCTCCATCATCCCTCCTTCCCTCTCTCCCTCTCTCCATCATCCCTGCGTCCCTCCCTCCATCCCTCTATCAAACCTCTCTCCATCCATCATCCCTCCATCCCTCTGTCATCCCTCCATCATCCCTCCATCCCTCTGTCCATTATCCCTCTATCATTCCTCCCTCCCTCCCTTTATCATCCCTCTATCATCCCTCCATCCCTCCGTCCATCCCTCTATCATCTCTCCATCCCCCCTCCATCCTGTCTGTCATCCCTCCTCCATCCCTCAACTCTCTCCAAACTTTCCATCACCCGCCCCGCCCCCCCCCCCGCCGGGAATCTCTATTTCTAGTAAATGGGTTCTGCTGCTGGTTATTTTGGGCATCTGAGTCCTGGCCAGGAACCACCTGAACAGCCCCCGCCCGCCCGCTGCAGGGCTGGGGAGAGTGGGGGTCCCTGGGGTGGGGCTTCCAGGGGGGCAGCGTTGGCTGACAGGGGAATGCAGGGGGGCAGCGTTGGATGACAGGGTTTGGGGAGTCCCTGGGGGGTAGCATTGGCTGATGGGATGGAGGGATCCCCGGGGGGCAGCATTAGCTGACGGGGTGGGGAGGGTCCGGGGGGGGCAGTGACACCCACCAAACCCCATTCACCACCCAATAATCAGACGGAGCCAATTTCCCTCTCCAAATCCTCTTTATTTCTGTGTCACCAGTTGTCGCTTTGGGGCCATGTGGGGGGACAGACAGGTGGACGGACAGACAGGCGGAGTCAGGATCTGCCCAGTCAAGCTGGGGCTGCTCCTTCCATCCCAGCCCCAACAACCAGCCCCCAACGTCTGCCCCTCCAGCCCCCCAGGAACGGACCCCCCCCAACAAACACCACCCGGGAACTGACCCCTCCCACACCCCAAGGAACTGACTCCCCCAAAACCCAGCTCGCCAGGAACAACCTCCCGCCCAACAACCAGGCCCCCAGGACCTTCCCAAAACCCAGCCCCGAGAAACTGCCCCCCAACACCCAGCCCCCTAGGAATGGACCCCCCAACAACCAACCCCGGGAACTGCCTCCCCAGCCCCCCAAGAACTGAACCCCCCTGACACCCAGCCCCCCAGGAACTGCCTCCCAGCCCCCCACCAAGAACTGACCCCCAATAGCACCCAGGAGCCAACCTCCAACCCCCAAGGGAACTGCCCCCCAGCCCTTCCAACACCCAGAAACTGACTCCCCCAACCTCGCCTCCCCCCCAGGAACTGACCCCCAACCCCAACCTCGCCTCCCCCCCAGGAACTAACCCCCAACCCCTCCCCATCCAGCCCCACGGAGCGGCGCCCAACGAGCCCCCTTCCCCGCAGGGGCCGTCCCATCACATCTCCGTGGCCCTGTGGCCGCCCGTGGCCCCGTCCTCCTCCTCCTCCTCCTCCGGCTGCTGCTCGCGCAGGGCCAGCTCGTTGACGTAGCAGAAGGAGATGCGGGGGGCGCCGGCGGGGCCGGGGCTCTGCTGCCCCAGCTCCCGGGCGCTGCAGCGGGGGGTGCCGGGCACCGGGTAGGTGCGGTGGAAGTGGTGGAAGTCGACCTGGTAGCGCCCGCGGTGGCAACGGGCCAGGACGGGGGCGAAGCAGTGGCCCCAGAGCAGCTCGCCGGGCAGGTAGGAGGTGCGGCACTGCGTGGTCATGGCTGTGGCCTCCACCATGCCTTCCAGGATGGCCACCAGCTCGAAGTCGGCCCGGGCCAGCTGGGCCGGCCCCAGCCCGTAGAAGGGGCTGGTGTCGTCGATCCGGTGCACCACGGTGAGGGGCGAGACCAGGAAGAGGCGGTCGGTGCCGCTGTCGAAGCCCACGTCCACGTCCCGCTGGTCCAGGGGCAGGAACTCGCCCTCGGGGGTCACGCGGGGCTGCGGGGTGGCGACGGGGCGGGGGGGTTAGTGATGGGACGGAAGCGGGGAGACCCACCCCCCACCCTGTCAGCTCCCCGTCCTCGGCCACTGGAGCCGTATCCCTGCCCGCTTCGGCCCCCTGACCCCACTCCTCTCCCAGAGCCGGGGAGAGAACCCAGGAGTCCTGGCTCCCAGCCCCCTACCACTCCAACCACTAGACCCCACTCCCCTCTCAGAGCCGGGGAGAGAACCCAGGAGTCCTGGCTCCCAGCCCCCTCCCGCTCCAACCACTAGACCCCACTCCCCTCTCAGAGCTGGGGAGAGAACCCTGGCGTCCTGGCTCCCAGCCCCCTCCTGCTCTAACCACTAGACCCCACTCCCCTCCCAGAGCCGGGGAGAGAACCCAGGAGTCCTGGCTCCCAGCCCCCTCCCGCTCCAACCACTAGACCCCACTCCCCTCCCAGAGCTGGGGAGAGAACCCAGGAGTCCCGGCTCCCAGCCCCGCCCCCCGGCTCTAACCACTAGGCCCCACTCCCCTCCCCGAGCCCTCGCCCCCCCCCGCGCCCGCCGGCCCCCACCTGCAGCAGCTGGGCGCGGACGTGGGCCTCCACCAGGTGGCTGTGGCGCAGGTTGGCCACGCGCCACATGAGGCAGAGCTCGCCGTCTCGCAGGGCCACCACGGCGCAGCGGCTGAACAGCAGCGTCTGGTTGCGCTTCTTGGGCCTGGCCACCTTGGCCACGACGGCCCCCAGCAGGAAGGCATCCAGCAGGCAGCCGGCCACGCACTGCAGCCCCACAGCCAGCACGGCCGCCGGGCACGCCTCGGTCACGCTGCGCGAGCCGTAGCCAATGGAGGTCTGGGTTTCCAGCGAGAGCAGGAAGGCGCCCAGCAGGCCGGTGACCTGGGTGAAGCAGGGCGGGCGCGGGGCGGGCGCGGGGCCCAGGTCGCCGTGCAGGGCGGCCACCAGCCAGAAGGCCAGGCCGAAGAGCAGCCAGGAGAGCACGAAGGCCAGGGAGAAGAGCAGGGCCAGCCAGCGCCAGCGGGCGTCCACGCAGGTGGTGAACAGGTCGCCCAGGTACCGCTGGCTCCTCTCCCCCAGGTTGACGAACTCCACATTGCAGTGCCCGTCCTTCCTCACGAAGCGGCTGCGGCGGGGGGGCCCCCCGTCCTCCTCCTCCTCCTCCCGCAGGGGCTCCGGCCCCATGGCCCGGGAGGCCCCCCCCGCCCCGGCTCGGTGCCTCGGCGGGCGCGGGGCGGTTAGCGGGAGACGGCAGCTCGGGGCGGCCCCGGGGTCCTGCCCAGCCTGGAGGGGGCGGGGGAGAGAGAGATGGAGGGGCAGGGTTGAGGAGAGGGGGGTCGTGGGGCTCTGGGGGGGGATGGCAGGTGGCCAGGGCAGGGGTGTGACATGGGGCACGGTGCCCCGCTCTCCCGGATCAGCCCCATCTATCCCGGTATCCTGCCTGCCAGACCCATGGGCCCATCTACCCCGGTATCCTGCCCCATCGCTGCCCCCCTGGATCAGTCCTCTGGGCCCATCTACCGCAGTGTCCTGCCCCCTCCGTGCCCCCTGGATTAGATCCACGGGGTCATCTATCCCGATATCCCACCCCATCCCTGCCCCCCTGGATCAGCCACACAGGCCCATCTGCCCTGGTATCCTGCCCCCCTGAATCTGGTCCATGGGCCCATCTACCCCAGTATCCCGCCCCTTCCCTTGTCTAAGAGGGAATCAACAGACAGAGCCAGGGAGAGAGGTGTGGGGTGGGCTTAAACAGGAGTTTGCGGGTGCACAGAATAGTCCCTGGGGGGTTCTGAGAGCTGTGGAGGGAAAGAGGCCCCAGAAAAGGGAGGGGTTTTGAGAGACACCCCCCGCCCCAGGACCCCATGCTCAGGTCTGGCTTCCTAGGGTGTGTCTTCCCACAAAAGGCAAATTTATCCCCACCATCGCCATCACTAAGCAGGGACATGGTTCAGTATAACGTCCCCATTCTCCACAAGGGGAAACTGAGGCAGGGATTTGCCTAACACCATACAGCAAGGGAGCCAGAAGTGTCCTGGCTCCCAGCCACACCCCCCCTCCACTGTCCTAACCCCACTCCCCTCCCCAAGCTAGAGGTCAGGCCCAGGATATGACTCTGCAATGAGAATTTGGCAGGGGAGAGGGGCGGACACGTGTCTAGAGACCCCCCGCCCCCCCAGCAGGGACCTGGAATTGCCCTGAGCCATTCCCCCGATCCCACAGCCGCCACCACCCCGTCCCGTCCCCCACACTAGCTTTCGCGCAGCAGAGGGGAGGGGGAGGGTTGTAAGTGGCATTTCACAACAAAGTCAGTATCTAATCTCTGGCAAGGGATCCAGCCCCTGCCAGCCCCCTCCCCCAGTCAGTCAGTCCCCTGCCCTGGGGTCAGTGCCCCCTAGAGGAGAAAGGCCCCATGCCCCATTCCCTGCCCCCTGAGCCAGCCAGTCCCTGCCCTGGGGCCGGTACCCCCTATTGGGGAACATAAGAACGGCTATACTGGGTCAGACCAAAGGTCCATCTAGCCCAGTATCCTTTCTGATGACAGTGGCCAATGCCAGGTGCCCCAGAGTGAATGAACAGAACAGGGAATCATCAAGTGATCCATCCCCTGTCACCCATTCCCAGCTTCTGGCAAACAGAGGCTAGGGACACCATCCCTGCCCAGCCTGGCTAATAGCCATTGATGGACCCATCCTCCATGAACTTATCTAGCTCTTTATTGAACCCTGTTACAGTCTTGACCTTCACAACATCCTGTGGCAAGGAGTTCCACAGGTTGACTGTGTGTTGTGTTAAGAAATACTTTCTTTTGTTTGTTTTAAACCTGCTGCCTATTCATTTCATTGGGTGACCCCTAGTTCTCGTGTTACGAGAAGGAGTAAATAACACTTCCTCATTTACTTTCTCTACATCCGTCGTGATTTTATAGACCTCAATCATATCCCCCCTTAGTCGTCTCATTTCCAAGCTGAAAAGTCCCAGTCTTATTAATCTCTCCTCATTTGAAAGCCATTCCAGACCCCTTATCATTTTTGTTGCCCTTCTCTGAACCTTTTCCAATTCCAAAATATCTTTTTTGAGATGGGGCGACCACATCTGTACGCAGTATTCAAGGTGTGGGCGTACCATGGATTTACATAGAGACGATATGAGATTTTCTGTCTTATCATCTAGCCCTTTCTTGATGATTCCCAACACTCTGTTCACTTCTTTGACAGCTGCTGCACATTGAGTGGATGATTTCAGAGAACTCTCCACAATGACTCCATCATCTGGACCCATGGAAAAGAAGCCCTTGAGGAATTCCACCATGATTTCAACAATTTCCATCCCACCATCGACCTCAGCCTGGACCAGTCCACACAAGAGATCCACTTCCTGGACACTTCTGTGCTAATAAGCAATGGTCACGTAAACACCACCCTGTACCGAAAACCTACTGACCGCTATGCCTACCTACATGCCTCCAGCTTCCATCCAGGACACACCACATGATCCATTGTCTACAGCCAAGCTCTACGATACAACTGCATTTGCTCCAACCTCTCAGACAGAGACAAACACCTACAAGATCTCTATCAAGCGTTCTTAAAACTACAATACCCACCTGCTGAAGTGAAAAAAACAGATTGACAGAGCCAGAAGAGTTCCCAGAAGTCACCTACTACAGGACAGGCCCAACAAAAAAAATAACAGAACGCCACTAGCCGTCACCTTCAGCCCCCAACTAAAACCTCTCCAGCGCATCATCAAAGATTTACAACCTATCCTGAAGGATGACCCATCACTCTCACAGATCTTGGGGGACAGGCCAGTCCTCGCTTACAGGCAGCCCCCCAACCTGAAGCAAATACTCACCAGCAACCAGACACCACACAACAAAAACACTAACCCAGGAACCTAGCCTTTCAACAAAGCCCGATGCCAGCTCTGTCCACATATTTATTCACGTAACACCATCATAGGACCTAAGCACATCAGCCACGCCATCAGGGGCTCTTTCACCTGCACATCTACCAATGTGATATAGGCCATCATGTGCCAGCAATGCCCCTCTGCCATGTGCATTGGTCAAACTGGACAGTCTCTATGCAAAGGAATAAATGGACACACATCTGACATCAGGAATCATAACATTCAAAAACCAGTCGGAGAACACTTCAACCTCCCTGGCCACTCAGTAACAGACTTAAAGGTGGCAATTTTGCAACAGAAAAGCTTCAAAAACAGACTCCAAAGAGAAACTGCTGAGCTTGAATTAATATGCAAACGAGAGCCCATTAACTTGGGTTTGAATAGAGACTGGGAGTGGCTGGGTCATTACACATATTGACTCTATTTCCCCATGTTAAGTGTCCTCACACCTTCTTGTCAACTGTCTAAATGGGCCATCTTGATTATCACTACAAACGTTTTTTTCTCCTGCTGATAATAGCTTCTCTTAATTAATTAGCCTCTTACTCCACCTTTTCATGTTCTCTGTGTGTATATATCTATCTTCTGACTATATGTTCCATTCTATGCATCTGATGAAGTGGGTTCTAGCCCACGAAAGTTTATGCCCAAATAAATGTTAGTCTGTAAGATGCCAGAAGTACTCCTCGTTCTTTTTGCTGATACAGATGCAGCCGCTGAAGTGGGCTGTAGCTCATGAAAGCTCATGCTCAAATAAATTTGTTCGTCTGTAAGGTGCCAAAAGTCCTTTTCTTTTTGTGGATACAGACTAACACGGCTGCTACTCTGAAACCTTTCTTGAGGGGTAACAGGTAATTTAGACCCCATCATTTTTATATGCATAGTTGGAATTAAGCTTTCCAACGAGCATTACTTTGCATTGATCAACATGGAATTTCATCTGCTGGTTTGTTGCCCAGTCACCCAGTTTCGGGAGATCCCTTTGTAGCTCTTCGCCGTCCGCCTGCGACTTAACTCTCTTCAGTAGTTTTGTATCATCTGCAAATTTTGCCACCTCACTGTTTACCCCTTTTTCCATGGGGTCCCCCCTGTCCCATTCCCCACCCCTCTGAGGCAGCCGGTCCCCTCCTTGGCCCCCACATCGAGTTTAATCTGGCTAAACTTTCTCCCTGGGCCCATCATCCCCCACCCCCCCAGCTCCCAGGCCAGGGCTGAGCGCCCCATAGGTGGGGGGAGGGCAGGAGGGATGGAGCAGGGGCCAGTCTATGTCCCCCCACCCACTGCAGGAGCTTGTGGCCTGAAGCAACGGCTCTGATCAGCCGCCCCGAGTGACCAGGGCAGGGCACCTCCCCCTGGCCAGCCCAGATCTGATGGGTGAGCAAGAGGGGAGCACTTACGCTGGCATGGCTGAGGAAGGTGGGGTGCCCAGAGCCTCTGGCGTGGGGAGGGGGGACCCTGGTGTGGGAGAACAGGAGGGGGGCTGGGCATGGCGAGCACCAGCCTCACGGGCCCATCTACCTGGTACCCCACCCCCTCTCCTGGCCCCCTGGGATCAGCCCCATTGGCCCATCCACCCTGGTACTCCGCCTCCCAGGGACCCTTCTAGCCTGGGATCCCTGCCAGTGGGGCTGACCCCCCCCCGCCCCGCCAGGCCCCATAACCCCCGCAGTGCTGGGGAATTGGTTACGTGAGCAGTCCCCAGATAAGCCGGGCAAGTGCCCCGCGCCCCACAGCAAACGAGAACCCCACAGAGTCTCTGCTGGTCTGAGCTGGGGGGAGCCTTTCCCTGCCCCACATGTGGTGGCTGCTGGGACTGTGAGGGGCTGGGCAAGGAGCAACTGGCACTGCAGCACCCCCTCACAGCCCCCCCCGCCCCTCTCATTCAGCCAGCGCCCCCCCAGAACTGCCGCGGAGGGGCGGGGGCGGGGCAGTGCCGGGAGCGGCCTCCAGGCTCTGTCCTTGAGCTGCCGGCTGAAGGACATTTAGCGAAACCAGGCCGGTCCCTGCCGGATCTAGGAGGCCCTGCCCGGCGCAGTGGGGGGTCGCGTCACGGGAGGGAGGCCCCAGGCCCCTGCCCCATCTTGAGGCTGGGGGCAGCAGCACGTTGGTGGCCACACTAAATTGGTGGTTGTATCCCCTTCCCCTGCCCCCCTGCTGGCACCCCATTGGCCTCCTGTTCCCTTCTCCCCACGGGGATCCCTCCCATTGGCCCCCAACCCCCAGCCTGCCCAGTGGATCCCTCTCCCCCCCCACCCTCATTGGCTCCCAATCCCTGCTCCCCCATTGTCCATCCACACCCCCACCCCCCACCTCAGCCATCCATCTATCTCCATCCACCCCTCATCCATCTATCCCTACACACCCCTCATCCATCTATCCCCATCCACCCTCATCCATCTATCCCCACACACCCCTCATCCATCTATCCCCATCCACCCCTCATCCATCTATCCCCACACACCCCTCATCCATCTATCCACATCCACCCTCATCCATCTATCCCCACACACCCCTCATCCATCTATCCCCATCCACCCTCATCCATCTATCCCCACACACCCCTCATCCATCTATCCCTATCCACCCCCATCCATCTATCTCCATCCATCCCCATCCATCTATCCCCATCCACCCCTCATCCATCAAGCCCCATACTCCTCTGTCGAGCTAGCTATAAAACCTTCCTCCCATCAAAAACCTATAGTCCATCCATCCCCCCACATCTCCCATATCCATCCGTCCCCACACACCTCATCCATAGATCCATCCACCCTCCCCACACATCTTCTACCTCTCCATCCATACATCCATCCCCCAGACCTGATCCATCCGTCCCCCTCCACACCTCATCTGTCCATCCATCCATCCATCCCCCACATCTCCCATATCCATCCACCCCCACACAACCCTCTAGCTCTCCATCCATCCATCTGCCACACCTCATCCATCCATCTATCCATCCATCTATCCATCATCCCCCACACACCTCAACCATCCATCCATCCATCCTCCACACACCTCATCCGTCCATCCATCCCCCACACCTCTCCATCCACCCCCACATACCTCATCCATACATCCATCCACCCTCCCCACAAACTCCTTCTAGTTCCCCATCCATCCTTCCCCCAGACCTCATCCATCCATCCCCCCACACCGCTCCCTCTAGCCATCCATCCATCCCCACACACCCCTGTGTCCATCTCTCTTGGGCATTTATACCTGCCTGGTCCCTGGTGGTCTCCTTGTCATCCCCAGTGGGGACGGCTCCGATCCTGCCCCACGCCCTGGGGCAGCGATGGACCTGGCAGGGGCACGGGGGGTCAGGACACCCGATGGAGTGGAACCAGCCCCAGTGCCCCTGTCTCTACCACAGGCTCCCCAGCCAGGATCCCCTCACCTGTCCGAGATCAGACTTCCCTTCATCTCTCCGCTGGTGCTGATCCCTTCCCTTCTTTCTTGCTCTCCCTCCTTCCCCCCCTTTCCCCTTTCCTTGCTTTTCTCTCACTCCTTCCAGAGACTTTCTCGCTCCCTTCTTCTTGTTGAAGTCGGATGGTCTGGCTGGGTCTTGCTCTCTATCGCTGTGTCACACTCACTCGTTCCTCCCCCCGCCCCCCACCCCCCCCCACACACGTGGGAGTTGCAGACACTTGGCCCCTGGCCCGGCCCTGGGATGAGCTCGCTAAGCTGGGGGGTGGAAGGGTGCGGCTGGGTGGGGGGGGGAAGAGAGGGAAGCTGCCAAGTCCCACCCCCAGCTTGAGCAGGATTGGCCACGCCAGCTGCCAGTCTGCATCTGGAATCTGGTTGTAGGGTCGCTAGAGTGAGTGAATGTGTCAGAAGAAAGAAAGAAAGAAAGAAAGAAAGAAAGAAAGAAAGAAAGAAAGAAAGAAAGAAAATAAATTCCTCCTTCCCTTCCAACCTTTATCACTTCTTTCTTTCCATCCCTAGCTCTTTTTTTGTTCTTTTCCTATCCCCAATTTATCTTTCTTTCTTTCTTTCTTTCTTTCTTTCTTTCTTTCTTTCTTTCTTTCTTTCTTTCTTTCTTTCTTTCTTTCTTTCGCTCTCTGCTGCTCTGGCTGCCCGGCTGAGAGCAAAAGGCGAATCAATGGATGGAAAGTGCTCCCAGGGGACGGGCTGCATCCTGCGTCGGCTAAACGTCCCAGGCCCCGCTCACTCCTCGGATCGATGAATCGCGGCCCACGCCCTGCCTGGCGCCGAGAGGCTTCTGGGGTGGGGCGTGGGGGCTGGGTATCCAGGGACCCCTCGCCCGGCACTGAGATGCGGCCCCCTCTGGGGTGGGGCGCGGCGGCTGGGTATCCGGGGACCCCTCGCCCAGCACTGAGATGCGGCCCCCTCTGGGGTGGGGCGCGGGGGCTGGGTATCCAGGGACCCCTCGCCCAGCGCTGAGATGCAGCCCCCTCTGGGGTGGGGTGCGGGGGCTGGGTATCCGGGGACCCCTAGCCCGGCACTGAGATGCGGCCCCCTCTGGGGTGTGATGCGGGGGCTGGGTATCCGGGGACCCCTCGCCCGGCACTGAGATGCGGCCCCCTCTGGGGTGGGGCGCGGGGGCTGGGTATCCGGGGACCCCTCGCCCGGCACTGAGATGCGGCCCCCTCTGGGGTGGGGCGCGGGGGCTGGGTATCCGGGGACCCCTCGCCCGGCGCTGAGATGCGGCCCCCTCTGGGGTGGAGCATGGGGGAATACTGGGGCCAATAAACGCTCCCCTCTCTTTTTCTCTCTTTCTCTGACCCTCACGCTTTGACTCCCGCCGGAGCCAGGCCTGCAGCTCTGCAGGGGGCCCGGGGTGGCCCAAACCTGCTCCCGAGACCCAGGCAGTGCAAGGCCCTAAGTCTCTGCCCTGGGTTGTGCCCGGAGCCCTGCGGTCAGCAGGCGGCTGTCTCCCTCCTGTGGGCAGATGGGGGATTGGCAGCCACCTGGGTGGGCAGCTTCCCCCTTCTCCTCCCTGCGCCCCATTTCCTAAGGGGAGGGGGCGGGGGTTAATTTCCCCCCCTTGCAGAGTGGGGGCTCATAGGAGTTGTAGTTTTAGTCTGGGGGGGGGGTGGGCTGAATTAGAGTCCGGCTTCCTTGTGAACCCACAGCCCCACACCCATAGAGCCCCCCCCACACCCATACAGCCCCCTCCCCATGCCCATACATCTTCCCAGGGAGTGGATCTGGACAGGCTGCTAGGAGATGGCTGGGGGGACCCTACAATAACAAACCGGCATGTGTGTATCCCCCTGTCTCCAAGAGACCCTACAATGACAAAACAGTCTGTACAATCCCTTGCTCCCAAGAGAACCTGCAATAACAAAGCAGCCCGTGGGAGACCCTACAATAACAACCCAAAAGCTCCAAACCCCCCGCAATAAGAAACCATTCTGTACACAAACCTAGGCTCCTGAAAGACCCTACAATAACAAACCAAACTGTGAGCAACTCCCGTGCTTCTGAGTGACCCTACAATAACAAATCGGTCTGGGAGCAAGTCCAGTGTCTCTGAGAGACCCTACAATAACAAATCGGTCTGGGAGCAAGTCCAGTGTCTCTGAGTGACCCTACAATAACAAATCGGTCTGGGAGCAAGTCCAGTGTCTCTGAGAGACCCTACAATAACAAATCGGTCTGGGAGCAAGTCCAGTGTCTCTGAGAGACCCTACAATAACAAATCGGTCTGGGAGCAAGTCCAGTGTCTCTGAGTGACCCTACAATAACAAATCGGTCTGGGAGCAAGTCCAGTGTCTCTGAGTGATCCTACAATAACAAATCGGTCTGGGAGCAAGTCCAGTGTCTCTGAGAGACCCTACAATAACAAATCGGTCTGGGAGCAAGTCCAGTGTCTCTGAGAGACCCTACAATAACAAATCGGTCTGGGAGCAAGTCCAGTGCTCTGAGAGACCCTACAATAACAGACCAGAGTGCACAACCAAGAGCCCATGGGAACCCCTGCCAAAATACAGTGTCAATGCAATCCAGCGACTTGGTTTGGTTTCAAGCATCCGGCCATTTTATTATGAGCACCACAGATGAGCGTTGCAACGGCACCGTATTATGCAGCCACAAAGTCATGTGCAGGCGAAGACAATGCTTGCGAAGCGCTGGCCGAGAAAGGGTGAACTACATCGCTGTGGGGGGAGGGGGCTCAGAGGTGCCCCGGTTAATCCTTATTTACCCTTCCCACCAACAGGAGGAGAGGGGCGGCATTCCAGGAACTCAGAAGGCGGCAGGTTTCAAGCGGAGTCACTGGGGCGTGGCATGCGCCTGGCCTGCGGAACTCACCGCCACATGATATAGCCGAGGTGCCAGAGCTTAGCAGGATTCCAGCGAGGAGCCGGCATTTATTACGAGTATCCACGTGTTGCCATAGCGCCCGGGAGACCCCAGCCACGGAGCGGGACCCCCTTTTGCGGGGCACGATACAGACGCTGAGCTATTTATATGGGCCCCGAACACCTCCCGAGTTCCACCCATCGGAGCTGCGAGGCAGCTGTAAGTCATGAGAGAGAGGAACAAACTCCCCCCCTCCCCCCCAGGGCAGGTTACCCCCTCATCCGCCACGAGGTGTGGGTGGCCGCCCCTGAGGGGGCCGCCCCTTGACACTGCCAGAGACGGGCTACCAGATGCGATGGGCCCCCGGGCTGGCCAGCGAGACTTACTGGCGATCCAACACAGGGGTAGGGTTTGTAACCGGGTTTGGGGGGGGCCCTGTTCCGCTGGGTGTTGCACAGACACCCCAAAATGAGGTCAGCACCCCCCCATGAGATCATGCCAGGTGTGCACTGACCCCCCCCACCCCTCGCTTGACCGAGAGCGGGCCCCCATCCTGCGCTGACCGCCCCCCAGTGAGAGACAGTCCCCGCCTGGGGAGCTCACGGACGGACGATTCTCCCCATTATACAGAGGGGAAAACTGAGACACGGGGCTATGAAGCGACTTTCCCAAGGCAACACAGGAAATCTGTGGCCCAGCCAGGAAGGGCAGAGCAGACCCCACCTCGCCCAGGGATGGCTCAATGCCGGCCCCAAAATACCAGGGTATCAGGGTCACGCCTGGATCCAAGATCACGGGGCAACCCTATCATTAGTCATAATTATTATTCATTATTAATTAATTCATTAACCTGGGCCTCCACAGTGCTGGGGGCTGAGACGCAGCTGCCTTTGGGGACTAGGTATACAGGGACCCCCTCGCCTGACACTGAGATGCGTCCACCCCTGAGGTGGGGCATCGGGGCTGTTTATACTCACTTTCACGCTGAACTTCCAGTGGGACTAGAACCCACAACTCCCCCTCTGCTGCTAAAGAACCTCCTGGAGGATCCCCGCCTGCTCCTGGCAGTGCAGGGCCAATGACACACAACAGGCAGTGCCGAGGGTGTCCAGCAGGGGGCATCCACGCCCCTCCAGCTGGTCCCCCCTCATGGCACTCCAGTGCATCACAGGGCAATGGAGCCAGGTCTAGCATAGTGTGGGGGCGTCGCCCCCCTGTGGTAAGTGAGGGTTGGGCTGCTCCCATGCGGACATCACCAGATGCAGCTGCTGGTGCTTCAGACCCACAAGTTTGGGGTGGGGGGTCACCTCCTGCTGCTGCTAGTACATCTGTGATGTGGGGTGGGGGACAGGCCGCCCCCTTCTGCCCCCCTCCCCCGGCGGACCAGGGTTTTAAACTCTTTTAATATATGAATTAAAATGGATATAAAATAATATTAAAATTCTGTCTAAGGGGCTGCAGGGACTCAGGGTGGGCCACAGAGTCACACAGCAGGTTGAGTGGAGTCCTGGCTCCCATCCCTGCCCTGCCCTAACCATTAGACCCCACTCCCCTCCCAGAGTCAGGGACAGAACCCAGGAGTCCTGGCTCCCAGCCCCATGGCCTATCCACAGGACCACTCGGCTCCTCTATTAATGAAACATACGTGTGTCTGACCCTCCCTTCAAATCTCCAGCTTTTTGACCCAGCCCCATCCAGTGGCAGGGAGTTCTGCAGGTTAATTCCATGTTGCCGTGAAATGCTAATTACTGGCTCTGGGCCCAGCCATCTGCCTGCTCAGGCAGTGGTAGCTCAGCAGGGAAAAGGCCGCCCGGATGCCTGGGTTCTGTGCCGGGGCAGGGGGGTATATAGACCCCCATCTGCAGCCTCCACACTGCATGGGGAGAGAGGGGGGAATGAGATTGAGCCCCAAAGGGTTGAGGGGCTGCTGCCCTTGTGCCACCTGCAGCCTGCAGTACCCTCTGCTGCCACACGAGGGCACCACGTGGCAGGGACAAGGGTGCGCAGGTGTCATGCCGGAGGGGTGGGGGGGCGATGCTCCACGTCCCGGCACCTTCACTGGGCCGGGGCCCAGAGCTGGGGGAAGGGAGAGAGGAAAGGGTGGGTTCAGAACATCCCTGAGACATGCCAACATGCTTAGAACACGCCTAAAACATGTGAACATTTCCCCCCTCCCCTCAACCATTCCAGGCAGGCCATCGACCCAAAACCCCTGCGGCATCTTTGGCTGCGTCCCCACAGGCCCGGGGGTCAGGGCTCGGGCTCGGGCTCGGTCCAGCTGTCCTGGGCTCTGCACCATCACTCAGACAATCAGCACAGCTGGGGACGTGGGGGCGGGCAGGGCTGGGCTAGCAGGGGGCTGCGGGTCGGGGGTGTGGGGCACTGGTGGAGCTGGGGGAGGGGGGAAGCTGGGGGCTGGGCTAGCAGGGGGCTGCGGGTCAGGGGTGTGGGGCACCAGTGGAGCTGGGGGAGGGGGGAAGTTGGGGGCTGGGCTTGCAGGGGGCTGTGGGTTGGGGGTGAGGGGCACCGGTGGAGCTGTGGGAGGGGGGAAGCCTGGGGCTGGGCTAGCAGGGGGCTGTGGGTGAGCGGTGAGGGGCACCGGTGGAGCTGTGGGAGGGAGGAAGCCGGGGGCTGGGCTTGCAGGGGGCTGTGGGTCGGGGGTGAGGGGCACTGGTGGGGCTGTGGGAGGGGGGAAGCCGGGGGCTGGGCTGGCAGGGGGCTGTGGGTCGGGGGTGAGGGGCACCGGTGGGGCTGAGTTCTGTTCTGCAGACTCAGCTAGGAGAGGAGATAACGGGTCAGCAGAGAAATCAGGAGGGTTGCCCCGAATCCACCTGCAACATAAAGACACCATGGGAGAGGAAAACATTACTGCTCTCGCCCTCTTCCCCTCCCCGAGCCGGGGAGAGAACCCAGGAGTCCTGGCTCCCAGCCCCCCCTGCGCTCACCACTAGCCCCCACTGGCTCTGGGCTCCGAGCTGAGTCAGCTGCTGCTCTGAGCCACCTACCTGAGTTGCCGGGGGGTTGTCTCCAGGCGCTGCTGGGGTCAGAGCGCTGCCCGTCACTCTGGTTCCTGACCAGGAGGTTCCCAGGACTAGCTGTAGGTGAAAAGCAAGCGTGTGAGAGAGGCCCCATTTGGACAGGGTCAATCCTCCGGTCATTCAGCAGGGGGCGCTCTCTCCCGGGCTGGCCCCAATTCCCCAGGGGGGCGCTGGGCTACAGGGGGAGGAAACAACCAGGAACCACTGGGACAAATTCAAAGAGCTAAACCAAGTGAGGCTCACCTGTGTAGTGCGTCCTTCTCTCCTTACCCTGGGGAACAAGGAGAATATAATCAGGATTGACATCCCCGCCCGCTCTAACCACTAGTCCCCACTCCCCTCCCAGAGCCAGGGAGAGAACCCAGGAGTTCTGGCTCCTAGCGCCCCCCCCCCCCACCACCACTTGTCCACACTCCCCTCCCAGAGCCAGGGAGCGAACCCAGGAGTCCTGGCTCCTAGCCCCCCCCCACTCTAAACACTAGTCCCCATTCCCCTCCCAGAGCCAGGGAGCGAACCCAGGAGTCCTGACTCCCAGCTCTAACCCACTACAGCTTCCCCATTTTCTATCTGCTGCCCCCCATCCCCCTCACCGTTGCGTCGAACACAAGCAGGGTGAGATTCATGCAGCTTGTCACAGAGATTCCCCATTCGCCCACGTCCAGCACGGAGGGGAGATGCTGGCTGGGCGGGTAGGTGGCGATCGTCGTGTTCTGGGGGGGCAGAGATGGACCCAGTCAGTGATCAGGGACCTGCCTCCCTCTACATGTCGTGGCCACGTCCCCGTGGACAATGGGCTGCCGTTCATGACCTCTCCCTGGAGTCAACGGGGAATCGCTCTCCTCTGGTTGAGGTCTGGGGGGCTCTGACACACAGCTGGGCAGTTCTGGATCCATCCAGTAGGGGGCAGCAGGGACACACACACACAGAGACACACAAACACAGACACTCTTTTGTCCCATGTTAGATGCTGCTGCCCCATGCTCCACCCCAGAGACAGCTGCATCTCAGCACCGGGTGAAGGGTTCCCGTATAACCCACCCCTGCCACACCCCAGAGAGGCCGCGGCTCATCAGCTTCGTGCTCCGGAAAAGCTCACCCCATACACCCATTGCATCTTCCTGTCTCCTTCCCCGGCGTCCGGCGGGAGGTCGATCCGGTGCGAGGGAGCGCCGGCCTCGCATGGGTAGCTGCGCGTCTCCTCCTGGACCGTAGCCACTGCAAGGGCGAAGAAGCCCAGGCGTCGTGGGGGGGCCCTCAAAAGCGATCATGCAGCAGGGAAAGGGGTAAGAAAGCAGGCCAGGGCGCCCCCAGGGACGAGCAGCCAATGGGCATCTCTCCTGATGACTCCCCGGGCGATGCTCTGGACCTGCTCCCCATGAAGCCAGGCAGGACTCTGGGGAAGTCTCCTCTCTGGGAGCAGCCTGTCTGCAGGACACACAGCTCACCCGGCTCCACCTTCCTGGGTCTGACCTCGGAGCATTCAGCCTCCTCTGCCCCTCCGTGCGCTTCCCCCAGCGAGTCCACCCAGGCGGGGTCCTGGGGAAGCCAGAGGGTCCTGCCCCCCAACTTCGCAGTCGGACGTGACTCTCAGCCAGCCAGTAAAAGAGAAGGTTTATTAGACCACAGGGACATGGTCTAACACAGAGCTTGTGGGTGCAGAGAACAGGACCCCTCAGCTGGGTCCATTTTGGGGGGGCAGTGAGCCAGACAACCACGTCTGCCCTTCACTCCATGTCCCCAGCCAGCCCCAAACTGAAATTCCCTCCAGCCCCTCCTCCTCTGGGCTTTGTTCCTTTCCCAGGGCCAGGAGGTCACCTGATTCCTTTGTTCTCCAACCCTTTAGCTCTCACCTTGCAGTGGGGAAGGGCCCAGGCCATCAGTTGCCAAGAAACAGGGTGTCGGCCATTCTCTGTGTCCAGACCCCTGCACACACCTGCCCTCTAGGGCTCTGCAAAGATCATACACCCTTACCCCACCCCCTAGATACTTAAAAACTGCATAGGGGAAACTGAGGCACCCCCACACTATTCAGAGGAAACATTAAGAACAGTCCCACTCGTCACATCTCTCCCTCCTTCGAGATCGAACTGAGCAGGGTCACTTTAGCCAGTGACCTGGGGAAGTTCGAAGCCACCAACGTTCCCATGGATGCCCCAGCACCTCTCCCATTCCTTGGTAGGAGTTACACTAGGCCCTTCCAGTTTCACGCCCTCCCTTAGGTCGGGGGTGGTCGATAGCGCTCGCAGGCCACATGTGGGAAGGTTTATGTGGCCCGTGCCCTTTGGCCACCCCAAAACCCCAGGGGGTCAAACTGGGATAGGGTTTTCTCCCCAACAAGCTGGCCAAACACAGCCACCTGGTTATAGGACTGTTTAACTTTCTTAACTGCTTTCACTCCATCTGAGACCTTCTCAAAGCTATCCACACTGGATCTTTCAACAGGAAAGTCAGTGGATCCATTCACAACAGAAAATTTCTGGCTGTTAGGAACTGAAACTTTCTTGATTAAATCACTTTCACACCCTTCAGTTGCAGTAAACTGCTTGCAAAGACTCCATGAGGATTCCTTTCCCTAGGGCTTTTCTATGCAACAATTCACCCCCCCCCCCCCCAGAAATTCTGCTCTTACCCTCTTCACCTAGGGCTTCCTCTAGAGGGACACTTTCCTGAGCAACAACAGACTCTTTCTGGGTCTCCCTTACATCCAGAATTACCTCTGGCCCATCCGGCGGATTCCTACACAATCCCCCTTCAGGCAAATTTACAGACTTTTAGATAAAATGTCAGAAGCATTCTCCTTCCCTTTGCCACACACAAGTTCAGGAATCTTTTCCTTCTTGCTACAGGTTTCCACACCCTCAGTAGGTAACACAATCACATCACCTTCATGCTCTCTTTGTGCCCTTGCTAGGATCTCACCCTGATCAGACAGAGTTGCTGCACCCTTTCCAACAACACATTAGCAACAGGCAAAATACAAGCACCTGAATTATCTGGTCTCTGGGGTTTTACATAGACCCTAACTGGATGCGACCTAGTTACAGGGCCATTCTCCGAAGCAGACACAAACTTAGGACCCTTCCCTTCCTGGGCTTTAGCTGAATCCAGAACCAGCTCTGAGACAACTGCACGACCCTCGACCATCACAGGCTGAAAGGCCCCTTCTGTCTGCTCCACAGACCAAGAAGAGCCGGACACACTTTCTTCTTTACCAGACACCGAGCTTGGGATCTCATTCCCCTTGTCCCAGCACACAAGGCTGGTCGCAGACAACTGCTTGGAGATCAGGGTAGCTCCCTCCATAGGCAAGTCAATACCCCTGACAGACACAGGCACGTTTCCTTCACTGTCCCAATTCTCCACCCAGCTAACAGGTCAGGTATGGTCCAGGGACACTCATCTTCCACTCTCCTCGCCTTCCCACCCTGCTGACTAGACACAGCCATCAGCTCACAAGGCTGCCTAGGCTCATCCAGACTTTCCTTACCGAGCACCTTGCCACTCCCCACAGATCCCCTGCCCTGCCTGTGTCTCCCCCCACTCAGCTGGGGTCTCAGCTCCCTCTGTGCTCAGCGCTGCCCTTGCTGTCCCAGTGGGGGTAGGCAGCGAGCTCGCTGCTTTCCTCACTGCATCAGAGCCAGCCTGAGCCCCCTCTCTGGTGTACAAGGGGGGCGGGGAGCCCCAGGGGTCTGGTTACAGGCAGGCAGGTAGCCTGAGCCTAGCAGCTCCTCCCTGCTGCCAGCCAGGTCATCTGCATTTTCACCGACCATTTCCCAGTCCCCCAATTGGTTCCCTGGATTCAAATTCAAACCCTCGGCTGTTACAGGAGCAGGGCCTGGATCCTGTCCCAAAGAGACACAGTCACCCCACAACAGGGTCTCACAGCTGGTGTCCTGGAGCACCCCAACAACCAGCCAGCCCCACCCCTCCTGGGTCTGCACAGGGATCTGGGCCATACGCAGGGCGAGGGGCTTCATCCCTGGGACCCTCACCCAGCTCACCCAGCCCCTCAGCCTCTGAGGCTGCACCACCCGGGGCCTGACACCAGTTCTCTCTGTCCCAGGATCTCACCACCCCAGGAATGTCTCCCCACTGACCATCACCTTCTGCTCCCACTGGGGGTCCGAGGGGCCTGGCCCCAGGAGACTCCCACACAGACATATAGGTTGGCGTCAGGAGTGGGAGCCTGTCCACCTCCCCACCCATCTGGCTGATGGAGTCGATGGCCTTGGGACCCAGCAAGGGAGCTAGACACCGGGGCTTTTCCGCAGGGTCCCCCTGGTTCAAATCTCCAGCCTGCTCAAAGGCAGTGAGGTGGCATCCACATCCCCCCCTCCTTAACCAGGGGCAGCAATTTAGTCTCGAGGTTCCCTGCGGAACTGGCCCCCCGGGGTCTATCCCCACTCACCCCGGGGAGGTCCCCTAGGCCTCTCCGCTCCCCCACCGCCAGTTCATGCTGCTGCTGCTTCTGCAGCTCTTTCTCGGGCTCTCGCTGTCTCTCACAGTCCTCTTGCTCTCTCGGACTCAGGTCCAATCCCGTCCGTCTCCGATCCCCCGATGGGGAACCCAATCGTGAAGACCCTCGTCTGGTCAGGGACAGGAGTCTTGGGGGTGCCTGGCTCCCACTCCAGCTGCTCCCAGATCCTGCGATAGCCCCATTTGGGGTCAGGAATCTGCTCCTTAGAGCGGTCATCCTCCTCCAGCTGCACGATTAACTGTGCTTTGGTGAACTTTCCAACGCTCAACCCTCTCTTTCTGCACAGGGTTACAATGTCCTTCTTAAGGAGACGGTGACAGGCCGTCACTCCGCTCTTCCCAAGTTGTTGTGGACTCACAGGCCTGGGTGTCTCAGCTCCCCACAGTTTCCAGGTAGAACCCCTCGTGTGCCAGCCCTTCTCGAGGTCACCACCTCTTTGCCAGGGTCGAGCGGCAGACTCCTCCGCCCCTGGGACCGCTCGCTGCAATACCCCGGGGGACCCTGTTACTGCAAAAGTCCTTCTCTGTCCCAGGGCCAAGCTGCAGGCTCCTCCGCCCCTGAGACTGCTCACCGCAGTCCCCAGGGGGACCCCATTACTGCACAGTCCTTCTCGCTGGTCACACACTCCCAGGGGTTAACCGCTCCCTGAAACCGCTCCTCTCTGAGCCTTCAGCACGCCTGGTCCTCGTCAATCCCCCTTCGTTTTACTGCTCCCCAGTCACTTACTGCAGGAAGCGCCATCCGCGGGGTGCAGTACATCCCACCGCTGCCACCAGTTGTCACGGAGTCCCCGGGCGATGCTCTGGACCTGCTCCCCATGAAGCCAGGCAGGACTCTGGGGAAGTCTCCTTTCTGTGAGCAGCCTGTCTTCAGGACACACAGCTCACCCGGCTCCACCTTCCTGGCTCTGACCTCGGAGCATTCAGCATCCTCTGCCTCCCCATGCGCTTCCCCCAGCGAGTCCGCCCAGGCGGGGTCCTGGGGAAGCCAGAGGGTCCTGCCCCCCAACTCCGCAGTCAGTCGTGATTCTCAGCCAGCCAGTAAAACAGAGGTTTATTAGACGACAGGAACATGGTCTAACACAGAGCTTGTAGGTGCAGAGAACAGGACCCCTCAGCTGGGTCCACTTTGGGGGGCAGTGAGCCAGACAACCCCGTCTGCCCTTCACTCCATATCCCAGGCAGCCCCAATCTGAAACTCCCTCCAGCCCCTCCTCCTCTGGGCTTTGTTACCTGATTCCTTTGTTCTCCAACCCTTTAGCTCTCACCTTGCAGTGGGGAAGGGCCCAGGCCATCAGTTGCCAGGAAACAGGGTGTCGGCCATTCTCTGTGTCCAGCCCCCTGCACACACCTGCCCTCTAGGGCTCTGCAATGATCATACACCCTTACCCCACCCCCTAGATACTTAAGAACTGCATAGGGGAAACTGAGGCACCCCCACACTATTCAGAGGAAACATTAAGAACAGTCCTGCTTCATCACACCCCCCCCCCCCGTTCAGCTGGCATTTCATTGGCTGCGTGCACGGTCACAGGGCAAGCGGTGGGAGGGGGTGGGAGCATGCACCAGGCCCGAGCAAAACCTTGTGCACAAGAGAGAATGTGTGCAAAAGCCGGGGGGAGGAGGCTGCGCAGAGTGTCCCTCCCAGCTCTGCCAGTGCCCCTCACTCCCGACCCGCAGACCCCTGCCAGCCCAGCTCTGACCCCCTCACCAGCCCTGTCGGTGCCCCTCACTCCCTACCCGCAGCCCTCTGTTCGCCCAGCCCTGGGCTCCCCTGTTGAGTGTGCGGACGTGCGAGTGGGCGCACGTGGGTGCCTAGCTCTGCAGGGCCCTGGCCCGACATCCGGGTGCCGAGGCCGGGGAAGGGGGGAGAAGCAGCCGAGCAGCTGTGGGTTGGCTGGGTGCAGGGTGGGACACTGCCCGTCTAATCCGAGGCCCCTCATGTGTGTTTCCGTGACACAGACACGCCCGGGGCCCAGGGCTCAGCTCTGGGGCTCTGCTCCGAGCTGCACTTTCAAACCGCCCGCAGGATTTGCATGAGGTGTTGCAGAATGAATCACTTTCCTCTGCCAGGCTGAGCCCTGGGCACCCCAGAACAGGGGCAGGGAGGGAGAGCTCCCCGAAATACATGCACCCCGAGCCAGCCAGTCCCTGCCCTGGGGCCAGGTGGGAGCTGGCACCCCCTAGAGGGGACAGGCCCCGTGCCCCATTCCCTGCCCCCCTGAGCCAGCCAGTCCCTGCCCTGGGGCCAGGTGGGAGCCGGCGCCCCCTAGAGGGGACAGGCCCCGTGCCCCATTCCCTGCCCCCCTGAGCCAGCCAGTCCCTGCCCTGGGGCCAGGTGGGAGCCGGCGCCCCCTAGAGGGGACAGGCCCCGTGCCCCATTCCCTGCCCCCCTGAGCCAGCCAGTCCCTGCCCTGGGGCCGGGTGGGAGCCGGCACCCCCTAGAGGGGACAGGCCCCATGCCCCATTCCCTGCCCCCCTGAGCCAGCCAGTCCCTGCCCTGGGGCCGGGTGGGAGCCAGAAAGGCCCCGGATCCCATTCCCCAGAGGCTCCTTCAGCCCCCAGGGTGGGGGTCGGTGATAGTTCCTCCCACGCACTCTGGGGTGGGGGCGGGGGAAGGAGTTACGGGGAGCAGAGACGGGGCTGCAGAGGGGCAGGTTGCAAGTCCCGCAGCAGGAAGGGGGGCGCTGCACCCAGGTCTGGGGTGGCGCACCCAGCTGGCTGCAAGGGGCTGAGGCTGAGCAGTGCACAAGCCGGCTGCCAGCTACAGGCAAGGCCCTGGGACATGTTCAGACTTGAACTGATCATGACCCTGACATCCCACAGGCCCGGCCCCACCCACCTGCTCCAGAGCTGGGGATGGAACCCAGGAGTCCTGGCTCCCAGCCCCCCCCGCCCTCTACCCGCTAGACCCCACTCCCCTCCCAGAGCCGGGGATAGAACCCCGGCGTCCTGGACCCCACCCCACCCCCGCTCTAACCACTAGACCCCACTCCCCCCAGAGCCGGGGATAGAACCCAGGCGTCCTGGACCCCACCCCACCCCCGCTGTAACCACTAGACCCCACTCCCCCCAGAGCCGGGGATAGAATCCCGGCGTCCTGGACCCCACCCCACACCCGCTCTAACCACTAGACCCCACTCCCCCCAGAGCCGGGGATAGAACCCAGGCATCCTGGACCCCACCCCACCCCCGCTGTAACCACTAGACCCCACTCCCCCCAGAGCCGGGGATAGAATCCCGGCGTCCTGGACCCCACCCCACACCCGCTCTAACCACTAGACCCCACTCCCCCCAGAGCCGGGGATAGAACCCAGGCGTCCTGGACCCCACCCCACCCCCGCTGTAACCACTAGACCCCACTCCCCCCAGAGCCGGGAATAGAACCCAGGCGTCCTGGCTCCCTAGGACTCCACCCAGCATCCTCTTTGACGGAGACCCCACATCCACTGGGGGCTGCACCTTCCCCCCTCCCGCAGGTCTGGCAGGGCTGGTGCTTACCCCTGGTCACGCCTGAGCAACCCAGAACCACCAGCCACAACAGCGTCGTGGGCCCCATGGTCCCCCAGCGCGGTGGGGCCCGGTGGCGGATTTCGGGGGGGCTCAGGGGGTTTCCTGCTCTGCTTGCAAGAGCTGGGAATCAATGCGAGGGGCGACCTCTCGCAGCTAAGCACAGATTAGACTTACTTCCCCGTCCCGTGATGATTTACATCACATACGCAGGCTGGAAATTGCATCACTTTCCCCCCCCCCCGGGGCGGGGGGCCAAGTCCAGGCCTGCCTAGAGGAGCAGGCGGGGCCCGGCTTGGCTCCTGGCACTTACAAAACATAAACCACGGTTCAGGAAAAGGGGAAACTGAGGCACAGGGGTGAGCTATTTATCCACTCCCAGAGCTGGGAATAGAACCCAGAAGTCCTGACTTGCCCCTCCCCGAACCACTAGCCCCCACTCCTCTTCCAGAGCTGGGGAGAGAACCCAGGAGTCCGGCAGAAGTGCTCCCTCGTCCGTCAGTTCTGTTTATTAGTGAGGCTGAAGAGGTGAGAGACAGAGTCCAGGGACGGCGCAGGATCCTTGCTGGTCGGCCAAGCAGGGGGTTTAACGGAGGCTGCTCGGTATTAACGTCCCCTCCTGTCGAGAGACCCCGGGGGCAGCCACTCTGGGCTGGAGGCAAGTACTAGAGCTAGGTGAGCCCGTGGGTCTGACTTGTGGGGCAGGGGCGGGGGTGGGGAGTGGGGTGGGGATACCAGGCTGGATGGGCCCATGGATCTGATCTGGGGGGGCGGGGATACGGGTGTGGATGGGCCCATGGATCTGATCTAGAGGGGCAGGGATGGGGGTGGGGAGTTGGGCAGGGATACTGGTGTGGATGGGCTCATGGATCTGATCTGGGGGGGCGGGGACGGGGGTGGGGAGTGGGGTGGGGATACCGGTGTGGATGGGCCCGTGGATCTGATCTGGGGGGGTGGGGACAGGGGTGGGGAGTGGGGCGGGGATACCAGTGTGGATGCACCCATGGATCTGATCTGGGGGGGCAGGGATGGGGGTGGGGAGTGGGGCGGGGATACCAGTGTGGATGAGCCCATGGATCTGATCTGGGGGGGCGGGGATGGGGGTGGGGAGTGGGGCGGGGATACCAGTGTGGATGAGCCCATGGATCTGATCTGGGGGGGCGGGAACGGGGGTGGGGAGTGGGGTGGGGATACCAGGCTGGATGGGCCCATGGATCTGATCTGGGGGGGCGGGGATACGGGTGTGGATGGGCCCATGGATCTGATCTAGAGGGGCAGGGATGGAGGTGGGGAGTTGGGCAGGGATACTGGTGTGGATGGGCTCATGGATCTGATCTGGGGGGGCGGGGACGGGGGTGGGGAGTGGGATGGGGATACCGGTGTGGATGGGCCCGTGGATCTGATCTGGGGGGGTGGGGACGGGGGTGGGGAGTGGGGCGGGGATACCAGTGTGGATGCACCCATGGATCTGATCTGGGGGGGCGGGGATGGGGGTGGGGAGTGGGGCGGGGATACCAGTGTGGATGAGCCCATGGATCTGATCTGGGGGGGCGGGGACGGGGGTGGGGAGTGGGGCGGGGATACTGGTGTGGATGGGCCCATGGATCTGATCTGAGGGGGCAGGGGCGGGGGTGGGGGTGGGGAGTGGGGTGCGGATACCAGGCTGGATGGGCCCGTGGGTCCGATAGCCTCCACCCGTCCCCCCTGGTGTGTGTGTCCTGCTATCCCTGTCCCCAGTGACCGGGCAGGAATTTGGGGGGGCTGCAGGTCCAACACAAGCGTCTCCGTCTGTCCCTTGGGCTGCCGGCTCTGCTCCCTGCTGGGCCGTGGGGGGGTCAGCGGGTGGGGGGTCCTGGGGACGAAGCCCAGAAGTCTCCTCAGCAACAGGGGTCTTTAGCCACCACCCCCATCACCCCAACCCCCCAGGGCCCTGCCTGCCCCCACCCCCGTCCATCGACTCCCCCAGGTTGCCCACCAGACACCCCCCCATTCCAGCCCCTCCCCTCCGGGTGGGGGTGTGGGGGAGGCCTGGTCCCATGGCCTGGGGTGCCCCGCAGGACACCGGGGTTCAATCCCAGTCTCTTGCTCTCCGGAGCCTGGCGCTGGGTCTCTGGAGCCCGCCCAGGTCTGGCTCCTGGTTCCCTCGGGTGGGAGCCATGCGCCGGCTGGGCCCGATCCTGGTTTGACCCCGATACCAGCCTCCCCAGGGGAGATGGCCCTATCCAGGGCTCAAGGGCTCAAGGTGCCGTCTGGGGGATCAGTGGGGTCACCCCCCCACCCCCAGGGACACAGCAGTGAGGTGAGGGGAGCCCCCCATGTGCAAGGTCATCTCGTCTTGAGTCCTCACCTCTTCCAGCTGTACGCGGCTTCGGCCAGAATCAGCACCAGGGCCAGCAGGACCCCGACGGCCAGGGACAGACGGACGATGGCAAACGGGGTATAATCCTGACTTGGGGGGGCCCCTAGAGGGAGGACAGGGGCAGGAGGTGAATGCACCATGCTGGGCGGGGGGGGTTGTGTCCCCCCAACTCCCTATGGGAGAGATGGGCCGTCCCCCCCCAATAACGTCTCTCCCCCCACCCAAATCTATAGAGAGCCAGTTTGATCTGCCAGCCCAGAGACCCCCGTACCTGGCCGCGTGCTACCCAGGCAGGTGGGAGCCAGCGTGACTCCAGGCTGAGTCGGGTCGGATCCCCCTGTGGGGCCAGAACCAGCATCTGTCAGGGATGAGGCGGGTTAGGGGGAGAAACAGCAACACCCCCCCCCCCCGCCGCCTGTCACTGTCATTCTCAGTGGGGGAGAGTCCGGGGGAGGGATTTTAGTGCCTGGCAATGGTGCCAGCTGGGCATCCCCTGGATCCTGACTGCCTTGTGCATCCCCAGAGCTGGGGCGTCCCCCTACGGCTCTGCAGCTCTCCCAGGGGCAGGGATCCCCCCACCCTCCGCCCCGAACCTCCAGCAGCTGGGAACCCCCCAGTGACGCTGCTGGGACGCCGGGCTCAGGGCAGGGCCTGGCTCTGAGCGTCCCCTCGGTGCAGAGCCCCCCCCCGAGGGTCGGGCTGGGGGTGGGAACGGAGATGCCGAACCGGGCCCCTCACCTGCTACCACCAGCTCCACGGGGTCGCTGCAGGGGGAGCTGACGGGCGGCTCCCCCAGGCTCTCGTAGCTGCAGGTGTAGGTGCCCCCGTCCTCCCGCCGGACGTTGGGGATGTGGAATTCGGCTGTCAAGCCGGCCGGCTCCGTGTGCCACCGCGCGACCCCCGCCCGGTACATCTTGAACCGCATGCCCAGCCGGGGCCCGTGGCAGGAGATGGAGACGCCCGTCCCCGGCGCGATCTCCCCGCTGGGGCTGAGGGAGATGGAGGGCTTGGAGAAGTGCACTGGGTTCAGGGAACGAGAGAGAATCGGCATCAGACCCCACGTTTGCGGGGACCCTATAGCCTCGTCCCAGCCCACCTGACCTGCCATCGTCGGGGCGACGTCCTTGCAGAGCCCTAGAGGGCAGGTGCGTGCAAGGGGCTGGACACAGAGAATGGAGGGAGAGATGTGACGAGTGGGACTGTTCTTAATGTTTCCTCTGAATAGTGTGGGGGTGCCTCAGTTTCCCCTGTGCAGTTCTTAAGTATCTAGGGGGTGGGGTAAGGGTGTATGATCTTTGCAGAGCCCTAGAGGGCAGGTGTGTGCAGGGGGCTGGACACAGAGAATGGCCGACACCCTGTTTCTTGGCAACTGATGGCCTGGGCCCTTCCCCACTGCAAGGTGAGAGCTGAAGGGCTGGAGAACAAAGGAATCAGGTGACCTCCTGGCCCAGGAAAGGGACAAAGCCCAGAGGATGGGGGGCTGGAGGGAGTTTCAGTTGGGGGCTGGCTGGGGACATGGAGTGAAGGGCAGACGTGGTTGTCTGGCTCACTGCCCCCCAAAATGGACCCAGCTGAGGGGTCCCATTCTCTGCACCCACAAGCTCTGTGTTAGATCATGTTCCTGTCGTCTAATAAACCTTCTGTGTTACTGGCTGGCTGAGAGTCACGTCTGGCTGCGGAGTCGGGGGGCAGGACCCTCTGGCCCCCCCAGGACCCCACCTGGGCGGACTCGCTGGGGGAAGCGCCCGGAGGGGCAGAGGAGGCTGAATGCTCCGGGGTCAGCCCCAGGAAGGTGGAGCCGGGGGAGCTGTGTGCCCTGCAGACAGGCTGCTCCCGGAGAGGAGACTTCCCCAGAGTCCGGCCTGGCTGCGTGGGGAGCAGATCCAGAGCATCGCCCAGGGACTCCATGACAGCTCCGTCCCTAGCTATTCTGGGGCCCTATGCAGCCCCCCCGGGGGGGGGGGGTCTGGCAGGCCTCTGCGGGGCGGAGCTGGGGGGCTGCACTTCCAGCCACCAGTGAGAGCAGGCCCGGACCTGCTGCCGAGCTCAGGAGAGTGGGGGTGGAGCAGGGGTCGGGAAGGGGCAGGGGCGGGGCTTTGGGGAAGGGGTGGGGTGGGGGCGGGGCTGGGGCAGAGCAGGGGTGGAGCAGGGGCGGGGCTTTGGGGAAGGGGTGGAGTGGGAGCAGGGCAGGGGCGGAGCAGGGGCGGGGCTTTGGGGCCGGGGGAGTGGGGGCAGGGCTGGGGTGGAGCAGGGGCAGGGAAGAGGCAGGGACTGAGCTTTGGGGAAGGGGCGGGGTGGGGCGGGGCAGGAAGAGGCAGGGTGGGCGGAGCAGGCTGGGGCTTTGGGGAAGGGGCGGGGTGGGGCGGGGCAGGAAGAGGCAGGGTGGGCGGAGCAGGCTGGGGCTTTGGGGAAGGGGTGGAGCGGGGCGCTGGGGGGGGAGCAGAGCAGGGACGGGGGCCCTGGGGAAGAGGCGAGGCCGGGCCCGGAGCACCAGGCCGCTGCGCAAGGCACCAGGAAATGTGGTGCCCACATTTCCTGGGGCCCCCGCAGCTGCGCGCTTTGCGTGTGGGCAGCGAGGGCCCCGGCGAGAGGCTTCCCCTCAGGCCGCCCACTTCCCTGGGTCTTGTCTCGCAGACGGGACGCCCGAGGCGCAGACAACGTGACGTTTATTGGGGTTACTTTCCAAGCCAGCTTATTCTGAAGCCCTTCACACCCGTCGGGCTGATCTCAATTCGCTGAGAGAATCTGTTCCCCCGCGCCCCCTCCCCGGCCCCCACGCCGCAGAGCGTTTCCCCCGCGCTCCCTCCCCGGCTCCCACGCCGCAGAGCGTTTACCCCGCGCCCCCTCCCCGGCTCCCACGCCGCAGAGCGTTTACCCCGCGCCCCCTCCCCGGCTCCCGCGCCGCAGAGCGTTTACCCCGCGCCCCCTCCCCGGCTCCCGCGCCGCAGAGCGTTTACCCCGCGCCCCCTCCCCGGCTCCCGCGCCGCAGAGCGTTTATCCCGCGCCCCCTCCCCGGCTCCCGCGCCGCAGAGCGTTTACCCCGCGCCCCCCTCCCCGGCTCCCGCGCCGCAGAGCGTTTACCCCGCGCCCCCCTCCCCAGCTCCCGCGCCGCAGAGCGTTTATCCCGCGCCCCCCTCCCCGGCTCCCGCGCCGCAGAGCGTTTACCCCGCGCCCCCTCCCCGGCTCCCGCGCCGCAGAGCGTTTACCCCGCGCTCCCTCCCTGGCTCCCACGCCGCAGAGCGTTTACCCCGCGCTCCCTCCCTGGCTCCCACGCTGCAGAGCCTTTACTCCGCGCCCCCTTCCTGGCTCCCACGCCGCAGAGCCTTGCCGGTGTCCCTGCTCCCCCTTTCCTGTTCCCATCCCCGACCCCCATCAAACATGATTCCATGTTTGACCCCAGTTGATATCGTAATATTCTCAGCTGCACCTTAACTCACCTTGTACTGAAATTTAACTAACCAATCCTAACATTGTAACATAGTCCTCTAACCAATTAGATCCCACAGCCCTAATCAACTGACACCTAGCAAAATTAATTACCTAGCAGACAGAAACCATTAGAGAACCAGACAGATGAACAATAGGAAAGTGTTTCAGAGGTTTTCTCTCCCCCTACCCCACTCTCCTGCTGGTAATAGCTCATCTTAAGTGCTCACCCTCCTTACAATGTGTATGGTAAACATCCATTTTTGCATGGTCTGTGTGTATATAAATCTCCTCACTGTATTTTTCACTTTATGCATCCGATGAAGCGAGCTGTAGCTCACGAAAGCTCATGCTCAAATAAATTGGTTGGTCTCTAAGGTGCCCCAAGTCCTCCTTTTCTAATAGGAAAGCCGGGGCCATGAAGATAAAACAGTACAGGAAAGAGGATTTCACAACCCCAGCCATTGAGAAGTGATTTCTGGCCAGACAGGATGCTGGCAAACTAACAGGTTTCAGAGCGGCAGCCGTGTTCGTCTGTATCCGCACAAGGAACCGGAGGACTTGGGGCACCTCAGAGACTAACAAATTTATTAGAGCATAAGCTTTCGTGGGCTACAGCTGCATCCGATGAAGTGGGCTGTAGCTCACGAAAGCTTACGCTCCGCTAAATTTGTTAGTCTCTAAGGTGCCCCAAGTCCTCTGGTTCTTTTAAAGTTTTCTTTAACCGTCTTTATCCGGTGGTGACGGGCACTATGAGGGCAGGCTCGTCTTCCTGACAGCCCAGTGGCACCTTATTTCAGTGTGACTGGTTTGGGATGTGAGGAGGTGACCGCTCGCTTCCCGGCTTATGGCTGCCCGTGCTGCCTAGCCAGAGGCCTCAGCCCAAGATCCAGGCCTCAGGCAGTCCTAGTGAGAGACGATCCATACACAGGCAGACCGTGATTTTGATTCTTTGTTTTATATCTATACCTAGCTAACTGATCAAAAATACACCTAAATTCTGAAAGTATCAGCCTGAATATCCATATCCTAACACCCGTGTCCATTAATTTGGAATAAACTAGGGAAATAAAATAATTTTAAAAATTGTACGTTCGCACGCGATATATTTTGCAATGGAAGAAAGAAATACGTTTTACATGAACGGTTTCATACGTTTTTGAAATCCAACGTGTGTCTCCTTCATTAAAACCAGTTTGACAACATTCGGAAAGGAAATGAACGGTTTTTGAAAGACAGTTTTCGCAAGGCTTTCCTAAACTCTGAAACCGAATAAATAATTCGACTAAAAGCGGCGATAAAACCTTCTTGTTACAAACGAGCGCACGTTGTATTTGAAAATATCACGCCACAAGTGTAATATGGGAAGTGGGGTCAAATGGGTTAGAGCAGAGGGGGCTGGGAGCCAGGATTCCTGGTTCTCTCCCCAGCTCTGGAAGGGGAGTGGGGTCCAGTAGTTAAAGCAGGGGGGCTCGGCGCCCGGACTCCTGGGTTCTCTCCACAGCTCTGGAAGGGGAGTGGGGTGTAGTGGTTAGAGCGGGGGGGGGCACAGACCCAGGACTCCTGGTACTAGGCTATAGCAGACACCCCCTCACCTGCTACCACCAGCTCCACGGGGTCGCTGCAGGGGGAGCTGACGGGCGGCTCCCCCAGGCTCTCGTAGCTGCAGGTGTAGGTGCCCCCGTCCTCCCGCCGGACGTTGGGGATGTGGAATTCGGCTGTCAAGCCGGCCGGCTCCGTGTGCCACCGCGCGACCCCCGCCCGGTACATCTTGAACCGCATGCCCAGCCGGGGCCCGTGGCAGGAGATGGAGACGTCCGTCCCCGGCGCGATCTCCCCGCTGGGGCTGAGGGAGATGGAGGGCTTGGAGTAGGGGGATTCTGCAGAGGGGAGGGATAGCTCAGTGGTTTGAGCATTGGCCTGCTAAACCCAGGGTTGTGAGTTCAATCCTTGAGGGGGCCATTTAGGGATCTGGGGCAGAAATTGGGGATTGGTCCTGCTTTGAGCAGGAGGTTGGACTAGATACCTCCTGAGGTCCCTTCCAACCCTGATATTCTATGATTCTATGGACACAGGCTGTGAGGCAGAGCGGCCCCTGGAGGGGACAGGTCCCATTCCCCACCCCCCTGAGCCAGCCAGCCCCGGCCCTGGGGCCCACTGCCTGACCATCATCCCCTAACCTCCAATCTACCCCTCCATCCTGTTGCCCCTTTCTTCTGAGACAGGGTGTCCCACCCCTCATCATATCTCCCAGACCCCTCCTTGGACAAAGCTAGTTTCTGCAGGCGACTCACGAGCAGCAGCAAATGGGAGGCGGGTCCAGATGACACCTGTAATGAGAAGTGGGTGTTTGATGTGGGGGACGGGAGACGCGGGGACGACGACGATGAGATCACATCCTACCCAGCCCCGTGTGACATCATCGGGGCCAGAGTCATGTGCCAGCCCATGGTAGTTCGCAGCCATTGCTGGCCAGAGTTTGCAGCCAGCCTGCATCAGATGTGGGTCGCTACCATGGGTGTTAACTCTGAACCCTAATGATGATGCACCAAATGCTGCGGCTGGCAGCTATTTCCCTGGGGAAAGCAAGAGTTTTAACCCTTGCTCCACTGTGCACCTGCAGCCTGAGGGGGATGCAGAATCTGGGAATCTAGCCCCGGATGCCGGGGTCCGTGCACGAGCTAGGGCTCTCGCTGGGGAATTTGCACCCCACTAGCTGAGGAATCAGGGGTCCGGCTGTTGACTGAGGGTTGCTGTGCCTAGCCCACAATCCACAGGGCTTTGGGTGTGGGCCGGAGAGGGGACGGGGGCCACCGTGGGAAGAGTTGCCCAGCTGGCGGGGGGGAGGCGGTGCTGGGAGGCAGATTCCAACCTGGGGGCATAGACTAGGTTGTTGCGGGGGAAGCGGGGGCAGGACACTGCTTGTGCAATAGGGAGCCACCGCCGGTCTCATGCTGCCAACTTCCCCAAGCGCTGGGGGAAGGGACAGTCCAGCAGGCCCCCCCATGTCTGCCCTACCCAGGCACTGTCCTATGGGGGCAGCTAACACAAGGGGCTGGTGGTTGGGGCAGGGTGTGAAGGAGGACAGGGTCTGGTTGTGGGGGGCAGGGTGTGTGTTGGGAGCTGTGGGGGGAGGACCGGGGCTGGTTGGGGGGCAGGGTGTGTGTTGGGGGCTGTGGGGAGAGGACCGGGGCTGGTTGGGGGGGCAGGGTGTGTGTTGGGGCTGTGTGGGGGGAGGACAGGGGCTGGTTGGGGGGGCAGGGTGTGTGTTGGGGGCTGTGGGGGGAGGACCGGGGCTGGTTGGGGGGCAGGGTGTGTGTTGGGGCTGTGTGGGGGGAGGACAGGGTCTGGTTGTGGGGGGCAGGGTGTGTGTTGGGAGCTGTGGGGGGAGGACCGGGGCTGGTTGGGGGGCAGGGTGTGTGTTGGGGCTGTGTGGGGGGAGGACAGGGGCTGGTTGGGGGGGCAGGGTGTGTGTTGGGGGCTGTGTGGGGGGAGGACAGGGGCTGGTTGTGGGGGGCAGGGTGTGTGTTGGGCCTGTGTGGGGGGAGGACAGGGGCTGGTTGGGGGGGCAGGGTGTTTGTTGGGGCTGTGTGGGGGGAGGACAGGGTCTGGTTGTGGGGGGCAGGGTGTGTGTTGGGGCTGTGTGGGGGGAGGACAGGGACTGGTTGTGGGGGCAAGGTGTGTGTTGGGAGGCTGTGGGGGGGGGAGGACCGCGGCTGGTTGTGGGGGGGCAGGCTGTGTGTGGGTTAGGGGACTCTCCCTGGCTCCCTGCTCGCCATGGGGACCTACCAAGGACTCAGGGAGTCTGAGCCAACCCTGTCCCACCCCCTTGGGGAGGGGAGAAGAGCCCCAAGGGGGGCGCAGGGAGGGGAGAAGAGCCCCGAGGGGGGCGCAGGGACCCACTCACCCAGAGCGAGGAGCAGGGCAGGAGAGGGGCCCATGGCGCTGGGGCCCCAGAGGAGCAAGCGGCACCTGGGGAGCGACGCACGGTGCGACTGACTCTGGGGAGGAAGTGTCCGGCTCGGTGTCTCAACAGGAAAAACTTTTCCTGGGGCTTCCCACCACCCACAGTCTGGGTTTCACAAGAGCCTCCAGGCGAAGACCGCATGGCAGGGACTGGCTGGCTCAAGGGGGTGGGGGAAGGGGGCACGGGGCGTTTCCCCTCTCGGGGGTGTCAGCTCTGATCTGGCCCCCAGGCAGGGACTAGCAGGATCAGGGGGGCTCTTTAAGCAGGAGTTAAGGGAAACTGAGGCAACAGGGAGACAGACGATTTCAGAGCGCCCAGGGGCAGGCGGTCATGGGTCAGACGCGTCGCTCCAGGCCGATCTGTGGGTCCAGAGGCTGAAGGGGCCAAGATCTCAGGAGTGGGGGGCATCTCATGCAGGGGCCAGAATCTCAGGGTAGGGGGAGCATCTCATGGATTCACCAAGGGAAGGTCATGCCTGACTAATCTAATTGCCTTTTATGATGAGATTACTGGTTCTGTGGATGAAGGGAAAGCAGTGGATGTATTGTTTCTTGACTTTAGCAAAGCTTTTGACACGGTCTCCCACAGTATTCTTGTCAGCAAGTTAAAGAAGTACAGGCTGGATGAATGCACTATAAGGTGGGTAGAAAGCTGGCTAGATTGTCGGGCTCAACGGGTAGTGATCAATAGCTCCATGTCTAGTTGGCAGCCGGTGTCAAGTGGAGTGCCCCAAGGGTCGGTCCTGGGGCCGGTTTTGTTCAGTATCTTCATAAATGATCTGGAGGATGGTGTGGATTGCACTCTCAGCAAATTTGCGGATGATACTAAACTGGGAGGAGTGGTAGATACGCTGGAGGGCAGGGATAGGATACAGAAGGACCTAGACAAATTGGAGGATTGGGCCAAAAGAAATCTGATGAGGTTCAATAAGGATAAGTGCAGGGTCCTGCACTTAGGACGGACGAACCCAATGCACCGCTACAGACTAGGGACCGAATGGCTCGGCAGCAGTTCTGCGGAAAAGGACCTAGGGGTGACAGTGGACGAGAAGCTGGATATGAGTCAGCAGTGTGCCCTTGTTGCCAAGAAGGCCAATGGCATTTTGGGATGTATAAGTAGGGGCATAGCGAGCAGATGGAGGGACGTGATCGTTCCCCTCTATTCGACATTGGTGAGGCCTCATCTGGAGTACTGTGTCCAGTTTTGGGCCCCACACTACAAGAAGGATGTGGATAAATTGGAGAGAGTCCAGCGAAGGGCAACAAAAATGATTAGGGGTCTGGAATACATGAGTTATGAGGAGAGGCTGAGGGAGCTGGGATTGTTTAGCCTGCAGAAGAGAAGAATGAGGGGGGATTTGATAGCTGCTTTCAACTACCTGAAAGGGGGTTCCAAAGAGGATGGCTCTAGACTGTTCTCAATGGTAGCAGATGACAGAACGAGGAGTAATGGTCTCAAGTTGCAGTGGGGGAGGTTTAGATTGGATATTAGGAAAAACTTTTTCACTAGGAGGGTGGTGAAACACTGGAATGCGTTACCTAGGGAGGTGGTGGAATCTCCTTCCTTAGAAGTTTTTAAGGTCAGGCTTGACAAAGCCCTGGCTGGGATGATTTAACTGGGAATTGGTCCTGCTTCGAGCAGGGAGTGGGACTAGATACCTCCTGAGGTCCCTTCCAACCCTGATATTCTATGATTCTATGATTCATGCAGGGGCCAGTATGGGGGAGCTGAGGGGACATTTTCCTCCGCACACGGCTGAATGGCAGCAAAGCTTCGTTCAGTGGAAAACAGCCCCCACCCCCCCGGGCCCCCTGCAGGGGGGATGCAGAACTGCCCTGCTCTGTGTCCTAGCAGCCGCACTGCTTCCCACAAGTGGTGATTCCCACGTCACCCAAGGGGCCCTTCCGGGGAAGTCGCAAGGGGGGGATTAGCTGTGGGGCTCTCCATGTGCCCACGTTATCTGGCCCAGGGTCCCGAGGAGGGGAACATCGGGGTCACAGGGTGATGCCCCCCCAATCTCTCGTACAGGCTTCCCCTTTCCCCCCACCCGGCTCACGGCGATGGATCCCCCAGCACAGTGGGGAAGGGACGACCCCATGGAGGGGATGTAAACAGCCAGCGCCAATTGGTCACAGGCATCAGACCCCTCTGCAGCTTTGTCCAGAGTCAGGCCGCGAACCATGGCGTCCTGGCCAATTGACGCCCTTCCCCAGAATGGCTGCAACCCAGCGCGGGGTGATGGGTCCAGGTATAACCAGCCCCTGCGCACCCCCCATCTCCCCCAGGTGTTACACACATTCCCGGCACAGGGGGGCTGTGGGGTGCCCAGGTTGGGCTGGTTTGTGGTTCTGTCTTTATTACAAATCTGGAAATTAACAGGATGCAAAATAACATAAAATCTGTCTCAATGTGTCCCCAACCCCTCCCAGTGCTGAGCCCCCCACACTTGCCCCCCACACGTGCGTCTGGGTGGGGCAGGGGGACAGCAGCTCAGTGGGATGGGGCCGCAGCAGGGGGAGGGCAGGGTCCCCCCTAAATCTTCCCTGGAAGCAGAGTTCTCGGGGCAGGTGCTGCAGGGGGGGTGAGTCTGTTGTCCCCTGGGGGCCCCATGGCTGCGGGGGGCTCTCACTGCAGGGCCCCCTGGCTCACGTTGATTGCGGCGTACATGCTGGGCTGGGCGGGCTCGGGGGCTGGGGCCAGAGCCCCCCGCTTGGTCTGCAGTGCCTGGCCGTCCAGCTTGGCGTAGGTGACTTCGTCAGCGCCGGGGTCGGGCTCCTGGGACACACAAAGCACAGGGTACACACACAGACAGACAGACACACACACACCCCCCATGGGGATCCCGTAAGCCCACCCCCCTCCCAGCAGCCCAACCCCCACCCCAAACCACCGAGTGTGCCAGGAAAGGTGTATGTGTGTGGGGGGGGGCTGTGAGGGGGCTGCTGGGGCCCATGTGGGGCAAGGTTGGGGGTCAGGCCCCATGGGGGAACAGGGGACACTTACCAGGGTCTGCGGCTCTTTCCCCTCGTCGATAGAGGCGTCTGCAGAACAGAGACACCCGCTGAGCTGCACCCCCGGACGGCCCAGAGCAGGACCCCACACCCAGCTCTGACCCCCCCAACCCAGCCAGGGGGTTCAGAGACCGGCACAGCCACCCCTCCCCCCAACCCACAGCATGGGCCATGGTCATTAGCCCCGAGTGACAGAGAGGAAAACTGAGTCACAAAGATGTCGAGGGGGTTACAGCGGGGGCTGGGGGCTGGGAGTCAGAAGGCCTGGGTTCTCGCCCTGGCTCAGGAGGAGAGTGGGGTCTAGACTAGTGGTTAGAGCAGGGGGCTGGGAGCCAGGAGTGGACGGGGAACTAGAGCGGGAAGGGAGGGTGGCCCCAGGGAGATCCTGGGAGTCCAACACTCTCAGCTGACACCGGCTACCTCTGGGACCCCCTCCTTAGTTCCGCCCAGCAGCAGCTGTAAATCAGACCCTGCCCCATATGGGTGGAGCCCCCACAAGCCCCGTCCCTCCCTGGGGTCCTGCCCCACCCTGGTACCCCCTTGGGTGTGTTACTCACAGACGGGGCCTTGCTGAGCCGATGCCTTTAATGCCCCCATAGGGCTGGTGCTAAAAGAGAAAATCCCCTTGTAAATGTCATATCCCCCCACCCGCGGGGAGATTCCTCAACACATCCAGAGAGCGCCCCCAGGCTGCCTCACACTGAACCCAGTTCCCTGAGCCCCCCTTGCCCCAACCACCAGACCCCACCCCACCCCGCCTTAACCACTAGACTCCACTCCCCTCCCAGAGGCAGATACAGAACCCAGGATTTCTGGTCACCGCCCACTCCCGGCTCTAACCACTAGCCCCACTCCCCTCTCTCAGCCGAGGAGAGAACCCAGGAGTCCTGTGACCCAGGCAAATGGATCCGGAGCGGGAGGGGCCGGAGTTCCTACCTGCTGGGTCTCGGTGCGGCTCCTTTTCCTGCCGAGGGACACAAACAAGAAACCTCCATGAGCCGATCGGGATCCCCCGGTCTCAGTGCCTGGCCACTCACCCCCCACAGGGCAGCAGGGATGGAGGGTCTGGGGGGGTCCCCTCTGCTGCTGGGGCTGAGCCTGGATCCCTGCTGGGCTGAGCTGGACCAGCAGGGGGCAGCGTAACACTGTAGCATGTGCCGGGGGGAGGGGCAGATTAACTCGCGGGGCGGGGGGGGGCAGGAAGGGGGCCTTTCCTGTTCCCAATCCTCCCTCTTTAGTGACTCGTGATAACGAACCTGATCCAGGCCGGTTGGCTCCTCTGTCATCCCAGGTACCGGAGAGGCATGGTGCCGGCAGCTCGTTATACGGGGACCCCACGCCCGGCGCTGAGATGCGGCCACCTCTGGGGTGGGACAGCTGCGGTGTACAGGGGTTACACACGCAACAGTGCCCTCTGCTGCGCCCCCCTGCTCCTGGGCTTTCCCGGCACAGTCCCCCATCCAAGCCGTGACCCCATCCCGCCCTGCTTAGCAGCAGGTTTAACCCTTCCCTCGCTGGGCGGGGCACTTACTGGCTCGGGTTTTTCTGAAGCAGACGAAGGCCACAAGGAGGAGGAGGAGGAGGACAGCGGCTGCCGCGCTCACCCCGGCGATGATGGGCGAAGTCAACAACTCTGTTCCTGCGGGAATAGAACCAGGGTCCGTCAGGGCTGGGGGAGGGGCTGAAATAGTGCCTCAGTGGTCGCCCCACCCCCACCCCGCAACTCAGCATCGATTGTCAGGGTCATTCTGGGTGCGGAGAGGGAGATTGTTTGTGGCTGGGGCCGGTGCCGGCTGGGCAGCCCCTGAGCCCCAACTCCTCTGTGCGTCCCCAGAGCAGGGGCAGCCCGGGGAAGCATCCCCTGGCAAAAGCCCCCTGCTCTGCAGCTCCCCCTGGGAGCAGGGATCCCCCCTCCCTCAGCCTTGAACCTCCAGCAGCTGCTCCCCAGCCAGATGTCCCCACCTCTGAGCCCAGGGCAGAGCCTGGCTCCGAGCACGTCCCATCAGTGCGGAGTCCCCCCGAGGATCCGGCTGGGGGTGGGGCTGGGAGCGGGGACACTGAGCCGGGCCCCTCACCTGCTACCACGAGCTCCACGGGGTGGCTGGGCTGCGAGGAGACGAAGGGCTCTGACCAGGGCCGGTAGCTGCAGCCGTAGCTCCCTCCGTGCTGCCGGCCCACGGTGGGGATGCGGAACTCGGCCCCGTCCCCAGCAGGGTCCATGTGTCGCGGCGGGTTCAGGTCTCCAGCCTTGTGCAGGAAGAACCTCACGTCCCGGCGCTGCCCCCGACACCGGATGGTGACGTCTGCCCCTGGGGCGGTGACCCCAGTGGGGCTCAGAGAGATGGAGGGTCTGGGTAAGCTGGGATCTGCGCACGGGAGACAGGCTGTGAGAGTCAAGCCCCCCAGGGCGCCGGGTGCACACGCGAGTGGCTAGTCCTGCCCGGCCACGGCTCCATTGCTATTTTCAGCTCCATCAGAGCTAGCCCGGCTGCCGCCCGCCGGCCCCCCGCTGCAGGGCAGACACCCCACAACAGCCCACAGCTCTGGGGTGACCCTGGGGGGACGGCTCCCTGCCTCCGGCCTGGCCTCAATCAGGGCCACGCTCGTCTGGGCAGGGGACAGAACTTCCTCCGGTGCCGGACCCAGGGTGCAGGACGAGCTCTCCCAGCACCCAGGGACCCCCCAAACCTCCCCTTGTATAAGTACTTGTATAAGTAGGGGCATAGCAAGCAGATCGAGGGACGTGATCGTTCCCCTCTATTCGACATTGGTGAGGCCTCATCTGGAGTACTGTGCCCAGTTTTGGGCCCCACACTTCAAGAAGGATGTGGATAAATTGGAGAGAGTCCAGCGAAGGGCAACAAAAATGATGAGGGGACTGGAATACATGAGTTATGAGGAGAGGCTGAGGGAGCTGGGATTGTTTAGCCTGCAGAAGAGAAGAATGAGGGGGGATTTGATAGCTGCTTTCAACTACCTGAAAGGGGGGTCCAGAGAGGATGGCTCTAGACTGTTCTCAATGGTAGCAGATGACAGGACAAGGAGTAATGGTCTCAAGTTGCAGTGGGGAAGGTTTAGATTGGATATTAGGAAAAACTTTTTCACTAGGAGGGTGGTGAAACACTGGAATGCGTTACCTAGGGAGGTGGTGGAATCTCCTTCCTTAGAAGTTTTTAAGGTCAGGCTTGACAAAGCCCTGGCTGGGATGATTTAACTGGGAATTGGTCCCGCTTCAAGCAGGGGGTTGGACTAGATGACCTTCAGGGGTCCCTTCCAACCCTGATATTCTATGATTCTATGATTCCCCACCTCTGGCTCCAAGGCCAGGCGCCCTCCTCCGGCCGGCCTGCTCCCTTGTCGACCCGGGTCAGCGTAGCCATTGACCCCCCCAAACCGACCCTCTGCGGTGGGCACAGACCTGCCCCAGGGAGAGGACGAGAGAGAATGACCCACCCGTGACAGCCGGGGCCCCGTCGCTTAACGCTCGACTGGCAGGAGCCCCGACACCGCGGTGACCAGGGCAGCGTCAGACCATGTGCAGGGTAGGAGGCTGCTCTCCCCTAGCTGGGAACCCCCCAGTGACTCCGTCCCCGCTCCCCGGCCGGGCGTCCCCTCTGCTGGGCCCAGGGCTCAGGGCAGAGCCTGGCTCTGAGTGGTTCATTGGCGTGGAGCCCCCAAGTATCCAGCTGGGTGTGGGGCTGGCAGCGGGGACACTGAGCCGGGCCCCTCACCTGCTACCACCAGCTGCACGGGGTGGCTGGGCTGCGAGGAGACGAAGGGCTCTGACTGGGGCCGGTAGCTGCAGCCGTAGCTCCCTCCGTGCTGCCGGCCCACGGTGGGGATGCGGAACTCGGCCCCGTCCCCAGCAGGGTCCATGTGTCGTGGCGGGTTCAGGTCTCCAGCCTTGTACAGGAAGAACCTCACGTCCCGGCTCTGCCCCCGACACCGGATGGTGACGTCTGCCCCTGGGGCGGTGACCCCAGTGGGGCTCAGAGAGATGGAGGGTCTGGGCAGGCTGGGATCTGCGCACGGGAGACAGGCTGTGAGAGTCAAGCCCCCCAGGGCGCCGGGTGCACATGCGAGCGGCTAGTCCGGCCCGGCCACGGCTCCATTGCTATTTTCAGCTCCATCAGAGCTAGCCCGGCTGCCGCCCGCCGGCCCCCCGCTGCAGGGCAGACACCCCACAACAGCCCACAGCTCTGGGGTGACCCCGGGGTGATGGCTCCCTGCCTCCGGCCCGGCCACAATCAGGGCCACGCTCGTCTGGGCAGGGGACAGAACTTCGTCCGGGGCCGGACCCAGGGTGCAGGACGAGCTCCCCCAGCACCCAGGGGCCCCCCAAACCTCCCCACCTCTGGCTCCAAGGCCAGGCGCCCTCCTCCGGCCGGCCTCCTCCCTTATTGACCCGGGGCAGCGCGGCCATTGACCCCCCCAAACCGACCCTCTGCGGTGGGCACAGACCTGCCCCGGGGAGGGGACGAGAGAGAACGACCCGCCCGTGACAGCCGGGGCCCCGTCGCTTAACGCTCGACTGGCAGGAGCCCCCACACCGCGGTGACCAGGGCAGTGTCAGACCATGTGCAGGGTAGGAGGCTGGTCCCCCCTGGCTGGGAACCCCCCAGTGACTCCGTCCCCGCTCCCCGGCCGGGCGTCCCCTCTGCTGGGCCCAGGGCTCAGGGCAGAGCCTGGCTCTGAGTGGTTCATTGGCGTGGAGCCCCCAAGTATCCAGCTGGGTGTGGGGCTGGCAGCGGGGACACTGAGCCGGGCCCCTCACCTGCTACCACCAGCTCCACGGGGTGGCTGGGCTCCACCCAGGTCTTCGGATCTGAGTCGGGGGGATAATAGCAGGTGTAGCTGCCTCCCTCTGCCTGGCTTACTTTGGGGATGGGAAATGTGACCCCTGCCCTCACCCCGGCCCCCTCCCCGCTGGGGCTCAGGGAGATGGAGAGTTTGGGGGAGCTGAGATCTGGAGTGGGAGGGAGACGGGGCGTGAGACAGACCCCGGCACGGCCACTGCACCCCGTCCCCAGCATGGAGCTTCAGCGACGGGGCAGAGACAGGGTCAGGGTCTCCCCTGGGGTCCAGGCCACTAAGGCACCAGCCCAAGATCTCCTCCCTCCCCATCTTTGGGTGGCTGAGATCTCCTCCCCAACCCAACCTTCACTGGCTGGACGTCCCATCCGCTGGGCACCAGGGCTCGCTGAGACCCCCCCGGGGTTTGGCTGGGGGTGGGGCTGGGAGCCGAGGTGCTGGGCTGGGCCCCTCACCGGTTACAATGATCTGCACAGGGTCGCTGGGCTCCGAGTAGGCAGCTGATTCTGTTGTGTAGCTATAACGACAGGTATAGTTGCCCCCGTGTTTCCGTCTGGTGCTAGTGATGGGAAATTCAGCCTCAGAGCCAGCAGGGTCCATGTAATTCACATAGTTCTCCTTTCCAGCCTTGTAGAGGACGAACCTCATGCCCTGGCCCTGATGCCAACACCAGATGGTGACGTTTCCCCCCACGGGGATCACCCCACCGGAGCTGACGGAGATGGACGGTTTGGGGTAGGACCCCTCTGGATTCACAAACAAACAGGCAGTAAGTCGGGGTGACACAAACCGCGTCCGTCTGACACAGCAAGGGGGGAAGGAGATTTCCAGTCTCGGATTCCTTCAGTTCTCCAGGGTCAATTCAGCCCTGCCCCCGCTGCAGTCAGGAGTGACTCCGGACTGACCCCGGGGGCTGAGATCAGAATCACCCTCCTGTTTCTCTAACTTTGTAGCCCAGCGGCAGCTCTGCTGGGGTTGGGCTGAACATGGATTATTCTTTAAAATATTCTAAAAACCACATTTCCTCCAATTGTCCAGCAATGTGCTGTACACCGGGGGAGAGGAGGGAGGGGGTGCTTTCATGGGACACATTTGGGTCCTTTGAGCAAGAGGCTCCCAGAACAGGCCCCCCAAAAAAACATGTGTTTGCAAAATCCCCTGATTGTTCTAACATTTTCCGGCCCATCCCTGGGGCCCAAACTCCGGCTCTGCTCCGGCCCAAACCGCTCTCAGCCGCTGGGAGCTCTGCTCTGCCCGGTGCCGGGGGCCCCTTTGGGGACGGGATATTTCCAAAGCCATTCAGGGGACGTTCCGAACGCCAGGTCGGGCTGAGCCTGACCCACGAGCAAAGCGGTGACAGGTGCGTGTGCAGCAAGCCGAGGGTGAGACACAACAAGTGCCTTGCTCCAGTCCCGCTGTGTGTCCCCTTCTTACAGCCCTGCTCTGACTGACCCATTCCCCGGGGCTACGGCCAGCTCCCTGGGCACAGTTCGGGGGCGCTGTGGGGTGGCTGGTGCCTTCACTCTGTATTTCCTGGGGGGCAGAGCTTTGAGTGCAGGCAAATTCTCCCTGTGTGGTGCCCATCCCTGTAATGAGAGGGGTGAGGTCTCAGTCCCCACCTCTGGGTGTGGGAGGGAGCACAGGTCAGACAGGATCATCCCTTTAGGGGATCTTTGCCCCTCAACCCCGATCCACGTCCCTCATCATTAATGTGGAAATTCCCCCAGCTGCCCCATTCCCCAAAGATACTCACCTCCCGACACCCCACTCCGGCCGACCAGCCAGCAGCCTGGAAAGGAGACGGGCCATTAGGGACCAGATCCTAGAGTGACTGGATCCTACACCCTGGACTCAGATCCCCACATGGGCACACGCCAGGGTCTCGGATCCCCCTTCCCCCATGGGGAACTGTGACGCAGCAGGGAGGGGGGAGTGTTGCCCTGGGAATGTGGCAGGGGAGTTTCACTGGGGATGGGAGACCTGAGAGCCTGTCACCTGAGCCAGGAGGGGGAGGGGGAGGTAACACCTCTGCCCGGGAATGTGGACAGAGGCTACAGGATGGAGCCTGCAGGGGGGGGAAGGGGGTTTGGTTTCAGTTTGGGGCTGGGTGGAGGAACGCAGGGAACCCCAGGGCTGGGGTCTGAGCTCCCTGCTCCCCCAGAAGGACTGGACTGAGGGGTCCTGGTTGTACCCACAAGCTCTGTTGTGGACTGTGTTCCTGTTCTCCAATAAACCTTCCGCTTTACTGGCTGGCTGAGAGTCACAGTGAATCCCAGGAAGAGGGGTACAGGCCCCGGACTCCCCCACACTCCATGACAGGAACATACCCTGGTCTCAGATTCACCCTCCTGTGGGCACACGCCCTGGTCTCAGATACCCCCCCATAGGCACACACCCTGGGTGTGTCTGATACTCACCGAGGAAGAGGACGGTGAGAGCAGACGCCATGATGGGGCAGTGGGGGGCCCCTCAGCTCTCCCACAACACCCCACTGCTGAGCTCCACTGAGCCTGAGACCCGAGTGTGAGCGGAATGAGGAACTGCGCCGGGGGCTGCAGCCCCAGGAAGCCCGTGATGTGCTTGGCCCCTTTCTTCCCATCAGATGGTTCCTCTGCAATCTCCAGCCCAAATCTACCGCTGTCAGAGCAAAGCCAGCTCCCTGCAACACCCACCAAACCACATCCCCTCCTGCAGCTGCCTGGTCCCCCCCGCACCCCACATCACCTCCCAGCCCCACATGGGAGCTGCCCAGTCCGGGGACCAGCTGGGAACGGGGGAATCTCAAGTGGTGCCCAGGCTGCCCTGACCTTTTCCAACAGGCCCGTCTAGCCTCCCTGGAGCCGCAGATGAGAGCAGAGGAGGGATCCCCCCCACATACACACAGTGCCCCCCACGGAGTGACCCTCTCCCGTGGAGCAGGGCAGAGGTTCCTTCCTGACCAGGCTGGGGCCAGTGCCTGCCCTGGAGCATGAGGGTGGAGGGACCTGCCCAACCTCCCTTCCAGGTAGTGGCGCTGCAGACGGGACAGAGGGCTGGAAGTCTGGGGGGTGGTTTTGGGCCCCTGTGAGGTGGGGAGGGACGGATACATTTAGATCCTAAGTTGCTGAAGCAGCAGCTGAAAAATCCATGAAAAGGGGAAGTGTGTCCAGAGCCGGCGCTCACTTTCTTTTTCTGTTACTGCCACTGCCAGTGAAACTCAGCATCAACTTGATTCCCTGGCAGCGACCCTGTAATATACCCCGGCTCTGGGAGGGGACTGGGGTCTAGTGGTTAGAGCAGGAAGGGCGCAGCACTCCCCCACAAACAATCCCATCTCCCCTAGGTGTGACATACACTCCCGGCGCAGGGAGAGGGGGGCTGTGGCTACCTGGGGGGGCTGGTTTGTGGTTCAGTGTTTATTACAAATCTGGAGACTAACAGGATGCAAAATCACATAAAAGCTGCCTCAATGTGTCCCCTCCCTGTCCCGGTGCTGAGCCGTCCCCCAGGTCCCCAAATATTGTTCTGGGAGGGGAAGGGGGACAGCAGCTCAATGGGATGGGGCTGCAGCGGGGGGAGGGCAGCCTGGGGCATCCCCCCTAAATCTTCCCTAGAAGCAGGGTTCTCTGGGGCTGTCGCTGCAGGAGGGTAAGTCTGTTGCCCCCTGGGGTCTGGTGCCCCATGGCTACGGGGGGCTCTCACTGCGGGGTCCCCCAGCTCACATTGATCGCGGCGTACAGGCTGGGCTGGGCAGGCTCGTGGGCAAGGGCCGGGCTCCCCGGCTTGGCCTGCAGCACCGGGCCGTCCAGCTCGGCGTAAGTGAGTCCGTCGGCTGCAGGGTCGGGCTTCTGGGGCTGGGAGGGGAGAGAGTCACTGGGGCGTGTGTGAGTGTGTGTGAATCCACCAACACCCCAACACACCCACCCCTGCAACCATAGAAGATCAGGGTTGGAAGAGACCTCAGGAGGTTCTAATCCAACCCCCTGCTCAAAGCAGGAGCAACTAAATCATCCCAGCTGGGAGCCACCTTAAAAACCCTCGAAGGAAGGAGATTCCACCACCTCCCTAGGGAACCCCTTCCAGTGCCTCACTGCCCTCCTAGTGACATAGTTTTTGCTAATAAACTCCCCCCACCTTACCCTCAAAAATGCAATTTGAGGCGTTCAAAAAGAAAACCAACTGCCTTTTTTGCTTCGGGCGGTGCAGTTGCGTGCACCGCATGTCATGACGTTTCAGATTTGGAGCTCCATTCTGCAAGAGGGGTCAGCATCTCTCCAAAGCGGGCCTCTTGTGAAATAGCCTCGTACGGAAAGAATAAAGAGACAGAGAGGCCCTCCCGTCACAGACAAATAAATGAACATAAGAAATCTGCAGCTCACATGGCGGCTGAAAAAATTCAAGCCAGGGCTAAGAGAGAAACTCTTTTTCCTCTGACTGCTAAAAGCGAAGAAGCAGCATTTGAAACTACTGCTCGTGTATTCCGAAGAGCCGACTACATTGCCAAAACGAATCGACCCCACAGTGGCCACGAGAGCCTCACTGACCTGCAGCAAGTCAACGGATCGGAAATGGGGCATTTGTTGCATAGTAGAATAGTTTGTGTAGACATCATCAATCACGTAGCCACTGAAATGAAAAAGAGAATTGCCAACACAATCATCGACCATAAGGGGAAAAAGACAGTACTTGTCGACGAATCGGCTACTCTCGCTGGCAACTCGACTCTCATCATTTTTTGGAAACCCAGCAGAGATGGGATCATGAGGCCTCTTACGTTTCCTCCGGACTTGATCGAGCTCCAAGCGCAAGAGCAGCAGCCATTAAAGGGGAAGTCTTGAAATGCTTGCTGCATTGCGGGTTCACTAAAGAACTGTTATTGGAAGTGAGGGTCAGCTTTTGTGGTGACGGTGGAAATGTGACATTTGGAGTCAAAGCTGGTGTTGGAGAACTACGACAAACGGACTTTCCTAAAGTGATATTGTGGCATTGTCTCAACCACAGACTGGAACTTGCTGTTGATGAAGCTTGTTCAGACCCTGGGTCTGTGTTTGCAGCAGGCTTGAGTGTCTGGCTTAACAAGGCAGGGTTCTGGAGGCCCAACTGGCAGAGAAAAAGGGCTCAGAGGTACTTTCAGCACATCAGGGGACAGTCCCAAGGGGATCTCTGTGACTGAACCCATCACACCACTGTCAGGTTGGGAGCTGTTTCAGGGGAGGGAATCTCTGAGGCAGGAGTGTTTGGGAGCCGAGGGGTTTGTGTCGGCATCTCAGCACCCCACAGGGAAGCCACTTGTCCCCCGGGGAGATTCTCTTCCCTGCACAGCCAGATCCAGGATCTTGGAGGCACAGAGAGATGGCAGGTTAGAGGGGCCCGTGTTGGCCTGGGCCCAGCCCCTGGGGGGAGCAAGGAGCACAGAAGGGGGGGGTCATCTCACCTAGGGTGCCCCCCTCGGGCGGCTGTAATAGGCCTCTGCCAGGATCAACCACAGGACGAGCAGGACCAAGGCACCCAGCCCCAGGTGGGCAATGTTGGTGTAGGAGAAATACGTGGGGGGCTGATGCAGGGGGAAGGGAAGAGTCACTTGGTGGCTCGGACGGGGAGTTCAGCAGCTGGCTCTGCCCCAGGAGTGGAGCCCCCAACCCCCTGTCCAGCAGATCCGGCTCAGCCCCCCTCTTGGGGTTTCCCAGACACTGTGGCTCTGGGGCCTCCCTGGGGCTGGACCCCCAAAGGGGAGGCTGTGTCCTACTGCCCCAGGGGGCTAAGCCTCAGTTCCCCAGTGAAGGGGACTCCCAGGTGGACCAACTGCCCCCTGAAACACCGGGCACTCCAGCCCCGGGCCAGGGGATGGGGACAATCAGAGCCTCAGGGTCTTAGCCCCCAACAACAGGGAACCACCTCAGCTCCCTCTCCCCACAGAACCCCTCTGTCCACCCCCACAGGTACCTCTGCCCCAGCCTGTCTGCTGCGCAGTGAGCCCATCCCCAGGGTATCTTGGCTGCTGCCAAACACAGCCAGGCAGTGCGCGGGGGGAGGCTGGAACATCACCTGCTGCCCCCCACAGTTGGGCGGTGGCCAGGGCCCTGGGGACCAGGGCGCAGCCAGAGGCAGAACATCTATTCGGGGGAAGGTCAGGGGGTCCCCTGACACCCCAGAAGGGCTCTGTTCGGGGCCGGTAGCTGCAGCCGTAGCTCCCTCCGTGCTGCCGGCCCACGGTGGGGATGCGGAACTCGGCCCCGTCCCCAGCAGGGTCCATGTGTCGCGGCGGGTTCAGGTCTCCAGCCTTGTACAGGAAGAACCTCACGTCCCGGCTCTGCCCCCTGACACCGGATGGTGACGTCTGCCCCTGGGGCGGTGATCTCAGTGGGATGGAGGGTCTGGGTAAGATGGGATCTGCACACAGGAGACAGGCTGTGAGAGCCAGACCCAGGGACTCACCCAGCCCCAGTCTCCCCAGCCCGGGCAGATCCAGGGGTCCTGGACAGAGATTCTCTCCCAGATCCCAGAGTCCCCCTGACCCAGAATCCCGGCCCTGCAAGCTGCGCTCCCAGCCCCACAGACACCGAGCCTCAGCTCCCTCGTACTTGGGATCCTCATATGCCCGTGTCTGGCCCTGCCTCATTCCCTGAGTCCAGCCTGCCCTGAACACAGAGCGACTCACAAGCTTGTCTCTGGCGTCCGGCTCCGCAGAGCACATGCTCCACACAGGAAGGGAGTCAGCCCCCTGGGAGGCAGGAAGGGGTCTTTATCCCCATTCTACACAGAGGGAAACTGAGTCACAGACAGATTCACTTTCCTTCGTGAGCTCCCAGGGGCGGGGACTGTCTTTTCACTCTATGTTTATGCCGCGCCTGGCAAAATGGGGCCCTGATCATGGGGGGGGGGCCCCTACATGCGCCCCTAACACAAGGGATGCAGCACTATTGAGGCCAGCATTTGCAGAAATCTCCACTAACTGTGGGCGTCCCGGTTTGTGGGCACTCGGCCTGAGATCCCCCAAGATTGAGTCGTCCCCGTCCCCCCCCTCAAGGAAGGACACTTTTGAAAACTGTGATGTGCTCCCATCACACAGAGTCTGTGGCTGCGCCAGGAGCTGGGCCAGATCTCCTGGGTCCCAGCCCAGAGCCGTGTCCACCAAGCCCCCGCTTCTCCTGCAGCCCCTGCCTCATTCAGCCCCGGCTGGGGCCTGGAGAACAGAGGGGATGCCATCACGGGATTAAATAGCGACTCACGGTTCCTACGCACAAGGGGCAGCGTTAAAGTCGCCTCCCTGCCCCGAGCCTCCAGGGGCTGCTGCTCCTCCCTGGCTGGGGAACCCCCCAGTGACTCTGTCCCCGCTCCCCAGCCGGGCGTCCCCACTGCGGGGTCAGGGCTCAGGGCACAGCCTGGCTCTGAGGGTCCCATTGGCACTGAGCCCCCGTGAGGGTCGGGCTGGGGGTGGGGCTGGGAACGGGGACGCCGAGCCGGGCCCCTCACCTGTCACTGCCAGATCCACGGGGTCGCTGGGGGACGACACGGCGAACGGCTCCAATCTGTTCTGATAGGAGCAGCTGTATCTCCCGCCGTGCTCCCGGCTCACGTTGCTGATGAAAAACACAGCCCCAGACCCACTCGAATCCACAGCTGGGAAATGGCGTCCCTCTTTGTTCAGCACGAACCGCACGCCCTGGCGCTGCCCCCAACACCAGACGGACACGGCTCCCCCCAGGGAGACCCCCCCGCTGGGGCTCAGGGAGATGCTGGGTTTGGGGTAGCTGGGCTCTGCAGGGGGAAGCAGACAGGCCGTGAGACGCAGGCCCCGTCACCCAGTCCTGGGACCCGTCCTCACCACGCGGCCTCCGTGGGGGTCAGACCCGGCAGTCCTGGGGACGGGCTCCTGGATGCCTTTCCACAGGGGCCCAGAGTTTCCTCTGAGCCCTGGGCTAACAGCATGAGACACGGAGCAACCCCAGCCCCTGGGGGCCAGAGCTCTGCTCCCTAGCGGGTGACAGGCCAGTCCAGTCTCTAGGGTCCATTCACGCCCTGGCTTCTCTGCTGGGGGGGCTGGGAGCCAGGACTCCTGGGTTCTCTCCCCAGCTCTAGGAGGGGAATGGGGTCTAGTCAGTGAGAGCAGGGCAGATGGGGGCCAGGACTCCTGGGTTCTATGCTCAGTACCACCACTGACTTGTAGGGGACTGTGCAAGTCTCTACTATCCACTGAGGTTTATAACCTTCAGCTCCGCCCATCACCCCGTAACTGATGTGTTACCTGGAAAAAGCCCCCCTGCTCTGCAGCTCCCCCTGGAGGCAGGGATCCCCTCTTCCTCTGCCCCAGATCTCCAGTGGCTGCTTCTCCTCCCTGGCTGGGAACCCGCCAGTGACTCCATCCCCGGCTCCCCACGTCCGCTCTGCTGGGCCCAGGGCTCAGGGCAGAGCCTGGCTCTGAGCGTCCCATTGGTGCAGAGACCCTGAGGGTCTGGCTGGGTTTGGGGCTGGGAGCCGGGCCGCTGAGCCGGGCCCCTCCCTCACCTCCTACAATGATCTCAACGGGGTCGCTGGGATATGAGCAGCGATTCTGATCCGTCATGGAGCGATAGTCACAGGTGTAGGTCCCTCCATCTTCCCAGCCGACACTGGGGATGGGAAATTCAGCCACGGTCCCATCAGGCACCGTCTGCAGCTGCCGGTCAGGGTGTCCAGCTTTACGCAGAAAGAACTCCCAGCCCGGATATGAACCCTCACAGCGGATGGTGACGCTTCCCCCGAGCGCCACCACCCGGCTGGGGCTCACCCAGACAGTGGGTTTGAGAAATTCACGCCCTGCTTTCAAGAAGAGACAGGAGTCAAACAGGAGAGACACCCCATCCCCTCCTCCCCCCGGCCCCAATTCAGTCCATCCATCATTCAGCCTCTTTAGGAGTCTGCCCCTACCCGGGTTGGCACTGCCTGCCCATGGGGCTCGGGGGCAGGGGGTTCACCCTTTGTAGCTCAGGACCCGGCTGCATGAGAGATCACCTGCCACTCCAGCCCCACCCGAGGCCAGCCAGGGAGCCTGACCTGTGGGCCCCCTGGAACTCTGCCCCCAACCCCGGGGTTGGAAATACAGTCTGTGACCGTCAGGAGTCACACAAGACCCACCTTTCCCCAGGCCTTGGGAAGGGTGGGGGGGCTGGGCTGTGAGTGCAGGGGAGGGAGCTGTGGGGGGTGGATCTGGGGGCAGGGGTGGATCTGGGGGGTTCTCCCCCACGACTGCACTGACCATGAATGTTTTGGTTCCCCTGAGGGGATCTAGAGTCCACGGACGGGCGCTGTTAGTGTTTGTATGAGCTGAAATAAATCCACGTGTTGTCCCCCACAGCCTGTGGGGGCAGGACATTGAACCAGGGGATGGTTCCCGTCTGCTTCGTCAGACCCCGGGAGCCAGATTCTGCTTCTAGTGACTCCATGGGGTTGGAGGCGGGGTGCACAGAAGAACAGGGCTGGTTCTGAGCTGACAGGGGGAGTTTGGGTTGAGTTTTGGGGAAGGGCTCAGTTGTTCTTTTCCCCACCTCATGCATCCCCTCTCCCGTCCCTGGTGTTATCATCTTCCCCACAGACCAAAACTCACCTCCCCGCACCTCGCTGTGCCTGGCCAGCCAGCAGCCTGGAAAGCAAAGTGGAGTTAGGGGTCACATCCCAGAGAAAGTGGATCCTATACGTTGGTCCCAGATCCCCCACATGGGTATCCGCCCTCGTCTCAGATTCCCGCCCCCCCATAGACACACGCCCTGGTCTCAGATCCCCACCATGGGCACACGCTCTGGCTGTCTCCGATACTCACCGAGGAGGAGGAGCGTGAGAGCAGATGTCATAATGGGGCAGTGGGGGGCCCTTCAGGGCTGCCTCTTACACCCCGGTGTCCAGCTCCACTGAGCCTGAGGCCCGAGTGCGAGCGGAATGAGGAACTGCACCGCGGGCTGCAGCCCCAGGAAGCCCGTGATGCGCTTGGCCCCTTTCTTCCCATCAGATGGTTTCTCTGCAATTCCAGGCCAAATCTACCACGGTCAGAGCAAAGCCAGCTCCCTGCAACGCCCAGCAAACCACATCCCCTCCTACAGATGCCCGGTCCCGTCCCCCCATCACCTCCCAGCCCCACATGGGAACTGCCCCATATGGGAGCTGCCCCATCCGGGGACAAGCTGGGAAAGGAGCAATCTCAAGAGGTCAAGAGGTGCCCAGGCTCAGGCTGCCCTGACCATTTCCAACAGGCCCATCTAGCCTCCCTGGAGCAGCAGCTCAGAGCAGAGAAGGGATCCCCCCGACACACACACAGTGCCCCCCCCCCCGCCATGGAGTGACTCTCTCCCATGGAACGGGGCAGAGGTTCCTTCCTGACCCGGCTGGGCCCAGCGCCTGCCCTGAAGCATGAGGGTGGAGGGCCCTGGCCAACTTCCTTCCCAGGTTGTGTCGCTGCAGATGCTATTCTTAGCCAAGTGGTGTGAGACAGAGACAGAGATGGGACAGAGGGGCCGTGGGTTCTGGCCCTGGGGAGGGAGGGATAACTTTAGATCCTAAATTGCTAAAGAAGCCACTGAAAAATCCATGAAAAGGGGAAGTGTGTCCAGAGCCAGCGCTCACTTTCTGTTTCTGTTACTGCCAGTGAAACTCAGCATAAACCCGACTTCCCGGCAGCGACCCGGTAATATATCCCAGTTCTGGGAGGGCACTGGGGTATAGTGGTTAGAGCAGGAGGGGCCCACTGCCGCGTCCATCCCCCCTGAGCAATCCCATCTCCCCTAGGTGTGACACACTCCCAGCGCAGGGAGAAGGGGCTGGGGGCTACCTGGGGGGGGTCTGGTTTGTGGTTCCGTGTTTATTACAAATCTGGAAATTAACAGGGTGCAAAATAATATAAAAGCTACCTCAATGTGTCCCCTCCCACTCCCGGTGCTGAGCTCCTCCTGGCCCCCCACATGTGGGCCTAGGCAGGGCAAGGGGACAGCAGCTTGATGGGAAGGGGCTGCAGTGGGGGGAGGGCAGCGTTCCCCCTGAATCTTCCCTAGAGGCAGAGTTCTTTGGGGCTGGCACTGCAGGGGGGTGAGTCTGTCGCCCCCTGGGGGCCGGCGCCCCATGGCTGCGGGGGGCTCTCACTGTGGGGCCCCCGGCTCATGGCGTACACGTGGGGCTGGGTGGGCTCGGGGGCTGGGGACGGACCCCCCGCTTGGCTTGCAGCACCTGGCCGTCCAGCTCGGCGTAGGTGAGTCCCTGGACACTGGGGTCGGGCTCCTGGGGCTGGGAGGGGAGTCACTGAGGTATTCGTGTGTGTGCACCAACCCCCCCCCCCCGTCATAAATATAAAGGGGAGGGTAAACCCCTTTGAAATCCCTCCTGGTCAGAGGAAATCTCCTCTCACCTGTAAAGGGTTAAGAAGCTAAAGGTACCTGACCAAAATGACCAATGAGGAGACAAGATACTTTCAAAAGCTGGGAGGAGGGAGAGAAACAAAGGGTCTGTGTGTCTGTCTATATGCTGGTTTCTGCTGGGGATAGACCAGGAATGGAGTCTTAGAACTTTTAGTAAGTAATCTAGCTAGGTATGCGTTAGATTATGATTTCTTTAAATGGCTGAGAAAAGAATTGTGCTGAATAGAATAATTATTTCTGTCTGTGTATCTTTTTTGTAACTTAAGGTTTTGCCTAGAGGGGTTCTCTATGTTTTTGAATCTAATTACCCTGTAAGATATCTACCATCCTGATTTTACAGGGGGGATTTCTTTATTTCCATTTACTTCTATTTTTTTATTAAAAGTCGTCTTGTAAGAAAACTGAATGCTTTTTCATTGTTCTCAGATCCAAGGGTTTGGGTCTGTGGTCACCTATGCAAATTGGTGAGGCTTTTTATCCAACATTTCCCAGGAAAGGGGGGGTGCAAGTGTTGGGAGGATTGTTCATTGTCCTTAAGATCCAAGGGTCTGGGTCTGTAGTCACCTAGGCAAATTGGTGAGGCTTTTTACCAAACCTTGTCCAGGAAGTGGGGTGCAAGGTTTTGGGAAGTATTTTGGGGGGAAGGACGCGTCCAAACAGCTCTTCCCCAGTAACCAGTATTAGTTTGGTGGTGGTAGCGGCCAATCCAAGGACAAAGGGTGGAATATTTTGTACCTTGGGGAAGTTTTGACCTAAGCTGGTAAAGATAAGCTTAGGAGGTTTTTCATGCAGGTCCCCACATCTGTACCCGAGAGTTCAGAGTGGGGGAGGAACCTTGACACCCCCCAACACACACACACACACACTGCAATCCCAGCTGATGATCCCATAAGCCCACCCCCCTCCCAGCAGCCCAACCCCAAAGGGGGGGGAGGTTTCGATGTGAGGGGGTTCCTGGGGTCCATGTGGGTCAAAGTTGGGGTCAGGGGAACAGGAGACACTTAACCGGGGTCTGCGTCCGTTTCCCTTCGTGGATGGACAGAGACACCCGCTGAGCTGCGCCCCCGGCCGGCCCGGAGCAGGACCCCACACCCAGCTCTGACCCCTCTGTCCAGCCAGGGGGCTCAGAGATGGGCACAGCCACCCCTCCCCCACCCCACAGCAACGGAGACACAGAGATGGCAGCAGAGTCTAGGGGCTAGGGCGGGGGAGGGGGGCTGGGAGTCAGGACTCCTGGGTTCTCACCCTGGCTCTGGGAGGGGAGTGGGGTCTAGTGAGCCAGGAGTGGGTGGGGATTTCCTGCAGGTCACTGGCTGGGAAGGTCTGATGGAGAAGTGAAGGGGAGACACACAAAGCCCCGGGCCTGGGAAGGGAGAATGGGGGGGCACACAGAGGGAGTCCCTGAACTAGAGGGGGAGGGGAGGTGAGTGTCCCCCAGGGAGCAGATGGGGAGGGAGGCAAGAAGCTCAGCTGACACTAGCTACCTCTGGGACCTTCTCCTTAGTCCTGCCCAGCAGCAGCTGTCAATCAGGCCCTGCTCCATGTGGGTGGAGCCCCCACAAGCTCCACCCCTCCCCAGGGATCCTGCCCCACTGTTAGCCGACGGCCAAGGATGTTTGGTGAGGTGCCAGCTATGCCCGTTTATACCATCCGTGACTTTAACCGCTAGGACGCACTGTCCCTTTGCGGCGGGCAGCCCGGGCTAGGCTGACGGATGCCCCAAGGTCCTAACCACCCGTGACTTTAACTGCTAGAGCTCAGAGCTCCTTCGCAGCGGGCAGTCAATACTGACTGACAGGTGCCCCAAGAGTTTGCCCCGTGGAGGCGGCACAACTCAACGCTAGGCTCTTAGTACTCTCACCTAATGGCCAGGCTTTAGAGCCAAAACGGCTGAGGTTCTTTAATTGTGTTGGCTGCTTTACAGTAAACCAGAGAAAACAAGTCAGGCTTATGCATAAATGGTTACCAAAATTTATTAAGCTAGATTCTAATCATGTGGTTACAAAATTGCTAGTGCCTACTTATTTAAATGTAGAGATGTTACACACACAAACAAGTTACAAAACTGAAGCCACAATCCCAAAGAAAGAAAACAAAGTATAGAGCTCTATTTCAAAATATGTGTACACTGAGGAAGTGAGCTGTAGCTCACGAAAGCTCATGCTCTAATAAATTGGTTAGTCTCTAAGGTGCCACAAGTCCTCCTTTTCTTTTTACTAAAGATAGGAGATCAGGTGTGGGTGCTTCTTACCCTCCTTGCATCTCTCGATTCCAGTGGTGCCAAGCCAGGATCGGTCACTCAATTCCGCGGAAAGACAAATAAGGAACAAGGCGTAGGGACCCTCTTAGCTGCAGAAGCCTTGGGAGGCTGTCACTTATCTGACCAGCAGATAGATAGTGAAAAGCACTCAAAAATCATGGTGCTGTAGGTCCCCTACTTATACCTCTGTACTCCTTTATTCTCTTTCTCCTTTCTTATGCCAAATTGAGGCTGGTCTGTCGGGGTGACGCCAGCTTTCGCAAGAGTAGTTTACACTTGCAAAGGAGAGAAACAATAAGTGTCGACTACTGGACATTTCTTTTATCAGGGTAAATATTTTCCCACCTAGGATGTTGGTGTGTGTGCATCACGCTATTTAGTAGGGGCTAAGAGCCATGTCTGTCACAGGGCCTCTGCCTGCTGTGAGCTTAATCCTTGTATCTGTTCCCAGAGGCACATTGTAGCAGCACACCTGTGCTTTCACAGCTTCAAAGGCTGTGCTAGAATATATGTTAAGTGCCCTGTTCCTGCTTCCTCCTGTGTTTCCAGCAATGCTGGTCTGAGGGTGGGGGGGCTGGCTGTCTGGCTACACCTAGCTGATCACTGGTCCTGAGAACACCGGAGAGGAATGTCACAGACACAAACCAGAATCCCCCATGAGCTGATTGGGAACCCCTGGTACCAGCGCCCGGCCATCACCCCCTACAGGGCAGCAGGGATGAGGATACCTGGGGGTGTTCCCTCTGCGGCTGGTGCTGAGCCTGGATCCCTGCTGGGCTGGGCTGGACCAGCAGGGGGCAGCGCAACACCATAGCATGCACCAGGCAGGGGGCAGATTAACTCAGGAAGCTTTTCTTGTCCGCAGTCCTCCCTCGTTAGTGAGTCGTTATAAGGAACCTGATCCATAGGCCGGTGGCTCCCTTGGCATCCAAGGTACCTGAGAAGCATGGAGCCGGCGGCTCGTTATACAGGGACCCCTTGCCCAGTACTGAGATGCAGCCACCTCTGGGGTGGGGTGCGGGGGCTTGTTATATGGGGACCCCGCACCCAGCTCTGTCATGTGGCTATCTCTGGGATGGAACAGCTGTGTTTGTACAGGGATTACTCACACAGGGCCCCCTGCTGAGCCCCCACCCAGTTCGTTGGCTTTCCCGGCAAAGTCCCCCATCCAAGCCGTGACCCCATCCCACCCTGCTTAGCGGCAGGTTTAACCCTTCCCTCGCTGGGCAGAGCACTTACTGGCTCGGGTTTCTCTGAAGAAGACGAAGGCCACGAGGAAGAGGAGGCCGGCGGCTGCCACGCGCACCCCGGTGACGATGGGGCTGGTCAGACCTAGAGCTGCCGGCGATTCCGATCCACCTGGGAAAGAGCAGCAGGCCGTGAGTGCCGGGAGCGGCTGGTCTGTTCCCACCCCCAGCCCCTCCCACCCCAGGCAGCACCCAAGGGGCTGGGACTCCGCAGGGCAGAGGCAGCAGAAAATTCTATGGGGAGGATGTCAGGGGGCTCCAGGGCACCAAGTGGGGTCAGAGCAAGGAAGATTTGGGGGATTTGTAGAGCTAGGGGGCGCTGGGCTGCAGGGTGGGGGGCTCGGTAGGGGGCACTCTCCCGACCAGTCAGGGCTGGCCCGACTAGCGCAGCGCTATGGGGCACTGTCTGATGCAGCCTGGCTGTCATTTCCAGCCCCCCCTCCCCCAACAGTGCCATGGCACCGGCCAGGCCTGGCCGCACCGCCTCAGACCAACGGGCCCATCTAGCCTGGTATCCCGCCTCCCATACTGGTTGCTCCTGGCTGCTTTGCAGGGAGCTCCAGGGTACTGCTGTGACCACTGATGGGCCCAGCTGGCCCCAGAGGAAGCCTCCGGCTGCTCCTTTCGAGGCGGGTTCGTGTGTGAAGCAGGAGTCTTCGCTCCCCTCCCAGATCCATCGGTGCGGGAGATTCATTGGATTGATCATCAGGGTTATTTCCAGGGGGGAGGGGATGGATTTTCGTGGCTGGGGATGGTGCCAACTTGGCAGCCCCTGGGCCCCGACTCCTCTGTGTGTCCCCTGAGTGCGGGCAGCCCGGGGGAGCATCCCCCTGGGAAAAGCCCCCTGCTCTGCAGCTCCCCCTGGGGGCAGGGATCCCCCCTCCCTCTGCTCTGAATCTCCAGCGGCTGCTGCTGCCCCCAGGCTGGGGAACATACAAACACCCCACAGTGACTCCGTCCCTGCTCCCCGGCCGGGCTTCCCTGTGACAGAGTGGGAATTTGCTGTAAATAATTTGTACAAATACCATGTTTGCCTCAGTTTCTCCTCTATGTTGGATGGTTGTGACATTACGAGTGTAATATTAATATCTCATTGAAAGGTGACACAGGGCCAGAAAGAGTTAATTAACTCACAAACTGACATGACCCACGGCCGAACTTTAGAGACTGGTTCGGAAGAGATGTAAGGGAATAGAGTTTTGAAATGCCAGCCTGCATTGTTAGAGATGGAAGGGGAGATGTTTGCTCAGGTCTTGTGATGTGAGCAAACGAGTCTTGTCTATGGCTGTAGCTTTGATTCAAAGATCAAAAAAGGAATATTAACATTTAGGAAGACACTTGAGTGAAACAGTATTATTGTCTATATGTCTCTTTGAAGGTTGTGGTAACCTGTATCTGAACTGCTTAATGGATTCCCTCTGCTAATTACCCTATGTTAATTGCCATGACGTTTGGGAGAAGGAAAGTTAAGCCTACTGTTTTCTCAGGCCAAGAGGCTGCTGGAAATGTATAAAAACCCCCGGGGACACGATCCTTCTTCATCACAGATCTCCTTTGGGTTTCAAGAAGGGGAAACCCTAAGCCAGTGGTCCCCAGCATTTCTGTGGAAATAGCATATTCCTGTTCCCAGAAGGCTGTGGCGGGTGCCAGACACCCCGCCGCGGAAATGCGTTTCGGCGGGCGGCTCTCCTCGGTGACGGCATTTCGGCAGTGCGGTGTCCTGCGGGAGCGCACAATTGCCCCGGCAGGCACCATTTCACCCGCTGGCCCTGCCTTGGGGAATTGAGAACTGAGAGCCCCTGTCGCTGACTGGAGTCACCCTGAATATGGACATTGGCCTATAACCTATGGACGATTTCTAAAAGGACTTTTGGCAACTATAAACTCACCGTCTTTGCTATGTATCTGGACCTCAAGAAATTGAACTCAAATCTGTCTGTATATTGATCTTTCAACCAACGCTCTCTCTTTTCTTTTTTAATAAATTTTAGTTTAATTAATAAGAATTGGCTATAAGTGTGTATTTGGGGTAAGATCTAAGTTATCATTTGACCTGGGTCTGGGGCTTGGTCCTTTGGGATCAGGGAAACCTTTTTTCTTTTACTGGGGTCTTGGTTTTCATAATCAGACATCCCCATAACAAGTGGCACTGGAGGTGATACTGGGAAAGAGGATCTGGGCTATGGGCCCAGCTTTGGAGCAGCCTCTAGGAGCCCTCGTCAATGCGCCAGACTCCCTGGGGGTCTCACTCTTCCTTCAGGGCAAGCCCCATGGCTCCCCCGCCTCCTTAGGCTGGACCCCTGGGCCAGCAGCCCCCTGGCTTCCCGTCACGAGCGCTGTTCGCCAAGTCCCACTGAAGCAGACCCTGAGGGAGCCTGGTTACAATCTTGGGGAGCAACGCGCCCCTCTGCCAGCCTCTGCAGGGCACCCCGCTGCGCGGGCACACAGAAGGGGCTAGGAGGCCACTGCACCCACCACAGGAAGTCCTGGGTTTGCCCAGAGAGAAAAATGTTACATTCAGGTCCAGCCTGGCTCCCCAGAGCCCCAGCCAAGCGGTGCCCCCCTGTACCCCACTCTGTCCCTCTGCTCCCTCTTTGTTCAGGTTCCCCAGGCGAGCCCCTGCCTCCCACCCCTCCTCAGTCCTTGGCTGTCGGCTGGCTTCCTGCGAGGGCTGGGCCATCCATGGTCGTTAGTTGGCCGCAGATAGCAAATGTCCCGGAGATGGGCTTTGCCCTGGGGCTACCAAACCGGGAGCAAAGAGCCTTTGTTCGCGACCTAGTTAACCATTGTAAGGATGCTGCCCTTGGTGGGACACAACTGAGAGTACCAATTCAGGACACATTGCTTAGAGCAAGGGCAGTTACAGCCCAAGGCTCGGGTTCCTCTGCAAACCAAACCAGCCAAACAGAGAAGACTTCGGTTTTTCAGGTCTCGAATGTCTTTTCTCCTGTGAAATCTCCAATACTGTTTACAGGCATTAACAGGTCAACATTAGCATTACAAGGCCTTTTAACATAAGGTGTCTTCGTAGATATCACTTTCAACATGTTCATGGGATTTTCCAAAAGATTAGGCACATTGTACATTTTTACAGTTTTTGGTTATAGCAAACCATTAGTTCTAAAAATCACCATTAGCAATAACAACAAATCCATTAAAAAGGAGGACTTGTGGCACCTTAGAGACTAACCAATTTATCTGAGCATGAGCTTTCGTGAGCTACAGCTCACTTCCTCAGATGCATATCGTGGAAACTGCAGCAGGCTTTATATATACACAGAGAATATGAACCAATACCTCCTCCCACCCCACTGTCCTGCTGGTAATAGCTTATCTAAAGTGATCATCAGGTGGGCCATTTCCAGCACAAATCCAGGTTTTCTCACCCTCCACCCCCCCACACAAATTCACTCTCCTGCTGGTGATAGCCCATCCAAAGTGACAACTCTTTACACAATGTGCATGACAATCAAGTTGGGCTATTTCCTGCACAAATCCAGGTTTTCTCACATCCCCCCCACCCCCACACACACACAAACTCACTCTCCTGCTGGTAATAGCTCATCCAAACTGACCACTCTTCAAGTTTAAATCCAAGTTAAACCAGAACATCTGGGGGGGGGGGTTAGGAAAAAACAAGAGGAAACAGGCTACCTTGCATAATGACTTAGCCACTCCCAGTCTCTATTTAAGCCTAAATTAATAGTATCCAATTTGCAAATGAATTCCAATTCAGCAGTTTCTCGCTGGAGTCTGGATTTGAAGTTTTTTTGTTTTAAGATAGCGACCTTCATGTCTGTGATTGCATGACCAGAGAGATTGAAGTGTTCTCCGACTGGTTTATGAATGTTATAATTCTTGACATCTGATTTGTGTCCATTTAGTCTTTTACGTAGAGACTGTCCAGTTTGACCAATGTATATGGCAGAGGGGCATTGCTGGCACATGATGGCCTATATCACATTGGTGGATGTGCAGGTGAACGAGCCTCTGATAGTGTGGCTGATGTTATTAGGCCCTGTGATGGTGTCCCCTGAATAGATATGTGGGCACAATTGGCAACGGGCTTTGTTGCAAGGATAAGTTCCTGGGTTAGTGGTTCTGTTGTGTGGTATGTGGTTGTTGGTGAGTATTTGCTTCAGGTTGCGGGGCTGTCTGTAGGCAAGGACTGGCCTGTCTCCCAAGATTTGTGAGAGTGTTGGGTCATCCTTTAGGATAGGTTGTAGATCCTTAATAATGCGTTGGAGGGGTTTTAGTTGGGGGCTGAAGGTGACGGCTAGTGGCGTTCTGTTATTTTCTTTGTTAGGCCTGTCCTGTAGTAGGTGACTTCTGGGAACTCTTCTGGCTCTATCAATCTGTTTCTTTACTTCTGCAGGTGGGTATTGTAGTTGTAAGAAAGCTTGACAGAGATCGTGTAGGTGTTTGTCTCTGTCTGAGGGGTTGGAGCAAATGCGGTTGTATCGCAGAGCTTGGCTGTAGACGATGGATCGTGTGGTGTGGTCAGGGTGAAAGCTGGAGGCATGCAGGTAGGAATAGCGGTCAGTAGGTTTCCGGTATAGGGTGGTGTTTATGTGACCATTGTTTATTAGCACTGTAGTGTCCAGGAAGTGGATCTCTTGTGTGGACTGGACCAGGCTGAGGTTGGTGATGGGATGGAAATTGTTGAAATCATGGTGGAATTCCTCAAGGGCTTCTTTTCCATGGGTCCAGATGATGAAGATGTCATCAATATAGCGCAAGTAGAGTAGGGGCTTTAGGGGACGAGAGCTGAGGAAGCGTTGTTCTAAATCAGCCATAAAAATGTTGGCATACTGTGGGGCCATGCGGGTACCCATAGCAGTGCTGCTGATCTGAAGGTATACATTGTCCCCAAATGTGAAGTAGTTACGGGTAAGGACAACGTCACAAAGTTCAGCCACCAGGTTAGCCGTGACATTATCAGGGATAGTGTTCTTGACGGCTTGTAGTCCATCTTTGTGTGGAATGTTGGTGTAGAGGGCTTCTACATCCATAGTGGCCAGGATGGTGTTATCAGGAAGATCACCGATGGATTGAAGTTTCCTCAGGAAGTCAGTGGTGTCTCGAAGGTAGCTGGGAGTGCTGGTAGCGTAGGGCCTGAGGAGGGAGTCTACATAGCCAGACAATCCTGCTGTCAGGGTGCCAATGCCTGAGATGATGGGGCGCCCAGGATTTCCAGGTTTATGGATCTTGGGTAGTAGATAGAATATCCCAGGTCGGGGTTCCAGGGGTGTGTCTGTGCGGATTTGATCTTGTGCTTTTTCAGGAAGTTTCTTGAGCAAATGCTGTAGTTGCTTTTGGTAACTCTCAGTGGGATCAGAGGGTAATGGCTTGTAGAAACTCGTGTTGGAGAGCTGCCGAGCAGCCTCTTGTTCATATTCCGACCTATTCATGATGACAACAGCACCTCCTTTGTCAGCCTTTTTGATTATGATGTCAGAGTTGTTTCTGAGGCTGTGGATGGCATTGCGTTCCGCATGGCTGAGGTTATGGGGCAAGTGATGCTGCTTTAGATAAGCTATTACCAGCAGGACAGTGGGGTGGGAGGAGGTATTGTTTCATATTCTCTGTGTATATATAAAGCCTGCTGCAGTTTCCACGATATGCATCTGAGGAAGTGAGCTGTAGCTCACGAAAGCTCATGCTCTAATAAATTGGTTAGTCTCTAAGGTGCCACAAGTACTCCTTTTCTTTTTGCGAATACAGACTAACACGGCTGTTACTCTGAAACAAATCCATTGTCCATTTACAATTGTTTTTGTCATGCCACACCTTTGGCTTAATACCATTGGGGTTTGGGCCTTTTAGGGTTAACCTGTGGCTCCCCTTTGCGAAATTACGTTCTCTTTTTTTCTCCTTGTCCTGTAGGATCAAACCCGGATTTCTCTTGCTTAACAGAATTCACTGGCGGATTGGGCGTGCCTCTCTCTGCCATCAGCTATTCCCAAGTCTTTCTTCTTCCAGTCAGTCAGGTGATTTGCATCAACACAGACACTAGCTTTTAGATTCTCAGCTGCTACCAATTTGAATGCTGGACACTGTCTTAAAGAGTCTGAGCGTGAGCGTTTGCTTGCTCTCCCCTGCATCCTTAAACATTCAGCCCTACAGCTGTTCTGTACTGAAACACCAGTAACCAATTTATCTGAGCATAAGCTTTCGTGAGCTACAGCTCACTTCATCGGATGCAATTCATCGGAGCTGTACCTCACAAAAGCTTATGCTCAAATAAACTGGTTAGTCTCTAAGGTGCCTGTTAGCCGACGGCCAAGGATGTTTGGTGAGATGCCAGCTATGCCCGTTTATACCATCCGTGACTTTAACCGCTAGGACGCACTGTCCCTTCGCGGCGGGCAGCCCGGGCTAGGCTGACGGATGCCCCAAGGTCCTAACCACCCGTGACTTTAACTGCTAGAGCTCAGAGCTCCTTCGCAGCGGGCAGTCAATACTGACTGACAGGTGCCCCAATGGCAGCACTAAGAGCCTCTCCACACCCATGACTTTAACTGCTAGAGCTCAGAGCTCCTTCGCAGCGGGCAGCCAGGATTGACTGACAGGTGCCCCAAGAGTTTGCCCCGTGGAGGCGGCACAACTCAACGCTAGGCTCTTAGTACTCTCACCTAATGGCCAGGCTTTAGAGCCAAAACGGCTGAGGTTCTTTAATTGTGTTGGCTGCTTTACAGTAAACCAGAGAAAACAAGTCAGGCTTATGCACAAATGGTTACCAAAATTTATTAAGCTAGATTCTAATCATGTGGTTACAAAATTGCTAGTGCCTACTTATTTAAATGTAGAGATGTTACACACACAAACAAGTTACAAAACTGAAGCCACAATCCCAAAGAAAGAAAACAAAGTATAGAGCTCTATTTCAAAATATGTGTACACTAAAGATAGGAGATCAGGTGTGGGTGCTTCTTACCCTCCTTGCATCTCTCGATTCCAGCGGTGCCAAGCCAGGATCCGTCACTCAATCCCGCGGAAAGACAAATAAGGAACAAGGCGTAGGGACCTTCTTAGCTGCAGAAGCCTTGGGAGGCTGTCACTTATCTGACCAGCAGATAGATAGTGAAAAGCACTCAAAAATCATGGTGCTGTAGGTCCCCTACTTATACCTCTGTACTCCTTTATTCTCTTTCTCCTTTCTTCTGCCAAATTGAAGCTGGTCTGTCGGGGTGACGCCAGCTCTCGCAAGAGTAGTTTACACTTGCAAAGAAGAGAAACAATAAGTGTCGACTACTGGACATTTCTTTTATCAGGGTAAATATTTTCCCACCTAGGATGTTGGGGTGTGTGCATCACGCTATTTAGTAGGGGCTAAGAGCCATGTCTGTCACAGGGCCTCTGCCTGCTGTGAGCTTAATCCTTGTATCTGTTCCCAGAGGCACATTGCAGCAGCACACCTGTGCTTTTCACAGCTTCAAAGGCTGTGCTGGAATATATGTTAAGTGCCCTGTTCCGGCTTTCTTCTGTGTTTCCAGCAATGCTGGTCTGAGGCGGGGGGGGGGGGGGGGGGGCTGGCTGTCTGGCTACAGGTGCCTCCTTTTCTTTTTGCAAATACAGACTAACACGGCTGTTACTCTGAAACCTACCAGTAACCAAATCTGTCCTCAGACCCCGACGCACAGACTGCTCACTCAAAGAATCAGAATGGAGACATTCCGTTCTCAGCAACCTCGTCTCCCCAACAGACTGGTTAAGCACCACCACTTGGATATAGGGCTGTTCAACTTCCCTAACAATTTTCGTTCCATCTCAGAGCTGTTGGGGACACTGGGGCATGGCCACTAGGTAACTCGAGGGGATGGAAGACCACGAGTGTCGATGAAGCCCCCTCGCACTAGGCCCAGGTGACCTTGGCCCCCCCTCCCGCCTGGAGGAACTCGCAGCAGCTCTGTGCACTAGGCCCAAGTGTCCTTGGCCCCCCCCACCTGGAGGCACTCGCAGCAGCTCTGCGTACTAGGCCCAAGTGTCCTTGGCCCCCCCCCCCCGCCTGGAGGCACTCGCAGCAGTTATGCTGAGGATCTGCAACAATATGCTGCGGAGTCAGACTGCCTGAAACTAAGCAAGGCCACACAGGGCAGATATGGAAGAACAATGCTGAATAAAGCAGCTTTATGCATAGTTTAACAAATGATACAGAGAACCAGGGAACTAGCTGGGAACTGGATTGGCTGGCTATATGGATACTTGGGGCAGCTTGCTATTGCATAAGTATGCTGGGAAAAAGGATGTATAAAAGCCTGTGTAACTTCCTGCTCTGGGTACAGGATTTGAGATTCAAATCTCCCTGTACCTATTTGAAGCTTCAAATAAACTTTTCTGCTTCTCCACCCCGTTGTGATTATTGGGTGTAGCACACCGGGTAACGAACCACTCAAGCTGTTGTTCAGCCTCTCGGCACTGGGTGCCGGCAACAGAGCTATCCACACTGGATCTTTTCAAAGCAAAGTCAATGAATTCACTCTTAGCAGAAAAGTTCTGTGAAGGGTTAATGTCTAGCTATTCCACCTGGAAGCAGGCGGGGCACACCCTGACTGTTTCCTAGGAGCAATGCACACATTGCTCTGTCCAAGGACAAGGGCTAGATATGAACCCTGAGAACTTGATTGTTTGGACAGCAACTGTGGGAGGTTTCTTTAGCCTGGGCTCAAGGCCTGAGAACCAGGATTGTAGTAGATAGAGGATGGTAACTAAGCATATGACTCAACGTCATACATTCCTTTGGGTAGCAGTGTGTAATGCTTAGGGGGAGAAATATAATAAAAGGAGAAGGTGGAAGGCAGGGGGGGCAGAACAGCCCATCTCCGCTGACCAGCCTGTTTGCTTGCATAAAGCTGTGTTCTGTCTCATCACTGAACCGCAACAGTTCTGGCTATCAGGAACTGAAACTTCCTTGATTAAACCACTTCCACACCCTTCAGCTACAGCAAACTGCTTGCACAGATTACCATGAGGATTTCCTTCCCGAGGAGCTTCTCTAAGCAATAATTCACCCCTCACAGAAGTTCTGCCCTTACCGTCTTCACCTAGGGCTTGCTCTAAAGGAACACTTCCCTGAGCAACAACAGACTCTTTCTGGGTTTTACTTACATCCAGGATCATCTTTGGCTTATCAGGTGGATTCCTACACAATCCCCTTTCGGGCAAACTGCTAGATTTCATAGTCAAAGGGTCAGAAGCATTCTCCTTCCCTTTGCCACACACAAGCTTAGGAATCTTTTTCTTCTTGCTACAAGTTTCCAAACTATCAGTAGGTAACACAGTTAAATCACCTTTCTGCTCTCCTTGTGCCCTGGCTAGGAGATCGCCTTGATCGGACAGAGCTGATACACTAGCAACAGGCAAAATAGAAACACCAGAATTGTCTGGTCTCTGGGAAAGACACTAACTGGATGCAACCTAGTTACAGGGCCATTCTCCTGAGCAGACACAAACTTAGGACGCTTCCCTTCCTGGGCTTTAGCTGAATCCAGAACCAACTCTGAGACAACTGCAACCATCACGGGCTGAAAGGCACCTTCTGTCTGCTCCACAGACGAAAGAACTGTAGACACCTTCTCCTTTCCCAGACACCCAGCTTGGGATCTCCTTTCCCTTGTCCCCGCACACAGGGCTGTTCCCAGACAACTGCTTGGAGGCTGGGGTAGCTCCCTCCATAGGCAAGTCATTACCCCTTCAGACACAAGCACATTCCCTTCACTGTCACGATTCTCCTCACAGGTAACAGGTAAGGTATCGGGACACTGATCTTCCACTCTCCTCGCCTTCCAACCCTGCTGACTAGACACAGCCATCAGCTCACAAGGCTGCCTAGGCTCATCCAAACTTTCCTTCCCAGGCACATTGCGCCTCCCCACAGATCAACTGCTGCTCTTCTCACTACCCTGAGCTACTTCCAGCAAATCACAGTTACCCTTTTCAGGTTCCCTTTTATAAGCTGTACTCGCCAACAATCCATCATCTATCAAAAATCTACCCTTTTCTTCTTAGGGCTTTAACCTGATCATCCATTTTAATCTGCTCCAGAGAAACATTTTTCTGACCAATGGGATCTTTCTGTGCTTTATTTAATTCCAAATTCACTTCTGAGACATTAGACAGACATTCAGAAACTTCATTGACAGCCAAACAGCTCTTTCCCACAGACAAACCTTTGGAGAAACCCTCCCCAGGCAAATCACTGACCACAATAGACACAGGGTTTAAGATCATTCCCTTCCTGTGACTGGTTACCTGGACTGAACAAAGCTTTAATGTTTTCCCCAATCAAAAGATCCTTAGGCAATAACTTCCTTACACCAGCTACAACTTCATGTTTAGCACCATTTAGCACAGACAGCTGCAGCGGCACAGGAGCTAGCAAACAGAGCTGTAAACAGGGGCGTTTGAGTGGGAGTTTGAAAGGGGAGTTTGTCTTGTGGTGCTTGTGTGGGGTTCGGTTTTGCTGTGGGTGGTGGTGTTTTGGTGTGGTTTGTGTTTCCCAGATTAACAGGATTTAGGTGGGAAGGCTATGACAGATTCAGAGGTGGCAGTGGGAGTGACCCATGCAGCAGATGACACAATGAAGATGACGGGATGTGGAAGCTGTGGTATGTCCATGATCCTGGAGGGGGCACCTGGTAAGAGTTTTGTCTGCATGAAATGCCGCCTGATAGAGCTGATGGAGGAAAAGATCAGAGGTTTGGAGATGCAGGTGGAAAGTCTGGTAGAGTTTAGGAAGGGGTTTGAGCAGATTATGGAGCAAAGACATGAGGTATCTGAAGGGAAAAGCTCAGACTTGCAGATGGAAGCAGGACTAGGGAATTCTGAGGGGAGACTGGGTGAGGAAAGTGGTCAGTGGAAGCATGTGACTAAAAGAACTAGGCAGAGGAAAAGACGGGCTAGTGAAGGAGAAATAGAGCTTCAGAATAGGTTTGCAGAGTTGGAAAATGAAGAAGGGGCTCAGCAGGTAGTCACTGAAGGTGACAGGGCAAGGAAGAAGAGAAGAGCGGTTAGTCCTATAGGAAAAGGGGAAGAGTTAATGGAGATTACACCAAATATGAGCCCCAGGAGGATACAGGATGGGTTAAAAAGGATTACAAGGGAGAATGGGAATGGAAAAAACTTGCAGCCAGAGGGAACAGGGGATAGACTGGAGAATAGCACCGTCACTAGGAAAAGGCAGGTCTATGTGATTGGGGACTCTTTACTGAGAAGAATAGATAGGCCTGTAACCAGAGCTGATCCAGAAAATAGGAGGGTGTGCTGTCTTCCAGGTGCTAAGATACGGGATGTAGACCTGAGGTTGAAAAGGATTCTAAAGGGAGCGGGAAAGAATCCCCTAATTATCCTTCATGTGGGAACAAATGATACGGCTAGATTCTCGCTGGAAAGTATTAAGGGAGACTATGCTAGGCTGGGGAGGACGCTTAAGGAAATTGAGGCTCAGGTGATCTTTAGTGGGATTCTGCCTGTTCCTAGAGAAGGGCAACAAAGGTATGACAAGATTATGACTATCAATAGATGGCTTAGGCAGTGGTGCTATAAGGAGGGCTTTGGGATGTATGGCCATTGGGAGGCATTCATGGATAGAGGACAGTTCTCTCGGGATGGACTTCATCTGAGTAGGGAAGGAAATAGACTTCTAGGATGGAGGCTGGCACAACTGATTAAGAGAGCTTTAAACTAGGAATTTGGGGGAGATGGTTGGGAGATGTCCAGGTAATCTCCACGCCAGAATTTAGCATAGAGTGGAAAGAAAATGAAGTAAGAGTGGATACAGCTGTAGGTAGGAGGAAGGGCAGTGTAGATACAAGTCTAATAGGTTATACTGGTAGTAAAATAACCGTGCCTAATAGGGTACAGAACGTGAGTGAGGCCAAACAGCAAAAATTAAGATGTTTGTACACTAATGCAAGGAGCCTAGGTAACAAAATGGAGGAACTAGAGTTACTGGTGCAGGAAGTGAAACCAGATATTATAGGTATAACAGAGACCTGGTGGAATAGTCGTCATGACTGGGCTACAGGTATGGAAGGGTATGTGCTGTTTAGGAAAGACCGAAATAAAGGTAAAGGTGGTGGAGTAGCACTGTATATCAATGAGGAGATAGAATGTAAAGAAATAAGAAGCGATGAAATGGATATGACTGAGTCTGTCTGGGCAACAATTAAATTGGGGAAGAAAACTATTAGAGCCTCCCCTGGGATAGTGCTTGGGGTGTGCTATAGACCGCCGGGATCTAATTTGGATATGGATAGAGCCCTTTTTAATGTTTTTAATAAAGTAAATACTAATGGAAACTGTGTGATCATGGGAGACTTTAACTTCCCAGATATAGACTGGAGGACGAGTGCTAGTAATAATAATAGGGCTCAGATTTTCCTAGATGCGATAGCTGATGGATTCCTTCAGCAAGTAGTTGCTGAACCGACTAGAGGGGATGCCATTTTAGATTTGGTCTTGGTGAGTAATGAGGACCTCATAGAGGAAATGGTTGTAGGGGATAATCTTGGCTCAAGTGATCATGAGCTAATTCAGTTCAAACTGAATGGAAGGATTAACAAAAATAAATCTGCAACTAGGGTTTTTGATTTCAAAAGGGCTGACTTTCAAAAATTAAGGAAATTAGTTAGGGAAGTGGATTGGACTGAAGAATTTATGGGTTTAAAGGTAGAGGAGGCCTGGGATTATTTTAAATTAAAGCTGCAGAAGCTATCGGAAGCCTGCATCCCAAGAAAGGGGAAAAAATTCATAGGCAGGAGTTGTAGACCAAGCTGGATGAGCAAGCATCTTAGAGAGGTAATTAAGAAAAAGCAGAAAGCATATAGGGAGTGGAAGAAGGGAGGGATCAGTAAGGAAAGCTACCTTATTGAGGTCAGAATATGTAGGGATAAAGTGAGACAGGCTAAAAGTCAAGTAGAGTTGGACCTTGCAAAGGGAATTAAAACCAATAGTAAAAGGTTCTATAGTCATATAAATAGGAAGAAAACAAAGAAAGAAGAAGTGGGACCGCTAAAAACTGAGGATGGAGTGGAGGTCAAGGATAATCTAGGCATGGCCCAATATCTAAACAAATACTTTGCCTCAGTCTTTAATAAGACTAAAGAGGATCTTAGGGATAATGGTAGCATGATAAATGGGAATGAGGATATGGAGGTAGACATCACCATATCTGAGGTAGAAGCGAAACTCAAACAGCTTAATGGGACTAAATCGGGGGGCCCAGATAATCTTCATCCAAGAATATTAAAAGAATTGGCACAAGAAATTGCAAGCCCATTAGCAAGAATTTTTAATGAATCTGTAAACTCAGGGGTTGTACCGTATGATTGGAGAATTGCTAACATAGTTCCTATTTTTAAGAAAGGGAAAAAAAGTGATCCAAGTAATTATAGGCCTGTTAGTTTGACATCTGTAGTCTGCAAGGTCTTGGAAAAAATTTTGAAGGAGAAGGTAGTTAAGGACATTGAAGTCAATGGTAAATGGGACAAAATACAACATGGTTTTACAAAAGGTAGATCGTGCCAAACCAACCTGATCTCCTTCTTTGAGAGAGTAACAGATTTTTTAGATAAAGGAAACGCAGTGGATCTAATTTACTTAGATTTTAGTAAGGCGTTTGATACTGTGCCACATGGGGAATTATTAGTTAAATTGGATAAGATGGGCATCAATAGGAAAATTGAAAGGTGGATAGGGAATTGGTTAAAGGGGAGACTACAATGGGTCCTACTGAAAGGTGAACTGTCAAGTTGGAGGGAGGTTACCAGTGGAGTTCCTCAAGGATCAGTTTTGGGACCAATCTTATTTAATCTTTTTATTACTGACCTGGGCACAAAAAGTGGGAGTGTGCTAATAAAGTTTGCAGATGATACAAAGCTGGGAGGTATTGCTAATTTAGAGAAGGACAGGGATACCCTACAGGAGGATCTGGATGACCTTGTAAACTGGAGTAATAGGAATAGGATGAAATTTAATAGTGAGAAGTGTAAGGTCATGCATTTAGGGATTAATAACAAGAATTTTAGTTATAAGCTAGGGACGCATCAACTAGAAGTAACGGAGGAGGAAAAGGACCTTGGAGTATTGGTTGATCATAGGATGACTATGAGCTGCCAATGTGATATGGCTGTGAAAAAAGCTAATGTCGTCTTGGGATGCATCAGGAGAGGTATTTCCAGTAGGGATAAGGAGGTTTTAGTACCGTTATATAAGGCACTGGTGAGACCTCACCTGGAATACTGTGTGCAGTTCTGGTCTCCCATGTTTAAGAAGGATGAATTCAAACTGGAACAGGTACAGAGAAGGGCTACTAGGATGATCCGAGGAATGGAAAACTTGTCTTATGAAAGGAGACTCAGGGAGCTTGGCTTGTTTAGCCTAACTAAAAGAAGGTTGAGGGGAGATATGATTGCTCTCTATAAATATATCAGAGGGATAAATACCAGAGAGGGAGAGGAATTATTTAAACTCAGTACCAATGTGGACACAAGAACAAATGGATATAAACTGGCCACTAGGAAATTTAGATTAGAAATTAGACGAAGGTTTCTAACCATCAGAGGAGTGAAGTTTTGGAATAGCCTTCCGAGGGAAGTGGTGGGGGCAAAAGATCTATCTTGCTTTAAGATTAAACTCGATAAGTTTATGGAGGAGATGGTATGATGGGATAACATGGTTTTGGTAATTAAATATTCATGGTAAATAGGCCCAATGGCCTGTGATGGGTTTGTAGATGGGGTAAGATCCAAGTTACCCGGGAAAGAATTTTCTGTAGTATCTGGCTGATGAATCTTGCCCATATGCTCAGGGTTTAGCTGATCGCCATATTTGGGGTCGGGAAGGAATTTTCCTCCAGGGCAGATTGGAAGGCCCTGGAGGTTTTTCGCCTTCCTCTGTAGCATGGGGCACGGGTCACTTGCTGGAGGATTCTCTGCTCCTTGAGGTCTTCAAACTACAATTTGAGGACTTCAATAGCACAGATATAGGTGTGAGGTCTTTTTTAGGAGTGGTGGGTGAAATTCTGTGGCCTGCATTGTGCAGGAGGTCAGACTAGATGATCATAATGGTCCCTTCTGACCTAAATATCTATGAATCTATGAACCATTCCATTCAAGGTGGATTCTGGCTAAAGGCACGCTTACAGTAAACTCTAGAGGACTACAAAAAAGAAAAGTTTCAGAGTAACAGCCGTGTTAGTCTGTATTTGCAAAAAGAACAGGAGGACTTGTGGCACCTTAGAGACTAACCGATTTATTTGAGCATAAACTTGTGTGAGCTACAGCTCACTTCACCACTCACACTCTGATCTGGTAAGTAATCTTCCTCTTTGACAAGACCTGCTTTAACAAGAGCGACGTTAGAAGCTATAATTTGCCCTAAACAGCTTTTACCCTGGACTTTTACACTCTCTGTGAATTTTCCATTACCACTCCCATACATAGCACTGGCCCAATGTATGGGGTCACCTTCTATGAACTCCCAGTAACAGCATTTACATAAAAGGGGGCAGGCAGTGTTGGGGTACATTTGGCTACTCCCAGACAACTGCTCAGAGTTATGCGACAGACCAACATTGTTATAACCTGGACTATCAAGAGAATACAGTTTCTGCTGTTCTTCCCTTGCTTTTTTGACTTGGCGCCAAAGTCTGGCCACCTCCTGTTGCATTTGGTGAGTCTTCTGTTGCATCTGGCGTAGCCTCTCCTCAGCAGCCAGCAGCTCAATAGGCTCCCTACAAGCCCTTTCCTCTCTCTCAGCTTCTCTTTCCAGTTCAGCCATTCTTTTGCTTTTCCAGCAATCAAATGTCTGCTAGTTTCTGTTCATGCTCAAGTTGCAGTTAATTTGCTGCCTTTTGCGTTCTAATTGCTTCTGCAGCCCCTGTAGCATCAGGTGAGGACTGTGCTCCTGCCTCCTGATCACTGGCCGTTAACAGATCTTTCAGTTCTTGATTTGTAGATTTCTTTTTAAAGCTTATCCCCTTTTCTGAACACAAATCTTCCAGGGCTTTTTTGCCAAGGCTCTCATATGCTCTTTGCTCACCCGCTGTCACTGTTCTTTAACCAACCGAACTCTCACTACCAAAATTCAGATTTGGATAGCATGCTCTGGACCTGCTCCCCATGAAGCCAGGCAGGACTCTGGGGAAGTCTCCTTTCTGGGAGCAGCCTGTCTGCAGGACACACAGCTCACCCGGCTCCACCTTCCTGGGTCTGACCTCGGAGCATTCAGCCTCCTCTGCCCCTCCGTGTGTTTCCCACAACGAGTCCGCCCAGGCGGGGTCCTGGGGAAGCCAGAGGGTCCTGCCCCCCAACTCCGCAATCAGACGTGACTCTCAGCCAGCCAGTAACACAGAGATTTATTAGATGACAGGAACATGGTCTAAACCACAGCTTGTAGGTGCAGAGAACAGGACCCCTCAGCCGGGTCCATTTTGGGGGGCAGTGAGCCAGACAACCCCGTCTGCCCTTCACTCCATGTCCCCAGCCAGCCCCAAACTGAAACTCCCTCCAGCCCCTCCTCCTCTGGGCTCTGTCCCTTTCCCGGGCCAGGAGGTCACCTGATTCCTTTGTTCTCCAACCCTTTAGCTCTCACCTTGCAGGGGGAAGGGCCCAGGGCATCAGTTGCCAGGAAACAGGGTGTCGGCCATTCTCTGTGTCCAGACCCCTGCACACACCTGCCCTCTAGGGCTCTGCAAGGATCATACACCCTCACCCCACCACCTAGATCCTTAAGAACTGCCTAGGGGAAACTGAGGCACCCCCACACTATTCAGAGGAAACATTAAGAACAGTCCTACTTCGTCACAGTGGGCCTCTCCGCCCATCCCGCCCTTGCCCCCAATCAGTCCCCATGTCCCCTCAAATCCCCGTTATGTGCCCTCTCGACTTCCCCAACCTCAGCCTGTGTCCCCTCTTGCCTCCACCCACCCCACCCCACCCTCGGCCTGTCCCCCCAAACTCCCATACCCTGCTGCTCTTTGCAGAGGGTCTCACAGGCCCAGAGGGCTCAGGGGGGTTGGAAACTCTCCCTCGCCAGCGTCACACAGGCCAGGGGGGCTCCTTTCAAACTGAGCCCCTGGTTCTACTTGGCTCCTGGGCAAACCCTCAGCAGCAGCCGTTCAAAGGCAAAGCTTTCGGGTTAAACCCACGGACGAGGAATCAAACCCGGCCTGTCTATTGAAACAGGGGCTGAGTGACCGTGGCCAACAGCCGGAGTCAGACCGGCTCCAAGTCCCTGCTCCTTTGGGAGTCACCGGAGCAGAGCCGCTTGTTTCCAGAACAGCCGGGCTTTGCGGGGAGGGACCGGTTCATTTCACTCTCCGGACAGACGGGCAGGGCGGCCGCTGACCTCCTTGTAGGGCCCGGAGCTCTCCCCTAGGCGCCCCGTGGCGCAGGCTCCCCATCCCGCTGCCATTAGCCATTTCAGCCACCGCCAGACGGAGGCCCTGGAACAGCCCCTCCCCCAGCCCCACACCAAGCCGGGCCCATCCAGACCCCTGGGGGCCAGACGGATTCGGCAGCACTGCTCCTTCCGGCTCCGTCCTGATGACACAGCGTCACGTCAAGGTTACGGTGACCCCACAGCCCTTCCCCCACACTCGGGCAGCCAGGCTGGAGTGGGGGGCAGCTCTTGGTGGGGGGGGGGGTCTCCTCACCTAGCGTCTGCCCCACCTTCAGCCATTTACATCAGTCTGGGAAAGGGAAACAGCGCCAGATGGACCAATGGGGTTATCGTGAAGATACCAAAGAAAGGACCTCTCGGAGACTGTAATAACTGGCGTGGTATCACTCTTTGATCTGTGCCCAGCAAAGTAGTGTGTAAGACCATAGTCCAGCGTATGTCAGAGGTGGTTGATTGCGTTCTCAGAAAAGAGCAAGCTGGTTTTCGGAAAGGGCGTGGAGGCACAGACCAGATCTTCCCTCTACGAAACATAATAGACCTGCGCTTAGAATGGCAACGGCAACTCGACATGAGTTTCCCAGACGTTGAGAAGGCGTTTGATAGCATTCCCAGGGCCGCGGCGGGCGCATTCTGCGGGCCCATGGAATTCCTCTCTGTCTAATCAACGTCACCAAACACTTCTATTTCAACTTTACATGCCGTGCTGATGACAGTGAGCTCAGTTTTGAAGTCAAAACAGGAGTACGTTAGGGGTGTGCCATGTCTGCAATCCTCTTCAGCATTGCCATTGACTGGGTAATGCGGCGTACAACAGAAGACAGGCCAAGAGGCATTAAATGGACGCTCTTCTCATCCCTTGAGGACCTGGACTTCGCAGATGATCACAGACTCTATACCATATACAAGAAAAAACAACTCGACTCAACACATTTAGCCAACAAATTGGACTGAAAATCAACCGCAGTAAGACAGATCTCATGACCTTTAATACTGCCTCACTGTTACCGGTACGGAGAGAGGATTATGTTCTCACCAACGTAGAAACATTCACATACTTGGGCAGCACCATCAGCCAGGACATCCGGAACAAAATCAATAAAGCCTTCAGGAGCTTAAATACAGTCTGGAAATCATCCAAATACAACACCAAAACCAACCTCAAGATTTATCAGAGCTGCGTACTTTCAACACTGCTTTATAATGCAGAATGCTGGGGAATGAGAAAGTCTGACATGTCCAAACTGTCTTCATTCCATACGACCTGCCTCAGAGAAATCCTCTGTAACTTTTGGCCCAGAACAATCTCCAACCAAGATCTGTTGACACAGTGCAGCCAAGAGGGTCTGAGCACCGTCATTGCCAGGAGGCATTGGAGATGGATCGGCCATGCGCTTTGCATGGAAACTGATTCCATCACCAGAGTGGCAATAAGAGGGACACCTGAAGGCAATAGAGCGAGGCCTCCCGAAAACAACCTGGCGAAGAGCTGTGGAAGCCGAGCTGAAAGCCCTGGGGCACAGCTGGGGAACCATTGCAAGACTTGCCCGAAACAGACAGGAGTGGAGGAGCTTCGTTCTTGGCTGCCACGGGTGCAGTGCTGAGTTCTGGTCTCAGTCCTCCATGGTCAATACAAGGAGGTTGAACTGAGTTTTGAGGGGAAAGTTCTGGGGTCAGCTCCTCTTGTCCCCTCCCCCAACCTTAATACTAAAGTCTCCCCAGGCCCACAGATACTCACTTCCAGACACCCTAGTCTGCCTGGCGGCCAGCAGCCTGGAAAGGAGACGGCTCGTTTTGGGCCAGATCCCAGAGCAACTGGATCCTACACCCTGGTTTCAGACACACGCCCTGGTCTGATATCCTCCCCACCCCCAATGGACACACACCCTCGTCTCAGATCCCCCCCCCCCCCCATGGACACATGCCCTGGCTGTCTCCGATACTCACCGAGGTGAGAGCAGATGCCATGACTGGGCAGTGGGGGGCCCCTCCGCACTGCCGCCAACACCCCGGTGCCCAGCTCCACCCAGCCCCGAATAAGGAACTGAGCTGGTGGCTCCAGCTACGGGAAGCCGACGATGTCTAGTCTCTTCCTGCTTCTCTCACACCTTGTCTCTAATCTGCAGGTGAAATCTAGAAGAGCCAAAGCAAGCCGAGGTCCCTGCAAAACCCAGGAAACCCTGGGACCATCAGGCTGGACAAGCATCAAGCAGCTCCCAGCTTGTCTGTGTCCCTTTGGGGTGGGAGGTGTCATGGACTTCCAGATCGTGCCCACTCTTGGACCCGTGCGGTCCGTGGGGGGTGCCCCTTTCAGTGCGACGGCCCTTCTCGGGGGTCCACTCTCTTTCGGGTGTTAGGCCCCTCCACCTCCTGGAGCCGCACCTCTCGGAGCCTTAGCACACCTGTCTCTGCCGTGGACCCCCTTGGGGAGTCCCCTCGCTCTGGACTCCTGGGGCCTCCACCCCCCGAAGGGGACGATGCCCCCCTGTTTTCTAGATCGGAGCAACTCTCAGCCAGCGTCAAACAGGAGGGTTTATTGAGCATTGAACACAGCCCAGGAACTCTCAGGACCCTCAGGCCTGGCCTCCCTCTGCACAGCACATCCCAGTCTCCCCTGCATCCAGGTGGGCTCTGCCTGCCCCCTCTCTCCAGCCCCGAGACCCCCGCAAGTATCACCGTCCCCAAGCCTCGCCTCTGTCCATTGTCTTCTCTCCAGGTAAACAGGACACAGGGTCACCTGGGCCTCTTCTCCTCTTGTCTCCCCTCTTGCCCCTCTGGCTGGAACTGGCTGGTCAGGTCCCCAGGGTCCTCTCTTCGCAGCCCATTGTCCTCCCACTGGCCAGACCCGGCTGCGACTGAGCTGGGCTTCTGGGTCACCAGGCCATTGGTGGGGGTCCCACGTTCCCTCGCTGGTCCTCTGGAACAACAAACTCCCTCTCCCATCACCTTGTTAAACCGGTAACCCCCCCCCGGGAAACTGAGTTCCACTCCCTCTGCATGCAAACCGTAGGAAAACCAAGGGAAAAAAACCCATAGGAAACAAGGAAACCAGGAATCTCCCCCACTTCATCATAGGAAGACAGGTCACTCTTAATGTACCCTGCAGCCTGGGGGAAGGTGCACCCGGCTGGAAGCCAGGAGGCCACAGGATCTGATCTTTAGTCTTCGACTGACCACTATTTCCATGCAGATTCCCCTGCCGCTGCTTTATTGCATTCTGGGTTCAAACATGGCTGGTGAACCATGAAGGTAAAATTAGAATGTGATCACAAAATTAAAGGATGGCATTGTAATGGATGTGCACAAGGGGGCAGAGTTAAGGCTGTTCGGGAAACCTTAACTGTGGTTCTGGAGTGTTTGACTCTGCAGCCTTCCTGCTCAGCCTGCGAACCTGCCAACGTCTGACAGGTGCCGCAGCTCCATGTGAGGAGCGGGGCGATGGGGAAGTCCTGGGTTTGCTGCTTCTTGCACCATAATTGAGCGGTGATGACGGCTTTACACTGTAACACCTGGTTCTAAGGGTCTTTTCTTAGCATGTGAATTAAATAAACCACGTTCAAAAGAAAATCAGAAAAAGAGAAATTCCATTCCATGAACCCAGTGGGCCTGTGATGCGTTGCCCCCCACCCCCCGCTCTGAGGTACCACGTGATGTACTGGGGTACCACGGAGCCTGCCTCTTCCACCAGCCTGGCTCCCATACACTGTCCTCCTGAACCAGGCCCTCAAGCCTTCTCCAGCACACACGCAGATAGGGACACACCAGCTGCAGAAAGACACAGACACTGAAACCAGCTCGGCTTGGGAAGCCTTCAGCTCAGGAGTTGCCCAGCACTCAAGTGCACACCCCCTCTGGAGTGTAAACCCAAACTTGTACTGTCTTGTGCTGCACAGAGAACTGTACAGCGTAAGTGCATGAAATTCGCTCCCTCCAGCAATGGGGAGGGAGATCTGCACAGCGTTTTGCCCCCCGCCCCGTTAACAATTCCACAAACTGGTTTTAGAGAAAAAAAACACAAATTTAATAGCTACAAAAGACAGATTGTAAGTGATCATAAGGGATCGCCAACAGATCACCCAGCAAATAAAACCAAAGCGCAATATCAGCTTAGATACTAAAGAAACTGGTTATTAGCCGGAATTTCTCACCCTAAATGTTGTTTTAAGCAGATTGCAGAGTTTCTTGAAGGCAAACTGCATTGCTTGCAGTTTAAAACTCCAGGTATTCCTTTCATGGGCCAGACAACTTTTCCAGCCTGGTTTCAGTCCTTCTCTGCCCCCCCCCCCCCCGCCCCAATCTAAGAAAGAACATTTCTTAGATGTTCTCAGTAGTTATCTTGGGCGGGGATTCAGTGAAGAATGAACCCTGATGTCAAGGCTAATCCCCCACTGTGGCACTTCAAGTGCAGAAGTTGGGGGCCCGCAAGGATTCTAAAAATTAACACTGGCCACTCCAGGCTTGTATTAAACTCCCAAGGTCACAGCTTCTCTCTGACCTTGGCTGGGTAGATGCTGCCACCCCCCAAGTGCAGAACCCCTTTGAGAGCCCAGGAAGGGGCCTGTGGGAATTCCTCCCTGTGGGGCACCCTCAAGCCCTTTCACCCCAACTCCGGGGAAGAGCTGAGAAAGAAAAACAAAGGAGATCAGCGGTTGCCACCAGCTAATTAAAGAACATGGGCAGAACCCTCTTAGGACACACAAATCTGATCCGGTTCTTAAAGAAGGTAAATTTTATGAATAAAAAAAGAAAGAAAATACATGTGGGAACTGAGGCTATTGCTAGGTTTTAAAAGAAGCAGCTACAAGGATCGAGCCCCAAGAACAGCTCTCTGGAGGGGTCCAGCTTCAAGGTTACAAGCAAAACAAAAGCACCTGGTTAGCCCAGAGGAGTCCACAAGCCATGAAGAAATAAACAGGGGTAAACAGGGTGCCCCAAGTACTCCTTTTCTTTTTAGGGATAAACCTGATCTCGTTGTCCTCGACATTCCCTGGTCTACTCACATCTCTGGGGGTCCAGGCTAGTCGTTTCTCGGTATGATACAGGTGATTTTTCACGCCCGGTTTCAAGCCTCTTACAGCAGCGCTCTGCCCTGTCCGCCTCTGCCCGGAGAACCCCAGACAGAAAAAGGGGAAGTTTTCTCTCAATTTAAAGAGGTTCTGGCCTCCCAGTGGCTCTTTGGGCCAGGTGCCCCCTCACTTCCCTTTACCTGTGCAGAGCAATGAGACTCGTTAACAGGTAGGGCAATTAGAGAACGGCTACTAAGAGGGATTTTATAGCTTCTGGCTGGCTGGGTGTCCAGAAAAGGGAGCTCCCTGCCGCCCGCTTCATTTATCACACCTGATTATCTCACTTCCCAGCCTCAACTCGGTTTAACATATGGCGGGAACCCTTTGTTTTCCAGTGTGGTTCCCCCCACCCCAGTGGAAAATTACGGGTTTTCCATCATGGAGTCCAGGACCAGGTGAATTAATCCCATGACCCTGCAGGGTCAAAGCAGCCATGAGTCAGAGGTTGTTTGGAGCATCCCAGGAAACTTCTCAGGAAGGCGGGAGATTAGCATCTTCAAAGACCTGTTGTTCTCCCGAATGGTCCATTGACTGGTCCCCAGCTAGCCAGGCAGACTGGTTGCATTCTGTCTGGTGCGTGTTCCCCAGCTGCATACACTTTGGCAGTACAGATGTATAGACAATATTCCTAACTTTAGATACAAAATGATCCATGCATACAAATGGGATAATCCTAGTCACTAAATCATCACCTTTCCCATGATACCTCACAAGACCCATCTTTGCATGAAACACATCTTAGTTATGCTATAAGCATATTATAACAATGTTTCTATGAAGAATATGGGGTGTAGAGTCATAGGGTTGCCAGCCGGGAGGGACCCAGGGACCTTCTAATGCCCCCACAGGGACCCTGCCCCCAAGCTGGAGGAGACACTGTTATGGATTATGTGGCCAGGCCCCTGGAGAGGGACGTGACACAGGCTTTGTTTATATGCCACTGGCTAGCGGCAGGAGAAAGCTGGGGACCGGGAAGGTTTGATTCTGTTCCGGGCTCTGGGCAGGGAAGTGGGGTCTAGTGGTTAGAGGAGGGGGCTGGGAGCCAGGACTCCTCTTGTAACTGCTAAGAACTGAGCCCCTTCTGTTTGCAAGCCCGGGCTTCATGGGGACCAGGGTGCCCTTGGCTGGAGCCGGTGACAAAACAAACGGCCCGTTCTCCCCTGCAACCCGCCGGGCTGGGCAGACACCCTCCCACTGGCCGGACCCGGCTGTGACTCCTGAGCTGGGCCTCCCGGTCACCAGGTCACCAGTCGCTGGGGTCTCCAATCTCCAGGCTATTGGCCGGGGTCCCAAGTTCCTTCGCGGGTCCCGTGTACCAACCAACTCCCTCTCCCAGCACCTCGTGAAACCAGGGAAACTGAGTCCCACCCCCGCTGCATGCAAACCATTGGCAAAACCAAGAAAATCCCCCATAGGAAACAAGGGAAAACAAGTTTCAGAGTAAAGGAGGACTTGTGGCACCTTAGAGACGAACCAATTTATTTGAGCATAAGCTTTCGTGAGCTACAGCTCACTTCATCGGATGCATACTGTGGAAAATACAGAAGATGTTTGTTTTTATACACACAGATCATGAAAAAATGGGTGTTTATCACTACAAAAGGTTTTCTCTCCCCCCACTCCACTCTCCTGCTGGTAATAGCTTATGTAAAGTGATCACTCTCCTTACAATGTGTATGATAATCAAGGTGGGCCATTTCCAGCACAAATCCAGAGTTTAACAAGAACGTCTGAGGAGGGGGGCGTGGGGGTTAGGAAAACAAGGGGAAATAGGTTACCTTGCATAATGACTTAGCCACTCCCAGTCTCTATTTAAGCCTATATTAATTGTATCCAATTTGCAAATGAATTCCAATTCAGCAGTCTCTCGCTGGAGTCTGGATTTGAAGTTTTTCTGTTGTAATATCGCAACTTTCATGTCTGTAATCGCGTGACCAGAGAGATTGAAGTGTTCTCCGACTGGTTTATGAATGTTATCATTCTTGACATCTGATTTGTGTCCATTTATTCTTTTACGTAGAGACTGTCCAGTTTGACCAATGCACGTGGCAGAGGGGCATTGCTGGCACATGATGGCATATATCACATTGGTGGATGTGCAGGTGAACGAGCCTCTGATAGTGTGGCTGATGTGATTAGGCCCTGTGATGGTGTCCCCTGAATAGATATGTGGGCACAGTTGGCAACGGGCTTTGTTGCAAGGCTAGGTTCCTGGGTTAGTGGTTCTGTTGTGTGGTGTGTGGTTGCTGGTGAGTATTTGCTTCAGGTTGGGGGGCTGTCTGTAGGCAAGGACTGGCCTGTCTCCCAAGATTTGTGAGAGTGTTGGGTCATCCTTCAGGATAGGTTGTAGATCCTTGATAATGCGTTGGAGGGGTTTTAGTTGGGGGCTGAAGGTGACGGCTAGTGGCGTTCTGTTATTTCCTTTGTTAGGCCTGTCCTGTAGTAGGTGACTTCTGGGAACTCTTCTGGCTCTGTCAATCTGTTTCTTCACTTCTGCAGGTGGGTATTGTAGTTGTAAGAATGCTTGATAGAGATCTTGTAGGTGTTTGTCTCTGTCTGAGGGGCTGGAGCAAATGCAGTTGTATCGCAGAGCTTGGCTGTAGACGATGGATCGTGTGGTGTGGTCAGGGTGAAAGCTGGAGGCATGTAGGTAGGAATAGCGGTCAGTAGGTTTCCGGTATAGGGTGGTGTTTATGTGACCATCGTTTATTAGCACAGTAGTGTCCAGGAAGTGGATCTCTTGTGTGGACTGGACCAGGCTGAGGTTGATGGTGGGGTGGAAATTGGGGGGAGGAATAGCTCAGTGGTTTGAGCATTGGCCTGCTAAACCCAGGGTTGTGAGTTCAATCCTTGAGGGGGCCATTTAGGGATCTGGGGCAAAAATTGGGGATTGGTCCTGCTTCAAGCAGGGGGTTGGACTAGTTGACCTCCTGAGGTCCCTTCCAACCCTAACCTATGAGTCTATGAATTGTTGAAATCATGGTGGAATTCCTCAAGGGCTTCTTTTCCATGGGTCCAGATGATGAAGATGTCATCAATATAGCGCAAGTAGAGTAGGGGCGTTAGAACTCCCCCACTTTGTCACACCGCCCCCTCGCCTCCTGCAGTGCTCCCAGAGTGGCCATGCTGCCCCCTGGCTCAGACGGCCAATGACTCAGCCGGGGGGGGGGAATAATCCTGCCCCCCTGGGCTGCCTAGAGGGGCAAGGAGAGGGGGAGGGGTAAATGTGGCGTGGGGAGTCATTTTGGGGCAGGGACTGTGGGGCAGGCAGGGTGTGCGGGGGGAAACTGAGGACTTGGAGACAGAAAGGAAAATGGGGGACCCTGGGGCTAAGGGGGCTGGAGATGAGGGGAGGGGTGGGGGCCACTGAGAGGGGAGGTTGCTGGGGGTAGAAGTGGCAGCCCAGGGGGCACTTGGGTGCGCTGGCTCCCCCCTCCCTCCTCTGACCCCCCCAACAATCCTGCCCCCCAGCTATGACCTTCTGGGAGGAGCCTGTCTCCCCTCAAACTCCTGTCCCCCATCCAGCCCCTCTGCCCTTAACCCCGCTCCCGACATGCCCAATCTACTCCCCTCAAACTCCTGGCTCCCCCCAGCTGATTCCCCCCAAACACCTGCAATGGGGGCCCCCAGTGGGTCCTGTTGTGTTCATGGAGACACAATAAAGGGCCCAAGGTGCGAACACACCCCAGCCCCTGCCCCACACTGAACAGGGTTAAACACAGGCCGGGGCGGGGTCCAGAGCCCGCAGCCTGCTCCGCCCCACGGCAAACCCCCCAGTGACCCCTGGGACCGGCTGTGACAGACCCAGCAGAGCAGGAACCAGGGAGCCATGGCAGGCGCCGTGTGAAACGAGGGGTTTGTTCCGGCCCCGGCCCCGTTCGCTGGAGCGAGTCTCTAGCTGGAAAATCCCCCGGGTTTGGGCGTCTCCCCGCTGGCCCCGGAGACGCTAGCGACTGTCCTGGGGGGCAGAGGAGCCGGCGGAGCTGGGCTGGAGCCAGCGTCGCCGCGGCTGCTGTGAAAGTCCGACCCCGTTTCCTCCCGGGTTGGGGGTTCAGCCGGGGGAGGGGCGATGGCGTCGGGGTCCCTCTCTCCGGCCGCTCTGCTCAGGACGTCTCCGCGGAGCAGGGTCCGGAGGGCCCGGGGGCCCAGGAGACAGGGGGGTGGCAACTGGGAGGGCGAAGCGAGTCTCTTTCTTTAAGGCCCCAAAGGGAGTTGGGCGGCGCAGCCCGTCCCCGCAATATTTTATCCACCAATGAGGCCTCGTTTCTGACACCCCAATTTTGGGTCACAGATTTCTGCTCCCCCATTTCTCCAGTGTCCCAGGCAGGCCCCAGCCCGGCCCGTGGGGTCCGTCCGGCGGCCAGTCAGGTTGGATGAATCCCGTCCTTGTGTCTCGCCGACCTTCCCCCCAACGTTCATTCGTCCAGGTTCTCATGACACTGCCTGAACTTCTCACTCGCCTTCGTCGGCTGAACCCACCACGGGGGGACATTGGGAGGCTCCGGTATCATTTGATTTGGGGGGCAGGGGAGAGGGAAGCTCTGGGGGTTTGTACAATAGAAATGCAGGGCAGGGGAGGTCTAGGGAGAAAGGGGGAGAGAAAAGGGGCTGGGGGACCCCGCTGCAGAGAGAGGAGGGGGACGGACACCTGGGGGGCAGTCTGTGCGGTTATTCTAGTGCCAGGGTCAGACGCAACGTCCCCCCTCCCCACTGACAGCCCCAGGCAGAGACCGGCCCGGCTGGGCCAGCGAGTGGGACCCCGACGCCCTCCAGGGGCTGCTCCGTGGGGAGCCCGATGCGTCCAGCCATCTAGCTGGTGCCGCAGGGGCTGGTGCTCGCAGGCCCAGAAGTCCGGGGTTCAATCCTGGGGGGCAGCAGTCGGGTGGGGAGCAGTCTCGGGGGGACTCTTGAGCCAGGGGGTTTGGGGGCAGGGGGTTTGTGCCGGTGTCTAAGCCCCCCAAGGGGGAGCAGCTCGTCCCCCGGGGAGATTCTCTTCTCCGCACGGCCGGATCCGGGCTCCTGGGGGCACAGAGCGACAGCAGGTTAGAGGGGCCCCGTGCCACCCAGCCCCTGGGGGGAGCAAGGGGCCCAGAACAGGAGGTCACCTCACCTAGGGCGCCCCCCTTGGACGGCTGTAATAGGCCTCGGCCAGGATCAGCCCCAGGATGAGCAGGACCACGGCGCCCAGCCCCAGGCGGGTGATGTTGGTGTGGGTGAAATCCAGGCGCCCCGGGGGGGCTTCTGCGGGGGGAAGGGGAGAGTCACTCAGAGGCTCAGACGGGGAGATCAGCAGTTGGTGCTGCCCCAGGAGCAGAGCCCCCAACTCTCCTGTCTGGCAGGTCCAGCCCAGCCCCCCTCTGGGGGTCTCCCAGGGGCCACGGCTCTGGGGCCGGACCCCACTGGGGAGGCCGTCCTGCTGCCCCGGGGGGCCTGAGCCTCAGTTTCTCCGGTGAAGGGTGCACCCCCCACCTGGCACCCCTGTAGTGCCCCTCTGTCCACCCCCACAGGTACCTCTGTCCAGGCCTGTCTGCTGTGCAGTGAGCCCATCCCCGGGGTATCTCGACTGCTGACACACACAGCCAGACAGTGCATGTGGGGGGAGGCTGGGATATTGCCCGCTGTCCCCCATGTCCCGGCAGTGCCCAGGGCCCAGCCAGAGGCAGCAGAACATTTATTGGGGGGCAGGCCAGGGATCCCCTGAGAACCCAGTGCAGGAAGGACAAGGAGAGGGAATCCTGGGTAATGGTCACCCCTATTGCCAGGGGGACGTCATAGGGCCTAGGGAAGGGGGTTATAGCCCCAGCCCCCCTGCACTCAGCAGAGCCCAGCACCCCAGACTCTGCCCCGCCCCTGGGATCCCCCACAGCTTCCTGGCAGCTACCTGCAGGGCAGGAGGCTCTGGGGGAGCTGGGGGCCTGGCAATGGGGGAGGGGCAGTGGGGGCTGTCTCTCCATCCCCCCCATGTCAATTAGCACCTCCCTGTGGTGTCTGGGCCCCACCCACCCAGATTCACTGCCCCAGCCCCAGCCCCCGGGCACCGCAAGCCTGTTTCCAGGGCTGGTTCGATGGTGATTTCCCCCCAGCCCCGGGACCTGGCCCCACACTGCCTGGGTGGGTGGGAGTTGGCTCCACTCCTGGCTGGGTCGGGTCGGTTCCCCCTGCGGGACTAGAACCAGCATCTGTCGGGGTAGGGGGAGGGGATGAAACAGCAACTTAGGGATCACCCCACCCCCGACTCAGCCTCAGTCATCACCGTCAGTCCCGGCAGCGGGAGGGGGATTTTAGTGGCTGGAGAGTGGGGACCCCCCCTTCCCTCGCTGTATCAAACCGGCAGGCTCTAATTCCGACAGCCCAGACTTGCTCGGAGATCATCCGTGGGGGCTGGGAACCACACAGGATTCATCATTTCAGGTCCCATCAGCCCGTCTTTCCCAAGGACCCATATTCCCACCAACCCGTGGCCGTCACCCTCTATATAGAAGAATTGAACCCATCAGTTCTGTCCGCAGGGACCATCCTCCTCCAAACGGCCCAACTGGCCCCGTGGGCATCGGAGCGGGGAGCCCTGTTCCCTGGGGGGTGAATTGTTCCATTTCTCCGGCTCACCTTCTCCCTCCGGCTCCGTCATGGGGGGATCTGGCTGCTGGGGCCCAGCTGGGTCGGTTCCCTCTGTGGGATGAGAACAAGCATCTGCTGGGATGGGGGGGATGGAACCGAGAACCCAGGCCCGGGGGGGGGGGGGGGAAGCCGCGGAAACAGGGACACTGCTCCGCCCATGACCTGGCTTTTGTTACGGCTTTAATTGTCCGGGCGGATAGGGAGCAAATTCAGCACTGGGGCCAGTGCTGGCTGGGCAGCCCCAGGGCCCCCCACTCCTCTGTGCATCCCCAGAGCAGGGGCAGTCGACTCTGGGAAAGGCTCCCCCGCTTTGCAGCTCCCCCTGGGGGCAGGGATCCCCCCCTCCCTCAGCCCTGAACCTCCAGCAGCTGCTGCTCTCCCCTGGCTGGGAAACCCCCACAGTGGGTCCCAGGGCTCAGGGCAGAACCTGGCTCTGAGCCTCCCATCCACACAGAGACCCCCACAGAGGCTGGCTGGGTGTGGGGCTGGGAGCGGGGACACTGAGCTAGGCCCCTCACCTGCTACCACCAGCTCCACGGGGTCGCTGGGCTGCGACCAGACAGGTAGGTCTGATTTGGAGTAATAATAGCAGTGGTAATTCCCCCCATGTCTCCGGCTCACGTTGCGAATGGGAAACTCAGCCACGTTCCCGGCCGGCTCCATGTCCTGCAGCGCAGTTCGGTTTCCAACTTTGTGCAGAAGGAACCTCATGTTCTGGTGCGAACCCTGACACCGGATGGTCACGGCTCCCCCCAGGGCGACCCCCCCAGTGGGGCGCAGGGAGATGGAGGGTTTGGGGTATCTGAGCTCTGCAATGAGAAGGAGACAGGCCGTGAGACAGACCCCGGTACAGTCACTGCGCCCCATCCTTGCCACACGGTCCCAGAGATGGGACCCCTGGGAAAAAACCAAGCCAAAGGAATCTCTCTGAGATCCCAGAGATTCCTGGAAGCTATGCCCAAAACTGCCTAAAATCCAGAGCACCCCTCTGTACCCGAGTCTGGGAGCCAGGACTCTTGGGTTCTGTCCCCAGCCCCAGGGGGGTCTAGTGTTTCGATCGGGAGGGGGCTGGGAGTCAGAGGTGCTGAATATGGCACAGACAAAGACAAAAGATGAAGAAGGTTAATTATCCCCCATTCTTACAAGGGTAAATGGAGGCACAGGCAGGTTCAGTGACACCCCAAGGTCCCCTGGGGGCAGGGATTCCCCCTTCCTCATCCCCCTAGCTCCAGTGGCTGGGGAACCCCCCAGTGACTCTGTCCCGGCTCCCCAGCCAGGCACCCCCTCTGCTGGGCTCAGGGTAGAGCCTGGCTCTGAGGGTCTCATTGGCCCAGAGACCCCCTGGGGGTCTGGCTGGGTGTGGGTCTGGGAGTGGGGATGCCAAGCCAGATCTCTCACCTGCTACAACAATCTGCACGTAATCACTGGGATCCGACCAGTTGGGTGGCCCCGATCTGGAGCGAGATCGGCAGCTGTAGACCCCTGAGTCTTCCCACCTGGCACTGGGGATGGTGAATTCACCCCCGTCCCCAGCACCATCCAGCTTCCGGATTTGGACTCCATCTTTACACAGCAGTAACCTCCTGGCCTTGCACCGACACTGACAGTGGATGGTGACGGCTCCCCCCAGGGCGATCACCCCTCTGGGGCTGACGGAGATGGAGGGTCTGGGCGCAGGGAGCTCTGCATTCACACACAAACAGGAGTGAGATGGGGAGACACAAACCCCGCCCTGTGTGTCTATAACCTGCCCTTAGCGCCCAGCCCCAGGGACAGCGCCAGGGGTAACAGACACCTCACTGCATCCACAGTCTGTTTTTCCCAGGGCAATTCTGTGCATCTGTGGACATGCTAGGGTTGCCAGTTTTGGTTGGCTGTGTTCCTGGAGATTTCATCACATGACTTAATCTTGAATTAAAGGTTAATCTTTAATTCCGGCAAACTCCAGGCCAATCCTGGAGGGTTGGCAACCCTAGGATGTGCAGAATTCGTCCGTCTCTGCATCATTTTGTTTTTTCCCCGCAGAAAATACAGTCTGCCCCAGACGTGCTGCAGTTCCGCCCTTTGCCCACCAGAGGCCGCGGTGTCGCCAGAGCTGCCAGCAGCATGAACACAGCCCGCTGTTCTGGCGCCACAGCGGCCCCTGGTGGGCAGAGGCGGAACTGCAGCACTTCTGGGGCAGAATGTATTTTCTGTGGGGAAAAATATTCTCTGCCTGCCCGGGGCTGCAGAACCCCCCAGGAGGAGAAGTTCATCACAGCACCTGCCCGCAGAGCCAGGTTAGGGCAGAGAGGGGCACCCAGGGCTGCTGGGGGGGTCACAGACTGGGGCTCAGGAGTTAGTGGGGTGACAGCGTTGAGTCTGGGGATGGGGGAGGGGGCTGCAGGGACACATGGGGACGAGGGTTGCGGGGACAGGGGCTGAGGTGCCTGACTGAATGGGAAAGGCTTGAGGCCAGCCAGGGTCTGCATGGGGGAGGCTTCCCAGCTCCCTAACAATCCCCACCCCCCTAAAAAAACCAAACCTTCTCCCACCCACACCCAACCCCTTCCAGATTCACTCCTAGGCTCCTTCCCTCTCCCTCAGCTCCGCCATTACCCCTGACTCCCCCAGGCCTTTGCACGGCTTCTGGCAGGTGCAGGAAATACAGTTCTGTCGTGTGATTTAAACGAATAACTCAAAGTTCTGTGTTAATGTGGCTAGTGAGGACACTATTTGTCAAAAACAATTACCAGAATCCTTCTCTTTTTTTTCGGTCTGTGTTGTTACAGACACACTCGCTGACAGCTCTTTTGAAATAACTGACCAAAATAATTGAAACTGGCAGGATTATATTGTGTTATTTTGACAAATCAAATATGCAGCATTTCAGTGGATTTTCAAATATTGTGTGCAGAATTTTTAATTTTTTGGTGCAGAATTCCGCCAGGAGTGTACAGTTGTCCAGGCTGGTGGGAAGTGAATTCGGTACTGGGGACGGTGCTGGCTGGACATCCCCTGGGCCCCGACTTGTCTGTGCATCCCCAGAGCGTGGTCAGCCAGGGGGAGCATCCCCCTGGGAAAGGCCCCCTGCTCTGCAGCTTTCCCTGGAGGCAGGGATCCCCCCTCCCTCAGCCCCGAATCTCCAGTGGCTGCTGCTCTCCCCGGGCTGGGGAAACCCCCAGTGACTCTGTCCCCACTCCCCGGCCAGGCCTCTGCTGGGCCCAATGCAGAGACAGGCTCTGAGCATCTCACCAGGGCAAGACTCCCTGAGGGTCTGGCTGGGTGTGGGGCTGGGAGCGGGGAGGCTGAGTCGGGCCCCTCACCTGCTACCACCAGCTCCACGGGGTCACTGGGCTCCGACCAGACGGATGGGTCTGATTTGGTGCAATATCGGCAGCTGTAGGTCCCTGCGTCTCTCCGGCTCACGTTGCGAATGGAAAACTCGGCCATGTCCCCAGCCGGCTCCACGCCCTGTAGCGTGTTCGGGTTTCCAACTTTGTACAGAAGGAACCTCACGTTCTGGTGCCAACCCCGACACTGGATGGTCACGGCTCCCCCCAGGGCGACCCCCACGCTGGGGCGCAGGGAGATGGCGGGTTTGGGGTAGTAGGTCTCTGCAGAGAGAAGGAGACAGGCCGTGAGACAGACCCCGGCACAGTCACTGCACCCCGTCCTCCCTGCATGGTCCCAGAGACGGGGCTCCTGGGGGAAAACCCAGCCAGAGGAACCTCTCCAAGATCCCAGAGATTCCTGGGAGCTACACCTGAAACTTCCCTAGGATCGTCTATCTACTTAATGGGCCCCCCACCCCAGTGTCCCCCCTCCCCATCCCCGACCCTCCCATGGGCCCATCTAGCCAGTATCTCTCCTAGGATGAGTACACAGCAGCCAACAGTAGCTGCTGCATCTCTGGGCATCTCTGGGCATCTCCATCTGCTGGGCTCAGGGCGAAGCCTGGCTCTGAACGTCCCATCATGGTGGACACTCACCGAGGGTCTGACTGGGTGTGGGGCTGGGAGCAGGGTCGCCGAGCCGGGCCCCTCACCTGCAACCATGATCCGCACGATGTCACTGGCATACGACCAGTTGGGCGGCTCCCACATGGCATGGGATCGGCAGCTGTAGGCCCCTGCATCTTCCCACCTGGCGCTGGGGATGGTGAATTCGTCCCCATCGGCAGACAGGTCCCAGATTTCGATTCCATCTTTATCCAGAAATAACCTCCTGCCCCAACACCAACACTGACAGTGGATGGTGACGACTGCCCCCGGGGCAATCACCCCGCTGGGGCAGACGGAGATGGAGGGTCTGGACCAAAGGAATGCTGCGTTCACACACAAAGAGGAGTGAGATGGGGAGACCCAAACCCCTCCCCGTGTGTCTGTAACCTGCCCCTAGCGCCCAGCCCCAGGGACAGCACCAGGGGTAACAGAGACCTCACTGCATCCACAGGGAACCTGTGGGCTGAGTTCTAATCTCAGCCCCCGCGGGTCAATCCGGAGTCACCCCTGAGTGCACTCGGGACAGTCCCCATGGGGTTAATAACCGGAGTGAGTTTTGGGATGAAGATTCAGGGCTCAGATCCTCTTTATCGCTCCCCCACTCCCTCCCCAACTCCCATACTTAACACTAAAGTTTCCCCAGCCCCACAGATACTCACGTCCCGATATCCCGATCTGCCCGGCCAGCCAGCAGCCTGGAGAGGAAGACAGGTCATTAGGGACCAGATCCCAGGGCACCTGGATCCTACACCCTGGTCTCAGATCCCCCTCCCGCATCATGGACACATGACCTGGTCTCAGGTCTCCCCCCTCATGGGAACACGCCCTGGTCTCAGACCCCCACCCCCATGGGCACACACCCTCGTCTCAGATCCCCCCCATGGACTCACACCCTGGTCTCAGATCCCTACCATGGGAACACGCCCTGGTCTCAGACACCTCCCACAATGGGCACATGCTCTGGTCTCACATTCCCCCATATGGACATGCCCCTGGTCTCAGATCCCTGCCATGGGTGCAGGCCCTGGTCTCAGGCCCCCACCCCATGGGCACATGCCCTTGTCTCAGATCTCCTCCCCCCCGCGCCCTGGTCTCAGATCCTACCCCCATGGACACATGCCCTGGTCTCAGATCCCACCCCCCTGGAGACACGCCCTGGTCTCAGATCCCCCTGCCCCAATGGGCATATGCCCTGGTCTCAGATTCCCGCCATGGACAAACGCCCTGGTCTCAGACCCCCCCACCTCATGGGCATATGCTCTGGTCTCAGATCCCTCCCCCCAACACCCTGGTCTCAGATCCCCCCCATGGACACACACCCTGGCTGTCTCCGATACTCACCAAGAAGGAGGACGGTGAGAGCAGATGCCATGACAGGCGCAGGGAGGGGCCCCTCAGCTCTGCCACCAACACCCCAGTGCCCAGCTCCACCGAGCCCCAAATGAAGAACTCTACAGGAAGCCGGGGATGGCTCATCTCTTCCTGCATCCCTCCCACGTTGTCTCTAATCTGCCAGCTAAATCTACTGGAGCCAAAATAAGCAGCGGTCCCTGCAACGCCCAGGAAATCCTGGGGCTCTCAGCCTGGTCAAGTGTCACGTAATTCACAGCTTGTCCTTGTCTCTGTGGGGAGTGGGGACAGGTGACACTCAATGTACCCTGCAGCCTTGGGGAAGGTGCACTGGGCTGGGATCCAGGAGACCACGGGGTCTGGTCTTCAATCTTCCACCACAGATCCCTCCCGTCCCCCATTATTACATTCTGAGTTCAAGCGGCTGGAGACCCATGTAGGTAAAATTAATACGTGGTCATGCAATTAAAGGCTGGCGTCATAATGCATGTGCTCAAGGGGGCAGAGTTAAGGGTGTTCACAAAACCGTAACTGGCATTTCCTGGTGCTGGAGGGTTTGACTCTGAAGCCTTCCCTCTCAGTCTGCCAACCTGCCCACGTGAGACACGAGCCATGGCACCATGTGAGGCTCGTGCATTGAGAGAGTCTCTTCCCTGCATGGCCGGATCCAGGCTCCTGGGAGTGCAGAGAGATGGCGGGTTAGAGGGGCTCGCGTCGCCCTGGGCCCAGCCCCTAGGGGAATCAAGGAGCACAGAAGGGGGGGTCACCTCCCCTAGGGCACCCCCCTCAGGCGGCTGTGATAGGCCTCAGCCAGGATCAGCCCCAGGATGAGCAAGACCACGGCACTCAGCACCAGACGGGTGTTGCTGGCGTGGGTGAAATCCGGGCGCCCCGGGGGGGCTGCTGCAGGGGGAGGGGGAGAGTCACTCGGCGGCTAGGACGGGGAGATCAGCAGCTGGCTCTGCCCTGGGAGCGGAGTCCCCAACCCCCCCATCCGGCAGGTCCAGCCCAGCCCCCTCTGGGGGTCTCCCAGGTGCCGTGGCTCTGGGGCCTCCCCGGGGCTGGACCCCTCAGGGGAGGCTGCGTCCTGCTGCCCCGGGGGGCTGAGCCTCAGTTTCACCAGTGAAGGGGGGACCCGGGTGGTTGAACTGCCCCCCTGAGCCACGCAGCAGCCCTATGGGACCCCCCGTACACTCCCACAGGTATCTCTTCCCCAGCCTGTCTGCTGTGCAGTGAGCCCATCCCCGGGGTGTGTTGGCTCCTGCCAAGCCCAGCCAGCCAGTGCATGCGTGGGGAGGGTGGGACGTCACCCGCTGCCCCCCACATCCCATCAGTGCCCAAACAAAGCACCGTCAACCTGTGGAACTCCTTGCCAGAGGATGTTGTGAAGGCCAAGACCATAACAGGGTTCAAAAGAAAACTTGATAAGTTCATGGAGGATAGGTCCATCAATGGCTATTAGCCAGGATGGGCAGGGATGGTGTCCCTGGCCTCTGTTTGCCCGATGCTGGGAATGAGCGACAGGGGATGGCTCATTTGATGATAACCTGTTCTGTTTATTCCCTCTGGGACACCTGGCATTGGCCACTGTGGGGAGACAGGATACTGGGCTACACGGACCTTTGGTCTGACCCAGTCTGGCCGTTCTTATGTTCTTCTGATCTGTCAGATCTCCTGTCTAACCCAGACCATAGCTCTGTCCTGAATGAATCCCCCTCTGAACTCCAGCAGATCTTCAGAAAAACAGCCAACCTTGATTTAACAAGTGCCAGGGGGATCCAGTGGTTAATTCGCCTCCCAGTTAGAAATTGACCCCTTATTTCCAGTCTGAATGGGTCTAGCTTCAACTTCCAGCTGTTGGATGCAGTTAGACTCTCAAGGCATTGCCTTGCTAGCTACAGCAGGGAAAATTCTTGCCCGTATCCTCTTAAACTGATTACTTCCCTTGCTGAGGAAATATTGCCAGAATCTCATTGCGGTTTTAGACCATCCCACGGGACAAAGGACATGATCTTCATTGTCCGCCAAATCCAGGAAAAATCTCAGGAAGGGAAACCGCACCTGCCCATGGCTTTCATGGATTTGACAAAGGCCTTTGACTCTGTCAATCGCGAAGCCCTGTGGAAGCTTCTGGCCAGATTTGGCTGCCCTCCAATATTTATTAAGGTCCTAAGGCTTCTCCATGAGCAGATGCCTGCCACGGTTCTCTGTAATGGCCTTTCGTCATCAAAACTGGGGTCAAGAAGGATGTGTTGTTGCCCCAACCCTGTTTTCCATCTACTTAGCAGTAGATGGTCCTCGTTAAAGATCACCCACCCCCTCAATGGAGAAGACATTCAATACGGAATGGATGGGCGGCTCTTTAATTGAATTGACATTCAATACGGAATGGATGGGCGGCTCTTCCGCTCGAAGTCTAAAGTCTTCACGGCGTCCATGACTGATCTTCAGGACGCTGATGATTGTGTCATCCTAGCGTGTGCTGGGAATGACCTTCAGCCCACACTGGATTTTCTCGCACAAGCCTACGACTCTCCCTCACGACTGAGAAGACCAAAGTGCTCCAGCAAACCTGCTTCATGCCTGGCATGTGACCCACCCCAAATCGCCATCGAGGGTCAGACTCTGGAGACAGTCAAGCACTTTCGCTACCTCGGTCGCCCACTTTCTCAACACGCAAAAGATCAACCGTGAGATCCAGCTCCGGATCCAGCAGGCGAGTGCTTCCTTTGGGAAATTGCTCCGGCGTGTTTTCACGGACCGTGACCTGCAGCAGGACACCAAGATCCAGGTCTAGAAGGCACTTGTTCTTCTTACGCTCCTCTATGGAGGTGAAACCTGGATGACCTATTGACAGCACCTCCAGAGTTTGGAGGGGTACCAGCAACGATGCGTCTGGAAGATCCTTCGCATCAAGTGGCAAGATCGTCACACTAAAGCCAATGTCACCAGCACTGAAGCACTGATCCTCATGCACCAACTCCGCTGGGCTGGACATTGTGTGCAGATGCCAGACTCTTGCCTCTCAAAACAAGTCTGTCATGGAGTCCCCGGGCGATGCTCTGGAACTGCTCCCTACGAAGCCAGGCAGGACTCTGGGGCAGTCGCCTTTCTGGGAGCAGCCTGTCTGCAGGACACACAGCTCACACAGCTTCCACCTTCCTGGGTCTGACCTCGGAGCCTTCAGCCTCCTCTGCCCCTCCGTGCGCTTCCCACAGCGAGTCCACTCAGGCGGGGTCCTGGGGGGGCCAGAGGGTCCTGCCCCCCAACTCCGCAGTCAGACGTGACTCTCAGCCAGCCAGTAAAACAGAGGTTTATTAAATGACAGGAACATGGTATAACACAGAGCTTGCAGGTGCAGAGACGGGACGTATTTATTACAGGTGCAATCAGGGACGTATTTATTTATTTTTCCTAAAGTTAATCAAGTATTTTAGGAAAAAGTGTGAGAGCGGCCACTAGCGAGAGGTGGTGCACTCTGAGGCCACCCAAACATGTGTTGGGAGAGCCCCTGATTTAGAGCCTGGTTTCTGGAGGGGGGGGGTGTGGAGATTCGGAGAAAAGCGAAGTGACCTTAAATTTCAGCTTGGCTTGATTTGCAGCAGAACTGATGGGAAACCTACCTCGGCTGAGGTGAAATCTGCCCCAGCTCAGTGTGAGCAGATGCACTTTTGTCATGGGAAGTGGGGTCTAGTGGTTAGAGCAGCGGGGATGGGGACTAGGACTCCTGGGTTCTATCCCTGGCTATGGGGTCTAGTGGTTAGAGCAGGGGAGCTGGAAGCCAGGACTCCTGGGTTTTATCACTGCACCCAGCCCGTCAGACCTTTTAATCCAACCCTCAAGCTCCTGCCGGGGAGTGGGGTCGGGGGGGTTGCCCCACTCTGTGTGTGCTGTGGCTCTGCATGGCTCCCAGAAGCAGCAGCCAGGGGGCTCCACCTGATGCCCCCACCCCAAATGCTGCCCCTGCAGCTCCCATTGGCCGGGAACCGTGGCCAATGGGAGCTGCAGGGCCGGCACCTGCAGACGTGGCAGCGTGCAGAGTCACCTGGTCGTGCCTCCACTCAGGAGCCAGAGAGGGGACATGCCACTGCTTCCAGGAGCTGCTTGAGGTATGCGCCGCCCGGAGACTGCATCCCTGAGCCTTCCTGCACCCCAAACCCCTGCCCCAGCCCTGGTCCCCCTCACACCCTCCAAACCCCTTGATTCCAGCCCAGAGCACTCTCCTGCATCCCAAACCCCTTATTCCCAACCCCACCCCACAGCCCACATCCCCAGCTGGAGCCCTCTCCCCTCTGTACCCTAACCTCCTACCCTAGGCTGGAGCCCCCTCCCGCACACTGAATTTCTCATTTCTGGCCCCACCCCAGAGCCCGCACCCCCAGCTGGAGCCCTCATCCCATCCTGCACCCCAACCCCCAATTTTGTGAGCATTCATGGCCCGCCATACAATTGCCATACCCATATGTGACTCTCAAGCCAAAAAGGTTGTCCACCCTGGTCTAGTGGGTTGGGGTGGGGGAGGGGGGAACAATGGTGCTGGGGTTCAGGGGGACAAATTAAAACCTGACCCAAGCAAGCACTTTCCCCCGCAACACGTGATGGGCCTGCGGAACTCATTGCTACAGGATGTCACATAAGGCCAAGGACTTAGCAAATCCCAGGCTTCCAAAATGCCCCTTGGCCAGGACACTTATGTGAAGGACGACAGGGATTAGGGCAGCTGGTTTGCTGGGACAGCTGCCGCTTTCAAGAACTGGCCAGCCTGTTTCTTTGTGCTCCCCGCCCCCCAGGGTCGGTCGGTTTGTCTCCACCAGTCGCAGGGACCATCTTTTTGTTCCATGTCTGTACAGCGCCTGGCGCAGGGTGGCCCGGACCCGGCCCACCTAGGAGCAGATGCAAGTCAAGTATCAGTAATGAACGATAATAAGGAGCATGAAGGGGGGGCATGAGTATCTGGGAGAGGGTGGAGCAGCGAAGGGTTAATTTAAGAGTTAATTTAAAGGGTTAAAGGTTAAATTAAGGGTTAATTTAAAGGGTCCCCGTTATGGGAGGAGAGAGAGTGAACAGCTGAGGAATTATATCAGGCCACCACTAGGGGGTGCTGTTCCCGTCCCATACCCCGCACCCTCCAATGGGCTGGGACACGAAGGGTTAATTTAAAGCGACCCCCTGCCTCCCTCCCCTCCTCCTATGGGCTGATTTAATGACCAGCTAGGAAAGCTCCCGGATGTCACCACCAGGGGGCGCCGTATCCCCCAGGGGCTGGGCCGCGAAAGGTGAATTTAAAGGGATCCCCCAGGGACAGGGGTGGAGGGGAATATGTGGGCAGTTCCAGCATGTCACCACCAGGGGGCGCTGTATCCCCCCCCAGGGGCTGGGGAGCGAAGGGTTAATTTAAAGGGGTCCCCCAGGGACAGGGGTGGAGGGGAATATGTGGGTAGTTCCAGCATGTCACCACCAGGGGGCGCTGTATCCCCCCCCCCCGGGGCTGGGGAGCGAAGGGTTAATTTAAAGGGGTCCCCTAGGGACAGGGGTGGAGAGGGAGGGAAAGCTAGGAAGTTCCACGGCGTCACCACCAGGTGGCGCTGCCCCTCCCCCATAGCCCCCCCCCCCGCTCCCACTCTCCCCGCCTGCAAAATACCACCCCCCCACACACACCCCCCACGCCAAATCTCCGCTCGCTCACTCGCTCTCCAGCTCTCTGCCCACCCCGACCCCCCCCCGAGCCCCATGGGCGGCGCCAGCCAGTGAGCCAGGGGACCCAGGCGTCCGGCGAGAGGGTCCCCCGCACGCGCGCCCACGGGGTGCCATGGGGTCCCCCCAGGAGTACCAGGCGTCGTGGTGGGTTTACCTGCTCCACCAGGTGCCCCGCACCAATTTCCAGTTCGAGGCGGTGGAGAGCAGCTTCGCCCCCCAGGACAGGGAGTACCAGCAGGTAAGGGGGCCACGGGGGACAGGAAGACGGAGGTGCGGAGAGGGGGGGAAGAGATGGACAGAAACAGGCAAAAAGGCAGGGAGAGATGGAGAGAAAGAAAAGGGGAGAGAGAAAGAGAGAGATGCATGAAGCAGTGTGTGTGTTGGAGGAAGGGGATGGACAGAAGGAGGCAGGAGGGATGGAGAAGAGATGGATGGAGCAGTGTGTGTGTTGGAGGAAGGGGATGGACAGAAGGAGGCAGGAGGGATGGAGAAGAGATGGAGGGAGCAGTGTGTGTTGAAGGAAGGGGAATGGAGGGATGAAGAGGAGAGGTGGATGGAGCAGTGTGTGTGTGTTGGAGGAAGGGATGGATAGAAGGAGACAGGAGGGATGGAGGATGGATGGAGCAGTGTGTGTGTTGGAGGAAGGGGATGGACAGAAGGAAGCAGGAGGGATGGAGGAGAGATGGATGGAGCAGTGTGTGTGTGTTGGAGGAAGGGATGGATAGAAGGAGACAGGAGGGATGGAGGATGGATGGAGCAGTGTGTGTGTGTTGGAGGAAGGGATGGATAGAAGGAGACAGGAGGGATGGAGGATGGATGGATGGAGCAGTGTGTGTGTGTTGGAGGAAGGGATGGATAGAAGGAGACAGGAGGGATGGAGGATGGATGGAGCAGTGTGTGTGTTGGAGGAAGGGGATGGACAGAAGGAAGCAGGAGGGATGGAGGAGAGATGGATGGAGCAGTGTGTGTGTTGGAGGAAGGGGATGGACAGAAGGAGGCAGGAGGGATGGAGAAGAGATGGATGGAGCAGTGTGTGTGTTGGAGGAAGGGGATGGACAGAAGGAGGCAGGAGGGATGGAGGAGAGATGGATGGAGCAGTGTGTGTTGAAGGAAGGGGAATGGAGGGATGAAGAGGAGAGGTGGATGGAGCTGTGTGTGTGTTGGAGGAAGGGGATGGACAGAAGGAGAGAGGAGGGATGGAGAAGAGATGGAGGGAGCAGTGTGTGTGTGTTGGAGGAAGGGATGGATAGAAGGAAGCAGGAGGGATGGAGGAGAGATGGATGGAGCAGTGTGTGTGTGTTGGAGGAAGGGATGGATAGAAGGAGACAGGAGGGATGGAGGGATGAAGGGGAGAGATGGATGGAGCAGTGTGTGTGTTGGAGGAAGGGGATGGACAGAAGGAGAGAGGAGGGATGGAGAAGAGATGGAGGGAGCAGTGTGTGTGTGTTGGAGGAAGGGATGGATAGAAGGAAGCAGGAGGGATGGAGGAGAGATGGATGGAGCAGTGTGTGTGTGTTGGAGGAAGGGATGGATAGAAGGAGACAGGAGGGATGGAGGATGGATGGAGCAGTGTGTGTGTTGGAGGAAGGGGATGGACAGAAGGAAGCAGGAGGGATGGAGGAGAGATGGATGGAGCAGTGTGTGTGTGTTGGAGGAAGGGATGGATAGAAGGAGACAGGAGGGATGGAGGATGGATGGAGCAGTGTGTGTGTTGGAGGAAGGGGATGGACAGAAGGAGAGAGGAGGGATGGAGAAGAGATGGATGGAGCAGTGTGTGTTGAAGGAAGGGGAATGGAGGGATGAAGAGGAGAGATGGATGGAGCTGTGTGTGTGTTGGAGGAAGGGGATGGATAGAAAGAGACAGGAGGGATGGAGGGATGAAGGGGAGAGATGGATGGAGCAGTGTGTGTGTTGGAGGAAGGGATGGATAGAAGGAGACAGGAGGGATGGAGGATGGATGGAGCAGTGTGTGTGTTGGAGGAAGGGGATGGACAGAAGGAAGCAGGAGGGATGGAGGAGAGATGGATGGAGCAGTGTGTGTGTGTTGGAGGAAGGGATGGATAGAAGGAGACAGGAGGGATGGAGGATGGATGGAGCAGTGTGTGTGTTGGAGGAAGGGGATGGACAGAAGGAGAGAGGAGGGATGGAGAAGAGATGGATGGAGCAGTGTGTGTTGAAGGAAGGGGAATGGAGGGATGAAGAGGAGAGATGGATGGAGCTGTGTGTGTGTTGGAGGAAGGGGATGGATAGAAAGAGACTGGAGGGATGGAGGGATGGAGGAGAGATGGATGGAGCAGTTTGTGTTGAAGGAAGGGGGATGGATAGAAGGAGACAGGAGGGATGGAGGGGGAGAGGAGGGCAGGACACAGAAAGAGGAAAGAGATGGACCAAAGGAGGAAGAAAATGAGGGTGGGATGGGGACGGACAGACCGGAGCGATGGAGGGACCCGAAGGAGAGAAAGAGAGAGGAGGAGAGAGACCAGCAGCGTGAGGGAGGAAGAAGACTCGTGAGCCAGGCCTCCACGCAGGGACAGATCGGGGAGGGCGGGGGCAGAGGGAGTGCTGAGCCGGAAAGGGGGCACAGTGGAGGCAAGCAGGGGTGGAGGGGACATGTCTGTGTCCTGGGTCTGGCCTGGCAGTGGGGCCAACGGGGGTGGTGGGGGAGGTAATTGTCCGGGGTGGGGGTTTAATCTCTTGTTATGCTGGGAGCCCCCTGTTATGTGTACTGGGAGAGACTGTAGGGGGCGGGGGTCATACTCTACTTCAGAGGTCACCGTCCAGGGCCCCTCCAATGGGGGCAGCTCCTCCCCCTACAGTGGAGTGTGGGCCGTGGGGGGGGGGTCTGTCTGTCTGTCCCCAGAGCTATCTGTCTGTTCCCACTCACTCAGCTCTATCCATCCATCCATCCCATCCCTCTGTCTGCCTGGCCATCCATCCCCACACTCCTCTACCTCCATCCCCATCCCTCCATCCATCCCATCCCTCTGCCTGGCCATCCATCCCCACACTCCTCTACCTCCATCTCCATCCCTCCTTCCATCCCATCCCTCTGTCTGCCTGGCCATCCACCCCCACACTCGTCTACCTCCATCCCCATCCCTCCTTCCATCCCATCCCTCTGTCTGTCTGGCCATCCATCCCCACACTCCTCTACCTCCATCTCCATCCCTCCTTCCATCCCATCCCTCTGTCTGCCTGGCCATCCACCCCCACACTCCTCTACCTCCTTCTCCATCCCTCCTTCCATCCCATCCCTCTGTCTGCCTGGCCATCCATCCCCACACTCCTCTACCTCCATCTCCATCCCTCCATCCATCCCATCCCTCTGTCTGCCTGGCCATCCACCCCCACACTCGTCTACCTCCATCCCCATCCCTCCTTCCATCCCATCCCTCTGTCTGTCTGGCCATCCATCCCCACACTCCTCTACCTCCATCCCCATCCCTCCATCCATCCCATCCCTCTGTCTGCCTGGCCATCCATCCCCACACTCCTCTACCTCCATCCCCATCCCTCCTTCCATCCCATCCCTCTGTCTGTCTGGCCATCCACCCCCACACTCGTCTACCTCCATCCCCATCCCTCCTTCCATCCCATCCCTCTGTCTGCCTGGCCATCCACCCCCACACTCGTCTACCTCCATCCCCATCCCTCCTTCCATCCCATCCCTCTGTCTGTCTGGCCATCCATCCCCACACTCCTCTACCTCCATCCCCATCCCTCCTTCCATCCCATCCCTCTGTCTGCCTGGCCATCCATCCCCACACTCCTCTACCTCCATCCCCATCCCTCCATCCATCCCATCCCTCTGTCTGCCTGGCCATCCATCCCCACACTCCTCTACCTCCATCCCCATCCCTCCTTCCATCCCATCCCTCTGTCTGTCTGGCCATCGACCCCCACACTCCTCTACCTCCATCCCCATCCCTCCTTCCATCCCATCCCTCTGTCTGTCTGGCCACCCACCCCCACACTCCTCTACCTCCATCCCCATCCCTCCTTCCATCCCATCCCTCTGTCTGTCTGGCCATCGACCCCCACACTCCTCTACCTCCATCCCCATCCCTCCTTCCATCCCATCCCTCTGTCTGTCTGGCCACCCACCCCCACACTCCTCTACCTCCATCCCCATCCCTCCTTCCATCCCATCCCTCTGTCTGTCTGGCCACCCACCCCCACACTCCTCTACCTCCATCTCCATCCCTCCATCCATCCCATCCCTCTGTCTGCCTGGCCATCCACCCCCACACTCGTCTACCTCCATCCCCATCCCTCCTTCCATCCCATCCCTCTGTCTGTCTGGCCATCCATCCCCACACTCCTCTACCTCCATCCCCATCCCTCCATCCATCCCATCCCTCTGTCTGTCTGGCCATCCATCCCCACACTCCTCTACCTCCATCCCCATCCCTCCATCCATCCCATCCCTCTGTCTGTCTGGCCATCCACCCCCACACTCCTCTACCTCCATCCCCATCCCTCCTTCCATCCCATCCCTCTGTATGTCTGGCCATCCATCCCCACACTCCTCTACCTCCATCCCCATCCCTCCATCCATCCCATCCCTCTGTCTGTCTGGCCATCCACCCCCACACTCCTCTACCTCCATCCCCATCCCTCCTTCCATCCCATCCCTCTGTCTGTCTGGCCATCCATCCCCACACTCCTCTACCTCCATCCCCATCCCTCCATCCATCCCATCCCTCTGTCTGTCTGGCCATCCATCCCCACACTCCTCTACCTCCATCCCCATCCCTCCTTCCATCCCATCCCTCTGTCTGTCTGGCCATCCATCCCCACACTCCTCTACCTCCATCCCCATCCCTCCATCCATCCCATCCCTCTGTCTGTCTGGCCATCCATCCCCACACTCCTCTACCTCCATCCCCATCCCTCCTTCCATCCCATCCCTCTGTCTGTCTGGCCATCCACCCCCACACTCCTCTACCTCCATCCCCATCCCTCCATCCATCCCATCCCTCTGTCTGTCTGGCCATCCATCCCCACACTCCTCTACCTCCATCCCCATCCCTCCTTCCATCCCATCCCTCTGTCTGTCTGGCCATCCATCCCCACACTCCTCTACCTCCATCCCCATCCCTCCATCCATCCCATCCCTCTGTCTGTCTGGCCATCCATCCCCACACTCCTCTACCTCCATCCCCATCCCTCCTTCCATCCCATCCCTCTGTCTGTCTGGCCATCCACCCCCACACTCCTCTACCTCCATCCCCATCCCTCCATCCATCCCATCCCTCTGTCTGCCTCTGTCTGCCGTGGCGTTCTTAGACTTTCCTCGGAATCATCCGGGCGAGGGGCCTGAGCCAAAGTGGCCTGAAAGCCCGTCTTGGGGCTGGTCCTTGGAGGGTTTTAAGAACAAGTGGAACAAACGCCAGCCGGAGCTGATCTAAGTTGCGTTGGAGATGGAGTCATGACCCCTTAAGGTCTCTTCCGGCCCCACAGTTCTAGGATAACACGCAGAGAAATTGACCGGACGAGCGCGTACGAAATAAACCGATGCGTGGTGGACGTCCTAGAAGGACATCCCCACGCCTCATCTGAGCACACGTCACGTTCACCCCGGCTTTGAGCGCCGTTACCTGCAGTCGACTCACATTTTGCAGCCCCAAACAGACACAGTGGGAAATGCCCCTGTGAATGGGGGGGCTGCCCCACACTGTCTGAGAAAGGACCAGTTGCCCAGATAGTCCCACAGCTGAGGGGAATTAAGTGACCTGAGCGACCCATGATTGGGATGCTGCAGACCTTGGACACTGGTAAGAGGGTCTTCGAGCTGGATCCTGGAGTGAAGGGTGGGCCCAGGCTCCCCTGCCGGCCACTGGGTAAGGGACTTAGGCTGGGCTGTGGGATGGTTCATCCCATTTGACTTTGATACCCTGAGAGGGGGAAAGCGCGTCGTGAGCACGGAGGGCCAAGCCACGACGAGGGAGCACTCCAAGTCGCAGAGAGAGAGAGGCTGCGGTGTGCACGACCAAGCGACGGAAGGGGGCATTGGACCTAGAAGGAACTAATTCCCAGAGCAGCCAAGAGGGGGCACCCTAACAGCGAGCGAGCCCCGTGACAGCCCTGACAAGGGCAGAGGATGAATTAGGGGAGTTGAGCCCAGGTGAGCCCAGAAGGTGATCCACCCCCCAAGGCTGTGGAGGAAGCCGGGGGATGATGCCCCCAAATCTGGTGATCGGTCAGACCCTGAGCATAGGAGCAAGATGTCACCAGCCAGGCTACTGGACCAAGCTGAACCAAAATATGGGCCCCTCTGATTGTGGTATAAACGTGTCCTCACACAGGGAGCCACCCCCACATAGCGACAGCACATCCAACCTGGTTCTGGAATAGCATCTCCATGTAGACTCGAGGCACTCACTTGATTGGGCCCAGCTAAAAGGGGTCACTTTTCCGCGGCCTGGAAATCCAGGAAGGGCACAGAGTGCAGTCCTCTGCTATAGCTCCATCTTCAAACCACTTAGGCTGATCCAGATGGTTAGAAACTTTCTTCTAATTTCCAGCCTCAGTTTATCCATGCCCATTTGTTCTTGAGCCAGGCACTGTTCTTCTCCCTCCCTGCTGTTTGCCCCCCTGAAAGCAATCGGATCCCCTCCCAGCCTCCATTGTAAGCTAAACATGCCAAACTCTTTGAGTTTCTTCTCATAAAATCGACTGTCCAGTCTCCGGATCATCCCAGCAACTGATCCAGTTTGGGTTCCTGGTTCTTGCCACTGAGAGGCCAGAATTAGACATGGCATCCCAGAAAAGCTAAAGTGAGAACAATCCAGAGGAGAAATATCTACAGTGCAAACTTTTTACCAGTGCGGATAATGAACCATCGCAAGAGTCTCCTCTAGGGATGAAGTAGAGTCTCTAGTCCTTAGAGTCTGATCTACTGGATCTTTTCTTCCGTCACGTTAGTGCAAGCGAATTAACTCAACTGAGTCGAAACGCCTTCTCAGCGCTCCTTAAGACCCATCTTCAAAGACTTGTCTACACACAATCATGGTCCCACTATAACTCTTCTGGTCTAGCTAAGCCATCCTTTCCCTTGGAGGGGCTGCAGGAATACGGGTTGCTTATACTGCTATAGCTATTCCTGTCTGGGAAAGGGAATAAACTGTACGGGTATCAAGCAGCGTAGCCTAATGGAGAGTCCCAGACTGGGACTAAAGAGACCTTGTTCTGCTCGGGGACTTTGGTCAGGTCACTGCCTCAGTTAATGGGGATAATTACACTGACCTCCTTTGTCAGGTGCTTTGAGATCTACCAATGGGCTATTAAACCTCAGACTTCCGGCTTAAGCCAAGATCTTCGCTACAAGATTAGGATGGAAGCTACGTGGGTGCAGGTTCTTACACATCGGCGACCAGGAAGTTCTGAGACCTCCCTCTGGTAGGGAAAGACCGAGGTAGTTTGATTCCGACACTGACGGTGTACCCCAGATCTACAGCAAACGGCATTCCCGTGGGTGCAACATTGCCCATAGACGTGGCCTCTCTGAAAGTCTGCGTTGGCTGCTTTGAGAGTCAGACTGTCGGAGGCACTGCCCTAACTCACTGCCTTTATATCGCATTTAGGGCGTCCGTGGACAGACTCAAACAGAAGTAACAAAGTGTGAATTCAAAAAATAAAAGTAGCTGATCCAAAAGATCAAGAGGCAACTTGACTAGGACGTAGGACGTAGGAGGACCTTCCCGGGGGTGTGTGTGGGGGGGGCGTATCAGCTGCTCTTTGACCTGGTGGTGGCAGGCAGAGGACACAAGGGCTGGAAGCCAGACACCAGACACCGTCAGACTGGGAAGAAGGCACCAGGTTTGAACAGCGAGGGGGGAGTAACTCAGCTGAGTCAAAGCGCCTCGTTGGGACAAGCCACCAAGGGAAGTGGCGGAGTCTATCTCTCGATGGCCGATCGACCTCCTCCCAAGCCCCCCAACTGGGGGTTTGGCCCCATTGCCGCCGATGGAGCGAGGGCCGATTGACACCCCTCCTCTCCTGCCCAGCTGGGGGTCTGGCCCCATTGCCTCGGACTATTGACACCAGCTGGGGATTGATCTCTGGGCAGATTAAGGCCAAATCTGGCCTCCACCTGCACTCCTGCCCTGGGGATTACGAGATGCAAATATCAAAAGTACTGCTTCTTTTTTTTAAACAAAATGCAAATTAGCTGGGAATTAACGTGGGTCAGGAGTAGTCTGCGTAACGGGGGGGCAGCTTGTTTATGAGCTTTAATCCGGTCTATCCATCCCTCCCTCCCCCCACACTCCTCCATCCCTCTTTCCCTCTCCTGCATCTATCCCTCCCTCTCCACACTCCCCTCCATCCATCCCTCCCTCCCCCCACACCCCTCCATCCCTCCCCCAAACTCCTCCATCCATCCATCCACTCCCCTGCATCTATCCCTCCCTCCCCCCACACCCTCCTTCCCTCCCCCCACACTCCTCCATCCATCCATCCATCCATCCACTCCCCTGCATCTATCCCTCCCTGCCCCCACACTCCTCCATCCATCCATCCCGCCCCCCACACCCTTCCATCCCTCCTTCCCTCCCCTGCATCTATCCCTCCCTCTCCACATTCCCCTCCATCCATCCCTCCCTCCCCCACACTCCTCCATCCCTCCCTCCCCCCACACCCCTCCATCCATCCATCCACTCCCGTGCATCTATCCCTCCCTCCCCCCACACCCCTCCATCCCTCCCTCCCCCCACACTCCTCCATCCCTCCTTCCCTCCCCCCACACTCCTCCATCCATCCATCCACTCACCTCCATCCCTCCCTCCCTCCCTGCACTCCCCTCCATCCCTCCTTCCCTCCCCCCACACCCAGGGAGCCAGATTTCCTGGTGATTCCCTTGGCAGGCAGAACCAGGAGCCGAGCTCTGGATTCGCTGCTATGTAGGTCACCGGGGGCCCCCCGCGCGGCAGAGCCAGGCACGGGGCAGCCGCTCAGCCATCCGTCCCCCCCAGGCGCCCCTCCTGTCCCCACGCGGCCCTCCATCCCCACACACAGCCCCTATCCCTCCCTCCATCCCCACACACAGCCCCCCACCCCTCCCTGTCCCTCTCTCCCTCCCCACACACACCCATCCCCGTCACTCTATCCCTGCCCATCCATCCACCCCACGTGCCCCTCCGTCCCCACGCACCCCTCCCTCCATCCCCACACACAGCCCCCCATCCCTCCGCACACACAACCTCCCATCCCTCCCTCCCTCTATCCCTGCCCATCTGTCCCCCCAACGTGCCCCTTCGTCCCCACACACCCCTCCCTCTGTCCCCATGCGCCCCTCATCCCTCCCTCCATCCCCCCCCACACCCCTCCATCCCTCCCCATCCCTCCATCCCCATGCACCCCTTCATCCCCCCCACAGCCCCCCATCCCTCCCTCCATCCCCACACATGGCCCCATGGGCCTCTGCCTGCCCACCACCCCTGCCGCCGGCTGGAAACGGGCCACAGCCCCACGGGCCCCCACCTGCCCCCGCCACCTGCCGGGCCAAAGTAAACGGCACTGGGCTGTCTCTGCATCCCCATGCATGCTCCTCTGTCTGTCTGTCCATCCATCACGCCCCCCTCCCCGCCCCCGATACCCTCCGTGTCCGTCCCCACACGCCCATCACTGGACGGACAGGTATAGGGGAAGGATGGGTGGGTGGATGGAGGCTGCGTGGGGAGCGAGGGACAGACAGACAGACAGACAGACAGACAGACGAGCTGTATTTCTCTGACTGGCAAGCCCTGGCCGCCCTCCAGCAGAAGCAGGCTGTGAAATGTCTCTCAGCTCCCGCCGCCCCCGGCGCCCCCCCCGCCCCCTCCCCCGCATGCTGCCAGCTGCTGTGGGGTGGGGGCCTGGCCCACGCAGTTTCACTGGGGGCGGTTTCACCATCTAAGCCTGGAGCAAATTGAGAGCAGCTGTAATCTGCTGGGCCAGGCTTGTGTTTGCTTGGGGGGGGTCGGGGCGGGAGATTGGGGCTGGCTGGGAGGATAGCCACAGGGCCGGGCACCCTGGACATGCCCTCATCTGCCCCCTTTGGGCCCTGGGGGGCAGGGATCACCACAGGGCCAAGCACCTTCTCCTAGAAATATAGGCGAGAACCCAGGAGTCCTGGCTCCCAGCCCCCCTGCTCTAACCACTGGACCCCGCAACCCTCCCAGAGCCAGGGAGAGAACCCAGGAGTCCTGGCTCCCAGCCCCCCGGCTCTAACCACTGGACCCCGCACCCCTCCCAGAGCCGGGGAGAGAACCCAGGAGTCCTGGCTCCCAGGCCCTCCCACCCCCCACGCTCTAACCACTGTCTGTGGGTTGATCTGCGTCTGTCTGTCCGTCCCCCAGGCCCTGCTGCTCCTGGCCAGCGTGGCCGGGCTCTGCCTGGCGATCAGCCTGGGGCTGATCTGCGTCCACCTGATCCGGTTCTGCTGCTGCGACCCGGAGGACGAGGACGAGCCCAAGCCGCAGAGGGTTTGCTGCGTCACCTGGAGCTGCGTGGCCGCCATTGTCATCTGCTGGTGGGGACCCAGGGAAGGGGGGGGACACGGATGGGGCTGGGGGGTCAGAGCCCCCCCCAACCTGTGTGAGAAGGTGGGGGGACTGGGCAATGTCGGCTGAGGCCCCAACAAACTCGCTTCAGGAATGGTTCCAGCATGGGATGGGAGCCAGCGCACCCTAGAGGGAACAGGCCCCGGGCCCCATTCCCTGCCCCCCTGAACCAGCCAGTCCCTGCCCTGGGGCCAGGTGGGAGCCGGCACCCCCTATAGGGGACAGACCCCAAGCCCCATTCCCTGCCCCCCTGAGCCAGCCAGTCCCTGCCCTGGGGCCAGGTGGGAGCCGGCGCCCCCTAGAGGGGACAGGCCCCGGGCCCCATTCCCTGCCCCCCTGAGCCAGCCAGTCCCTGCCCTGGGGCCAGGTGGGAGCCAGCGCCCCCTAGAGGGGACAGGCCCCGAGCCCCACTCCCCGCCCCCCATTCTCTAAGCCTTTGCTAAGGAGGCTGCTGGGGTTGGTATCTGTCCTCCCCGCCCCGCAGCCTCCCTGGGTCCATCAGACTCCCCATTGTCCTGGCTTTGTTTGGCACTGGCTGTCAGTGCCCCCCCTCCCCGCCTGACCCCCAGCTACCATAAAGAGCTGCTTGTTTCCTGGCGCTATAGGAAACCAGGTCCCTTTTCTCCCCCTGGCCCCGGCCTGGGTCCCCCGGCTCCTTTGTCTCTTTGTTCCGCCATGGCCGTGCCCCCGCATGGTCCCCCCGGCCCCCCCATTCTTGCCAATCCCCGCCCCTTCACTGCCACACAGGGAGAAAAACAAAACTTCCCAGCTCCGGGCGCCAAGGCAGAAGGCCAAGTTCATGGGACAAAAACACAGTCAGTCCCCCTCCCGCACCAGAGCTGGGGATGGAACCCAGGAGTCCTGGCTCCCAGCCCCCCCCTGCTCTAACCACTAGACCCCACTCCCCTCCCAGAGCCGGGGAGAGAACCCAGGAGTCCTGGCTCCCAGCCCCCCCCCCGCTCTGACCACTAGCCCCCACTCCCCTCTCACTGTGGGGAATTTCACCAGACTCTCCATTCTCCGGGCTGGGTTATTGAGTCTCTCCTCCCCCATCCCAGCCCCATACCCCCCTCCCTGGGGGTCGCTGGCAGCCCCCTGAGAAGGAGCCAGGCTGGGGGGAGAAGGGCCCCATTGAGAGCCCAGCCCCAGGCCATTCAGAGAGCGGACAATGGGCCCCTCTGTGTGCCAGGGGCTGGCTGGGGGGCGGGAGCCCAACTCCCCTGGGCTCAGACCCAGGCCGGCTCCTGAGCAGCCGGGCCGCAGACAGGGAGGGCCCAAACCCCAGAGCACCCTGGTCCCATTGCTACGCCGAGGGGAGTGGGGTCTAGTGGTTAGAAGTAGCGGGGCTGGGAGCCAGGACGCCTGGGTTCTCTCCCTGCCCCTCTCCCACCCAGCTTGGCTCGGTGATGGGGAAAGAAACTGGCTCCGCCCCCCCCGCCCCCCCCCATGGCTCCTGCCCTGCAAGGAAGGGGCCTCATTAGCGTGACAATGGGGCTATGGAGGGGGCGGTTGCCATGGCAGCAGGATTTTGGGAGCCAGCCAGACAAATGTCACAGACAAATGGAATTGGGGGGGGTATGGGGGGAGATGGGAGGCATGGGGGGAAGGTACAAGGGGGAGGGCGATGGAAAGGTCCAGCAGGGGTTGGAGGGGGATGGGGACGGAGTGGTCGGGCGGGATGAGGGGTACGAGGGGGAGAGGATGGCAGGGTCTGGGGGTGAATGGGGGGGATGGAAGGGAATGGGGGGCATGAGGGGGTATGGGAAGTACCAGGGGGATAAGAGGGAGGGAGGTGGGGTTGGGAGGTACGAGGGGGATGGGTACAGAGGGGGTGGGGTTGGGAGGTATGGGGGGATGGAGGGGTCTGGGGGGATGGGAGGTACGAGGGAGATGAGGGGGAGGGAGGTGGAGTTGGGAGGTATGCGGGGGATGGGGACGGAGGGGGGTGGGGTTGGGAGGTATGGGGGGATGGAGGGGTCTGGGGGGTGTATGGGGGTGGGGTTGGGAGGTATGGGGAGATGGAGGGGTCTGGGCTGTATGGGGTGGGGTTGGGAGGTATGGGGGGATGGGAACAAAGGGGGGTGGGATTGGGAGGTATGGGGGGGATGGAGGGGTCTGGGGGGATGGGAGGTACGAGGGGGAGGGAGGGGGAGTTGGGAGTTATGGGGGGGATGGGAACAAAGGGGGGTGGGGTTGGGAGGTATGGGGGGGATGGAGGGGTCCGGGGGGTATGGGAGGTATGAGGGGGAGGGATAGGGAGTTGGGAGTTATGGGGGAGTGGGGTAGGGAGGGGTCCAGGAGAGTCCGTGGGGGGCTGATCACTGGCTGCTGCCCCAGAACTCGAGGGGTTTCTCCGGCAGGGCGCCCCTCTCATTATCTGCAGGGCTGTAATTACCCCACCCCCATTCTGATTGCTGGGGGGGGCGGATCTGGCTGTCAGGAGCCTGCTGCCTCCTGGGGGTGGGGGCCAGTGACAGCTGGATGGGCCTGTGGGTGTGATGTGGGGGCGGGATCCCAGGCTGGCAGGGCCCAGCTCCCCCCCTCCCGCTGCCCCCCTCCCCTCTGTGCTAAGAAGTTTATGGGTCTTCATCCGTCATCCTGGCCGTCGCCCCCCCCGTCCCCCCCCGCCTCCTCTCCCCAGCTGAACTCTGCCCCATGCCCGTCTCCCTGCCCCCACGCCTGGGGGGTGCCCGGGGCGGGGGGCTGGAGCGCCAGTGGGATGGGGCTGAGCTGGGGGGGTGGGACTCGTCCCCCCACCGGTGCTGACCCCCCTTGTGCCCCCCCCAGTGCAGGGATCGGCCTGGGCTTCTACGGGAACAGCGAGACCAACGACGGGGTCGGGCAGGTCACGGCCGCGCTGCTGGACGCCAACCTGACGCTGCAGAGCGCCGACGCGCTGGTGAGCCCCCCCAGGTCCCCCCTGTGCCCCCCACTGCCCTCCTACCTCCCCCTGTGCCCCCAGCCCCTAATGCCAACCTGACGCTGCAGAGCGCCGACGCGCTGGTGAGCCCCCCCGTGCCCCCCCAGGTCCCCCCTGTGCCCCCCACTGCCCTCCTACCTCCCCCTGTGCCCCCCACTGCCCTCATACCTCCCCCTGTGCCCCCAGCCCCTAATGCCAACCTGACGCTGCAGAGCGCCGACGCGCTGGTGAGCCCCCCCGTGCCCCCCCAGGTCCCCCCTGTGCCCCCCACTGCCCTCCTACCTCCCCCTGTGCTCCCCACTGCCCTCCTACCTCCCCCTGCGCCCCCAGCCCCTAATGCCAACCTGACGCTGCAGAGCGCCGACGTGCTGGTGAGCCCCCCCGTGCCCCCCCGGCCCCCCCTGTGCCCCCCACTGCCCTCCTACCTCCCCCTGCGCCCCCAGCCCCTAATGCCAACCTGACGCTGCAGAGCGCCGACGTGCTGGTGAGCCCCCCCAGGTCCCCCCTGTGCCCCCCACTGCCCTCCTACCTCCCCCTGTGCCCCCCACTGCCCTCGTACCTCCCCCTGTGCCCCCAGCCCCTAATGCCAACCTGACGCTGCAGAGCGCCGACGCGCTGGTGAGCCCCCCGTGCCCCCCCAGGTCCCCCCTGTGCCCCCCACTGCCCTCCTACCTCCCCCTGTGCCCCCCACTGCCCTCGTACCTCCCCCTGCGCCCCCAGCCCCTAATGCCAACCTGACGCTGCAGAGCGCCGACGTGCTGGTGAGCCCCCCCGTGCCCCCCCGGCCCCCCCTGTGCCCCCCACTGCCCTCCTACCTCCCCCTGCGCCCCCAGCCCCTAATGCCAACCTGACGCTGCAGAGCGCCGACGTGCTGGTGAGCCCCCCCAGGTCCCCCCTGTGCCCCCCACTGCCCTCCTACCTCCCCCTGTGCCCCCCACTGCCCTCGTACCTCCCCCTGTGCCCCCAGCCCCTAATGCCAACCTGACGCTGCAGAGCGCCGACGCGCTGGTGAGCCCCCCGTGCCCCCCCAGGTCCCCCCTGTGCCCCCCACTGCCCTCCTACCTCCCCCTGTGCCCCCCACTGCCCTCGTACCTCCCCCTGTGCCCCCAGCCCCTAATGCCAACCTGACGCTGCAGAGCGCCGACGTGCTGGTGAGCCCCCCCGTGCCCCCCCTGGCCCCCCCTGTGCCCCCCACTGCCCTCCTACCTCCCCCTGCGCCCCCAGCCCCTAATGCCAACCTGACGCTGCAGAGCGCCGACGCGCTGGTGAGCCCCCCCAGGTCCCCCCTGTGCCCCCCACTGCCCTCCTACCTCCCCCTGTGCCCCCCACTGCCCTCGTACCTCCCCCTGTGCCCCCAGCCCCTAATGCCAACCTGACGCTGCAGAGCGCCGACGCGCTGGTGAGCCCCCCCGTGCCCCCCCAGGTCCCCCCTGTGCCCCCCACTGCCCTCCTACCTCCCCCTGCGCCCCCAGCCCCTAATGCCAACCTGACGCTGCAGAGCGCCGACGTGCTGGTGAGCCCCCCCGTGCCCCCCCTGGCCCCCCCTGTGCCCCCCACTGCCCTCCTACCTCCCCCTGCGCCCCCAGCCCCTAATGCCAACCTGACGCTGCAGAGCGCCGACGCGCTGGTGAGCCCCCCCGTGCCCCCCCAGGTCCCCCCTGTGCCCCCCACTGCCCTCCTACCTCCCCCTGTGCCCCCCACTGCCCTCCTACCTCCCCCTGCGCCCCCCAGCACCAACCACCCGCTGCAAGGTGCGGACACACTGGTGAGGCCCCCGTGCCGCCTGCCCCCCGCCACTCCCCACAGCCCCCCAAAGCTCCCAGAGCCCCACTCCCCCCCGCCCCCGCTAGCTGCCCAGGGAGCGACTCCCCCACCCTGTGCTGCGCGGGGACCCTGCACACACGGGCAGGGGAAGTGTGTGAGGGGGCACATGGCAACACGCAGGCGTGGGGGTGGGTGACACCTCGCACACGCGTGTGGGGAGGCATGACGGTGGAACACGCGTCTGAGGGCAGGCGTTGATGGTGGCCCACGAGTGGGGGGCGGCGTGACCATAACGCACACGTGTGGGGGGAGGCAGGACGGTGGCCCACGTGTGTGGGGGAGGCTTGACCAGGACACACGCGTGTGGGGGGCGAGGCATGACACAGCACACGCCTGTGGGGGGAGGCGTGACTGTGACAAGCCACGTGGAGGGGAGGCGTGACGGTGACACACGCATGTGCCGGGCGCCTGACCCGGGCCCCTTCCCCCCCAGGTGCGCCGGACGCTGGGGCTGCTGTCGGGGGCCGTGGGGGGGGACCTGACGCGGCTGGAGGAGGAGCTGGTCCCCCGCACCGAGTTCGTGGCCGTCGTGCGCAACACGCGGCGCCAGGCCGAGGCCGTGGCCCAGATCCTGGCGGGTCTCCCGTTCTGGGGGGCCCTGGGGGGCAGCCCCAGCCAGCTGGCCCTCGGCCTGGCCTACCTGGAGGACTACAGGTGAGATCCGGGGGCGGGGGAGATGGGAGGGAACGGGGGGGTCCTGAGAGCTGCCTCCCCCCTCCAGGTGGCTGGCGGGGGGCAGGGGACGGAGGGGGCGGGGGGCTGGGCTCCCCCCTGCCCCCCAGGTGACTGGCGGGGGGCGGGGGAGGCAGGGGGGCTGGGCTGGCAGGGAGCGTGGGACGGAGGGGGCGGGGGGCTGGGCTCCCCCCTGGGCTCCCCCCTGCCCCCCAGGTGGCTGGCGGGGGGCGGGGGAGGCAGGGGGGCTGGGCTCACCCCTGGGCCCCCCCTCACCCCCCAGGTGGCTGGCCTATATCCTGCTGCTGCTGCTGGACCTGGCCATTGGCCTCTTCACCCTGCTGGGGCTGGCGAAGCAGATCAAGTGGCTGCTGGTCGTGTGAGTCGGGGGAGACCTGGGGGGGGGCGGGGGGCAGCTGCAGTCACTGGGACCCGATCCCCCCCTCACAGCCCCCATCTTCTATTTACCAGCCCCCTCCCCCCACATCTCCCCTCCTGCCCTGCCCCCCACTGTCCCCCATCTTCCCTTCACCATCCCCACAGCCCCCTCCCTCAACCCCCCCATCCCTCCACAACCCCCATTGTCCCACCTCCTCCCCCATCATGCCTCACAGCCCCCCTGCCTGGTGATGAGAGGGGAATGGGGTGCAGTGGTTAGAGCGGGGGTGGGGGCTGGGAGCCAGGACGCCTGGGTTCTCTCCCTGGCTCTGGGAGGGGGCAGGGGTGAGAGGCTGTTTCTCCCTGCCCCACAGGCTGGGGGAGGGGCTGAGTTGGGCCTTTCCCAGCTCCTGACTCCAGTGTCTCCCCTCCCCCCAGAATGACTGTGATGAGTTTCTTCGTTCTCATCCTGAGCTGGGGCTCCCTGGGGCTGGAGATGGCAGCAGCTGTGGTGAGTGAAGGGCTGGCGGGGGGCGGTTGTGGGTCTCAGCCCCGTTCTCGCCACACCAGGAGATCAGTGCCTCCTGGGGCTGCGGGTCAGGAGTGAGGGGCACCGGCAGTTACTCTGAATATTATCTCAGGAGGGGTATGCCATGAAAGGGTTAATCCTCCCCCGCACCCCATTAAAGATAACCAGGGCCAGGGCAATTAAATTATCTCACCTTAGAGAACCCAGGCTGCCCCCCACCCCCGCCCCAGCCCTGCTGGTGCCCCTCACTCCCGACCCACAGCCCCCTGCTAGTCCCACCCTCGGCTCCCCCCAGCCCTGCCGGTGCCCATCACTCCCAACCCACAGCCCCCTGCTAGTCCCACCCTCGGCTCCCCCCAGCCCTGCCCGAGCCCCTCGCTCCCGACCCGCAGCCCCCTGCTAGCCTGGCCCTGGGCTCCCTCCAGCCCTGCCCGAGCCCCTCACTCCCGACCCACAGCCCCCAGCTAGCCCAGCCCTGTCCCCCCCAGCCCTGCTGGTGCCCCTCACTCCCCACCCGCAGCCCCCTCCTAGCCTGGCCCTGCCCCCCCCAGCCCTGCCGGCGCCCCTCACTCCCCACCCACAGCCCCCTGCTAGTCCCACCCTGGGCTCCCCCCAGCCCTGCCGGTGCCCCTCACTCCCAACCCACAGCCCCCTGCTAGTCCCACCCTCGGCTCCCCCCAGCCCTGCCCGAGCCCCTCACTCCCGACGCACAGCCCCCTGCTAGTCCCACCCTCGGCTCCCCCCAGCCCTGCCCGAACCCCTCGCTCCCGACCCGCAGCCCCCTGCTAGCCCAGCCCTGGGCTCCCCCCAGCCCTGCCCGAGCCCCTCACTCCCGACCCACAGCCCCAGCTAGCCCAGCCCTGTCCCCCCCAGCCCTGCTGGTGCCCCTCACTCCCCACCCGCAGCCCCCTCCTAGCCCGGCCCTGCCCCCCCCAGCCCTGCCCGCGCCCCTCACTCCCCACCCGCAGCCCCCTGCTAGTCCCACCCTGGGCTCCCCCCAGCCCTGCCGGTGCCCCTCACTCCCAACCCACAGCCCCCTGCTAGTCCCACCCTCGGCTCCCCCCAGCCCTGCCCGAGCCCCTCACTCCCGACGCACAGCCCCCTGCTAGTCCCACCCTCGGCTCCCCCCAGCCCTGCCCGAACCCCTCGCTCCCGACCCGCAGCCCCCTGCTAGCCCAGCCCTGGGCTCCCCCCAGCCCTGCCCGAGCCCCTCACTCCCGACCCACAGCCCCAGCTAGCCCAGCCCTGTCCCCCCCAGCCCTGCTGGTGCCCCTCACTCCCCACCCGCAGCCCCCTCCTAGCCCGGCCCTGCCCCCCCCAGCCCTGCCGGCGCCCCTCACTCCCCACCCGCAGCCCCCTGCTAGCCTGGCCCTGGGCTCCCTCCAGCCCTGCCAGTGCCCCTCGCTCCCCACCCGCAGCCCCCTGCTAGTCCCACCCTCAGCTCCCCCCAGCCCTGCCGGTGCCCCTCACTCCCCACCCGCAGCCCCCTGCTAGCCCGGCCCTGGGCCCCTGGGCCCAGACCTGATTCTTAGCTGATTACTCCCGCACCCCGCAGGGACTCAGTGATTTCTGCTCTGACCCAGATGGCTTCGTCCTGAACCTGACCCAGGCCAAGACAGACCTTAACCCAGGTAGGCACTAGAGGCAGGAGGCCGGGCTAGATGGGCCCACGGGGCTGATGGGGGCGGGGGAGGGGAGACGAGACTAGAGGGGCCCATTATTAACCCCTTCCTTCTCCCCACCCCCAGCAGAAATCCTCCAGTACTATCTCGCCTGCAGGCTGGACGTCCCGAACCCCTTCCAACAGGTGAGACCCCAACAACTCACCCGTGAACTGAGCTGGCTGGGGCTCAGACTGGGCCGGGTGGGGGAGGGGCACACCAGCACCACCAGTAGGGAGGCCTGGGCTCTGGATTCTGGGGGCTGAGTGTGTGGGGGGAGCCCCAGGGCCGGGCTAGCAGGGGGCTGCGGGTCGGGAGTGAGGGGCACCGGCAGGGCTGGGGGGGGGCCCAGGGCCGGGCTAGCAGGGGGCTGTGGGTCGGGAGTGAGGGGCACCGGCAGGGCTGGGGGGAGCCCCAGGGCCGGGCTAGCAGGGGGCTGCGGGTCGGGAGTGAGGGGCACCGGCAGGGCTGGGGGGGAGCCCAGGGCCGGGCTAGCAGGGGGCTGTGGGTCGGGAGTGAGGGGCACCGGCAGGGCTGGGGGGGAGCCCAGGGCCGGGCTAGCAGGGGGCTGCGGGTCGGGAGTGAGGGGCACTGGCGGGGCTGGGGGAGGGGCTAAGGGGGGCCTCTACCTGAACCCACCACTAGAGGGCGCCAGACATGGTCGTGCAGCCGGTTTGCACCGTGGGCCGGGGCCGGAGCTGGGGCGGGGGGGAGGGAGCCGCACCCCCCCGCTCCCGTCTGCGCCCCCCAATCCCGCTCTCACCCCCCCAGAGGCTGACCATGTCGCAGCGGGCGCTGTCCAGCATCCACTCCCAGCTGCACGGCCTGGAGAGAGAAGCTATCCCACAGTTCCCCGCGGCAGAGGTCAGTGCAGGCTAGGGAGTAAAGCCAAGGGGGTGGGGGGACGGGCGGGGAGCCCGGACGCCTGGGTTCCATCCCTCTCTCTCCCTCCCCCAGAGGAACCTGGTGTCTGTGCAGGGCACCCTGAACACCACGGAAAGCAACTTCCACCAGCTGGTCGCGCTGCTCAACTGCCGGGGACTTCACAAGGTATCGGCTCCTGTCCCCCCGGGGGGGTCCTGCTGCCGGGCCCCCCTCTGGCAGCATTCCCCCCCCCCCGGCTATGGTAGCCCCCCCCCCCCAGCCATGGGAGCTCCCCCAGGCTCCGCCCCCCTGAGCTGTGGCAGCTCCCAGGCTCCGCCCCCCAGCGGGCCAGTGACGCCGTCTCTCCGCCAGGACTACGTGGACGCGCTCAAGGGGCTCTGTTATGACGGCATGGAGGGGCTGCTCTTCCTGCTGCTCTTCTCCCTCCTCTCGGCCCTCGCCTTCACCACAGCCGTCTGCAGCCTGCCCCGCGCCTGGGAGAGGTTCCAGAGCAGGTGGGCAGGGCCAGGTGCAGGGGGCGGGGCTTCTGAGGGGGTGGAGCCGAGCGGGCAGCAGGGGGTGGGGCGCAGCTGGGTATAGGGGGCGGGACATCTAGGGTGGGAGGGCGGTTCTGCTTGTGGTGGGTGGGGCCACTCACAGTGGGGGTGGGGCATCTGGGGTGGGGATGGTTGGGACAGGTGGGTGGAGCTTCTCAGAGTGGAGGGAGTGGGCGGGGCATCTGGGATGGGCGGGACTGCTAGCAGTGGGGGGCGGGGCCTGTTGTGGCAGCGCAGCAGGTTGCCGGGGGGGGGAAGGGGGAGGCGGGGGGTGTGGTTCTGGCAGGGGCGGGGCATCTGGCCAGGGGGCGGGAGCAGTCACGGCGGTGGGCAGGTATCTGGGGGGGACGGGCAGGGGGACATGTCATGTGGGGGGGGGCATCGCCAAGCAGCCCCCCGCCAACCCCCCCTCTCCGGCCGGCAGGGACGCGGCATATGAGGACACAGAGGACGACGACCCCTTCACCCCTCAGGCACGTAGCCCCCCGCCCCGCTCCAGCCTGCGCCTCTCGGCCCCACCCATTTCCAACGCCCCCGTCTCACAGTACATGTGAGTAGCCCCCATCCCCTCCCCCCCCCACGGACCGCAGCCGGGGGCTGGGCTGGGGGCCAGCGGGCGCTGGGCGTCCGTCCCTCGCTCCCCACCCCGTGTCTGTCTGTCCCACCTCACCGGCCGGCTGGCCCCGCTGTGGTTCTCCTTCCCCCTTGCACCCGTCTCTCCATTTGTTTGTCCACACCCCCGTCCGACCCCGTTACACCCCCGTCCCTCCATCCGTCCCTTTGACCATCCAGCCATCCACCCCCAGCTACCCCTCCCTCCGTTCCCTCTCTCCCTCATTCCCCTGTCGCTCTTCTCATCCATCCGTCCGTCCCCCCTCTCCCCGCCCCGCCCCGGCAACAGCTCCGTCTCGGCTGCGCCGGCATTCGCCAGACCCCAGCCTGCCTGGGACTTAGGGGTCAGGTGCCCCAGTGCTAAGCTGGGCCAGGTGCTGATGGGTGCCCCCTCCATATTACCCCCTGTCCTGCCTTGCTGGATGGGGGAAGGCAGTCCAGGGGACCCTCCCCAACCATCAGTGGGCTCTGCCCTCCCCTATGGGCCCCTCCAGCCAATCTCTGTCCCGTTCTGCAATTAAAGCTATCCCCCCGAGCCACCACTGGGGGGCACATGGCAACCGCCTCCCCCTCCTCCGCCCCCACCCACCCTCCCACACACACTGTCCGGTTGTTTCTGGATTCACTCTGCCCAGAGCTCGAAGGGTTACTTATAACAATACCAGCTAGTGGGGGATGGGCCTCTAGGACTGTTCAGACCAGATCAGACTCATGGGCCCATCTAGCCTGGTATCCCGGCTGCTGCCCTGGTTCAGATCCGTGGGCCCCTCTAGCCCGGTATCCCAGCTGCTGCCCTGCGACAGAGCCATGGGCCCATCTAGCCTGGTATCCCGGCTGCTGCCCTGGTTCAGATCCGTGGGCCCCTCTAGCCCGGTATCCCAGCTGCTGCCCTGCCACAGAGCCATGGGCCCATCTAGCCCGGTATCCCGGCTGCTGCCCTGGTTCAGAGCCATGGGCCCATCTAGCCCGGTATCCCGGCTGCTGCCCTGGTTCAGAGCCATGGGCCCATCTAGCCCGGTATCCCGGCTGCTGCCCTGGTTCAGATCCGTGGGCCCCTCTAGCCCGGTATCCCGGCTGCTGCCCTGGTTCAGAGCCATGGGCCCATCTAGCCCGGTATCCCGGCTGCTGCCCTGGTTCAGAGCCATGGGCCCATCTAGCCCCATATCCCGGCTGCTGCCCTGGTTCAGATCCGTGGGCCCCTCTAGCCCGGTATCCCGGCTGCTGCCCTGGTTCAGAGCCATGGGCCCATCTAGCCCGGTATCCCGGCTGCTGCCCTGGTTCAGAGCCATGGGCCCATCTAGCCCCGTATCCCGGCTGCTGCCCTGTGACTGAACGATGGGCTCCTCTAGCCTGGTATCCCGGCTGGCCTCTCTTAAATAGATTCCTGGCCCCAGTTAAACCAAGACATCCAGCTGTTTCTGTCTGCCCCCCTGCCCCACCCCCAATCACCAGTGGGCAGCCCTGGGTTCGACGACCGAGCCCATGGCACGGCCCTGCAGAGATTTGGGGGGGAGGAGGAAGCTGGGGGTAGAGTGATGTCACACACACCCCCAGTTCGGGGACCTGGCTCTCGGAGGGGGGGCAGGATTCTCCCCACCCCCACCCCCAGCCCTCCCAGCTAGCGCCTATCTCGCTCTCCTCGGCAGGAATCAAAGCGGTTTGTTCAGTGGCAGTCCTCGATATGATAGCGTGCCCCTCCTGGACCGGCACTCCCCGCCCCCCTCGGTAAGTCTCTCCCCTCCCCAGCCTGTGCCCCCACTCCCGGGGCGGCGGGAGGGATCCCCCCAGAGGACAACCTGGCACTGTGGGGCCGCTGTGCCCCCTTAACTCACTGGCCTGGGCTGTCTCACACAGTGTCACCCCAGTGACAAGCTGCGAACCCTCTGCAGGCACTGTGATCACTCAGCCAGCAGCATGGGCAGGTCCCCACACCCCAGCAACATGGCATGACAGCTCCCTGAACCTCTCAGAGAGGGACCCCAGCCAGTCGCCCCAGCCTGGCACCCCAGAAATACACCGTCTTCCACTGCTCGGGGACTCCCTCGGACGGTGCAAGCTGATTCATTAGTTTACCATTCCGGCAAAAGGGGAGTGGATCCACACTGGTTTGGGTAAAACATCAAACAGGTTTATTAACTCCAGCAAGACAGAGTGTCAGTGAGTCTTGGTAGCAGGCTCAGAGAACAGAGTCGCTTACCTAAGAAATAAAACTAGAAATGGCGTCTCAATTTAACCGTCTGAGCAAGATTTGAACCAAACAACCTCTCCCGCTAACAAGCCGCTCACTGCTCCTCACTACACAGGCCGGGTTCCCTTCCAGCCTGGGACCAGTCTCCCTAGCTCAAAGTCTTTGTCTTCTGGACAGTTTTCTGGGTGTGGAGATGGGAGAGGAGAGAGGCCAAGTGAGGATGTCACTGTCCCTTTTTTTATACTTTCTTCCAGCTGCTAGAAAGATTCTTGCCGGTGAGGCAGCCCCCATTGGTCGGGCAGTTCAAAAAAGAACTAGATAAGTTCCTGGAGGATCAGTCCATCAATGGCTATTGGCCAGGATGGGCAGGGATGGTGTCCCGAGCCTCCCCACCTCGGGGATTATCAGTAGCATACAGACAGCAAAACTTCCCACACAATGGGAGCACACACAAGCCAACAGGACATGCGTTCAAATGATGCCTCACAAGGCCTGCTTTGTACCAAACATCATAATCCCATCCCAGGGGTGAATGCTGGGGCTCCAGGAGGCTGCTTTGACAGACAGAAAGTCACATCGTCCCCTCCAGTCTATCCCCCACACCCCCATCTCTCTCTCATCTCTCACCCCCATCTCTCTCTCTCCCCCTCCCCCCCAGTACTCACCCAGCATGCAGGCATCTTACGTCGGCGCCAGCCAAGAGGAACCAGGCCCCCGATACTGAATGGACTTCCTGACCTAGAATCCGACCCACAGCCCCCACCCCTGACTAACACATGGACCAGCTGCCCTCTCCCCTCCCGCCAGGTGCTGCTGGGCCTGACAGAACCAAACAGGGGGGGAAGGAGACAGACCAGGGCTGCGCCCCCACCCCTCCACCCCCACCATGGCTACCTCCTGCTGACCTGTCCCTCGGTCTATCTGGGTTTGATGCCAGGGATCTGTGCCCCTGAGAAGGGGGAGGGGCTGAAGGAAGAGGGTTCCCCCATAAGAATCCCTGGGGGGAGAAAACAGGAGGAAAGCGAAAGAATGAATGGAGGAGTGAAAGAATGAGCCTGAGAGGGCAGAACAGGTGAATGGAGGAAGGAGAGAGTGTGAGAGTGAAAGGGAAGGAAAGAAGAAGTGAAAGAGTAGAGTGAATGGATGGCGGGGAAGAGTGAAGTGAAAGGGGAAAGAATGGAGAAATTAAAGAGATGAATGAATGAATGAGCAAAAAAAGAGTTGAAAGAATAGGAGAAGGAATGCGTGGAGAAAAGAAGGAAGAGGGAAAGAAGGAAGGAAAAAAGTGAAAAAAAGCAAAAAAACGGTGAAAGAAGGAGGGGGGAAAGAATGAAAGGCCAGAAAGAAGGAGCAAAAGGAGGAACGAGAGAGTGAACGGATGAATGAGTGGGAGAAGAACAAATGAGAGAAAAAGAAAAGAACTCAAAGCTTGCCTGAACTGCACAGGAGCGTGAAAGAGACAGAGGGAAGGAATGAAGTGTGAAAAAACAGAGCGAAAGAACGGGGGAAAGATAGACGAAAGATGGGGTGGGAAAAAAAAGAGTAAAGGAATGAAGGAGTGAAAAAGAACAAATGAAAAGGAGCCCATCAAAAAATGGGGGAACGAGAGAGCAAGGGGGAAGACAGAGAGAGCAGTGGCCAGACAGACAGACAAGTGAGCCTGGCCAGCCCTGGGGCCGGGCCAGCCCCAATTAACGTCTAACCCCCCCCCCCCCCCGCTGTAGGGGGCCAGCCCCCGGCCCCCGGGTTGTAGAACAGAGACCTGTAGGCAGAGGAGAGGTGACTGGCGTGACCTGGGGGGGGACCCCACCTGCCGTCCCAATTAGAGCCTCAGCCACTAACAAGCCTTCGATCCAGAGGAACGAGAAATAAAAGGGAAATTTTATTTTAAAGGGAGCTGCGTGTGCGCTTTGATTTGCCTCTCCTCTAGGGGGCGCCAACCCTGATCTGGCCCCCGGGTGGGGACTGGCTGGCTCAGGGGGGCAGGGAATGGGGCACGGGGCCTTTCCCCTCCATGGGGCGCTGGCTCCGATCTGGCCCCAGGTGAAATGAGTTCAGCCACTGTCCCCTGTCAGGCCAATCCATGTCATGACTGACACAAACGGGGCTCCAGAACCGAGGCCAAAGGGGCCCCAGAACCTGAATGCCCCTCTGCCCCCTAGTGGGGGCCGCCCTTGGGGTGGGAGCACGGGGAGGCTGGTCCCCACTGTTAACACTCCATAGCCCATGGCGGGAGGGGGAGGAGGGGGAAAGCTGGCATCTGGTTGGCCACTGTCAGACGCAGAAGCCCTAGCTTCCACCTCTTTCCCTCCCAGAGCTGGAGATAGAACCCAGGAGTCCTGGCTCCCAGCCTCCCCCACTCTCACCACTAGACCCTGCTCCCCTCTCAGAGCAGGGGATAGAACCCAGGAGTCCTGGCCACCCCTCCGAGCTCTCAGCACTAGACCCCTGTCACAGACTCCCAGGCCCCGTTCTCTCTCGGCTCTGTACGGCCCCTGGGAGAACCCCCTTCGGTGTGAGAGCCCCTTCCCCCGAGGGTCATCCTCATTCTCTGGGGTTAGGCCCTCGGGCTCCACCACCTCCTGGGGCTGCACCTCTGAGCCTCCAGCCCGCCTGGCTCTCTCCGTGAGCCCCATCGGGGAGGCCACTCGCTCTGGCCCCATAGCGCTGTCTACACCGAGGGTTAGGTGGGTGTAACTGCGTTGCTCCGGGGTGTGGATTTCCCCCCACCCTCCGAGTGATGAAGTTATACTGGTATCGGTCTGTAGCATAGACCTGGCCAGAGAAAAATGTTCCCGGCAGCTGTTTTTATTTCCTTCCAGAATTTCAAGCGGCTGGGACGAGCAGATTTGCAGGTCGCCTCTTCACGGGGCAATTAGCAACGTTTTTGTGTTGTGATGTCTGTGTTTCGCCAGCCTTGGTGATGGGCAGGGGCCGATCCCTGCAGCGGGCAGCGCCGTGGATCCAGAGCAAACCTTTTATTACAGCCAGGAAGCAAAAACTTGGAGAAAGAAATTCAAAGTGAGATTAACGCTGGCAGCAACTTGCATCAAGTCTAAACACGGTGTTATGAGCGTAGCACCCCGCTGAGCCCTCCCGACACCCCGGGGAGTGGGACGTTTCCAGCCATGAGTGTGGCAGTGCTCAGCTGAGGCCCAAAGCTTTGGGAAAGGCTGGCACCAGGTCAGCCACCATCACACGGAGGAGTCCTGGCTCCCACCTCCCTCCCAGAGCCAGGGAGAGAACCCAGGAGTCCTGGCTCCCAGCCCCCCCACCCCCGCTCTAACCACTAGACCCCAATCCCCTCCCAGAGCCAGGGAGAGAACCCAGGAGTCCTGGCTCCCAGCCCCACCCCCGCTCTAACCACTAGACCCCAATCCCCTCCCAGAGCCAGGGAGAGAACCCAGGAGTCCTGGCTCCCAGCCCCCTCCCCTCCCTGCTCTAACCACTAGACCCCACTCCCCCCCTCTGCCAGCGCTGAGGAGAGAACCCAGGCGACCCCTAGCTCGGAGCCCCTCCCCCATTTTCTTGCTTCCGCCTTTGAAGGGATATGTCCCTCCTACGCCACCATCCCTCCCCGGGCAACCACCCTCTTTGCTCTCATTGGCTGCTCCTGACGCGCCCCGCCTCTCCGCCCTGTTCGCCAATCTAACCCCAGCTCCTCCCTCCCGATTGGTCGAAAGGAGAGGAAAGGGGGCGGGGGAAGAGCCCTGCGTCGTGACGTCACCCCGCCGCCGCCGCTGAACTTCGGGCTCTCGCTCTCTTTCTCCACCTTCTCCGCGTGCGTCACGCTGCGTGCCGCGCGAGGCGCCCCGGAAGGACGCGAGCGGGCGGGGGAGAAAAAAAAAAAAAAAAAAAAAAACCAGGGGGCCGCCGCCGCCATCTTGAGAGCGCGGGACGGAGCCAGCGCGGCGCGCGAGACCCCCCCGGCGCCGCCCCTCCCCCGCAGCGCAGCGCGCGGCGCCCGGACGTCGGCGGCCGAGGCCGGGCCGGGAGCGGAGCCCGCGGCCTGAGGCGCGGCCCGAGGCCCAGGGGAGCCGGCGCGGGGCGGGCAGGGCCCTGGGTGCGGCCTCGGGGGCCCGGAGGTTTCGGGGGCCTAGCGGGGGGCTGTGGGGCGAGACGAGGCCCTTAAGGCCTTGGGGGCCGCTGTGAGGGGCCAGGCAGGGAGGGGGGGTCTCTGAGAGTCGGGGGGGGCTGAGGTGGGGGGTGCCAGGAGCCTGGGGGGGCCTGTGGGGGCCAGGCAGGGAGGGGGGGCTCTGAGAGTCGGGGGGGCTGAGGTGGGGGGTGCCAGGAGCCTGGGGGGGCCTGTGGGGGCCAGGCAGGGAGGGGGGGTCTCTGAGAGTTGGGGGGGGCTGAGGTGGGGGGTGCCAGGAGCCAGGGGGTCCTGTGGGGGCCAGGGAGGGGGGGGTATCTGAGAGGTGGGGGGGTGCCAGGAGCCAGGGGGCCTGGAGGAGCGGGGCAGGGAGGCTTGCAGGGGAATCAGGGGCTGGAGGCCCCGTCGCCAGGGGCTGAGGAACTAGCCGGGGGCGGGGGGGTCTGCACCCGTAAGAGGGCTGTGACTGAAGGGGGAGCTTTCTGACGCACACCCTGCCGGCTTCCCGACCTGAAGGGGCCTCGGTTTCCTGCCCTGGACAGTGGGGCTGGGCAGCCTGAGTTCCTGCCCTCCCACACCAGCGCCCAGCAGCCCGAGCCGGCCCCCCGCCGCCCATACGGCGCGAAGGGGTCGCCCCTGGATTCCTGCCCAAGGAGGCACCCGGAAGGCACAGACTTGAGGCTGCGAGAGAGGGGCACCACCCCAGGGTGCTGCGTTCTGTCTTCGGAGCTGGGTCCGGGAGCGACAGCTATAATCCCAGATTCCCCCCCTCCTCCAGCAACTGCATGATGGCGACCAACATAGGCGACCAGCGATCCTCTGAATGGTGATCATTGCATGTTGGGTGCTTGGGTGGGAACAGTAGAGGTTGCTCGTTAATACACTGCTGCTTCGTGTGCATGGTGTTGACGTATTTGCGGGGAAGGGGATTAGAGGAAACAGTGAAGTGTCTCTAGCAGTGACTGTCTTCATTTGACAGAAGCCCAGATTTATGGGCCTAAAGCAAACTAAGCTCCCCTTATTCTCCCAGGTTGCCACATGCCCTAGTTAGTTAGCCGGGCTGGATCGTCTTGTCACCAAATAGCTACAAAGAAATCTTCTATTTCAGAGCATGAGCTAGTGACTCAGAAGGGATAGGAATGGATCCTTGTTCTCTGTGTATTGTAGTGAGCCGGACACAGCGGCTGGCTGTGCTCCTTCCTCTGAAGCAAGAGCTAGTAACTGCGCACAGGATTGTCCTCGTCTTGTGTACTTATCATTTTAAAATGACTTGGAAGAGAATGTTGACTCTTTCAAGGCAAGAGTTACCATGGGCTATATGGGACCCTGACCCTGGTGGACCCTTTTTATACTGCAGCATAGAAAGGCCCATCTTTTCTCATGGCATTTGAAAATGGGGTGAAGAAATGCTGGAGGGAGGACTGGTGGGTTAAGCCACACAGATTTTGTACTGGTATAGCTGTTTCCATTAGGGGCACGATTGATATTGCTGAAATAGTTATGTCAGTATAAGCCTTAAAGTGGATGCAGCTACGCCAGTATAAAGGTATACCAGTATAGCTAATTTCCCTCATGTGGGCATGAGCTGTACCAGTATAAACACCTTGATAATTGTATCCACGCTGGGAAGATTAATGCATCGGCTTTAATTCTACTGGTATCAAAGTGGTCCAGCTTTTGTGTCTAAACAAGTCTTCTGCATCTTCATTATGTCAAGTGTGACTAGAGTAGATGGGTGAGCCCCTTTAAATGCTTCAGTAAGGTGAAACGTTTATTAGTACTGACAGTGTGGGGATAAAAATTCTGAGCACAAATCTGAAAGAGCCAATCAGAGTGACCAAGGAAGCCAGAAGCAAATTAATGGCCTCATCACTAAAGAGTGGCAGTAAAACCTTTTAAGTGGTCTGGGGATTTCACATAATTTTAGGGGGTGGTTTCTCTGTCAGAAACATTAAATGAAAGGCTTAGAAATACAGCACAAAACAGACCGCCTTAGTACGAGAACCTGTCAAATTAGTGTTAGTCAAATATGTTGTTTGGCTGACTTTGGTATTAAGCGTAACATTCGTGATTTGCATGGCTGGGTTTAGCACTGTGAAGTTCTGAGATCTAGTTCTGCAATGAATTCTCCGCAGGCAAAACCACTTGGCCCATGTGGGTCCTCTGTCAACTTTGTTGGGGGGCCCCACGCTGTGCTCATTGCAGGATGGGACCCTCCTGGAGTGGAAATGACCCACACATTTTCAGTTCCTTTCTAAAGGCCTCAAAACTATGTGTGAACCGTTTTGCTGCATGCCAGGGTGTTGTGGGTTTTAAAGGTTGTCCGGGATAGGAGGAAAACTGAGGGTGGTTTTTTTTTCTTGTTTTGTGATGTATAAAGAAATCTCTCCTTTACCATTAACTGTTTATTGGGGTTTACCTGTATTTGAGGGGGAGGCTTATGTGGTAGGCAAGGGAACCATAGCTTAGCAAACTTTTAAGGCCAGGAGGGACATTAAATCATCTAGTCTGACCTCCCATTTCACAGGCCATTGAATTTCCCCTAATTCCCCTTGTACTGATCCCAATAACTTTCATTTAACTAAGAAAGCATCTTTCAGAAAGGCATCCAGTCTTGATTTGATACCATTCAATTCAGCACAACCTGTGGGAGGTTGTTTTATTGGCCACTGACCCTTACTGTTACAAATTTGTGTTTCTAATTTGTTTGGCTTTAACTTCTAGCCACTGGGTCTTGTGCTGCATCATGATGTGGGTCAAAACCTTTTTTATGAAACCAAGAGAATGGTGCATTGGATAAAGATTCAAAGAGATCTTTTCTCCTGACCATCAGTTTTGAGTTAAATCAGTGTTGGAAAGAGAGTCTGACGATCTTCCCCTTCCCATTGGCTTAGAATCCTGCAAAGACTTAATTTTCCCCATGTCACCTTGGTACCGGTGATGTCATAATCCTGCTAGTTCTCCAGCTGGATGAATAGATATAAAGCACGATTTGATTCACCAAGTGGAAAGCCTCCATTTAAACCATCGATTTAAATCAACTTTTCCATTTGTACTTCAGTTATTTTCTAATGAAAAGTGTATTATCATTGGTTGATATAACCATTAAAATGTAGCACCTTTACAGTAGAGGTATATCTTTTTGCTATCTTTGGATGTACAGTGTATCTATATACACTTATTTAAACAATAATATAGCTTTATATTTTCAGATTATTAATTGTAAATTTTAGTATGTTGGAAAAAGGTGAATGAGCTATTGCTTAGTTATTACTATTGTGCCATATATTTAAAGTTTGACGTCAAAAGTTATTTGTTTTTCCCCCCAGATTCTTTCTTTATCTAGAAAAGCAGCTTTTAACTCAGTTTTTTGGTAGACGCTCATGGATTCAGCAATTTTATTTTTTAATTATTTAGGCCTAACATATCTCGTATTAAATTCAGATTTCCTTTTAAACAGGTTTATTTTTAAAAAGTAAACCTTATTAAAATTTAAATAATCAAAAAATCTGATTTCATAAAAATAATCTTTGATTTTTATCCAGTCAACCATAGAGTCTTCCAGGAACGAACTGGGTAGACAAGACATGAATTTCTACCATAAAACCTCTTAAACACTTCATTATAAGTAAAAGGAGACACAAAATTGGTATGAAATCTGATCCATTTAGGGGCATTCTACTCAGCTTCCTAAAATATCCTCTCCCTGGCCAAGCAAGATGACTTTGCATAGTTTTCTTCACAGTTCATTTGGGAGTTTTCTAAGACCTGGGGCTTGCCAGATATTGGACAACTGAAAATAAGCCATGTAATTTTGAAGTGGGAAGCATGCTTCTTTTATATTTTTTAGAGATTCCTTTTTTATTAAAAAAAAAAAAAACAAAAAACCTAAATTGACAGCTATTTGAAAGTCACTCAGAGGTTCAATGCATAGAAGTATTTCTGGCAGCAGGTGGATTAATGAGCAAAATGCAGGTGAGAAGGCCAGAGGTATAACACGCTGTAACGTTGCCCTCTGACTTACCTGTGAAGACGAAAGCTTGTTTGTGTCGTCATAAAGTCACTCCTAGGCATCTAGTGTAATAGTCCCAGTGAGACTGGTGTGGCTATCTGGGCATGTGCGCCTCTTTCACAGTAGGCCAGGTTCTCTTATGGAGAAGGGGACTGGCAGTAAGGGACAGAGCTAGCCACTTCTAAGTTTGACTCTGGATCTCATGCGTGAAGGCTTCTCCCCTCTGGCAGTTTGGTGATCTGTGTGAAATGAAGTATCTCAGTCTAGTTCCTAGTGGCCATATTGTGTTTGGCTGGGGGGGGTCATGGAGACATGACTCCCAGAGCAGGATGGACTTAGTGATTAGGGTTCCTTTCCCTCCTAGCCTCTCTGTGCCTCAGTTTCCCCTCTGTAGCAGGGGGATAATAGCCCTTCCCAGCCTCATAGGGCTGCTGTGGGGATCAATACATTAAGATTACAAGGTGCTTAGATACTACAGCGGGGAGGGGAGGGGAGGGTGGGGCAGATAAGCGTCATAGTGTGTCCTCATTAGTTACCATGTGTGAAGAGGAGACCCTAGAGTGGAGGAGGAGGGCACAGCGGCAGAGATGAGGTGTGTGCAGTACGGTGACTGCCAAGAGAATCACTGTATTTATCCTCTGGGTGGCACTCCTGCCTCCCTTCTGCTCTTAGCTTAAACTGCAGCTTGCTTTACCCTCGACTGCCTGGGGCTGACCCTTACCTGTGCAGCCAGGGCAGAGGGATTCCCAGGCTTCAGGCATAACTCTCATCTTTCTCTTGACACGTCCAGGGCTCCCCAGTACAATCTAGGGAACAGCACGGCCCGGGAAAACAGCATGGAGGGGCAGGCGCACGAGAACCCTGAGTGGGAGAAAGCCAGGCAGGCACTGGCTAGTATCAGCAAAGCCAACGCTGCCTCTGGGACCAACAAGGGCTCCAACAACGGACTGGCTAACACGCAGGTAGAATCATAGAATAGAATCATAGAATATCAGGGTTGGAAGGGACCTCGGGAGGTCATCTAGTCCAACCCCCTGCTCAAAGCAGGACCAATCCCCAATTTTTGACCCAAATGGCCCCCTCAAGGATTGAACCCACAACCCTGCAGGCCAATGCTCAAACCACTGAGCTATCCCTCCCCCCTAACAGGCCCCGCCGCTTTTCCATGGGGTTCTGGTCTCCTGGGAGCCAGCGTGTCGGGAGATCTTACCCTGCCCCAGCATCCAAGAGAAGGATCAAAGGTTTAATTTCCATGCCATTTCACTTGGTTCATTACATGACTTGGGCTGACGGTGTGACCTAGTCAGTAGAGCGCAGGACTGGAACTTGGGAGACCTGGCTTTTCTGGGTGAACCTGGGGAAGTCACGTACCCTCCAGTCCCCTTCCTCTGCCCGTCTTGTCCATTTAGAGCGTCAGACTCTCTAGAGCAGGGACTGTCTCGTATAGGGCCAGCCCCAAGCGCTGCAGAGGCCCCATCTGGTCCCACAAATCACCTCAGACCACTTGGGATGACTGCATTTTATACCTTGCTGATTGGACACCTTCGCTCTTCTTTATCTACGTGGCTACCGCCCTCAGGAGCCACAGCCATGGATCAGGGCCCTGTCGTGTGAGCTGCTGTACAAACCCAGAACAACAAGCCCCCCAGTGATCTTCCAGTCTGTCGACTGACCCAGTTGGATGGTGCCCACGCCCTGGTTTTAGACACCGTCGTCTGTCGACCGTGTCGTGTGTGTGCGCTTACTGTGCATGCTGGGGACCCCCTGGGTTGCTATCCCCTGCTGCCGCAGCAGCAGCTCATATCCAGAGGTCTGGTACCCGGTGCAGTGCATCCTGGGATAGCCAGTGGAGGACTAACTGCAGCCCTGCACGTGGCTAATGGGGTCCAGTCTGCCCGCCCTCGTCACTGCCTTTCCTGATGATCCCGTATGTTTCTCTGCAGTATGCGTCTCCGCAAGGCGACCCAAACGCCATGCAGCAGCAGCAACAACAGTATTACCAGTGGTACCAGCCGTACAGCTTCGGATACCCCTACAATTACTGTTACCCAATGGTGAGCGATCTAGCCCCGCCCTGTGTTTGTGACCTTTCAGGAGCCCTGGGTTCGAGCCCCAGCTCATCTCTTGCTAAGTGACTTAGCATCAGCTCATGAGAGGTGCTGGGTGGTGGGAGCTGACTTCAGGACATGTGGGGGGCATTTAATGTCTTGGGGGGGCGGGGGGGTTAGCCAGCATTTGTTCAACTCTTGCCAAGTGCTGTGTCCTGATGCGACTCTGTGGGGCTGGGCTCTTCTCTGCAGAACGTCTACCCAGGCTACAGCTTCCCCAACCAGTACGGGGTCACAGGGTCCTATTCCTCTTCATCAGCCCAGCAGCCGCAAGGTCCGGGCCAGCACCAAGGGAACATGAGCCAGGTAGGTCCTAATGTCCCAGCCCTCGCAGAGTGCTCAGGGGTCATGGTGCCCGAACTTCTGGACAGCGCTCGGTTCTTTCCTCCCGCCCGGGGCCAGGTGTCGCATCAGGATTGTGGCCTAGTGGTTAGAACAGGACTTTGAGCACCTGGGTTCTGTCCTTGGCTCAGAGGTGCAGTGTTCCCTGGGGGTTGGAGCAGGAGGTACTGGGAGTGAGAAATCACTGGATTCTGTTTGAAGCTCTTGGTGGGAGTGTTGTCTAGTTAAAGTGGGGGGCTGGGAGCCGGGACTCCTGGGTTCCCTCCCCAGCTCTGGGAAGTGGGCAGGATAGAGCACAGGGACTGGGTGTATGGCAGCAGACAAGAAACTGAGTTAGAGACTTTTCCTCTTGAGCCAGGGGCTTGTAACCCTTGGCCGCTCCCCAATTCTTAAGACAACAGGCTGAAAATTGCTGTTGGCCCAGTTTCCCCCTCCTTGCCCCGTGAAGGCCGTGGGGCTACACTGGTGTATCTGGGAGTGGGGATGGGCCAGTTTGTCTACACCTCTCCCCGTAATCTGCTTCTCACCGGGCCTTGAAACCTGTGCAGGACAGGCGTGTGCCACCCTCCACTGAGAGCGTCTTTCTCTCCCTTCCAGCCCCCGGTCCCTGGCATGGAGGAAGGTATGGCCTACCCCAACCAACAGCAGCAGATGGCCACCTCCACCCCCCCGCAGCCGCCTCCGCAGCATGGCAGCCACCCCGGGGGCACCATGGGCCAGCAGCAGGGTGGCTCGTCGGGGGGCCAGCACCTGCAGCAAAACTCGGGTGCCTCCTACAGCCAGCACGCCTACTCAGAGGGGCCCAAGCCCAAGAAGGGGCAGCCGCTGTGGAACCGCATGAAACGTGAGTCCTGGCCCTGGGTGCAAATGGCTGCTCCTGGGTACCGGGCCTGGGTGGGTGGGGGTATCAAAGGATTAGAGCAGGGGAAGCTGGGAGCCAGGACTCCTGGGTCATACCCCTGGGTCTGGTGGGTTAGAGCAGTGGGGAGGGGGCAGGAACAGAACCCAGAGCACTTTCCGGTGGCTAGGATGGGGAGCTAAGGCTTCTGGATTCTGTTCCCAGCTCTGGGCGATTCTTAGGCATTAAAGCAGGAAGGGGGGTGGAATGGGGGAGACTGGTGATCGGGCTCTCCTGGGCTCTACTTCGCTCTCCTCGGCCGAGTGGCTGGATGAGCTGGAGTGGGTCTCTCAGCACAGCTCCTTGGAAGTGACTGTAACTCGCCAGCCCCAAGCCTTGCATCTTCTCTGTGGCATCTGCATGCGCTCCTGACTCAGGTCAGCCGCTCATCCCCATTGGCAGCACAGAGCCAGCCCTGCTCTGGCAGCGGGAGCGGGACTGTATTTTGGCTCACGCAACATCCCAGCTGTTAATAATGTTCCTGTTGCTGACCCTTTACTGGTGGTGAGAGGTGAGAGTTGGGCCCCAGCGTAACTTTCAGAGCCCAGGTGAAGTTTGTGGCCCTGGTGATGAGGAAAAGCATCTCTTGACTTGTAAATGAGCGTGCTTGATTATAAATCAAGAGGTAGTAAACACAGAGCTGTTTACACAGCTCTTCAGAGCATAGCAGCAGTTTGTACTTGCTCCCCATCTGTCAAACGACAGTAATACCCCTTCCCACCTCATGGGGGCGTGCTCCGCAATGGAGACGTTCCTCTAAGGAGCATCAAGTGTATTAGGCTTCTGCCTTCTCTCTAGAGGCACTCATCTCCCCTCCTGTGAGAAGTCAGTATTGCTTGCCCTGTGTTTGCATGCAGTCGCTTCTAGGGTGGAGTGTGGGACTGGCTACACAGGGTCCCTCACCTAATGCAGAGATGAAGACACCTCTGGGATGGGATGTGGGGCTGTTTATACAGGGGTTTTACCATCAGCACAGCAAGACAACGTAGCAGTTCAGGACAGGAAGTGAAGAAGATTCTGTTTCCAAGTAAAATGAGAGAGATGGTGGATTGGCTTAAATCAAGTCCAACAGATGTTGGGGTCCCATGTATCTAGTTTTGGGGCTTGATCTCGAGTGAGTCCCTCAAACCCAAGGATTTAAAAATCTTGTAACTCACCTCCTGCTTCAAGCCATCCGGTAAACTTCTCTCTTGTCCCAGCAGAAGCCCCTGGAGCTGGTGGCCTGAAATTCAACATCCAGAAACGCCCCTTTGTGCTAACGAACCAGAACTTTGGGACCTCGGACCAGCACTGCAACTTCGGGCCACAGCAGAACTCAGAGAAACATCACAACCAAGGGTATGTGTCTCGCTCCCCTCCCAGTCAGTCAGTCATGCTCACAATGCCTAAGGGAAGTGGGATGGTCTACAAAGGGGGAAGCGACACAGGGCTGGGAGTGACAGCTGAGTTAGATTCCCAGCATTGCCCCTGAACTCCCTGTGGGCAAAATTTTCTCATAAAATCAGCTGTCTGCTCCCTGATTGTCCTAGCAGCCCTTCTCTGCCCGTCTGGCTTGGATTCCTCTTCCTTGAATTATTTCCAGAGAGTTCTCTGGTCTGTGTTAAAGAGATCCGACTAGGTGATCACCACGGTGCCTCCTGGCTTTGGAATCTATGGGGGGAAAAACCCATGGGTGCCCGAAATGGGACACAGGACTCCAGTTGGGGGCTTCCCAGTTCCTTGTCCAACAGGTCAATACTTCCCATTGTGACGGGTTGGACCCCCCTTCCAGGGTGCCACTTGATGTACTGGGGTCCCACTGGGCCCACCCGTTCCACCAGCCTGGCCTCACCCTGTCCTCCTGCGCACACGCATGTGGGTAGGGACACTCCCAGGTGTAGAATCACACACAGTCTGCAATCAGCTCTGCATGGGAAGACTCAGCTCAGGGAATTGCCCAGCACTCTGGTGCACACACCCTGTGCAGTGTAAACCCGAAATTATATTGTCTTGTGCTGTATAGAGATCTATGAATTGCACAATCCGGGTTTTAGAATAAACAAAAAAGTTTATTAACTAAAAAGAAAATTGTAAAAAGAAAAGGAGGACTTGTGGCACCTTAGAGACTAACCAACTTATTTGAGCATGAGCTTTCGTGAAGCTTTCCAATGAAGTGAGCTTTCCGATGAAGTGAGCTGTAGCTCATGAAAGCTCATGCTCAAATAAATTGGTTAGTCTCTAAGGTGCCACAAGTCCTCCTTTTCTTTTTGCGAATACAGACTAACACGGCTGTTACTCTGAAACCGGTAAATTGTAAGTGATTCTAATAGCTAGCAAACAGAACAAAGCAGATTTCCTCTAGCATTGGGGCATGGGTCACTTGCTGGAGGATTCTCTGCTCCTTGAAGTCTTTAAACCACGATTTGAGGACTTCAATAGCTCAGACATAGGTGAGAGGTTTTTTTGCAGGAGTGGTGGGTGAAATTCTGTGGCCTGTGTTGTGCAGGAGTTCAGACTAGATGATCATAATGGTCCCTTCAGACCTAAATATCTATGAATCTATAAGATTACTGAGCAAATAAACAAAACACGCAAACTAAGCTTAATACACGAAAGAATATTGGCTACAAATAATAATTTCTCACCCTAAATGTTGTTGTTTCAAGCAGTTTGCAGAGTTTCTTGCAGATAAACTGCATTGCTTGCAGCTTAAATCTCTAGGTATTCTTTTCACAGGCCAGACCTTTCTCGCCTGGGCTCAACCCCTGCTGCACCACCCCTCAGCTTAGTTCCTTTTTTTCTTCAGGTGTTTTCAGCAGTCTTCCTTCTTGGGCAGGGAGGCAATGGAGAAGAACCAAGATTAACTCACTTCCCAGCCTTAAATAGGATTTGCATATGGCAGGAATCCTTTGTTTCCCTGTTTGACCCCCATCCCCTCTTAATGGAAAAACACTAGAAGTCCAAGATGGAGCCTAGTACCAGGTGACATGATCACCTGACTCTGTAATGTCAAAGCAGCATCCCAGGAAACTTCTCTGGAAGACAAGAGATTAGTATCTTCAAAGTCCTATTGTCCTTCCTAATGGCCCATCCAGGTTTGCGTACTCTCTGGCAGGCATTCCCTGGGTTTACACACAGTTGTAATTGTTACATAGTCGGTATTCCTAACTTACACACAGTTGTAATTGTTACATAGTCGGTATTCCTAACTTCAGATACAGAAATGATCCATGCATACAAACAGGATAATCATATTCAGTAAATCATAGCCTTTCTCATGATACCTCACATGACCCATGTTGCATAGAACATACCTTAGTTATACTGTTTCCATATCATGACCATATCTTTATGAAGAATATGGGGCATCATGTCACACCCACACCTTCTGGAAACATCTAGCATGATCTACCCTAGTGTTGCCCCATCTTGGGATCTATAAGTCCCATCAGCTAGGAGCTGGTCTATGCCCTGGACCGCAGGAGTTTATCTCCCATCCCAAACCCCACTTCATTGGCTCACCTTGGGTCTCTAACGTCTGGCTTCTATTCTGGTCCTTCCCCTGCAGCTCGTCTGCCGGCAAACCAGAGGACTGGCCCCAGGACATGAAGGAGTACGTCCAGCGCTGCTTCACTGCCTGCGAGTCGGAGGAGGACAAGGACCGGACGGAGAAGCTGCTGAAAGAGGTGCTTCAAGCCAGGCTGCAAGACGGCACGGCCTACACCATCGACTGGAGCAGGGAGCCGCTGCCGGGGTGAGCCACGGTGCCAGCCGGGTGAGGGTCGGGGGGTGGAACAGTGCGGGGCTGGGAGCCAGGACTCCTGGGTTCTCCAGATACTGTCAGGAGTAGGCGCTGTTGGAAAAAGGGGTGATCTCGGCCCCCCAAGAGGCAGAGAGCTGAGGCTCCCTCAGCGAACACTAGCAACGCTCTGACCCCCAGCGGCCTCTCTTGTAACGTGTGCCCTCCCCTCCAGGCTGGGCAGGGACAGCACGGCCGAGAGCCCCAAGAAGAAGCGCTGGGAGATGTCTTCACTTCACGCTCCCCGGGGCCCCATGCCCTCCGTCCTGTCGCCGCAGCAGCAGCAGCAAAGGGGCAGCAGTGGGGGCAGCACGGTGGGCTCCCAGTCCCAGCGCGGGGGGGGCAGCGGGGCTGGCCGGGCCCGAGGGAACAGCTTCCCCACCAAATTTGGGAACCGCAACGTCTTCATGAAGGAGAACAGCTCGTCCTCCAGCGCTGGCTCCCGCTCCCGCTCGTCTTCTCGCTCGCCCAGCCGTCACTTCCGGCGCAGGTAGGGGACTGTGGGGCCGCACGGGGGCCCAGCCAGTCCTCGGGGAGTCATCACCAACCTGGGATACCTGAGGGCTGAGCCCCTCAGACAGCCCTAGCTAGGCCCCGAAGGTGTGATGTGATTAGAGACAGGATGAGACCCCGGGGGCTTGTCCTACCTGGCGTCCTGGCCCCCTCGTCCTCCCCCTTCCCCCAATCAGGCCCCTGGGCCTGTCTAGCCTGGTATTCCCCATCCCGGCCTTTTCTTGGATCAGACCAAGAGGCCTAGCCAAGCTGGTATCCCTGACGCCATGCTGGCTCAGCCCCTCGGGCCCCTCCAAGACACTTAGCTTTTAACCTGGTGGGTGGGGAGACAACACTGGAAATGGGACCCCAGTGTGATCGGCACGGTGACACCTGCCTGAGTCTGCGGAGAGCCTGAGCCGTTGCTCTGAGAGTGGGGGAGAAGTACCTGTGCATCCCAGTGCCTCTCCTGCTCAGGGGGAGCTCTCACCCCCCCCACGCAGGAGACTCGGGGCGGGGCGGGACAGCTGGGGAAGAGCCCTTGCTCCCTGCCTAATTTCAGGGGTGGGCTGGCTCTCGGGGCGGGGGGGCACCAGGATTGCTGTGTTCTAACCCTGCCTCTTTCGGGCAGCGATTCCCATTCGGACTCCGACAGCTCCTTCTCCGGCACCGATTGCCGTCTGGCCAGCCGCAGGAGCGCGCCGAAAAACCGCGGCCGAGGGGGGCACGTGGACCGGGGCCGCATGAGGGTGCAGAGGGGTAAAAGGTAACCCCGCTGCGTACCGGTCTTGGGCATGCCAGCCAGGAAGTGGTTAGGTGGGGAACTCTTGGGGGTCGGGACCAGCCTGGCTTAGCTTCAGGTTGGTCTGTGGCTTCGGAGTGCAAAGAAGCAGAGTTTGAGCCCAGATGGGGAACCAGGATTCCTGGGTTCTCCTGGGCTCTCGGTGGGGAATGGAGGCTAGCGGGTTAGAGCGAGGGCAGAGTGGGAGTCAGGACTCCTGGGTTCTATCCCAGTTCCTCCCACAGATTTGCCATGTGACCCTGGGCAAATCTGCTGCCCCCTCCACTTGGCTGCTGAGCTGGGCCTCCTGGCCACGTTCCTTTCAGGCATGACCAGGGCCCCTCCAAGCGCAACCGCAGGCGGAACGCCATGGACTACGAGGACCCCGAGAAGGAGTTCAAGAAGCAGCGGCGGGCAGCCCGCTTCCAGCATGGCCACTCCAAGAAGCTGCGCCTGGAGCCCCTCATCCTGTCCATCAATAGCCTGGACCCTGCTGGCTCGGAGAGCCTGGACTGGAATGAGCTGAAGATTATGGGCACCTGTCAGGAGATCACCAAGCACTACCTGCGGCTCACATGCGCCCCTGACCCCTCCACCGTCCGGCCTGTCTCGGTGAGTGCCGGGCAGCCTCCACTGGGGTTACTGTAGTGCCCCGGGGCAGGCCAGGGGCCCCAGATGGGATTGGAGAGGGGACCATAATGCTGGGAGCCGAGGGGGTGTCCCAGCTGAGATCACAGCTCCGAGGGTATCTGGTGATCCGGCAAGGCGAGGAGCCAATGCTCTGCCCCGTGAAAGCTGCTGGTGCCATCGTGCGCTAGTGGCTAGAGTCCAAGATGCCTTGGGGGGTGGGGGAGGGGAAGTCACTTCCCTGTTTCCTGCCTCAGTTTCCCCTCCCAGGCTTTGTCTGTGCCATACTCCAGCATGGGGACTCTGTCTAGGCAGCACCCCACATATGGAAGCTGGGCCTCTGGTCTCAACTTGGGCCTGTACTGCGTGATTGGGACCCCCAAATTTTGCATGGCATGTTTGCGTGTGGGAAGGGGGAGGCCTGCTGTAATAGTGAGCCCTGATCTGGGGTTGGGAGGAGCATAGGGGATGGGTTTATGTCGGAGGGGGTGCGACTATGTCTCAGGCCCTGGCAGGGTCGGTATGGGTTGGATCCTGGGGTTGGGGTCTGTGCAGGGTGAGGGTGGGCCCCGGATCTTGGTTGGGGTCTGGGCATGGGGGGCTGATCTTGGGTAGAGGTTGTTGTACCAATAAAATAAAAACCAGCAGGATCTTATTAAAGGGAAAAAGGCAAAATACCACATTTATTGTGAATACAGAAAGAATCATAGTAAGCATTTAGTTCTAGTTATAACATTCCATTCAATCTCCTATTTATTCACACATTCATTCATACAAACACACACACACAGGTTCTGCAAGGTTGTTATCATAGTTACCAGCCTTAGAGTTGCTCATGCCAAGCCACTGGCCAGGTGGCCTGGACATGAGGAGGGAGCAGGGCCTTGTCAGATGCTCATCTGATGCTCCTGGAAGTTGGTTTGCAGAATCAGACCCCAAAGTTCTCACTTTTTAGAGTCTATTTTTATAGGAATTTCTTCCTATGCCAGTCTATGGGAATTGCTTCATCATGCTGTTGCTGAATCAATCAGCAGATAGCACACTCCTGACGGCTCCAAGATGTTATCTTGTTCTTTGGTTCTCCCATTCTTGAGGCTGTTGGGTGGATTCCAGTCTGCCCTCCGGGGGGTCCTCTGGTTATTTCCACTTGACGCCTTCTTCAGCCGATGGACACTGGATTCTTAGGCTGGCACCTCCCTGATCATTCAGTTATTATCCACACCAAGCATCCATCCACATCCATCCTCTATCTCTATTTTAATCACAATTGTTAATACAACAAAAGGGCGGGGAGTCTCTGGGTGCTGTTTCTGTTGTTACAGAGTATTGCTTTGAGTCTCTCTCTCTGTGAATTGCTTTGAGAACAGACTCTGTCTTAGAATGTACTAACACAATTAGCAGCTTGCAAGTTTCACACACAGAGGGAGAGAAACAGCACCAAAAACCAAGAGACCTCTTAATTAGTGATACCCTGGAATTTAAACTCTGGGGAATCAAACTCATTTGTGATTTTAATACAGAACTTCTTTAATATGATCCAACAAGGTCTGGGCAGCCCCTGGCACTATGGTCATCACCCCCAAAGGCACACCCCTCCAAAGCAGCCATCAGCCTGCTCGTGGCCCGGGGGCCAGCCTGGCTTCGTGGCCTGCTGTCTCGTGAAGCGCTGGGGCTGGGCGCTTTGAGGCTCCGCTCCCCTCGTCCTGTCTAGCAAGGGCGCTGCTGTCCCCTGGGCGTTGCCGCTCTCGCGTGTCCCCTGCTCACCCAGGTGCTCTGCATTCCCAGGTGCTGAAGAAATCCCTGTCCATGGTGAAGTCGCACTGGAAGGAGAAGCAGGATTATGCCTTTGCTTGCGAGCAGATGAAATCGCTCCGGCAGGACCTCACGGTGAGCTGCCGGCCCCTCTCCCAGGAGGGGTCCCCAGGGAGTGGAGCTGCAAATACGGGTCTTGGCAGAGCCCTTTCCTCTGGGGGCTCCTCTGCGCGGGGAAACCGGTCGCTTTGGACACAGAATAGTGACTCCAGTCTTGGGTGTCTACGCGGGGTCACACTGGATCATTCTCCTGCTATAGCCGTGTTGATTAACTTCTCAATATAGACAAGCTCTAAATGGCTAGACATGGTGTGACTTGGGACTCCTGGGTTCTCTCCCCAGCTCTGGGAGGGGAGTGGGGTCTAGTGGTTAGAGCAGGGGGGCTGGGAGCCGGGACTCCTGGGTTCTCTCCCCAGCTCTGGGAGGGGAGTGGGGTCTAGTGGTTAGAGCAAAGGGGGCTGGGAGCCAGGACTCCTGGGTTCTCTATCCAACCGTACCATTCACTTGCTGTTTGACTTCAGTCAAAATTGGTGGCAGCTACAAGCAACTTCCTGTCTTGAGTCGGGGGAGGAATTCTCCCTTCCTAGACAGGAGGCTTTGTGCGTTGCTGTATCACTATATTCTGTGTACACAAACTCTTCCTCCCGGCCCTTGGATCCACCAGTGCTGACTCCTGGGCCGTGGGGTTAACTTCTCCTCGCTCTCCGGAGCTGCCCACCTCGCTGGCTTGCCCTGTTGGCACCCCTGGGGGGAGCAGCTAGTCAGAGCTCTTAAGATGGCAGCCGCTCCGTCGGCCGGGTTACTGGGAGCCCCAGAGATTCCCTTTTGGAGGCTCCCGACCTCTGCCACTCTCAGTACAGGAGAAGCGGCTCCATGGGACAGTCTGGTGGCAGGCCAGTCATCACTGGGGGAGGGGGTTGTGTTCGAATCCGACCTGGTAATGCAGGCTGTAGAGCGTCCCATGGGGATCCCTGCTTGTGTCTGGAGTAACCCCTCTCCCCTGCTCCATGCAGGTTCAGGGCATCCGCACGGAGTTCACGGTGGAGGTGTACGAAACCCATGCCCGGATAGCGCTGGAGAAGGTGAGGGGGGTGGGGTCTGGGTTGTCGCCTGCACGCTTGCTCTGTCGTTGGGGGTAGGTGTCAGGAGGCAGGGGCGGGATGTCTGTCCGCTGAGATAAAACCGGAGTGTTGAGGGCAACGTGGAATGGGCCTGGTGTAAGGGGGGCAAAAAAGGGCAAGTGGGCTTGAGCATCCAGTTGGACTCCTGGGTTCTATCCCTGACTTCGGGAGAGAAGTGGGGCCTAGTGGTTAGAGCAGTGGGGGGCTGGGAGCCAGGACTCCTGGGTTCTCTCCCCAGTCCGTTGTCAATGCGCCTTGGGTGAGTCGGGCTCTGGCCCGGTAACAGGAATTCCCGTCTCTCCCCAGGGAGATCATGAGGAATTCAACCAGTGCCAGACCCAGCTCAAGTCTCTCTATGCAGAGAACCTGCCGGGCAACGTGGGGGAGTTCACCGCCTACCGCATCCTCTATTACATCTTCACCAAGAACTCCGGAGGTGAGCGAGCTGGGCAGGCCCTGGCCGGGGACGGGATGGGGAGGCTCATGCAGTGTAAATATGCAGAGCCGCCACCTTGGCATAAGTCCTCCTTGGCTGCTGGCCCCACATTCCCTAACCATAGAGACCCTTCCCTAGAGTGGTGTCATCCCCCCACAGCTCAGCCCTTGGCTGCAGAGCAGGGCTGCCCAGCCTTCGGGTGGGGTCCCCCCCCCCTTGGCCCCAGAGTGCCTGCCTGTGTAAGTGCCACTCTGTCCATCACCCTGCTCCAGTCTGCCACTCTATGGTGAGCCCTGGAGGACTCCCCAGGGATTCTGAGCCATAGAGCCCACAGGGACGCCCAAGAGCCAATGAAAATGGCCATCCGAGATGGAGAGCCTCCCAGCCAGTACCAGGAGACCGCAACTGCTCTGCCCTGCCCCCAGGGCTGGGAACGGGCCTGTGGCCGGCCGCAATAACCGCCTGCCTCCCCTCCCCTGCAGACATCACCACGGAGCTGGCCTACCTGACCAAGGAGCTGAAGGCGGACCCCTGCGTGGCCCACGCCCTGGCCCTGCGCGCCGCTTGGGCCCTGTCCAACTACCACCGCTTCTTCAGGCTTTACCGCCAGGCGCCCTGCATGTCCGGCTACCTCATTGACAAGTTCGCCGAGCGGGAGAGGAAGGCGGCGCTCAAAGCCATGATCAAAACGTATGTCGGGTCGGGAGGGCGCCCCGCCCGCTAACCCCACCCCCTGCCTGGCGGCTGGGCTGTGGTGCCCCCTCGCTGGCTGAGCGCCGTCCTCCGGAGGCGCCTGGCGCCTCCCGTCCGAATTGGGGTAGAGATGTGGGTGCATCCAGTCACCTCTCCTCCGGTCGTCTCCCGGCTCGCTGTACGGCTGTGTCCGATTGGCCAACTAGGGCCAGGGTTAGGAAGGATCCCACGCTGGTAGGGGGGTGACCTAGGTCGGTGGGGAGAGGGGGGGTCGTCCATGATCTTAACCAGCTCCTCTGGTTCCGAGTAGCCGTCTCCCTCCGGTAGGTAAGTAGAACGCAGCCAGTAGTCAGGGACTCGTCTCTGCTCCGTGTCCAGATGCTGTGTAGCCCTTGGGTTGAAGCAGGGAGCTGGGACCGGCCTGGCTTGGGCTGAGGCAGGGGATTGTAGCCCGGCAGCGAATCTTCAGGGTGTGGGGGGCTTAATTCATGGGAGATCCAGGTTCGCACCTTGCCAAGCGGTGGCAGATCCAGGTGTCCTAGTGCCGTCGCCCCCAGACAGGACTAGTGGGGAGGGGTTCCCGTTACGTTGACAGTAGTAGCACCCAGGTCGGGATCAGGGTGGCGCCGTGGTGCTGGACGGGGGCACTTTTTTCTGGAGGTCAGATCTCCTGAAACCTTCTCCGTTCTGATTGGGAAAGCGCTGGGGTTTCCCTTCGGGGAGCGGGGGAGGCTCAGCTGGGCTCGGCTGCCCTCCCTCTCCAGCTGAGATTCACCGGGGCCAGGCTGCTGCCTAAAGTGGTGGAGGCGGGGGGGCCAGGCTGTTGTGGGTGGGACAAGGGCAAAGCTAGAGAGGGAGGAGGGTTGGGAGTGGCCTAAGTGGCCACACAGGGAGATTCTAGCAATCAGATCGGCCCCATGGCAGCTGCCTTCCCTGCTCTTGAAAGAAGGGACCTCGCGCTGCCCCTTACAGGCGTGGGGTGCATCCCCCCGAAGAGCATGGGTGCAGGGGGAGGGTGTGTCTGCTACCCACCGCTTGACCTGGGATGTGGATAGTTGCTGTCAGGGTGCAGGCTACTGAACTGACTGCAGGGATGGGTGGGAGCTAGTGGTTTGGGGCAGGCAGCTACCCGTGTGGGTTTGATCTTCGTTGCGGGGGTGCTGCCTGGGAGTCAGGTCGGGGAAGGACGTGGGGGGATCAGAGCTGCGGAGGGAGGAGTGTGTGTACAGGCTGTTCGGGAGTCAGGTCCGGGGGGAATGGCGGTGTGGGGTCAGATCTAATGGGGCAGGGTTTTGCGGGGGGGCAGATCTAGTGGGGTAGGTCGCTTGGGGTCAGGCCTGGGAGGCAGGGCATTGTGGGGGGCAGCTCTGAGGTGGAGGGGTGTACTGGCTAGATCCGTTAGGTGGCGGTTCAGTCTGTGCTTGTCCTAACCTGCCTCCTGCTGCGTTTTCCCCCCGTTCCTTGGTGGGTTTTGTTTATTTGTTTCGTTTTGTTTCCTTCAGTTTCCGCCCGGTGCTCCCCGTCTCCTACGTTCAGTCCGAGCTGGCCTTCGAGGCTGCGGAGGAGTGCCAGCTCTTCCTAGCCGCTCTGTCCCTGGTGTACACAGGCACCGACGCAACCAAGATTGACTGCAGGCAGAGCTTAGCAGTCCTGGCCAACTTCTAACCTACCCCCCACTCCTCCAAAGCCCCCCTCTAATCGCAACCAAAGGGTAATGGCGGCTTGGTGTGTGCCACAGGCCAGCCACCGGGGCATTCCCCCTTGCCTCCACGCACCTCCGCAGACGGAAGAGGGTAAGACGGCCGGCCGCTGGACAGCTCCTCCATGGCATGCTGGGCAGGGGCCCCGCGATGTTAACGCTTTTCTTTAGTCTCTTGCCAGCGGATCGTTCTCCAGGGGCGCTGGGGTGGGGAGGGTCAGGGAACGCAGCCTGTCCTCCACAGCAAAATGCCCTCACCTAGTGTGAATGCCAGCCCGTGCCACCTCAGTCTTCGGCTCGGCGCGCACATGCCCGTGTTCAAAGAACCGCCCTTACCCCTGCTGATCTGTGCAAATTGTGTCGGGAGAAATCAACTACAAAACGCAACACACTTTCCTTTCCTCCCGCCCGGAGCAATCAGAAGTGAACTCCGGAAGGAAAGAAAAACCCAGAGCTTAGCTGGGCTGCCTAGTTAAACGACCCTAGCCACAGGAAGCAAACGTCTAGAGCCGGCCGGTCTGGAAGTCTTTTCCAGAACTGTCTAGATCCTCCTGGCACTTTAAAAGCCAAGGAAACCATTTCCTCTGTGCAATGCTAATCTCTTCTTGGAAATGTGATTTCTCTGTGTATATTTCTCCAGGATGTGCTGTACAGAACCCCACCCTTCTATGATGTAAATAAGGAGAGAAATCCATTGTATTTTGTAAAGTATCTTTTCTACTTTTTTTAATGATAAACTTTAGCAGGTCGGGTTGTGATTTTTCTTTTGTTGACATTGTTGGGGTTTTTTTGTTTTTTTTTGTTTTTTTAAAGAGTAAATCCTTTGTTGGATGTTGTATATATTTCCACCTTGATCTGAAACTAACGTTGTCTCAGTTTTCTCTCTCTCTCTCACCCCTGCTTTTGAGCTTTTTGGCCAGCCTTCGAAAGAAAGCCAAACCAAAAAAAGGCGCACCTGGGCAAAAAGAGAAAACAAAGAGAGAGCCGAAAGCACAGTGGAGGAGAATGAAAGCCGAAAGATCGAGCCCTGATCGCCTAACCCCCCGCCTCAGAGACTGTTGCTTAGAGACATTGTAAGAATCGGGGGGACCTGACGTAGAGAGAGAGTGGAATTGGGGTGATGCAGACCACACAGCTGCCGGGAATTGGTCGTCCCTCCGCTAATGGATTCAACCAGTTGCCAGCAAATCTTCCAGTCACGTCTAAGTTTCACCGTTTCTGTGTCCTGGAGTTTTTTGTCTATGCTCAGTTTAGTTGATCTTTATTTATTATTTTCCCCCCCATTTCCTCAGTTTCTTTACAGGTAACTTGGTAATGATCCATTCCCTCCCCTTTCCCCATCCACAGTCTAATTGTCTTTTTTTTTTTTTTTTTCCCCTTTCTTTCTATAGTCTTTAGCATCTCATTCTCCTTCCAAGCCTTCCCCCTTCCTTTCTTTTTGTTGGACATATGTAACTTTCTGATGTGCACTCGACAGCATGAATAGCTGGATTTCAAATGCTCTCTTTTTTTCTTTCCAGAAACTCTCTTCCTTTTTTGAGGAGTATTTTTCTCGAAATTGAAAATTAATAAAAACGACAAACGTAGGAAGAAATGTTTTGGGCCACTGTCCTCTTTTTATTTTTTTGAGACTGGATCAGGGGATCCCATGTGGGAATTGGGATGCCGGCGTTTTCCCTAGTGCCTGTGACCTTGGGCAAATCGCTCCTGGCCAGATTTCCAAAGGGATTTAGATGCTGAAAGATGCAGACAGATGCCTAATGTGGCATAAAGTGGCCGGGCTTGCTTAACCTTCATAGTGCTAAGCTGGTTTGGAGAATCCCGCTGGACTCTCCGCATCTTTGGTCATCATTGAGTCTGAACTGTAGAAGACAAGCCCCTACCCCTGCTGTGAATGAATTCCTGCTTGAGCGAGAGCCGTTAGTCTAGTCCTTTGCTAGCACCAGCAAAGGCCGCAGATCGGCCCGTTCCTATCCGTAGCAAGAGGCTGGAACGGGTTAGATGCCAATTTCATCATCTGCACACGCTGACCAAAGACTGGTTCTAGCTCCAGTGATTGGAATTTAGAGAAAGGCACAGAGAGAGCTGCTTGGGAATGGGTGTTTCCTTGGTACGGGTTCACCCAGGCTGTTCCTGGTTGGGTATAAAGGGGAGGAAGCAGCTGGGAAATTTGCCGTTGATTGTAGAGAAAATTGCTTGAAAAGACACGTCCGTGTTGTGGGGCAAAATGATCCAAGAGCATCAAATTCTTCCCACCAACATGTGCAAACCCACAGGGGTGAGGGGAACAGACCGGGGCTCAACCCCCTGTCTTCCAGCTGCAGCAGCTGAGCTTGCTTGGGTGGGAGCCTGGGTTGCGGGACCCTTTGCCATGGAGCGAGCCAGCTGGCAAAGGACCCAGAGGCAGGAGCTCCCTGGGTTGTACAATGAGCTGGGCCCTGCATCTCAGCTAGGAACTCCCTCCTCAGAGGGAGGATGGGTGAATGACTTGGGGTTTAGGAAAGGGGGGAGATGCCAGGGAAGGGGATTATATGCATGGGGGCAAGGTGAATTGGGGAGCAGAGCTTGGGGCTAGAACCCAGGCGTCCTGGCTCCCAAATGTCCCTGCTCCTCTCTGAGCTGCAGATAGAACCCAGGAGTCCTGGCTCCCTACACCCCCACTATAATCACTCAGTCCCACTCCATGGAACCCAGGAGTCCGGCTCTCAGCCCTGCCTGCCCCCATAACTACTAGGCCCCATTCCCCTCCCTGCAGTGGGGACAGCCCAGGAGTCCAGCTCCCAGCTTTCATCTTGATGAGGGGACCTGAGAGAAGAGCTGCCCTCTCCTCAAGTTTTGATTTGGGGGGGTGGATAGAAGGGTCAGTAGGGCCCCAGCTCCTCTGGATTTGGGGAGGGGTGTAGGGCACCCCCTCAGTACAGATCCAGCTCCACAAGGGTGCTGTAAAATCCGTCCGTCCGTCTGCCCCTGCCCACCTGGCACAGACACAGCGATTCCACTGCCTGGGTCCCCAGCTCCTCCCCGGGGGGCTCTGCGGCCAGGCTCAGCTTCAGCTCCCCACCCGCCGGGATCTTGGCCACGGTGAGATGGAAGCAATCGTGGGCTGGGAGCGGGAAGATAGTCAGCCCCTTGCAGACAAATCCCTGCTCCAGGGCGTGGGCCAGCCCTGCCAGCTCCGGGCCTGGCGCGGGGGCAGCGTACAGCACCCGGCCCTGGAAGGTGCCCAGGCCCCGGAAGCGCAGGAGCGGGGCAGGCGGCAGGAGGCGCCGGTGCTCAGCCTGCAGCTCCCGCAGGGCGGTGACAGCCGCCTGCATCTCGCCAGCACCGTCCAGCCGGAGGAGGCAGAGGGTGAGGTGGAGGGTGGGCAGTGGGGTGCAGAACTCGGCCAAGCCGGGGTTGGCCTGGGTCAGGGCCTCCTGGAGCCGGGCCACCGAGCCCCGCAGCTCCGGGCTGGTGACGCGCACGGCCACGAAATGGGTGGGGCGTGGGGGCTGCGAGGCCACTGGGGGGCGGCTCAGGGCTCCTGGCTCAGCTTCGGCATCCTCATCCTCCTCTTCGCTCTCCGGAGCTACAGCTTCCTCTGGCACCCCGGCTCCACCGGCCGGCGAGCATCCCCCAGCTGAGCCACCGTCCCCCATTCCCACAGCCTGTTGGCCCCCGGCCTCTTCCTCCATCACCTCCAGGATGGTCCGGCCACCCCCGGTGGAGCCGAAGACGTCGTCCAGCCGGCTGGCTTTGTCCCACACTACGCGGCCGCGGTATTTGAAATACTGGATCCTGTGCTGGGGTATGGCCAGCACCTCCGGCCCAACCGAGGCCAGGTCCTCCCAGGAGAAGGCCGTGAAGGCGTCTTCCCGCACGCCGGAGAAGCGATCCAGGTGGCCCACGGTGAACGCGCCGGGCGGCAGCTGGCGGTCCCAGAGGATGCGGGAGACGACGTCCCCGGCTGTCTTCATGGGGGGCTTCTTGCTGGGGTGTTTGGGGGGCGGCTGGGGGGCGGCAGGCGGGGCGCCGGGGTGGGGGTTCCGGCAGCGGGCCCCAAAGCGGCAACTGCCCGCCAGGAAGAAGCGGCAGGTGGGGCTGAGCGTGGGGGCTGGATCTGTAACCCCCGGCCCATCGCACCCCGGTTCCGGGGCTCCCCCTGTGGGGTCGGCTGGGGGGGCAGCAGAATCTCCCGCAGCGGACAGGCCCTCCATTGCGTCAACAGAGTCCGGTCTGCAAGGCAAAGACAGAGTTAGCACAGGGGCCAGGGCCTTTCCCCTTTCTGGGGGGCAGGCCCCGATCTGGAACGGGACAAGGGGCCTTTCCCCTCTAGGGGGCACTGGCTTCTATCCGACCCCAGGGCAGGGGACTGGCTGGTTGAGGGTGGGCAAGGACTCCGGCCTGTCCCCACTGGGAGCAGGCTGCAGGGGCCGATCCTGCTGCATTGATCAGGAATTACCTGCCCCTGAGGAGCTGGGTGTCCCTGAGCCAGGCCTGCATGAGGATTTCCTGCTCTGGCCGCGCCCCTCCCAGCTGGGCCACTTGCCCAGGGCTATAAAGGGAGCTGCAAGGGCTGATGGGAAAGGCAGTGAAATTTTTATGGCTCTAAACCCCAGGCCTCCAGCAGGGGGCAAAGAGCAACCATGGTGAATGTGTAATTCGCTGATTAGCCCCGCCCAGAGCCAGCAAAGAAACCCAGGAGTCCTGGCTCCCAGCCCCACCCCTGCTCTTACCATTAGCCCCCACTCCCCTCCCAGAGCCAGGGAGAGAACCCAGGAGTCCTGGCTCTCCCCCGCAACACACTTACCACTGGACCCCGCTTCGCTCCCCGAGCCTGTCCTGGCTCCCAGGCCGAGAGCCGAGGGCTCTGCTTGTCACAGTCCAGGCCCTGTTACCAGCCCCGTCCTTGCCAACTTCCTTGACGACAATAATGTTCCCCTGCATAACTTGACTGTGGATGGGACGGGGCATCATTTGGACACTGAGATACGGCATAACCGTCCTTTAACCTTGTGTCTGAGCCATAATCCCACCCAGCGCGCAGGAGAGAACCCAGGAGTCCTGGCGCTCCGCCCTTCCCCTCTCTAACCACCAGACTCCACTCCCCTCCCAGAGCCAGGGAGAGAACCCAGGAGTCCTGGCGCTCAGCCCCCTCCCTGCTCTCACCACCAGACCCCACTCCCCTCCCAGAGCCAGGGAGAGAACCCAAGAGTCCTGGCGCTCAGCCCCCTCCCTGCTCTCACCACCAGACCCCACTCCCCTCCCAGAGCCAGGGAGAGAACCCAGGAGTCCTGGCTCCCCCTCCCCCAGGGAACTGCCCTGTGCCTCATTCCCCACCCCCACCCGAGCCAGCCATGCTGATGTTGCATCAGGCTCCCAGCTGCTCTGTTTCACTTGGGCACTTAGCTCCCTGTTCCTGGCAGGGCAGACCAGGCCTCCTGGACAATGTCACCCCACCCACCCCCACCCACAGCCCCGGCCCCAGATCTGTTTACAGTGGAAATCGCCCGGTGCCAGAAAATTCACAGAGCATGACTGGGAGCCCGGGGCACCACTGGGGGACGCTAACCCAGCCAGGGAGGGGAGTAGGGGGGAGGCTGGACAAGGTTTTGGGGCAGGGGGGCGTTAATGGTGAAGTCCTGGCTTCTGAATCCTGGTGGGCTGACAGGCCTGAGCCCCCTGCGGGAGGATTTACCCTTGGGCCCGGGGCGGGGGGACGACAGGGAAACAGGACCCTAATTCTCCGCTGGTCTGGGGCGGTGGGCAGCGGACAATGCCAGGGTAGCGCAGGGTAAGAGGGAGCGCATGTGGGGGGGGCATGGACAGAGGGGAGCTGGGGTGGGGCAGGGGGGAAGGATCAGGTAGAAGCAGGCCTGTGGGGTGTCTCAGGAGGAAAAGACAGACCCAAGCCAAGCGAGCTGGACAGACGTCTCTTGTCCGCCTGGCTCCGGCGAGGGTGGTGCACTGGGGATCCCTAGCTAGAAAGGTAGGGAAGCCAACGGTCTAAGGGCAGGGGGGTGAGATAGTGAAAGAGCTGGAGCGAGAACCCAGGAGTCCTGGCTCCCAGCCCCCCTGCTCTAACCCACCAGCCCCCACAGAGCTGGGGAGAGAACCCAGGCGTCCTGGCTCCCAGTCCCCCCTGTTCTAACCCACCAGCCCCCACTCCCCTCCCAGAGCCAGGGATGGAACCCAGGAGTCCTGGCTCTCACCCGTGCGCCCCACAGCTCTGAGAATATTTTCTTCCCACTCCCTATGTGGCCAGGACTGACCCCACTGTGTCCCCTCCTGGCTCCAGACAGCAGGTTACCCAGATTGTGGGGCTGGGGGGGAGGACTGGGGGGGGGGCGCTGTGGAATGGATTCCAGGGGCGAAGAGGCTCAAAAACAGGCCCAGCTCCGGACCGAAGGTCGCGCTTTAATGGTAAGAAACAAACATTTCTCTCTCCCCAGAAAGACTGGCTAGAGAGTGAACTCGAGGCAGGGCTGGGGGAGGGGAATGGACATTTATACACCGCGGGAGAGGGGGGCGACAATATACAGAGATATAAAAAAATATACGCAGAGATCCATCCTGCTATTTAACATGAGGGGTGGGCAGAGATACGGAGGGCCGGGGGCAGGCATTAAAGGCAGCGTGCCAGGCCTGGGGCTCGCAGCGGACACACCGAAGGACTGGGGTGAGGAGACCCAGGAATTAGCATAAGATCAGACCGTGACCTTGCCCCCCGTGGCAGTCTGGGGGTGGCTCTGGATGGAGCTCAGCTCAGCCTCCAGCCTTGCCCCCCCGCCCCACTCAGTGGCTGGGAGGCGGCTCATCCCTAGCACCCAGGTAGCAGCTTTCATCAGAGAAACCCAAGCCCTCCCTCCCCACACCTCCTCCTTGGGGCAGCACCATGAGCTCCACTTTAGAGGGGGAAACTGAGGCACGGACTGACCCATGGACTTGCCTGGTGACACACAGGGGATCAATGACAGAGCTGGGGATAGAACCCAGGAGTTCTGGCTCCCAGCCCCCACTGCCCTCACCCCTAGACCCCACTCCCCTCCTCCAGAGCCAGGGAGAGAACCCAGGAGTCCTGGCTCCCAGCCCCCTCTGCTCTAACCCATGAGACCCTAGGCCCTCCACCCCGGTGAATATAATCCATTAATGTCTCAAGTAACTTTCCTTCCATGTGGTGGGGAGCCCCAGGCATGAAATAGGGGGTGAGGGAGGAGGGAACTCAGGTCATTTTCACAGTGTTACCCAAATCACTTTTCTCATGGCTGATCCATGCCCCCCATCCATCCCAGTGCCCCTGCTCTTGTCCAAGTCCATCTCTTGTGAGCCCGGAGTCCAGATGGGGTGTGAGATGGATACACATAAAACCAACATCAAAGTGTCTCTCCTTTCAGTTCAGAAGTTCCTTCTCCCATTGGGACAGGGGAATGAGGGAGAGGATGGGGGACGCTGACTGACTGGTGGGTTATTTGGTCAATTGCTGAGATGATTGGTGGATTGATTGGTTGGTCAATTGGTTAATTGATTGTTCCACTGGTTGGTTGAGTGGTTGATTGGTGGCACGATTCTTGACTATTCCATTGATGGGTTGGCTATTCGATTGGTTGATCGTTGACCATTCCACGGACCAATCGTTTGGTTGATTGTTGACTGTTCCACTGGTCGGTTGACTGGTCGATTGGCAGATTGATTTGTGACTAGTCCGCTGATGGGTTGAAGGGTTGCTTGGTTGATTGTTGACTGTTCCATGGGTCAATTAGTTGGTACAAAACTTAGTTGGCAGGTCAATTGGTGGATTGATGGTTGATGGGTCCATTGGCCAATTGATGAGTTGGGCCGGGGGACGCGGGGGGCTGACTGTTGATAGCTCATTTTGTCAGCCAATGGGCCGATTGTTTTTTGGTGGTAGATTGATTGTTGATCAATTGACAGGTTGACTGACAAATGGATTGACAGGTGGGTTGGTGGATTGATTGAGGGGCTCATTAATAGATAGACGTATTGATGAGTTGACCAGTCAACGGATGGGTGGGTGGATTAGGATTCCAGAAATCCATACAGACAAGGAGGTGAAAATTAGGATAAAACACATTGGGCTTTCCATTGAAGGTAGGATCACCATCCTCAGAGAACCAGTACTGCCATGGGGAGGGGGCCAGCTGGGGGATAAGAATAAGTGAACAAAAGAAAAGAATGAAAGGAAGAAATGGTGGAAGAGGGGAAGGGAAAGAGAGCAGGAGCAAAAGAAAGAGAAGGGGGAAGAGCATGAAAGAAGGGTGAGGAAGAAGGAAAGAACAAGAGAACACATGCAAGGGAAGAGGGGGATGGCTGAAGCAGGGGGGGCGTGGATGAAGGGATGCGGGACCAGAAAGATGGATGGGTGGAGGGAATGGGGGGAATGGAAGGGAGCTGAGCCTCCTCTCCTATAGCCCAATCTCATCATCCAGCTCATCATCAAATGTGTATCCATGCCCGGAGCCTTCCTCCTCCTCCTTTTCTTCTTCCTCCTCATCCTCCTCCCCTACCTGGGGAGCCGCCCCATGGCCCAGCCCCTGTCCCCCCACCGGCCTCTCTGCCCTTACGTCCTCGCTCCGGGGCTGGTCCCCGCACTTGTCCATGACCCCCAACACCTCGTCCAGAATGGATGGCCCCAGATCCAACTCGAAGGAGAAGAGGGACTCGGCGTGTTGCAGTTCCCCCTCCCAGCCAGCGGGGTGCAAATCCGGGGCACCAGGGCCACCCCCCAAATCAGCCGGGCTGCCGGAGGACCCCGAGAGGCGGCTGGGGGACTGAGCCGGTGCCAAGGCCTCGGTGGTGGGGGGCAGCCCGTTGGCCTTGGGGCCCCCGTGGTTGCTGAGAAAGGAGGTGTCCCCGAAGGCGTCCCCGCCCCGGCCGACGTGCATGGTGTGCCGGAAATCCCCCAGCGGGGCGCTGATCATGTCCCGGCCGATGCGGGGCCTCTTCTTCGACTGGGAGATGGGGGACTGCTTCAGAATCGGCATCTGGGGGGCACACAGAGAGAGACATGGGGGTCAGGGAGACAGGATCCCACACCTCTAGGGGGCACCAGCTCCAATCCAGGACTGGCTGTCTCAAAGGGGGTGAGAAATGGGGCACGGGGCCTTTCCCCTCTAGGGGGCGCTGGCTCCCATCCGGCCCCAGGGTGGAGACTGGATGTCTCAGGGGGGCTGGGAATGGGTGACAGGAAAAGGGTTTCTCTCCTGCACCCCCATATCTTAGGATAAATAGGGGTCTCCCACTAAGGGTGTTGATCCCAGGCAAAATATCCCCCAACCTATGACATGGGATTATTTCAGAGGAGGTGGAAGGCAGGACTCCTGGGTTCTCTCCCCGGCCCTGGGAGGGGAGTGGGACCTAGTGGGTTAGAGCAGAAGGAGGCTGGGAGCCAGGACTCCTGGGTTCTCTCCCCGGCCCTGGGAGGAATGGCAGGGAGGATGTGGCTCTAGCCCAGGCCAGTGAGGATTGAGAGGGCCGGGATCGAGGGCTGGACAGCTGGGACTGTGGGGGGAGGAGATATTTCCTGTCCGGGGGAAGTGAAGTCAGTTTCCTCTGGCTGTTCTCCCTCCAGCCAGCTGGGAACCCTGGCTTTGTTCCAGATCAGAGCTGGCAGGGGGAGCTCACATTGGGGATGAGGAGAGCCCAGGTCGAGCAGGCAATGGGGGGTTCCAACTGGGGGCAGGGACAGCTGGGGGGGGGCAGGGGATTGGGGGGAGGCAGCTGGACAGGTTGCGGGTTGCTCTGATGTAGGGGGTGGCAGGAGAGGGCCAGATCAGATGGGGGGGAGTGGCTGGACAAGGAGGGGTACAGGGTGGCACAGAGGGGGAGCACTGGATGGACAAAGCAGCCCCCTCTATCAGAACAACAGCTGGAATCCAGAGCAGCTGGGCTGGGGTTCCCCACCCCCATGAATGGACAGGGAGACCCCTCTGTCTGTCTGGGACTGAGGGGGGGGGGTGTAATGGGGGGAAGGAAAGAGAGATGAAGGTGTGAGAGAGAGAGAAGAGAAGGAAAAGGGGGAAGGAGGCAGTGACTAGGGAAAAGAGGGGCTAGAAGGGGCCTTTCTGGATGGGGATACAGTGAGCGGGGGACGAGGAGCAGGGAACCCCCACCCCACCTGGTTCCCATGAGCCACCACCCCCTACCCCACCCCCAAGCCGCTCCCCTGGGGAAAGGAGTGGGGTGGGGAACCTGTCTGACCAGATTCCTGCTCCACCCCGCTGCCAGGGGACCCGGATCCAGGTTGAGCCCGGTGCCACAACAAACAAGGGGGCTGGGAGCCAGGATGCCTGGGTTCTCTCCCTGGCTGTGGAAGGGGAGTGGGGTCTAGTGGGTTGGAGCAGGAGGGGGCTGGGAGCCAGGACTCCTGGGTTCTCTCCCTGGCTGTGGAAGGGGAGTGGGTCTACTGGTTACAGCAGGGAGGGGGGGGTGTTGGGAGCCAGGACTCCTGGGTTCTCTCCCTGGCTGTGGGTGAGTCATGCTGGCAGTGGGATCCCAGCAGGCAGCAGCTGGGAGGGGATCTAATGGGTAGGGTTGATTTAGGCTTCTGGGGAACAATGATTCTGCTGGCGGGGGCAGGGCAGGTTTGGGTCCAGCCCCATCCCCAACAAGCGGGAACAAGAGGTACAACCAGTCCCTGGGAGCCGAGTCAGCAGGGCTGGGAGGCACGGGACAGAACCCAGGAGTCCTGGCTCCCAGTCCCCCTCCTCCACTCTAACCAATAGACCCCAGACCCCTCCAAGAGCAAAGGAGTGAACCCAGGAGTCCTGGCTCCCAGCTGCCCCCCCCCCCCAACCCCCGCCCACCGCTCCCCTCCCAGAGCCACCTCTAGCTCAGAGATTCCCTTCAATGCCCCCCATTGCCCCCCCCCCACGACAGTGCCTAGCAGCCCAGTCATGAGCCTGGCCCCCGCAGTGCTGGGTATGGAACGTTACTAGGTGTATTACGGTAGCGCCTGGGAGCCCCAGCTCTGGATCCCCATTGCGCTAGGTCCTGCACACTGTTAGGTGTATTACGGTAGCACCTAGGCGCTCCAGCTCTCAAGCGTGACCTCATTGTGCAAGGTGCCGTGTGTTGTTCATTAGGCGAATGATAGTCGCACCAGAGCCCCCCCCGGCATGGCCCCACGGTGCCAGGCCCTGTACCTTTTATTGCTATTAGGGGTATCGTGGTAGCCCCAAGGCACTGCCCCCCTCTAGCCCCACCAGCTATGCGAGAGGGGGCAGTGCCTTGGGGCTACCATAATTTCATTGCTATTAGGTGCATTACAGTAGCCCCTGGGTGCCCCAGGCGCCAGGTGCTGTACATTTCATTGCTATTAGGTGCATTACGGTAGCCCCCAAGCACCAGATGCTGTACATTTTATTGCGATTAGGTGTATTACGGTAGCCCCTGGGGCGCCAGGTGCTGTACATTTAACTGCTTTTAGGTGTATTACGGTAGCCTCCTGGGCGCCGGGCACTGCACAGACCCAGAACAAAGAGCCCATCCCTGCCCCAAGGAGGCGATGGACGGACAGAAGAACGGGGGTGGGTGCACATGGCGAGGCCCCATCAGCCAGCGTGACGGGCAGGGCGCTCAGCGCCAGGACCCAGGAGAGACCTGACAGCTGCGGCTCCAGGGGTGTTTACGGGGAGCATCTCCCCAGGGTGTGGGGCAGCCGGGGAGCACCCAGGGGCAGCTTGCCCATTACCCAGCAGGCAACAGCAACAGGGACCCCAGGCCCCTCAGAGAGGGATGGGGAGAGGATCAGGTGGGCGGACACCATGGAGAAGGGGAAGCCAGCAGCGGGACGCAGAGAGGGGACGATGGGACCAAAGCAACAGGCTCGGGGAACGCTGCTGGAACGGGTCTCGGCTGGCACGAGGCACAGCCCGGGCGAAGGAAGATGCAAGAATCGGGGTGCGAGAGGCGGAGAGTTTGTGTGCGGATGGATGAGAAGGGCCTTGGCCTAGAGATGTCCAGCCCGTGGGTCTAAGGCAGGGGTGGACAAACGACGGTTTACAGGCCGGATCTGGCCCGCCAGTCGTTTTAATCCAGCCCTCGAGCTCCTGCTGGGGAGCGGGGTTGGGGGCTGCTCCTAGCGGCTCCTGGAAGCTGCGGCACGTCCCTCCTCCGGCTCCTATGCTTAGGGGCAGCCAGGGGGCTCCACTCTGCCTGATGCCCCCGCCCTAAGCGCCGCCCCTGCAGCTCCCATTCGCCGGAAACCACGGCCAATGGGAGCTGCAGGGGCAGCGCCTGCGGCCAGGGCAGCATGCAGACCACCTGGCCGCGCCTCCACGTAAGAGCCAAAGGGGGGACATGCCACAGCTTCCAGGAGCCACTTGAGATAAGCACCGCCTGGAGCCTGCATCCCTGAGCCACCCTCCCGTGCCCCAAACCCCTGCCCCAGCCCTGATCCCCCTCCTGCCCTCTGAAGCCCTCTGTCCCAGCCCGGAGCGCCCTGCTGCACCCAAAACCCCTCGTCCCCAGCCCCACCCCAGAGCCTGCACCCCCCAGCTGGAGCCCTCCCCTGCCCTCCGCCTCAGCGCAGAGCCCCCTCCCGCACCCTGAACTCTGCATTTCTGGCCCTACCCTGGAGCCCTCACCCCCTCCCACACCCCAACCCCAATGTCGTGAGCATTCATGGCCCGCCGTACAATTGCTATACCCAGATGTGGCCCTTGGGCCAAAAAGTTTGCCCACCCTGCTCTAATGGTTAGAGCGGGGGGGGGCAGGGAGCCAGGACTCAGCTCTGGGAGGGGAAGTGGGTCTGGTGGGTTAGAAGGGGAGGCTGGGAACCAGGACTCCTGGGTTCTCTCTGCGATCATCTGCTCTGACCTCTTGTGTCACACATCGAAGGGCCCTGAGCGGATGCCTGTTCACTGTAGAGCCGAACCCTTGGGAAGTTGCCCCAACGGGTCATTTTCCTCCCCCTTAAAAAAAAAAAAAATCGGCCCCTCGTTTCCCATCGGGAATCGTTGAGCTTCAACTCCCAGCCGTTGGTTCTGCTTAGCCCTCGGGCCGCTAGCCGCCTGGGCCAGGCCTCAGGACGCGGGCCGAACAGCTCGGCGAGGTTTCGGCCCGCAGACTGAGAGAGAGGCCCAAGCGACACCCATGTTACGGGCCAGGCGAGACGGGTCGTGGTTGCAGCCACAGAGAGGAGGAAGGGTGGTGGACTGGGTGAGGTGGGGGGGAAGATTAGGAACTCAGCAGGAGCTGACGGCTGGACATCCACGAGGAGACGAGGCGGGGACGGAGGGAGACAGCTCTGCGGGAGACCCGACACCGAAGGGGCTAATGGGATCCCGGGCTGTGTCCCCAGGGGAACCTCGAGTGCGAGCAGAGAGGGGATTTCACCTCTGGATCTGGCCCCGGGGCGACGCTGTCGGGACCCCCAATTCAAGGAGGACGTCGATCAATTGGAGACGGGTCAGAGAAGAGTCACGCAGACGATTGGAGGGTTACAAAACCTGCCTGGGCGTGAGAGACGCCAGAAGCCCACCACTTTAGCTGAGCAGAGAGAAGGTCCAGGGGGGACTTGATCCCGGGCTATCGGTACCGACGTGGGGGACGAATATTTACTAACGGGCTCCTCAGTGGAGCAGAGGGAGATCAGACCCAACCCCATGCCTGGAAGCTGAAGCGAGACAAACCCAGCCTGGGAACACGGCAGAAGTTTTTCCACGCTGAGGGGACTTAACTGTCGGGATAATTAACCAAGAGACGCGGTGGATTCTCCTCCAGCCTCTCAAAGACCTGACCTGGATCAGCCAGGACTGAATTCGGGGCAGCGCCATGGGCTGGGTTCTCCCGGCACTCTGCGAGCCGCTCGCAACGGGCCCTGTCTGGCCATGGGATCTAGGAGAGTGGAGAAGAGGCCGCTGGGCTGTGGATGAGCTGGCCTAGAGATGAGGGAGATGAGAGGCGACCGAGGACGGAGTCTTGGGGAACCTGCCCCCAAAAACTGGAGGGGGCCAGTGGGAGGATCCTCCAAAGGAAACACTGAAGGAGCAATTAGAGAGGAAGGAAGAGAACCAGGAGAGGCCAACTAGAATAGAACCCAGGTGTCCTAGCTCCCAGCCCGCCCCTGCCACTCTGACCACTAGACCCCACTCCCCTCCCACAGCCAGGGATGGAACCCAGGAGTCCTGGCTCCCAGCTCCCCGCCCCCGCTCCAACCACTAGACCCCACTCCCCTCCCAGAGCTGGGGGTGGGACCCAGGAGTTCTGAATCACCCACCATCTGGCCCCTTAGCAATGAGATTATAGCTTCTCCCATGGGATTTTCATGTTTCCATCAGAGAAAGTCTATCAGATGAAGTGTGGTCTACTGACATGAAGGCAGGGGCTGGGAGCCAGGACTCCTGGGTTCTATCCCTGGCTCTGGGAGGGGAGTGGGGTCTAGTGGTCAGAGTGGCGGGGGTGGGGTGGGAGCCAGGACTCCTGGGTTCTATCCCTGGCTCTGGGAGGGGAGTGGGGTCTAGTGGTCAGAGTGGCGGGGGTGGGGTGGGAGCCAGGACTCCTGGGTTCTATCCCTGGCTCTGGGAGGGGAGTGGGGTCTAGTGGTCAGAGTAGCGGGGGTGGGGTGGGAGCCAGGACTCCTGGGTTTTACTGCAGTCTCCCAATGACTCTGTCCGGGACCAAGAGGTGTAAGGCCCCCTTCTCCTTGTTTTAGGCTGGTACCAGTAGCACCTTGTCTCAGGGTTGGAGCCCCTGCTAGTGAGGGCTGTTTGCTTAAAGCTCCCACCCCCACCCTGGCCTTAAAATCCAAACAATGGTCAGGTCTCCTGGCCTGCCTCTAATCTTATCCAACCCCCTGCAGATTGGAGGGATGAGCCCTCCCTGGGGTTGGGCAAGACATATAGGATTATAGCACATCCACAGAACCCACTCCCAGTCCAGGGCTGTGGAGAGAACCCAGGTGTCCTGGCTCCCAGTCCCTGCTGCTCTAACCCATTGGATCCCCCTCCCCGAGCCAGGGAGAGAACCCAGGCATCCTGGCTCCCAGTACCCCACCCCAGCTCTAACCTGCTAGACCCCACTCCCCTCCCAGATCCAGGGAAAGAACCAAGGAGTCCTGGCTCCCCGACCCCACTGCTCTAACCCACTAGACCCCACTCTTCTCCCAGAGCCAAGGAACCCAGGAGTCCTGGCTCCCCGACCCCACTGCTCTAACCCACTAGACCCCACTCCCCTCCCAGAGCCAAGGAACCCAGGAGTTCTAGCTCCCAGCCGCCCTGCTCTAATCCACTATACCCCCTGCCCCAAAGCCAGGGATAGAACCCAGGTGTCCTGGCTCCCTGCCCCCCCTGCTCTAACCACTAGACCCCACTCCCCTCCCAGAACCAGGGAGAGAACCCAGGAGTCCTGGCTCCCAGTCTTCCCTCACGTGCTCTAACCACCAGCTTCCACTCCCCTCCCTGACACAGAACCCAGTAATCCTGCCTCCCGTTTGCCCCAACCCCACACGCCCAAATTTCCCGCACGGCGGCTCTTCCTTTACCTCGACCCACTGGCTCGGTGATCTCAAAGCATCCGCTATCCCCTCCGCCGTCATGGAGCCGGATCCCCTCTGAGGCCGCCGAAAAGAACCCGGAAAAAAAATTCCTTTACTCACCCTGTACGAATCCCAAGTCCGGAGATCAATGAGTCACGCACAGAGCAAGCCAGAGTCTCCGTCTTCCTGTTTTGTAATCCAGAAATGGAGCTCGCTTTCCCGAGGCCAATTCCACCGCCACCCAAGCCCGCGTGGGTCCGGGGTTTCGCTCTCTATCCGGTCATTTCTCCGCACCCCGATGCAAACGCGCCAAAACTCTCGGGGGTGGCCGGCGAGTGGCGGCCTTTCATTTGCTCCCCGGCGTCCTTCGCCCTTTTTTCTCGTCCACTCGGGGTTTCTCTCCTCCCTCTGGGGCGGTGGCGGCTGGATCTTTATTCACCTGGCTCCAAAAACGAGAGGCATAAATAAGCTGGGGGGGGAAAACCTACCCACGCCGCTCATCCAAATGTACACACAGCGCCCGCCTCCGCTTCAGACCCCAGGCCGCGGGCTTTGCCGGGAAAGTCGAGATCCAGAAGTCAAAGCAAATATTATCCCATGGGACGGCGGGGGGAGGGGGGGGAGAGAAACCTGCACAGGCCAATTTATAAAGTTCATTGCATTCCTGAACTTCCGGGAGGTGCGAGTGCCGATCGGCTCGGGCCGGCTCTGTTTGCAGACAGGGCCGGCGAGCAGCTAGGGGGCTAGGCACAGAACAACTTGACGGTGGGGTCTATTGAAAAACGAAGCCGCGCCCAGCGGGGTGCGGAGGGGAAGGCAAGCGGTGGGATCTATTTTATAATACGGGGATGGCAGAGCGAGCGGTTCCTAGCGGGGCGGGATGGATGGATCAGGGGAGGGAGGGAGGGAGCAGTGTGTAGGGGGATAGACAGCTGCGGGGGGGGGGGGGTGTATGGAGAGATAGAGGGGTGTGGATGGGGATGGACGGATAGGGGTTGTATATGTGGGGATGGAGGAAATAGATTTAGATAATTTAAAAGTAATTATTCCCGACTGATCTGAAAACGACTTTAAGTTACGGCACTTATTTAAAAATATGTGGATAGATAGAGGGGGTTGATGAGGATAGATAGATGGATGAATGGATAGATAGAGGGGGTTGATGAGGATAGATAGATAGAGGGGGTGGACAGGAATGGATAGACAGAGGGGGGTTGATGGGGATGGATAGATGGATGGATGGATAGATAGAGGGGGTTGATGGGGATGGATAGATGGATGGATGGATAGATAGAGGGGGTTGATGGGGATGGATAGATAGAGGGGGTGTGGGGATGGATAGATGGACGGATAGATAGAGGGGGTGGACAGGAATGGATAGACAGAGGGGGGTTGATGGGGATGGATAGATAAATAGATAGATAATGTTTGACCGCGCTCCACAAGGACCAGGAAATGCAGAAACTGACAGAAGTCCCCAGGACGGGAATGGGGAAGGCACGGGGCAGTTGGCACAGGCCCAGGGGAGGGCTGGACGGAGCAGTCAGCCGCGGCAGCGGGCGCATGTGAAGTTCCTCGAGGGTTAACGCCGCCAGCGGATGGCTAAGAAACACCGTCACCAGCTGCCCGCTCCAAGGGATAAAATAAAAGAGTCGGGATCAAATTAACTCGGAGACCCAGTTACAGCGTCAGTAACCAGTCAAGGGACAGAATCAAGGTTGCTCAGATAAAGCAAAGCAAATTGCTGCCTAGCTTAATTGTAAGCACATCATGCCCGCTGCATGACAGGCAGGGGCCTATGACGCCCCCAGCACAAGGAAGGCCCCCGCTTGTGGTCAGGGTCTGGGCAGCGGCCCGGTGCGACGGGAGTCTTGGTTTGGGTCGCTAAGCGGAACTGGGACACGAGGAATCATCCTAAAACCAGACCAAAGCCAGCCGAAAAAACAGTAAAATCACAAATCACGCGCACAGCCAAACGGCAAACGAGTCTGATGGCAAGTAAGTTATAAAGCAAACTAGGAAAGAAGTCAGAAGTTTCACGGCAAAGCCAACAATGGCAAGCTAGCACGTAAACAGGAAATTAGCAGGAAAGTTATATAGGAAAGCAGCCACTTTGCAAATAGCTCATGGAGCAAATAAATAAGTTATACAGCAAAGCAGCAAACAAACAACTCATTTGCCAGTTTGCGACAGAATCTGTTACTTCGTTGCTCTTTTGCTAATACGTTAATAATCATAACAAATAATTCACATGTTCCTTATTTCCTAGATTGCTCGATATTTGCTGAACGACGGTTTTGCTGTGTAATCGACTAGCCGATTCGCTAGGTATGGGCTAGCTTGCGGTCTGATTTCTTGGCTCTAAGACTCATTGGCTAGATTGGTTTCAGAGGAGCCGCCGTGTTAGTCTGTATCCGCAAAAAAGAACAGGGGACTTGTTGCACCTTAGAGCCCAACCAATTTATTTGAGCCTCAGCTTTCCCCGAGCTCCAGCTCACTTCCTCGGACGCACTGGCTGGATTACAGCATAGCAAACACATCATACAGCAAGTTCGCAAATGAAGTATATAGCGAAAGAGCGACCATATTCTGTGGCCACTAAAAGCTATCGCAAATGAATAGCGAGAGAAGAAAGGAAAGGACCTGGCGAAGGGGGAAAGCAAATCCGAAGGCAGCCCATAAATGACAGGGCCAGACCACCAGAAAGCCGGCAGCTAATACCCGCATGACTGGGCTACTGTTATCAAATAATAAACCAGCTCCCGCCCACACCTGTGTGACAACAGCGGGCGCCTGCCTGGCATCTCACGGCCAGATGGGCAGGTTTCGAACATGCTTAGAACATGCCCGGGACCGTGTGACCCAGGGCAGGGTGGGGACCCAACAGGGGCCCCGCCTAGACCATGGCAGGGCCAGGGCAGCTGAGTCTGGGATGGGGCTCCTGCATCCCTTCCCCCACCCCACACGTGTGCCCTCACCCCACACATGCGTGTGTGTGTCCCCAGTGCGCCCGCCCCCCGCCCACCAAATCTTCCCCAATGTCTCCTCTCTCTTTCCACCCAAGTTTTCACCTCCTGCCTCAGTGAGCTGAAGGAATATTTCCCCTTCCCCCCAGCTGTGCCCCACCCCCCAGATCTCCCACGCCTGCCTCCCACCTCTCAGATCCCCCACTCCCGCCCCCCCAGCTAGGATGCCCCCAGCTGCCAATCCCCCCTACCCTCAGACCCCCAGCTGCTTCCCCAATCCTGCCCCCACCCGCAGATCCCTCTCTGCTGTCTCCCATTCACTAGATCCCCCCCAGCTGCCCCTCCTACCACCATCCCCAGATCTTCCCAGCTGCCCCCAACCCCATCCTTCCCCAGTTGCCTCCCTCCTTCCCCTCACTTCACAGATCCCTCCAACTGTCCCCACCCCAGATCCCCCACACTCAGACCCCCAGCTCTCCCCACCCTCAGCCCCCCAGCAGCCCCCACCCCAGATCCCCCACGCTCAGCCCCCCAGCTCTCCCCACCCTCAGCCCCCCAGCAGCCCCCCACCCCAGATCCCCCAAGCTCAGACCCCCAGTTTCCCCACCCTCAGCCCCCCAGCAGCCCCCCACCCCTCTCCACCCCAGATCCCTCACTCTCAGACCTCCAGCTCCCCCCAATCCTGAGCCCACACCCCAGCTGCCCTTACCGTCAGCCCCTTGGCAGCTCCCCCACCCCAACTGCCCCCCACCTCGAGCAGCAACGTGCATCCGCAGTGGGGCGCTGGCCCGGCAGGGCGGCCCCCTCCGCTCCGCTCCGCTGGGGTCCCGCAGCGCAAGGGGCGAGAAAGTCGGCGCCTGGCTCAGAAAAAAAACCTCTCTCCTGTCAAGGGTTAAAGGGGCGGGGCCCCTCCCAGGCCCCGCCCCCTTCTCCAACTCTCTTCTTAAAGAGACAGACAGAGGCTCGAGGCTGGGTTTTTTTAAGTGAGAAGTTCGGGGGTGGGGGGGAATTACCGCCCCCCTTTCCCGGGCAAAGGTTGTGTGAAGGAAGGAACGGGAAAGGGGAAGGATGGGGAGGTGGGAGGAAATGGTGGGAATCCCAGACCAGGGGGTGCCCCCCCGCGCCCCGCCCCAAGCTGGAATTTCCTGAAAGGGGGGGCAGGGGGGCGTCCCAGCCAGTAACAACTTCCAGACCCCGTGTGAGCCACGGGGGGGGGAAGGGGGAGTGGGAGGAAGAGGGGGGGGTGTATAGGGATAGATAGATAGATAGATTAGATGGAGAGGGATAGATAGAGGGGGTGGTGGGGGCGGATGGGGATGGATAGCTGCGGGGGGGAGGGAAATAGCGAGAGGGGGTGGATGGGGATGGGGGGGCGGAGGGGGGTCGATAGCTGGGGGGGAGGGAGATAGCTAGAGGGGGGTGGATGGATAGATGGGAAGGGAGATAGCTGGAGGGGGAAGGGGGCGGATGGGGGATGGATAGATAGATAGATTAGATGGAGGGGGATAGCTAGAGGGGGGGCGGGGGCAGAGGGGGGTAGATAGCTGGGGGGAGGGAGGTAGCTAGAGTGGGGCGGATGGGAATGGAGGGGGTGGCGGGGGCGGAGGGGGGTAGATAGCTGGGGGGGGAGGGAGATAGCTGGGGGGGGCGGATGGGGATGGAGGCGGGGGCGGGGGGGGGGGAAGACCGATCTCTCTAGCCGGTCCCCCACCACCCGGCCTCCCCCACCCCCGCCGCCCGCGGAAGGGGCCGGAGTCCTTGCGGCACCTTCCAGGCGAACATTCAGCGGTCGCGGCCCCGCTCCGGGGGCTCGGACCCCGGCTCTCCCCCCGGCCACAGGGCTCACGGTCCAGCCGCTCAGCGGCCCGGGCGGACAGCGGGCCCACAGCCCGAGCCCTGGCAGGGGAGTGGGGTCTAGTGGGGAGAGCGGCGGGGAGCCGGGACTCCTGGGTTCTCGGCTGGGCGGGGTCTAGTGGGGAGAGCAGCGGGGAGCCGGGACTCCTGGGTTCTCGCTGGGCGGGGTCTAGTGTTTGCGGGGGGGGAACGGGGGGGACATTTCTCCTTTTCCCATCGCAGCGGCTCTGGATCCCGCGGCAGGAAATGCAGCGGGGCCGGGAGAGGGGGGAGGCGCCGGGTCCGCCCGGCTCCCTGCCGCCAGCATCTTACGAGGCGGGGGGGGGGCTGGTAATTAACCCCTGCGAGCCAGGGAAGGACCAGAGACGGGCCGGGGGGGATCTGGTGCCCAGCTCTGTCAACGCAGGTAACAGCCTTACTACTGCTGCTGCTGCTGCCAGCGCAACCAGCCTGTCCTGCTCCAGCACTGGGGGACGCCCTTCCTCCGGCGGGGGTTCGGGTCTCACTGCCCCCATACGAGGGATCACCGAGATACACAGCCGCTCCCAGCCCCTCCCCCTCCTTAATGCCCAGGTGTCAGCCAGACCCGCCCCCCCAGACAGTCACACCTTGGGGGGAGGGACCCAGACGGGGTGGGGTTATTGTTTAGTTAATTAAGATAAAGTGGGTGAGATACCCACCCCCCTCCTCACTACATTAGGCTTCCAGGGTTAGTGGTCAGGGTGGGGGCTGGGAGCCAGGACGCCTGGGTTTTCTCCCCGGCTCTGGGAGGGGAGTGGGGTCTAGTGGTTAGATCAGGGGGAGGCGCCAGGACGCCTGGGTTCTCTCCCCGGCTCTGGGAGGGGAGTGGGGTCTAGTGGTTAGATCAGGGGGAGGCGCCAGGACGCCTGGGTTCTCTCCCCGGCTCTGGGAGGGGAGCAGCGTCCAGCAATCCAGCGGACACCCAGCTGGGGAGGGGGCCGGAGCCTGCGATCTGGCCCCCTGTGGACTCGGCCGCATCCTGCCGATAAGCGAACAGCTGGAGTTCATTTCCGGACCAGGGCGGCCCCCTCCCCCCCATTCTGTCCCTCCCCCTTCCCGCCCAGGGTACGTGGCCCTGGCGATGATTTGGGGAGGGGGCGGGGGCAGCATAGACCAGGTTGTGAAAGAGACGCCAGAGCACAGAAGCCGCCAAGCTCCGGGGGCTGCCCAGGATTGGGACCTGCCCCCCCAGCCCCATTCCTGGGGGGGGGGGAATTGAGACAGGGAGGGGAAGTGGGGGGGTGCGGGATGGCTGGAGGATTGATAACTCCTCATCTTCTGTTTCATGCCCCCCCCGGAGACAAGGGAAACCAGCATTCCCTGTGAGCGAGGGGTCCCTGTATACCCAGCCCCTGCGCCCCACCCCAGAGCCAGCTGCATCTCAGTGCCGGGCCAGGGGTCCCCATATAACTAGCGCTCCTGGCGAGGGCCAGAGCTCTCTCCTGGCTAGCCCCTCGCTCCCAGGCGAAGGGCAGCAGTGGTTTAGCCTGGTTCTTTGGCAGCAGCCTCAGTTGTTTGTTTACACACCCCCGCCCTCCCAAAAAGAGAAACAGATCAGTAGCTTTTTGCTTCTGGCACACGGTTCCCTAGCACCAGAGCCCAGCCCCCGTTCTAACCACTGGACCCCCCCTCCCCTCCCCTCCCAGAGCTGGGGGGAGAACCCAGGAGTCCTGGCTCCCAGCCTCTGCCCACACCACCCCACGCCCTCATGCAGGCCACCAGCACCCCAAGTTGGCCCAATCGCCCAGGCCTGGCGCCAGCTCAGTAGGGCAGGCTGGAGATTGTTCCAGACTTGGGGGATCAGCTCCAGGGGCCTGAGGCTCTGGTGTGGGGGGCAGGGCCAGGGGGGCAGGAGAAGGGGCAAGGAAGGTACCTCTGTGCCCTTGGATTTCCCCTGCCCAGCTCAGCCACCTCCTGCCTCTGAATCATCAGCGCAGGCCCAGCCAGGGCTGGAGAGACTCACTCCTGTTCCTCACCCTCTCCCCTGCCCCCCGCAGCCCTGCCGGTGCCCCTCACTCCCGACCCGCAGCCCCCTGCTAGCCCAGCCCTGGGCTCCCCCAGCCCTGCCGGTGCCCCTCACTCCCGACCCTCAGCCCCCTGCTAGCTAGGCCCTGGGCTGCCCCCAGCCCTGCCAGTGTGACAGTGGAGGGAGATTGAATGAGAGAAGGAGAAGAACGAAGAAAACAGGAAGGAATCCTAGGGTCGGAAGAGATAGAAAAATAATGGAGGGAAAGAAGAAAAGAAAGAAACAGGGAGAGACTATTTCCCAGAATGCCCTGCAGCAGCTCTGTGGTTCAACCCCCCTCCCTCCCAGGCCAGGGCATCCCATCAGGAATGAGAGGAATCTGCTTTTTAAACATCCGGCCTAGGGCTGGTCCCTGCTCTAACCATTACACCCCCTTCCCCTCCCAGAGCCGGGGAGAGAACCCAGGAGTCCTGGCTCCCAGCTCCCCCTGCTCTAGCCACTAGAGACCACTCCCCTCCCAGAGCCGGGGAGAGGACCCAGGAGTCCTGTTGATGTGTGTAACTACAACTGGGGCAGAGAATCAGCAGCCAGAAAATGAGCTTGAGACACGACACCTGCTGTCCAGTTTGAAGAACCCTCCAATACTGGCTGGGCGAGGCAGGGACTGGGGTGCCGGCTCCCATCCGGCCCCAGGGCAGGGATTGGCTGGCTCAGGGGGCAGGGAATGGGGCCCGGCGCCTTTCCCCTCCAGGGGGCGCCGACTCCCATCCAGCCCCAGGACAGGGATTGGCTGGCTCGGGGCATGGGACCTTTCCCCTCTAGGGGGCGCCGGCTCCCATCTGGCCCCAGGACAGAGACTGGCTGGGAGAGGCAGGGAATTGGGCCCGGGGCCTTTCCCCTCCAGGGGGCGCCAACTCCCATCCAGTCCCAGTACAGGTATTGGCTGGCTCGGGGGGGGGGGGGGGGGAATGGGACCTTTCCCCTCTAGGGGGTGCCGGCTCCCATCCTGCCCCAGGGCAGGGACTGGCTGGCTCAGGGGGGCAGGGAATGGGGTGCAGGACCTTTCCCCTCTAGGGGACGCCGGCTCCCATCCTGCCCCAGGGCGGGGTCTGGCTGGCTCAGGGGGGCAGGGAATGGGGTGCAGGGACTTTCCCCTCCAGGGGGCGCCGGCTCCCATCCAGCCCCAGGGCGGGGACTGGCTGGCTCAGGGGGGCTGGGAATGGGGCTTTTCCCCTCTAGGGGGCACCGGCTCCCCCCCAGCGCCAGGGCGGGGACTGGCTGGCTCAGGGGGCAGGGAACGGGGCTGTTCCCCTCTCGGCACAGTGTCGGCCCCGCTCTCAGGCTGACGTGCCCCATAACTCAGACCACACACGAGCCTCCCCGTTGCACCATGTTTTATTCACACAAGAGAAATGCTACCCAGATTCATCGCCCCGTATAAATATTGCACTTGTGAAAAGGCCCCGCAGGGTCAACATTTCCCACGATTCATTGCTTCCCCCCCCAGCAAGGAGCCGAGCGGCCCCAAAGGGCACATAGAGGTGTGGAATTGGGCCTTCCAACCGCATCACGGTGCCCAGCGGGCTGCATCTGAACGTGTATGTCTCCCCTCTGTCAGCCTCTCTCTCGAAAACGGCTGAACCAATTCGCCCCGAACACCCCCCACCCAACCCCACCTGCTGCAGAGATGGAGCCTGGGAAATGTCAACCCTGGCAGCTATGGTTTGGCTGAATTATAAGCAGCCCCCCCAAAAAGGGGGCTGGGAATGGAAACTGTTAAGCAACCTTAGGGCTGGCGGCTCTGCAGCTAAGGCTGGGGAGTCATACCATTTAGGTGGAAATGGGGGGAGGATTGTGGAGAATAGGGTACATACCAACTGAGACAAAACATGGGTGGTGGTAGTGAAGGTTGTACCATGGGGGGGGGAAAATTGGGGGGAGACAATGGGAGGGACGTACCACTTGGGTGTTGGAGATTATACCATGGGGGGGGGGGGCTGTGCAGACTGCGGGGGCTGTACCACTTGGGTAGAAATGTGGGGGGGTTGGAGTATAGGAGTTGTACCACTTAGGGGGGACCGGAGGGGGGATTCTGGACAAGGAAGGTTATGACCATTTGGGAGGGGCAAGGGAGGGGGCTACATTTTAACGTTTGCCCCCTTTCTTAAATAAATAGTGGAAGTAAAAAAAACAACAACAAAGAGGTGCCCAGAGGTAGGAAACTGGAATGAGCAGCACAAATGCGCTGCGGGCCGTTCCGTTAAGAGGCATGGTAGCCCCAATGGAGCGGGTGGTAGCCAAGAAATCTATGCCCCTGCCAAGGTCCTTAGCGTGTCTAGTTTGGGGAGACACCCTCGCAGACAGTTGGGGAGGGTGTCTGTGAGCCTGGGGTGGGTGAGTCCGGTGGGCCAGGCCCCCCCAAGCAGCACCCTCGCCAGTAGGGGGAGCTCTGCCAGCTCGGGGGGCACCGTGTCCTTGGCTTCCTCATGAGCAGGAGACTTCTGTTTCGCCTTCCAATTTCCTCTTCCGTTTCTCCATCACAGCTTCCAGTTCGGAGGTTTTCCTAAAGTCCTGGAAGGGCAAAGGCTGCATTAGTCACGGCCCTAAATACCCACGGCCCCCTCCCCGAGCCGGGAGAGAACCCAGGAGTCCTGGCTCCCAGTCCCCGCCCTGCTCTAACCACTAGACCCCAGTCCCCTCCCAGAGCTGGGCAGAGAACCCAGGAGTCCTGGCTCCCGGCTCCCCGCTGCTCTAACCACTAGACCCCAGTCCCCTCCCCAAGCCAGAAAGAGAACCCAGGAGTCCTGGCGGGGGGGCAGGTGGGAGGGGGCAGATCGTGGTACCTCCAGCATGGCCTTGTGTACGGTGACCTGGCTGTAGACTCTGGCTCCTTCCTCGGGGCTGACGGCCTGGAACTCGGCCTTGGACAGCGAGAAGAGCTGAGACCCATTTAGCACCCCCAGGGTGCTCACCGTCCTGCGGGGGCAGAGGGAGCAGTCAGGCCCATTGCACCACAGAGCCCCCTCCCACTGATACCCCCCCTTCCCAGCGCTGCGAGCTTCCCCCAGCAGTGCCCCCAGCCAGTGACCCTCCCAGTGCTGCGAGCTTCCTCCCCAGCAGTGTCCCCAGACATGATGCTGGTGGACAAGGAGGCAAAAGTAACTTTAAACAGCACCACACATCCGCCCCTCAGGTGCCACGTGATTGGTTAATGCCCCCTCATCCTCTTTTCTGATTGGTTCAATTAGTTATTAGCATCTTTTTGCCGCTTCCCTGGTGGCCCAATTAAATTCGATCATGAAGGATTCCACGGGAAGGTACCACCCAATCGCGGCTCACCTGGGCTCCAGCCGACCAATCGCAGGTGGCGGTTGTGAGCCGCCACCCATCAAGGAGCAGCCAGAGGACAAGTGGGCTCCTCCAGCAGGGAAGAACCAGCCAATCAGAGCGGAGAGGAAAGTTGCTTCAAGCAATCATGGGGCGGGGTGTTTGTGAGTTCCACGAGCCAATCAGAAGCCATGAGGCTCCAGACCAACCAATCAGAGGAGAGAGAAAGGATGCGTCTGACAGCCGCAATGTCACAGCCCTTCCCCCCAACCAATCAGAAGCCAGGAGCTGCCGAGCCAGCCAATCAGAGTGGAGATAGGCAAGCAGAGGCTGGCAGGATGCCCCCATCAATCAGAAACCAGGAGGTGCCAAGCCAGCCAATGGGGAAGCAGAGACGTATCAAGCTAGCCAATCAGGGCGCGCCCATGTGCCCGCGCCCATCCCAGGGCCCGACGCCCACTCACAGGGGCTCGAATCCCTTGGCCTCCAGCCAGGCCTGGACCTGGCCGGGCTGGGAGTCGTGGTCCAGCGGCACGGCCGTGTCCGGAGCCCGCTGCACCCGGAAGGGCTTGGCGGGGCTGCCCCGGCCGGCCGCCAGGCGCCGCAGCAGCTCCTCGTTCAGCCGCTCTGCGGGACAGAGCCGCCCGTTACCCAGCATGCACCGGGAGAGGCCACCCACCCAGGGGGCGGGGCCTGGGGAGCCCCCCGGGATAACCCCCCTCCTCCCCAACCAGAGGGGGCGGGGCTTGGGGACCCCCTCTGGGGTAGCCCCCCCCCGTCCTCCCCACACGCAGGGGGGCAGGCTCTCCCATAGGGCACACACCTCCTCCCCCCTCATATGAAGGGCGGGGTCACCATGGGGAAGCTATGAGGGGGAGGCAGGAGATCTCCATGGGGATGCTCTCCCCTCCTCCCCACACACACACACAAGGGGCAGGTCCTGGGGTCTCCATGGGGTACTGCCCCTCTCCCCTCACATATAGGGGGCTCCTTACCTCTCTCATTGGGGTCTAGGCCAAGCCCCTCGCAGCCGTTGCACTGGGTCCCGTTCAGGGCCGAGACCTTTTTCTTCGGAGCTGGCAGGCCTGGGGGGCCCTAGTCAGGATCGGAGGCAGGGGGAAGAAAGATTAGTGCCCCATAGCCCCGCCCCCCTGAGCCAGCCAGTCCCCCACCCTGGGGCCAGGTGGGAGCCAGCACCCCGTAAAGGGGACAGGCCCCGCGCCCCACTCCCTGCCCCCCTGAGCCAGCCAGTCCCCACCCTGGGGCCAGGTGGGAGCCAGCATCCCCGTAAAGGGGACAGGCCCCGAGCCCCACTCCCTGCCCTCCTGAGCCAGCCAGTCCCCACCCTGGGGCTGGGTGGGAGCCGGCACCCCTTAGAGGGGAAAGGCCCCGCGCCCCACTCCCTGCCCCCCTGAGCCAGCCAGTCCCCGCCCTGGAGCTGGGTGGGAGCCGGCGCCCCCTAGAGGGGATAGGCCCCGCGCCCCACTCCCTGCCCCCCTGAGCCAGCCAGTCCCCACCCTCAGGCTGAGTGGGAGCCGGCACCCCTAGAGGGGACAGGGCGCGAGCTCCATTCCCCGCCCCCCTGAGCCAGCCAGTCCCCGCCCTCAGGCTGGGTGGGAGCCAGCGCCCCCGAGAGGTCGAATTCTCCACTCCTGTATTGCTGGGCTCACAGGGGCTCGGGCCTGGCCGGGGCTGTTGAGCAGGTTGCCCGGGCCGCAGTTCTGGGGGCCCGGGAGGGGGCTGAGGATGTTGAAGGGGACGTAGCCTTGCTGGCCGGAGCGGTTCTGAACCTTCCACCACTTCCTGGAGTTGTCCAGCACCTGGAGGGAGAGACGCTGAGCCACGGGCACAGTCCCGGCCAGGGCGGGGAGGTGTGCCCCAGCGCTGTGAGCTTCCCCCCAGCAGTGCCCCCAGCCAGGGACCCCTGATGTTGTGCACTTCCCCCCAGCAGGGCCCCGGTGCTATGAGCTTCCCCCCAGCAGTGCCCCCAGCTGGGGATCCCTGATGCTGCAAACTTCCCCCCAGCAGTGGCCCAGTGCTGCAAGCTTCCCCCCAAACAGTGCCCTGGCACTGTGAGCTTTTCCCCAGCAGTGTCCCCAGCCAGGGATCCCTGATGCTGCGCACTTCTCCCAGCAGTGCCCTCGTGCTGTGAGCTTCCCCCCAGTGGTGCCCCCAGCCGGGGACACCTGATGTTGTGCACTTCCCCCCAGCAGTGCCCCCAGCTGGGGATCCCTGATGTTGCGCACTTCCCCCCAGCAGTGCCCCCAGCTGGGGATCCCTGATGCTGCAAACTTCCCCCCAGCAGTGGCCCAGTGCTGCAAGCTTCCCCCCAAACAGTGCCCTGGCACTGTGAGCTTTTCCCCAGCAGTGCCCCCAGCCAGGGATCCCTGATGCTGCGCACTTCTCCCAGCAGTGCCCCGGTGCTGTGAGCTTCCCCCCCAGTGGTGCCTCCAGCCGGGGACCCCTGATGTTGTGCACTTCCCCCCCCAGCAGTGCCTCGGTGCTGCAAGCTTCCCCACAGCAGTGGCCCTAGCTAGGGAAACCCACAGACAGACTCACCTCCAGAACCTCCCCCTGCGGGACAGACAGCTCGTTGCTGTTCCTGGCTACAAAGTCGTATTTGCAGCTCACCAGCCCGCATTCTTCTGTTTGTCTATGGCTGGGGGGAGAGGGGAAGAAAACTGGGTCAGGGGGAGTGGGGTCTAGTGGTTAGAGCAAGGGGGGCTGGGAGCCAGGACTCCTGGGTTCTCTCCTCAGCTCAGAGTGGGATTGTCCCTTATTCCCCTGCGCCCCCCAGGGTACAGAACCCCCCCCCCCCGCCGTACACATGCTGCGAAGTCAAAGCGGCTGCACCGTGCCAGGGCCCGAGGGATCGCATCCCGCAGTGCAGGGGGGGACCAGGCAGGGGCACCCCCAGCAGCCAAGCCCATGCAGGGATCAGGGGGAAGGAGGGAGAAAGGTCTATGCCCCCCCCAAGTCTTCCGCCCCACTCCCTACCTTGGCTGGGCTGCTGGGGGGGGTGGGGCGCTGGCAGGACGGGCTCTCTCTCCTCCGATGTCTTCCTGTTTCGTTCCCTCCTTCCTCTCTATCCCCATCAAGTGGCCCCCCGCTATGACATCTGGGGCAGCCCTCCCCAGCCTATGCCCCCCCGGTGTGCCCCCTTCCCAGTCACCAGCCCCTCACTGAGACCTAGGGTCCTATGTGCCTCCCCACTCCCCTGCCCCCCCAATATCTAAGTCCCTCCCTGCCCCCCAACCAAACCCTAACCCCCTACCTATCTCACCCCCTCCACTGCCCCCTCCCTCACCCCATCCATCTAACCCCTCCAGCCTGAATCCCCTCCCTCCCCATAACCACCTTACACCCCCAAGCCAGCCCCCCAACCCTCTCTGCCCCCCAGCCTCCCTCCCACCCCCTAACCTTTCCCCGCCCCCCTCACCACCGAACCCACCTGCCCCCCCCCCACACATACAGACAAAGAGAAACAAAGAGAGAAAACAAAGAAAAGGCCTTTTTAGGTTCCTCAGCTCAAATGCCCCCCCTCAGACCCCCCCAACCTCAGCTCCTTCCTCCCTATCCCCCTCCCACTCTGGGACATCCCCCCAACCTCCCTGCGCCGAGCCCCTTCCCCCCACAGACTTCTCTGAGCCCCAGCACCCCACTCCCACTTGCCCCCCATGCAAGGGGGTAGGGACAGCTTTGAGGGACTGGGGCAGTGTGCGGGGGGGGGGCACGGGCTGGGGAGATACGTACCCTTTGGCTTCAATTGGAGGAGCCGATTGCTGCAGAAAGAAGGGGGGGTGGAGTGAGTGGGGGGGGAGCGACCTCCCTGCTGTAACCCCCTGTACCCCACTGCACCCCCCAGCCCTCTGCCCCCACCTCCCACCCTCTGATCTCTCTTGCACCCATTTCCTAGTCACCCCCTCCCCCCACTGTGCCCCCCAATCCTCACCCTTCCCCCCGACCAGCACCCTCCCTCCACACCCCACATTCCTGCTCCCATCCCCCCAACCACCCCGCATTTATAAGCCCCTTCCCTTCCCCCCCACACACACCTGCCTCCTCCCCACCCTATCCTTTCCCTCACCCCACACTCCCCTCTGCCCTCATCGGATGAGGGGTCGCCTCTCTCCCACGTCAGTCACCTGTGCCCGGCGCGCTTCATGCCGGTGCTGGGTCTCCACTGGATCCTCCCAGGGCTGCCCGTCGGGGCCCCGGGGCAGCGGTGCCCAGCCGCGTTGGAAGGTCGGGGTGTACGGGGCGGCGTAGTCCGCGGGGAACTCCACCCTGTGGGGAGAGACAGACCCACGGATGGCTGGAACCAGGGCGACCTCCGGGAATGGTGGGCAGAAATCAATGGGCAGAAATGGAGCGGGGGGGTTTGAAAATCATGGAACCCGAGGCAACCATCATGGGTGGGGGAAAAAAAAATAATCACAGAATCCAGGGCGAAAATCACGGCTCTGTGGGCAACAATCACGGGTGGAAACCCTGGGCAAACGGTGGAATCATGGGGGGGCGGAAATCGCGGAATTGTGGGGGAGAAATCAAGGAATGACGGGCAACAATCATGGGTGAAAAATCGCTGAACCGTGGGTGAAAATGAAGGAACCTTGGGCAACAATCATGGGTGAAAATCACAGACTCGTGGGTGGCAAATCAGGGGCAAATCAGTGGAATCACGGAGGGGGGGTGGGAATCAAGGAACCTGGGGCAGAGCCCAGGCCTGGCAGAGTCGGGTTCAATCACGGGCAGAGACCATGGAGAACCAAAAGCAGCGCCCCAGCTCTGCCCCCCCCCCCGCCCGGCCCACTAGCCCCAGGGTGAGCGAAGTACCGGGGCCGGGTCCAGTTGTCACCCAGCGAGCCCCACAGCTCGGCCTTCTGGGCCCCCAGGCAGCCCCGCAGCAGGGTGACGGCCTCCCGGGTCAGCATGGGGGAGCGGATCTCGCTGGCAAACTCTGGCCCCCCCGACGACTCCACCACCTCGGGGCGGGGGGAGGGAACAGGGAGAGGTGAGAGAGACCCCCGCATCCCAGGCCCCCCTTGACCAGGGTCAGCAAGAGACTCCCCACTGGGATACATAGCCATAGCTCTGCCCCTTCCAGCCTCCCGCTATCTCCCCTTCCGTCCCCTGCAGACCCCCAGATCCCCACCCCCACCCCCCAGCCCTTCCAAGGAGACACCAACTGCCCCCCCTCCAGCCACACCCCTCCTGGAGCTGCCCCCCCCCACCTGGGATCCCTCCCTTACCCCCCCAGCTCCCCCCATGGTGGGATCCCTCCCCCAATCCTCCTACACTCAGATCCCCACAACTCCAGACCCTGTGGTCCCCTCCCCTCCTACCCCGCCCCAGCTCAGAGCCCCCAAACACCCAGCTGGGATCCCATCTTCTCCCCAACCCTTCCAGTCCCGCCCCTGGCCACTTCAGATCCCCCCAGGCTCCCCCCAAGTCAGGGTCATTCCCCCCAATCCCAGCTCCCGCAGGTCCCTCCCTTCCCCCCGCCCAACCCCAGCACTGGCAATTCCAAGCCCCACAGCTGGGGCTATGGCAGCCCCCCGACACTTCTGCCCTCCAACCCCCCAGTCACCATTTTCAGGGGGCCAAACAGGAAGTGAACCAGCTCCTCCGAAGTGGGATTCAAGATGTTTGACTGGAGTCTTGCCTGGGGAGAGGGGGAGGGAGAGAGACCCCCCCACTCTGGTCAGTGAACCCCACAAATTCCAGACAGGGAGGGGGAGGGAGAGTGACCGGACTCCTGGGTTCTTTCACTAGGGAGATGGGTCCAGTGGTTAGAGCAGGGGGGGCTGGGAGCCAGGACTCCTGGGTTCTACGCCTGGTTCTGGGAGGGGAGTGGGCATTAGTCGATTAGAATGGGGGGAAGGAACGCTAGGAGCCAGGACTCCTGGGTCCCATCCCCGGCTCGGGGGAGGGGGGGGCGCAAATGGGGGCCCCCGTTGCGGGGGGGGAGATACAGGGCCGCGTTTCCCCCTCCCCAGCAGTCACTCACCAGGAGGCTGAAGGAATATTTCATCTTGGCCAGGGTGTCCTCGAACTCTTCCATGGTGGGTGGCCTGGCCCGCAGGGTCAGCAGCCCCTCTGCACGGGGAGGAAAGGGTTAACCCGGCGCTGGGGGGAGGGGGAAAGGGGTGTCCGAGGGGGGCTGCGGAGGAAGGTGGGAGGAAGCTCAGCCCTAGGGCATCCCCTGCAACGGGCAATTCCAAGTAGGGGGGTGTATTGGTGGGGCAGACAGGGGAGATCTCGGGGGACAGAGGGGTCTCTCTCTCACCCCCAGCTCCTGGCAGCGCCCCTTGGCATGGACGGTTCCCAGTGGCGGGTGTATGGGGGGCAGGAGGGGGGTGGGGGGAAACAGGAGGTCTCGGGGGGGGGTGGCAGACGAGGGGGGTCTCGGGGTCTCTCACCCCCCGGCTGGCGGCGACGCCCCCTACTGGACTGCTTCAGTTGCTCCAGGACCCGGGAGGCCTCTGCCGATTTCTGCAGTTTGGCCATGAAAGCTTCGATGTCGTCGAAGACCCGGTTCAACAGCTCCTGGGGGGGGGAACGGGGGGCTGAGGGTGAGCGGAGGGGGCCCCTCTGCGCAGCCCCCAGAACCCCCACGCCCAAGTCCCTGCCAGCTCAGGGGGCAGGGCTGCAGCAGATCGTCCCCCCCGCCCCCCCACCAGGGGATGGGGTGAACATGAAACCTCAGCCCCACCTCATCCCTCACCCCTGCAATCTCCTCTCCCCCTACTGGCCCCCAGCCCCCTGACACCCCATCCCTTGTACCCTAACCCCCCAAGCCATGCCTGACTAATCTAATCGCCTTTTATGATGAGATTACTGGTTCTGTGGATGAAGGGAAAGCAGTGGATGTATTGTTCCTTGACTTTAGCAAAGCTTTTGACACGGTCTCCCACAGTATTCTTGTCAGCAAGTTAAGGAAGTATGGGCTGGATGAATGCACTATAAGGTGGATAGAAAGCTGGCTAGATTGTCGGGCTCAACGGGTAGTGATCAATGGCTCCATGTCTAGTTGGCAGCCGGTGTCAAGTGGAGTGCCCCAAGGGTCGGTCCTGGGGCCGGTTTTGTTCAGTATCTTCATAAATGATCTGGAGGATGGTGTGGATTGCACTCTCAGCAAATTTGCGGATGATACTAAACTGGGAGGAGTGGTAGATACGCTGGAGGGCAGGGATAGGATACAGAGGGACCTAGACAAATTGGAGGATTGGGCCAAAAGAAATCTGATGAGGTTCAATAAGGATAAGTGCAGGGTCCTGCACTTAGGACGGACGAACCCAATGCACCGCTACAGACTAGGGACCGAATGGCTCGGCAGCAGTTCTGCGGAAAAGGACCTAGGGGTGACAGTGGACGAGAAGCTGGATAAGAGTCAGCAGTGTGCCCTTGTTGCCAAGAAGGCCAATGGCATTTTGGGATGTATAAGTAGGGGCATAGCGAGCAGATCGAGGGACGTGATCGTCCCCCTCTATTCGACATTGGTGAGGCCTCATCTGGAGTACTGTGTCCAGTTTTGGGCCCCACACTACAAGAAGGATGTGGATAAATTGGAGAGAGTCCAGGGAAGGGCAACAAAAATGATTAGGGGACTGGAACACATGACTTATGAGGAGAGGCTGAGGGAGCTGGGATTGTTTAGCCTGCAGAAGAGAAGAATGAGGGGGGATTTGATAGCTGCTTTCAACTACCTGAAAGGGGGGTCCAAAGAGGATGGCTCTAGACTGTTCTCAATGGTAGCAGATGACAGAACGAGGAGTAATGGTCTCAAGTTGCAGTGGGGAAGGTTTAGGTTGGATATCAGGAAAAACTTTTTCACTATGAGGGTGGTGAAACACTGGAATGCGTTACCTAGGGAGGTGGTTGAATCTCCTTCCTTAGAGGTTTTTAAGGTCAGGCTTGACAAAGCCCTGGCTGGGATGATTTAACTGGGAATTGGTCCTGCTTCGAGCAGGGGGTTGGACTAGATGACCTTCAGGGGTCCCTTCCAACCCTGATATTCTATGATTCTATGAAGCCCCCAAATCCCGCCCCCCAGCCCAACTCACCACATCACACTCAATCCGCAGCACGCCTGGGTCCGGGGGGTCAGCTGGGGGCAGAAAGGACAGGGGGTCAGGACTCCTGGGTTCTCCCCAGGCTCGGGGAGGGGAGTGGGGGCTAGTGGTTAGAGCAGGGGGGAGGGGAGCCTGGACTCCTGGGTTCTCCCCCAGCTCGGGGGGGGTGGGGGGAGAGTGGGGTCTAGTGGTTGGGTGGGGGCTGGGAGCCAGGACTCCTGGGTTCTCTCCCTGGCTCTGCCCCCACCCCCCCAACACACACACCTGCATCTCTCTGACTCTGCGCCTCCATCTCATTCGGGGTGATCACCACCTTCCTGGGGGGGGTTGGGGGCCGGGAGCCTGTCCCCTCCGGGACCGGTGGTGCCCCGTTCTGCATCTTCTCCTGGTTCTCTCTGCGAAAGATATGGGGTGCGGATTGATGGGCGGGGATGGGAGACACCCAAAAATATACCTGAGCCCCCACCCCTCAGAAAGACATCCCCTGGCTCCCCAGTCTGCCCCATCACCCCCAGCCTAGAGGGGGTCCCCCTACACCCCTCTAGTCCCATCTCTCCTGGAGGCTGCCCCTGTCACCCCCCCTTCCTCTTTCTCCCCTCCCCCCAACTTCCAGCAGCCCATGTGGGGGTCCCCCTTTCACCCCCTCTGGACCCCCCCCGTAACCCCACGCCTATTTGCTCCTCCTCATGTCTCTGAGTGGCCTCCCCATAACCTCACCGCTCTGGTCCACCCCATGACCCCCACCCACTGTGGAGTCCCTCCTTTATTTTAGCCACCCCAGAACTCCTCCAATGACTCCCCACATCGGGCTTCCACTTCACCCCAAGGTCCCCCGTACATCCTGCATCCAGGCCAGAGCATCTGCACCCCACATCCCGCCCCAATATGGCCCCCCCACACTTCCTGGGGTTCCCCCCAATGCACCCGCCCAGCCAAAGTCCCCCAAACTCCAGGGTCATGCCCCACCTGAGCGCCTCTTTCCTCTGAGTGTTGCTCCCCGATTTGAAGTCCAGCAGAGCACTGTTAATGTCGTCCCGGATCGGCTCCGCCTGCGGGGTGGGAGGAACCGTACAGGTCAGATACCGGGGTAGATGGGCCCATGAGTTTGTCCTGAGGGGGGTGGGATACCAGCGTAGACAGGTCTACGGGTCTGATCCAGGGGGTAGGGAGGGGGGCGGGATACCAGGGTAGATGGGCCCGTGGGTCTGATCCAAGGGGTGGGGGAGGCAGGATAGCGGGAACCCTCTTGTGTGGGTCCGTGCCAGCTAGATCAGAACACCCCGCTTTTGCAACCTGCTACCCAGCATGCCTCGGGGTGGCCGGCCCCCTTGGCATGGGGACTGGAGGAGACACAACAGCATTTTCCACTCTGGGGAAAAGAGCCCCACCTTCCCCCAGAGCCAGACCCCCACTTCCCCACTAGAGGGAGGGGCCAACAGCTGTCAATCCTCCATGGGGAGGCGGGACTTCCTGGAATGCATCCAAGGCCCTTTGAAGCTGATTGGCTAATGCAGCAGAGAAATCCCTCCCATTGGAAGACGGGACTTCCTGCATTGGACACTACAGTCCTAAGAAGTTGATTGGCTGCTGCCACATGGGAGTCCCGTCCCCCTCCCAAAAGGCGGGACTTGCTGCAATGTCCTGGCTCAAGAAGTTGATTGGCTGACGCTGCCTGGAAGTTCCTCACACTGGCTGGAAGGCGGGACTTTTCGCAGTGGAGATTGTGGCTCTGGAAGTTGATTGGCTGATGCCGCATGGCAGTCCCTCCCATCAGAAGGCGGGACTTCCTGCCATGTGGGAGCCACATCCTGATTGGCCCATGAAGGCTTGTCCCTAGGGGCAGTGGTGGGGCCCGGGGGCATGATGCAAAAAGGGGTGGAGCTATCACTGCCCAGGGCTGTTCAAAGGCAACCCAGGAGTCCGGGTGAATGCCAGGGCAGCAAAAAAGGGGGTGGGGCTAGTGATGTCACCATATAGGCGGGACCAGTGGATCCCAGTGCCCTATAAAGGCAGCGGGCGCATGGTGGGAGCATCCCCAGAGGAGGAACCCAGGAGTCCAGCTGCAAAGGGGTGGGGCCAATGCGTTCAAGTGAAAAGGGCGGGGCTAGTTATGTCAACCAAAGAGGGAGGACCCAGTGGCACTTAAAGAGGCAGGACCCCCTGGGCAGACCAGGAACCCAGGCGTTCGGGCGAGGGTCCCTCCCTCCCCCCCGCAGTCCCCGAGGGCGGCTCCTCACCCCGATGTGCGTGCACTGGAAGAAGTGGGCGTCGGGCTGGGTCTGCTGGGGCTCCTGGCACACGAGGAGCAGCAGGGAGCGGGCGCGGGCGCTGGGCAGCACGGCCTCGCAGCGCAGGACCCCCGCCAGCCCGTAGTTCTCCAGCTCCTCCTGCGGGGGGCGACAGAGTCACGGCCGGCCCGGCACCCCCAGAAACACCCCCGGACCCAGCGCCCCCAGACCCAGCCCCCCCGCCAGCCCGTAGTTCTCCAGCTCCTCCTGCGGGGGGCGACAGAGTCACGGCCGGCCCGGCACCCCCAGAAACACCCCCGGACCCAGCGCCCCCAGCCCCAGCCCCCCCGCCAGCCCGTAGTTCTCCAGCTCCTCCTGCGGGGGGCGACAGAGTCACGGCCGGCCCGGCACCCCCAGAAACACCCCCGGACCCAGCGCCCCCAGACCCAGCCCCCCCGCCAGCCCGTAGTTCTCCAGCTCCTCCTGCGGGGGGCGACAGAGTCACGGCCGGCCCGGCACCCCCAGAAACACCCCCGGACCCAGCGCCCCCAGCCCCAGCCCCCCCGCCAGCCCGTAGTTCTCCAGCTCCTCCTGCGGGGGGCGACAGAGTCACGGCCGGCCCGGCGCCCCCAGAAACACCCCCGGACCCAGCGCCCCCAGCCCCAGCCCCCCCGCCAGCCCGTAGTTCTCCAGCTCCTCCTGCGGGGGGCGACAGAGTCACGGCCGGCCCGGCACCCCCAGAAACACCCCCGGACCCAGCGCCCCCAGACCCAGCCCCCCCGCCAGCCCGTAGTTCTCCAGCTCCTCCTGCGGGGGGCGACAGAGTCACGGCCGGCCCGGCACCCCCAGAAACACCCCCGGACCCAGCGCCCCCAGCCCCAGCCCCCCCGCCAGCCCGTAGTTCTCCAGCTCCTCCTGCGGGGGGCGACAGAGTCACGGCCGGCCCGGCGCCCCCAGAAACACCCCCGGACCCAGCGCCCCCAGCCCCAGCCCCCCCGCCAGCCCGTAGTTCTCCAGCTCCTCCTGCGGGGGGCGACAGAGTCACGGCCGGCCCGGCGCCCCCAGAAACACCCCCGGACCCAGCGCCCCCAGACCCAGCCCCCCCGCCAGCCCGTAGTTCTCCAGCTCCTCCTGCGGGGGGCGACAGAGTCACGGCCGGCCCGGCACCCCCAGAAACACCCCCGGACCCAGCGCCCCCAGACCCAGCCCCCCCGCCAGCCCGTAGTTCTCCAGCTCCTCCTGCGGGGGGCGACAGAGTCACGGCCGGCCCGGCACCCCCAGAAACACCCCCGGACCCAGCGCCCCCAGACCCAGCCCCCCCGCCAGCCCGTAGTTCTCCAGCTCCTCCTGCGGGGGGCGACAGAGTCACGGCCGGCCCGGCACCCCCAGAAACACCCCCGGACCCAGCGCCCCCAGACCCAGCCCCCCCGCCAGCCCGTAGTTCTCCAGCTCCTCCTGCGGGGGGCGACAGAGTCACGGACGGCCCGGCGCCCCCAGAAACACCCCCGGACCCAGCGCCCCCAGACCCAGCCCCCCCGCCAGCCCGTAGTTCTCCAGCTCCTCCTGCGGGGGGCGACAGAGTCACGGCCGGCCCGGCGCCCCCAGACCTGCCCCCGGACCCAGCTCCCCCTGGCCCAGCCCCCCCACACTCACATACCTTGGAGTGGACGTCGAGCAGCCTGATGGCCGACCCAGTGACCTGCAGCAGCATCTCCTGGGCCCAGACCTGGGCCTGGGCCTCCATGGCGGCCACTCTGCGCACGGCGTCCTCCAGCTCCGCCGCCTCCCCCACCGGGAACGTCACCAGGTGCTGGGGGGGGCAGGGGGTGAGCCCAGAGCCGCCCCCATGCAGCCCCCGGGCCCAACGCCCCCTAGGCAGCCCCCCCGATCCCCACAGCCCCCCCAGGCTCCCAACACCCCTCTCTCCAGACCCCCCCACCAATCCCCACAGCCCACAGACCCCCCAGGCTCCCAACACCCCTCTCTCCAGACCCCCCCACCAATCCCCACAGCCCACAGCCCCCCAGGCTCCCAACACCCTTCTCCCCAGGCTCAACGCCCCCTAGGCAGCCCCCCCGATCCCCACAGCCCTCCCAGGCTCCCAACACCCCTCTCTCCAGACCCCCCCACCAATCCCCACAGCCCACAGACCCCCCAGGCTCCCAACACCCCTCTCTCCAGACCCCCCCACCAATCCCCACAGCCCACAGACCCCCCAGGCTCCCAATACCCCTCTCTCCAGCCCCCCGGGCCCAACGCCCCCTAGGCAGCCCCTCCCCCTGATCCCCACAGAACCCCCAGGCTCCCAACACCCCTCTCCCCAGCCCCCCGGGCCCAACGCCCCCTAGGCAGTCCCCCCCGATCCCCACAGCCCACAGCCCCCCCAGGCTCCCAACACCCTTCTCCCCAGGCTCAACGCCCCCTAGGCAGCCCCCCCGATCCCCACAGCCCCCCCAGGCTCCCAACACCCCTCTCTCCAGACCCCCCCACCAATCCCCACAGCCCACAGACCCCCCAGGCTCCCAATACCCCTCTCTCCAGCCCCCCTGGCCCAACGCCCCCTAGGCAGCCCCTCCCCCCGATCCCCACAGAACCCCCAGGCTCCCAACACCCCTCTCCCCAGCCCCCCGGGCCCAACGCCCCCTAGGCAGTTCCCCCTCCACACCTCCCAGACCCCCAACACACTCCCATGCAGCCCCAGCTGCACCCAGCCCCGAAGCCCCTTTCCTCCAAACAAACCTTAACACCCCCCCCAGGACTGCCCCCTGCGGCCCTTAACACCCCCCTTTGGGGCCCTGCCCCATCCCCCCCCCCACCAGACAGCCAGTTCCCACCCTGGGGCCAGATCGGGGCTGGGGCCCCCTAGTTACCCTCTCCCTAGTGGGGCCCGTGTGACCCCCAACCCTTGCTCCCCCCCAAACTGCACCCCCAGAGCCCCAGGCTCACGTTGACGGTGTATTGGGAGACGTCAGCCATAATGAAGTTGGAATATTTCTTCCTTTGCTCTGTGAAAAGAGATGGGGAAATTATAAAGGGGGCCTGGGGCCCGGGGCCTGGCCCCTCTAGGGTGGGGACTGGCTGGCTCAGGGGGGGCGGCGAATGGGGCACGGGGCTTTTCCCCTCTAGGGGGTGCCGTCTCCCATCCTGCCCGAGGGCGGGGTCTGGCTGGCTCAGGGGGGCAGGGAATGGGGTGCAGGGCCTTTCCCCTCTAGGGGGCGCCGGCTCCCATCCTGCCCCAGGGCAGGGACTGGCTGGCTCAGGGGGGCAGGGAATGGGGTGCAGGGCCTTTCCCCTCTAGGGGATGCCGGCTCCCATCCTGCCCCAGGGCAGGGACTGGCTGGCTCAGGGGGGCAGGGAATGGGGTGCAGGGCCTTTCCCCTCTAGGGGGTGCCGGCTCCCATCCTGCCCCAGGGCGGGGTCTGGCTGGCTCAGGGGGGCAGGGAATGGGGTGCAGGGCCTTTCCCCTCTAGGGGGTGCCGTCTCCCATCCTGCCCGAGGGCGGGGTCTGGCTGGCTCAGGGGGGCAGGGAATGGGGTGCAGGGCCTTTCCCCTCTAGGGGGTGCCGGCTCCCATCCTGCCCCAGGGCGGGGACTGGCTGGCTCAGGGGGGCAGGGAATGGGGTGCAGGGCCTTTCCCCTCTAGGGGGTGCCGGCTCCCATCCTGCCCCAGGGCGGGGTCTGGCTGGCTCAGGGGGGCAGGGAATGGGGTGCAGGGCCTTTCCCCTCTAGGGGGCGCCGGCTCCCATCCTGCCCCAGGGCAGGGACTGGCTGGCTCAGGGGGGCAGGGAATGGGGTGCAGGGCCTTTCCCCTCTAGGGGGTGCCGGCTCCCATCCTGCCCCAGGGCGGGGACTGGCTGGCTCAGGGGGGCAGGGAATGGGGTGCAGGGCCTTTCCCCTCTAGGGGGTGCCGGCTCCCATCCTGCCCCAGGGCGGGGACTGGCTGGCTCAGGGGGGCAGGGAATGGGGTGCAGGGCCTTTCCCCTCTAGGGGGCGCCGGCTCCCGTCGGGCCCCAGGGCAGGGAGTGACTTTCCCAGCATGCCCTGGGGAAACCAGTTTGGTGGCTGCAGCTGGGGATTAGCAGGACCCCCCCACCGCCCTTTGGCTCCAACCTGGGCCTCCCTCTCGGTTTCTCTTTCGGTTTCCCTCCTTGGGCGGGGTCGGGGGGGGCAGGTCCTGGTGCTCAGACCAGAGGAGAAGGCGGGGAGGGGGGCGGGGGGGGTTGAAGCCCTTTATTTCCTTTTGGACTTTTGCCAGGTCGGCCTCCGGACTGCGCCACCCCGAGTCCCGGCGGAAACGCAGCGACTGCAGCCAGCGGGGTCGGCATGAAACCCGACAGTAACACTGCGGCCCAGCAGAGACCCTACAATAACACCGCCCCGTGGGCGCCCCCCACACCCAGCCCAGAGACCCTACAATAACACCGCCCCGTGGGCGCCCCCCCCCGCCCAGCCCAGAGACCCTACAATAACACCGCCCCGTGGGCGCCCCCCACACCCAGCCCAGAGACCCTACAATAACACCGCCCCGTGGGCGCCCCCCCCCGCCCAGCCCAGAGACCCTACAATAACACCGCCCCGTGGACGCCCCCCACACCCAGCCCAGAGACCCCACAATAACACCGCCCCATGGACGCCCCCCCCGCCCAGCACAGAGACCCTACAATAACAACGCCCCGTGGACGTCCCCCACACCCAGCCCAGAGACCCTACAATAACACCGCCCCGTGGGCGCCCCCCACACCCAGCCCAGAGACCCTACAATAACACCGCCCCGTGGGCGCCCCCCACACCGAGCCCAGAGACCCTACAATAACACCGCCCCGTGGGCGCCCCCCACACCCAGCCCAGAGACCCTACAATAACACCGCCCCGTGGACGCCCCCCACACCCAGCCCAGAGACCCTACAATAACACCGCCCCGTGGGCGCCCCCCACACCCAGCCCAGAGACCCTACAATAACACCGCCCCATGGACGCCCCCCCCCCGCCCAGCCCAGAGACCCTACAATAACACCGCCCCATGGACGCCCCCCACACCCAGCCCAGAGACCCCACAATAACACCGCCCCATGGACGCCCCCCCCGCCCAGCACAGAGACCCTACAATAACAACGCCCCGTGGACGTCCCCCACACCCAGCCCAGAGACCCTACAATAACACCGCCCCGTGGGCGCCCCCCACACCCAGCCCAGAGACCCTACAATAACACCGCCCCGTGGGCGCCCCCCACACCGAGCCCAGAGACCCTACAATAACACCGCCCCGTGGGCGCCCCCCACACCCAGCCCAGAGACCCTACAATAACACCGCCCCGTGGACGCCCCCCCCCCCGCCCAGCCCAGAGACCCTACAATAACACCGCCCCGTGGACGCGCCCCCCCGCCCAGCCCAGAGACCCTACAATAACAACGCCCGGTGGGCGCCCCCCCCGCCCAGCCCAGAGACCCTACAATAACACCGCCCCGTGGGCGCCCCCCACACCGAGCCCAGAGACCCTACAATAACACCGCCCCGTGGACGCCCCCCACACCCAGCCCAGAGACCCTACAATAACACCGCCCCGTGGGCGCCCCCCACACCGAGCCCAGAGACCCTACAATAACACCGCCCCGTGGGCGCCCCCCACACCCAGCCCAGAGACCCTACAATAACACCGCCCCGTGGACGCCCCCCCCCGCCCAGCCCAGAGACCCTACAATAACACCGCCCCGTGGACGCCCCACCCCGCCCAGCCCAGAGACCCTACAATAACAACGCCCCGTGGACGCCCCCCCCGCCCAGCCCAGAGACCCTACAATAACAACGCCCCGTGGACGTCCCCCACACCCAGCCCAGAGACCCTACAATAACACCGCCCCGTGGACGTCCCCCACACCCAGCCCAGAGACCCTACAATAACACCGCCCCATGGGCGCCCCCCACACCCAGCCCAGAGACCCTACAATAACACCGCCCCGTGGGCGCCCCCCACACCCAGCCCAGAGACCCTACAATAACACCGCCCCGTGGACGCCCCCCGCACCCAGCCCAGAGACCCTACAATAACACCGCCCCGTGGGCGCCCCCCACACCGAGCCCAGAGACCCTACAATAACACCGCCCCGTGGACGCCCCCCCCCGCCCAGCCCAGAGACCCTACAATAACACCGCCCCGTGGACGCCCCCCCCCGCCCAGCCCAGAGACCCTACAATAACACCGCCCCGTGGGCGCCCCCCCAGCCCAGCCCAGAGACCCTACAATAACAGCGCCCCGTGGACGCCCCCCACACCCAGCCCAGAGACCCCACAATAACACCGCCCCATGGACGCCCCCCCCGCCCAGCACAGAGACCCTACAATAACAACGCCCCGTGGACGTCCCCCACACCCAGCCCAGAGACCCTACAATAACACCGCCCCATGGACGTCCCCCACACCCAGCCCAGAGACCCTACAATAACACCGCCCCGTGGGCGCCCCCCCCCGCCCAGCACAGAGACCCTACAATAACACCGCCCCGTGGGCCCCCCCCCCGCCCAGCCCAGAGACCCTACAATAACAACGCCCCGTGGGCGCCCCCCCCGCCCAGCCCAGAGACCCTACAATAACACCGCCCCGTGGGCGCCCCCCACACCCAGCCCAGAGACCCTACAATAACACCGCCCCGTGGGCGCCCCCCACACCGAGCCCAGAGACCCTACAATAACAACGCCCCGTGGACGCCCCCCCCGCCCAGCACAGAGACCCTACAATAACACCGCCCCGTGGGCGCCCCCCCCCGCCCAGCCCAGAGACCCTACAATAACACCGCCCCGTGGACGCCCCCCCCCGCCCAGCCCAGAGACCCTACAATAACAGCGCCCCGTGGACGCCCCCCACACCCAGCCCAGAGACCCTACAATAACACCGCCCCGTGGACGCCCCCCCGCCCAGCCCAGAGACCCTACAATAACACCGCCCCGTGGACGCCCCCCCCGCCCAGCACAGAGACCCTACAATAACAGCGCCCCGTGGACGCCCCCCACACCCAGCCCAGAGACCCTACAATAACACCGCCCCGTGGGCGCCCCCCACGCCCAGCCCAGAGACCCTACAATAACACCGCCCCATGGACGCCCCCCCGCCCAGCCCAGAGACCCTACGACAACACAGCAGCACCCCAAAGACCTGCGAGAGACCCTACAATAATAACGCAGCCCAGCTGCTCTCGCCCCATCCCCCAGTCCTCCCCTTGCCCCCCCAGTCTGTGCGCACCCCCCACCAGAGACTCACCATAGATCTCCCTGGCACTGGGCTTGGAGACCTCGCTGCGGGAAGGGGGAAGGAGAAAGAGAAAATTAAACAACAGGAGAACAGAGCCAGATTGCTGGGGTCCCGCTCCCGCCCAAGAGTCAGGGAGAGAACCCAGGAGTCCTGGCTCCCAATCCCCCTCTGCTCCAACCACTAGCACCCCCCCCCTTCCACAGCCAGGGGGAGAACCCAGGAGTCCTGGCTCCCAATCCCCCCTGCTCTAACCACTAGTCCCCCCTCCCCTTCCACAGCCAGGGGGAGAACCCAGGAGTCCTGGCTCCCAATCCCCCCTGCTCTAACCACTAGTCCCCCCTCCCCTTCCACAGCCAGGGGGAGAACCCAGGAGTCCTGGCTCCCAATCCCCCCTGCTCTAACCACTAGTCCCCCCTCCCCTTCCACAGCCAGGGGGAGAACCCAGGAGTCCTGGCTCCCCACCACGTACTCACCTGCCCGAGGAGCTCATGGTGTTGACAGAATCCACAATTCACACTTCACCTTGGAAGTTCAAAGACAGGGAGAGAAGCATTCACAGAGTCTGGGGGTGGCACCCTCCCCCCTGCAGAGCCGGGGAGAGAACCCAGGAGTCCTGGCTCCCAGCCTCCCTCTGCTCTAACCCCTGGCCCCCACTCCCTTCCGAGAGCTGGGAGAGAACCCAGGAGTCCTGGCTCCCAGCCTCCCTCTGCTCTAACCCCTGGCCCCCACTCCCTTCCCAGAGCTGGGAGAGAACCCAGGCGTCCGGAACGGGCCAGCCTCTCCCTCGCGTCACGCCTCCCGTGTTTCGCCCCACGCGGAACTGGTCCATTTATCAAGGGTGTGGGAACAGACTATTTCCCTCCACCCGCAACCCGCATCCATGGGGAGGAGCCCCACGCCCCAAGGGGGGTGTGACTGTCCCCTCAGCCCACATGCCCCCCCATCCCTGGGGGGCTGGGCTCACCCCCTCTAGTCTATGCCCCCACCACACTTACCCGATCTCTCGCCGGCTATTCAGACGTTGCCCGGCCAGGGGTGGGAGAAAGAGGCATCTCAAGTGTGTTGGGGGGAGATGCTGACAACGGGGGGGGGACACCCCTCAGTCCCACCAGATCCGGCTCTTCGGTGTCCAGGGAACCGTCCGTTCCCCTCTGACACCTGGGCACAGGTGTGTGGCGCGATCCCCAGCAGCCGCGCCCGCAGCATACCTGGGCAGGTAACCATGGGCCCCACCCCCCGGCCTTCCACCCCCTTGTCCCCACGCCAGCTGCTCAACCAGCTGTGAAGACGCAAAAGAATTCCCCCTCAGCCCTGGGCGGGGGCGGGGTGGGGGCCAGGAGCCAGGACTCCTGGGTTCTCTCCCTGGCTCTGGGCAGGGAGTGGGGTCTAGTGGTTAGAGCAGGGGGGCTAGGAGCCAGGACTCCTGGGTTCTCTCCCTGGCTCTGGGCAGGGAGTGGGGTCTAGTGGTTAGAGCAGGGGGGCTGGGAGCCAGGACTCCTGGGTTCTCTCCCTGGCTCTGGGCGGGGAGTGGGGTCTAGTGGTTAGAGCAGGGGGGCTAGGAGCCAGGACTCCTGGGTTCTCTCCCTGGCTCTGGGCGGGGAGCGGGGTCTAGTGGTCAGAGCAGGGGGTTCGTGGCTCTGGCACAGAGTAACAGCTGCAGTGATGGGGCTAGACCAGCCTCTGGTGTATCTCCCTGGCCGAGCCGGAACCGAGAGCTGGGTGCGTCCCGCACAGGGGCACGGAGCAGGAAATACCGGCCCAGCAGGTCAATTGCCACGGCCGGCGGTGCAGCTGCCTCTGGGGTGGGGCAGAGGGGCTGTTTATACAGGGACCCCTGGCCTAGTAGTGACTGCCACAGGAGTGAGCCCCCACCCTGCTCCCAGCAGCCCACCACCCCCTGCCGACCCCCCGCCCCACTCCCCACAGCCCAGCGCCCCCCACTGACCCCCTGCCCCACTCCCTGCAGCCCAGTGCCCCCTGCTGACCCCTCGCCCCGCTCCCCGCAGCCGGGGTCAGAGTGACCAGGCAGTTCCCGGCTGGGACTGGTTGAACCAGGATCGAATTCCCAGGAGCCGGACCCGGGGAGAACAATGGAGGGAAACGGGAGCCCAGCCCAGCCTGGGGGGAAACCGACCTGGCCCAGAGCGACCCACTGGTCACAGAGACAGACTCTGGGGAGGGTGGGGGGGTGAGCCAGGACGTCTGGGTTCTTGCCTGGCACTGGGAGGGGAGTGGGGTCTAGTGGTTGGGGCGGGGGTCCAGGACTCCTAGGTTCTCTCCTCAGTTCCCTGCCTGGCCCAGTGCGCCTCCCTATCCCATCTTTGCTTTGGTGGGCCCAGGGAGGGAGGCCCAGTTCTGCTCCGCTCCCCATCCCCGGGCCTGAGCCTGGCCTGTATTAACCTTTTCACTCCCCCACCTCCCCGCCCCAGTTTGCTGCAGAGGGCCCCCCCAGGTGGCCATTAACCCCACAGCCAGGACTCCTGGGTTCTCTCCCAGCTCTGATATCGGAGCGGGGTGGAGTCAAGTGGTTTTGGAGCAGAGGGTGGGGCTGGGAGCCAGGACGCCTGGGTTCTCTGGCTGGCTCTGGGAGGGGAGTGGGGTCTAGCGGGCAAGAGCAGTGGGGGCTGGGTGTCAGGACGCCTGGGTTCTACACTGTTGTCTTGCAGAGGGACTGCTTCAGCTCAGTCTGTGACTCCTAAGAGCCGGGTGGGGGAAGGAGCCAGAACGGGCTCGGTGGCAAAGGTGGCCGAAGGGCGGGTCTGGCTGGCTCGGGAGTTTACATCCAGGTGTGGCAGGTTCAAGGCTACGTCAGCTGGAGCTGACCTGGGTGAGGAGCCAGGGTGTGTTTGTTCTGGGGGCCTGGGCACAGTTTTAGCAACACCTTTGGACAGGGAGCCTACTCACTGTGGTGGCAGGGAGCCAGGACTCCTGGTTTCTCTCCCAGCGCTGGCAGGGGAATGGGGTCTCGTGGTTAGAGCAGGAGGGGGCTGGGAGCCAGGACTCCTGGGTTCTCTCCCTGGCTCTGGAAGGGGAGTGGGGTCTAGTGGTTAGAGCAGGAGGCGGCTGGGAGCCAGGACTCCTAGGTTCTCTCCCTGGCTCTGGAAGGGGAGTGGGGTCTTGTGGTGAGAGCAGGGGAGCTGGGAGCCAGGACACCTGGGTTCTCTCCCTGGCTCTGGAAGGGGAGTGGGGTCTTGTGGTTAGAGTAGGGGAGCTGGGAGCCAGGACTCCGGGGTTCTCTCCCGGCTCTAGGAGGGGAACAGATGGGAGCCAGGGCTCCTGGGTGTGACGGTGGCCAACCAGGTGCCAGCTTTTCCCAAGGCTTTAGGCCTCAGTTGAGCACTGACCCATTCACTGCTCGAAACCCGGCTGTTTCCCCTGGGCCTTGGCCCGGTTAAGGTGGGTCCTGGACTTATCCCAGCGCGTTTAGACTCTACAAAATGCCCGTCTCCCCTGCTGGCTCCGGGCTACCTCTGTGTCCGCTCCCGCCCTGGGTTCTGAAACCGGCCTGCCGGGGAGCGAACGTCACCTGCCCACACCCGTGAATTCACACGTCCCAGCAGCTGCACGCCGGTACCCCGCCACACCCAGGCCCAGGCTACGTGCAAGCGGGCTCGGCCCCCGGGCTGCAATTTGGGAAGAAAGCCGTAAAAGCCGAGGGCCCGAAAACGGCCGATCCTTCGCTCGCTGCTCTTCGGACTCTCGCGGGAGCCAGACGCCGAGACCCCCCCGCGTCCCCCTGACGGACGCTCAGCGCTGCCCCCTTGCTGCGAGACTGTCCCCTTTGGGAACCACGGACGTAGGCAGTGGGGTGGACACGTCGCCGGCTTGAAGCAGCCGATACTCCTTTCCTTGTCCTCGTTACATCCGCAGGGAGTTTGCGAGCGGCCGGGCCGCCCGCGCTGGCTTCGCGTCAAACCGCCCCGGGCTCAGGGCCTGATCTCTTGGGACAGGGAGCAACCTGAATATTTTATGCTGGTTGGGGCAAGTGACTGTGGATCACTTAGTCCAGCTTGCCCAGGTGGCCAGCCAGGCCAGAGTATCCCTGGGGATGGCTGGGTCCTTCGTAGTTAATTCGCCCTTGGTATTGGGTGGGGGGAGTCGAAGCCTAAGAGACACCCCTGGGTTTGGGGGTTTCTGCCCCACTTCTTGGCCCTGGCCGGCCTGAGCCTCTTGGTGCCCAGCCTCCCTCGCTTCAGACTCAAGTCTGGAACCACTCGATGTTCATTCCTTTCAGCGCCGGTTTCTCCACAGCCCGGCAGGCCAAGGGGGGACATTTCCTTAGCGGAGCACGTAAACTCGCCGGGGCTGGGGCAGGCTCCGTGTCCTGTGTTTGGTCAGTGCCCAGCACGATCCGGGAGCAAGACCAGGACTGTTGTATCACACCGAACAACATCCAGCTGGCGGGGAGCTACTGCCCTACTCCACTTACAATAATCAGGGGTGTGGAAGGGCGTCCGTATGAGGAGAGATTGGTAAGACGGGGACTTTTCAGCTTGGAAAAGAGATGCCTTAGGGGGGATACGACAGAGGTCTATCATAATGTGCGTGTAGAAAGTAAATCAGGGCGTGTTTTTTACACCTCATAACACAAGAACTAGGGGTCACCCAATGAAATTAACAGGCAGCAGGTTTAAAACAAACAAAAGGAAGTTTCTTCACACAACGCACAGTCAACCTGTGGAACTCCTCGCTGGAAGATGTTGCAAAGGCCAAGACTATAACAGGGTTCAAAAAAGCACTAGATAAGTTCATGGAGGATGGGTCCATCGATGGCTATTAGCCAGGCTGGGCAGGGATGGTGTCCGGAGCCTCTGTTTGCCAGAAGCTGGGAATGGATGACGGGATGGATCATGTGATGATTCCCTGTCCTGTTCGTTCCTGTGGGGCACCTGGCATTGGCCACTGTCGGCAGACAGGATACCGGGCTGGATGGACCTTTGATCTGACTCACTCTGGCCGTTCCCATGTGCACCTATGAAGTGCTGGGTGCAGAGGAAAGCCATGAAATTCCAGGGCTGCAGAGGGCACCTGCAGGAGGCAAAGGGTTTAGTTGACCCAAGAGGCGATTTTATACCATGTGTAAACACTTGTGTGTGTGGGGAGGAATATCCCGGCTCCAAGGGCTCTTCCACCTCGCCGTGAAAAGGAGGGCCCGGCCCTGGCCCAACTCCAAGTCAGGCACTGGTTTTGCGTAGCACCTGGCTGCCCCGCCGGTGGACTCAGAGCCAGACCGGGGGCCTGCCCCGGGGGGGAGAGACATTTGTCAGACTTGCCTGCTGCTGCGAGAAGTTGCTGTGATGCGTTTATGAGCCTGCCCCGTGCCTCAGTTTCCCTCTCGGCTTTGCACGGTGGTTAACGCAGCGGTGGAAAGGCAGCCAGCCGGCACACACATGGGGCGTGTGCGTGACGCCTGGGAGCAACAAAGAATGAGGTGGCCCCCCTACAACCTGACCAAGTGGAGCCGCCGGGGGGAGGAAAGGGGTAAAGGCCCAGCCCCTGGGGAGCCATGAGAAATTTCAGGGGGCCATATGGGGGCGTAACAGTCCTAGAAACGTCAGGCCAGGAGGGAGCACGATGGGGGGGGGATGCGCCAAGGCAGGGCCCCGTAAACCCGTATCCTCCCGACAGGCGCGGGTCCAACCGGTTCTTAAAACCCTCCAGCGCCGGGGACGCCAGGCCGGCTGGGCCAGAACGTCGGTCCGAGTATCGCCCTGGCGGCAAACTCCTGCTTCCTCCTTCTCCGCCCTCGGCTGGACGCGGGGAACAACTGTCCTTCTGCCAACCTGAGAGCCCCGCCGGCCGTTCCCACCTCCACCCCTCAGCCTCCTCCAGCTCCGGGCCCGACTCTTTCAACCGGTCGGCCGAGCGCGGCTCGGGGGCGCGTCGGTTTTTCCGGGGAGACACCAGCAGCCGTCACTTGCACCAGCGAAAGAATACTGCCAAGGGGTCGGGGACATTTCCCGAGAGGCGGAGATCTGGCTTTGAATCGTAACAGAGCTTTCAGCCACCCCCCATTCACACCCCACCCCCCGGACTCCTGGGTTCTCTCCCCAGAGCTGGGCGGAGAGTGGGGTTTAGTGGTTAGAGCAGGGCCTGGGAGCCAGGACCCCAGGGTTCTTTCCCCAGATCTGGGAGAGGAGTGGGGTCTAGTGATTAGAGCAGGGGGGCTGGGAGCCAGGACTCCTGGGTTCTCTCCCTGGCTTGGGGGAGTGGGGACTGGTAGATTAAGATGGGGTGGGGACCAGAATGGCCTCTGGCATGTGGCTATGTCCGTCTCTTAGCCCAGCAGTGCCTGCCGCTCCAGTGCCCACGGGCACTCCTCCATGCCCCTGCGGGTCCTTGGGGGGCGCGCTCGGAGCAGCCCCACGCCAATCCCCACTGTGTCCCCCATATCTTCGAAGTGGTGGGCGCTGAGGAACAGACTCATTTCAAAGGCCCCAGTGTCAGACCCCCAAACTGGAGTAAAGAAGCAGCCTGATTTGAGAGACTCATTGGGCTTGTGCTAGTCCCCCGCATGGAAGCCCCCCGACTGGGCCCAGAGACCCTTTCGGGGTCTGTGATCTCTGGGGTGCTTTCGCCCTGAATAACCAGGCGGGGCCACGGGCAAGCCGGCTGGGCCTGCGTGGCCCTGGCTGCGGAAATCCGCCCACCCCAGCAGTCTCTGAAGGAAGCCACAGAGGGGCGCAGCACCCCCAGGACCTGCATCACCCCATTATTCACACATCCAGCCCCCGCCCCGGTTAACCGAGCCCCTTAAAAAAACACGCCAGCAGGGAGCGGGGCGGGCTTTAAAATATTTTTTTTTTTTTTTTTACGGTTTCATTTTTGTAAGATTTTTTTTCTATCCCTGTGCTTTAAAGATCTGCAGCCTGGCTGCTAAAATAAACAAATACAATATATAGAATTTCCTTTGCCGTATTGCACACGTCGTATCTTTCAGGGAGGGGGGGGAGGGCGCCGTATAGAAAATACTTTCCTTTATATACAGATATGTTCACAGGGGTGTCGTGGGCGGGGGAGAGCGGTTGCCTGGCATATAAATGGGGGGGACCCCTCTGCAAACTTCATGGGGATTTTCATTTTGCTGAGGGATGGGCGGGGGGGGGAGATGGTTGCACAGCCTGGAAAATTTGTGGATGCCGGTTGAATCTGGGGGCGTGTTTTTTGCTGAGGGGGGAAATCAGTTGCATGGCACAGAATTTAAGGGTCCCCCCGGTATTGGGGGGGGATTTTGAACTGAGGGAGAGGGTAATGGCATGGAAATTTGAGGTTCCCCTACAAATTTCAGGGGGACATTTCAGCAGGAGGCGTAGTATGGCACAGAAAACTGTGTGTGTGGGGGGACATTTTCCAGGAGACCATGCTCTGGGGCCAAACGGGGACAAAGCCATTTTGCATGGCAGGTTTTAAAGGGAGTCTGAACCCTGCTTTTTTTGCACTTGCATCTGTCCAAACCACCCCCACCCCCTTTTCAAGGGGTGGACAAGCAGCGTTTGGGGCCCATTAAAGAAGGGAGCAGAAAACTGGGATCTGACCCCCCCCACATACACACGGCACATTTTGGGGGAGGCTGAAGCAGCGCCTTGGTTCTGAGATCCAGGCCCCCCCACACACACACACTTGGGGGGGCAGCAGATCTGCAATGCCCTTTGTCTTACCTGAACCCATAATCCTGGGGGCACCCCCAGCTGGGTTTGCGATAGACAGGAGTTTGGCAAAGCCAGGAACCCCCATTCATTCCCTATGTGTCCAGGGGGGACATTGGGGAGCACCCCCCGACTTTGGTCATGTAGTTATTGGGTGCCTGCTCCCCCAAATCTCCAGTGGAAGAAGCCCTTAGGAGGAAGAATTGGGGGGCACCCCCATTCCCCGCCATCCACATGTTTTGGCCCAGATACTGCAAGGGGGGAAGGGGGGCAGGGACTCCAAAGTCCCGCCCCCTTTTAACACCAAGATTCCGAGGGGGTGGAGCCAAGGCAGGAATGCAGGTCAGTACAGTAGATGGGCCCCCCTCCTTTGGACCCAAGTAGCGCACACTGGAGATGCCCCAATGGGGCTGTTTATTCGGGGGTCACCCTGAATCCCCCTGCTGGGTTCCTCTGGGGGCTGACCCTATAGTAGCTCTCCCCGGAACCCCCCATTTGTCCCCAAGGGCACCCCAATACTGGCATAGCCCCCCTTCCCGCTGCCCCCCACCCTCCCGTGTGCCAGCCCCCCCACTTACTGGCACCTGGGGGGCATGGCACAGTGCGCCCATGGGGCAGGCAGGTGAGAGATCCTTGGCAGCTCCTTGGCATCCATGGGGGGGGCACCGTGGGGCAGAATCAAAGCTGCCGGTTGGCAAGGGAGTTAATGTTCTGGGATTTGTTTAGCTGGGGTGGGGGGGAATTGAAGGGACCTTAAAAAGTGGGGGTGGGGGTCTTACAGTACCCCCATCTCCGCTAAGATCCCCACGATCAAATGGGGGGGGCGGGCCATTATTTTGGCTTCTAACTGGAGATTACTGGGGTTAAGGTTAGGGTTAGGACTAGGGGAGGGGGGCAGGCAGGAATCTGCCCCCCCTCCCGCCCCCAGCTACTGACAACAAGCATCACTTAACGAGTAGCAGGAATTGTAAAGAGCCACAAATAATAAATATTTGTCCCAGGGCTGGAGGCTGGATTTTGTTGTTGGGTTTTTTGGGGGTGGGGGTGTGTGTGTTGGTCTGATTATCAGGGGCTCAGACACCCCTCCACCAGTGGAAAGATTTTTGGGGGAGATCAGCGAGGCCCCTGTTTTGAGGGGGAGGCCTAAGGGGTGTGGTCCTGCTGTGGGGGGGAAGGGGCTTATTCTGGTCCATAGACTCTCCCCTCGCATGGCACCTTGGCGGGGGAGCTGGTCTGGAGTGTGGGGGGGCTCCCTGACGGTTGGAAGGGGCTGGCCCGGAAAGCAGGGCGACTCCCTGCCCTGGGGGCATCACTTGGAGAGTTTGCTGATGACCCGGATCAAAGCCGCGTTCTCGTCTTTCAGGCGCTGGTTATCGGCCTTCAGGTCCGAGAGAGCCTGGGGGAGAGGACGGGGGTTAGCATCTGATCAGCCCTCTGGGCCCATCTGCTCCTTTCCCTTCCCCCAGATCAGCCCCGGTATCCCGTCTTCTCCTTTCCCTTCCCCTGGATAAGCCCCCCAGGCCCATCTGCCCCGGTATCCCGTCTGCTCCTTTCCCTTCCCCCAGATCAACCCCACGGGCTCATCTGCCCCGGTGTCCTGCCTCCCCCCCCTCGCCGCACACCGGGGCCCATCCAGTCAGGTGCTGAGCCGATTACCTTCAGCTCCTCCTCCAGCTCCGCTGCCTTCCGCTCCAAGGCCCGGCGCTCCTGGGGGGCCGGAGAGAGGGGGTGAGTGCATGGAGGTAACAGCCTCAGCTGGGGCTGAGGCAGGGCACCTCACCCCCCGAGGCTCGGAGGGTGGACTCCTCACCGGGAGCAGAGTGAAGACCTGAGCTGGGGTGGGGGTGGGGATGGGGGGCAGCATCCTGGGGGCACGGTGCCTCCCACAGCAGGGCAGGTACTTACAAATCTCTCCAGCTCCAGCCGTGCTGGCCGCTCGGCAAAGCGCTCCTGTCTCTGCCAACGAGACCAAGCACAGGGTGTGAGACGGCGCCCTCTGGAGGGAAACGCCGCATGCCCAATTGCCCCGCCCCAGCCCCAGCCAGTCCCCTGCCCCGGGGCCAGATCCAGGGGCCTGCTATACGGAGGATCCACCTTAAATTCCCCCCTCCCGCAATAAGTGGCCAAACGGCTGGTGACTCAGAGCAAAAGCAGCTGGCTGGAGAGGGACCAGCCCAGCCCAGCGCCCTGGGTCAATATTTGCTCAGCTTCTCTGGGCAGCGGGTGTAACTGCAGGGGGCTGCCAGCAGGGGGAGCTGTGTGGGGGCCATGAGACATTGGACACTGATGCCCAGCTCCCCACCCCATCTCTCCATGGCAACCCAGCGCCCCCTAGCGCCGCCCCGGGGCCAGCCCTGCCTGCCGGGGGGGGGGGGGGGAGGGAGCGCCCCCTAGCGCCGCCCCGGGGCCAGCCCTGCCTGCCGGGGGGGGGGGGAGGGAGCGCCCCCTAGCGCCGCCCCGGGGCCAGCCCTGCCTGCCGGGGGGGGGGGGGGGGGGAGGGGAGGGAGCGCCCCCTAGCGCCGCCCCGGGGCCAGCCCTGCCTGCCGGGGGGAGGGGGGGAGGGAGCGCCCCCTAGCGCCGCCCCGGGGCCAGCCCTGCCTGCCGGGGGGGGGGGGGGGGGGAGGGAGCGCCCCCTAGTGCCGCCCCGGGGCTAGCCCTGCCTGCCAGGGCCGGGGGAGGGGGAGGGGGGAGAGCGCCCCCTGCTGAGCTCACCAGGGTTTTCCATCCAGGTCTCTCCTCCCAGCCTGATTTTGCCCCCTCCCCCCCCCCGACCGGGGGCAGTCAGAAAGAGACGCCCCCACGTTGCCTGGAACTTCCTCGTCCCCCACAATGCCCTGGGACACAAGGCTGCCGCCCTCCTGTCGCTAGCTATCCCAGAATCCTTTGCAGTGCCAGGCTGCGTGGTCACCCCTTGCAGTGGGCCCTTCCCTCCCCAGCAGGCGGTGGGGCAGAGGGGCTGGGAGCTCCCCCCCGGTGCCCACAGTGTTACCCCAGCCCTGGCGCCCCGCCCCTCTCACCTGGGTCGCCCGCTCCAGCTCCAGCTTGATCTGCGTCAACTTCAGCTGCGACTCCTGCAGCTGCTCCTGCAGCTTCTCGTTCTCCACCTGCAGATCTTCATAGAGCTGGGAGGGGTGGGGGGGAAGAGCACAGAGCTGAGCACAGAACCCAGGAGTCCTGGCTCCCAGCCCTCCCCCCTGCTCGAACCACTAGACCCCCCCTCTACTCCCCCCCCAGATAAAGAGAGAACCCAGGAGTCCTGGCTCTCTCCCCGGCCCCGCTCTAACCACCAGACCCCACTCCCCTCTCAGAGCCAGGGACAGAACCCAGGAGTCCTGGCTCTCTGCCCGGCCCCGCTCTAACCACCAGACCCCACTCCCCTCTCAGAGCCAGGGACAGAACCCAGGAGTCCTGGCTCTCTGCCCGGCCCCGCTCTAACCACCAGACCCCACTCCCCTCTCAGAGCCAGGGACAGAACCCAGGAGTCCTGGCTCTCTCCCCGGCCCCGCTCTAACCACCAGACCCCACTCCCCTCTCAGAGCCAGGGACAGAACCCAGGAGTCCTGGCTCTCTCCCCGGCCCCGCTCTAACCACCAGACCCCACTCCCCTCTCAGAGCCAGGGACAGAACCCAGGAGTCCTGGCTCTCTGCCCGGCCCCGCTCTAACCACCAGACCCTACTCCCCTCTCAGAGCCAGGGACAGAACCCAGGAGTCCTGGCTCTCTCCCCGGCCCCGCTCTAACCACCAGACCCCACTCCCCTCTCAGAGCCAGGGACAGAACCCAGGAGTCCTGGCTCTCTGCCCGGCCCCGCTCTAACCACCAGACCCCACTCCCCTCTCAGAGCCAGGGACAGAACCCAGGAGTCCTGGCTCTCTGCCCGGCCCCGCTCTAACCACCAGACCCCACTCCCCTCTCAGAGCCAGGGACAGAACCCAGGAGTCCTGGCTCTCTGCCCCTGCCTTAACCACTAGAGCCCACACCCCTCCCAGAGCAGGGGAGAGAACCCAGGAGTCCTGCCCCCCGGCCCCATCCCACTCTAACCACTAGCCATCCCAGCGCTTGGGTGAAGGCGTGGTTTGGAGGGGCAGAAGCCCCAGCACGAGGGGGTGGGGTTCAGGGTGCTGGGAGGTTCGGCCCCTGCCCCACCTTTTTGTATTCACGCTCGTCCCCGGCGCTGCCCATGCTACTGAGCCTGGCGCAGCCGTACGCATCCGTCCGGTGGGGCAGGAGGCTGTTCAAGTGGTCGGACGTGCTGGTGAGACAGACAGACAGACACCACCCTGTTACTGCGGGAATCCCCACCTCTGCGCCCTCCCAGGCCCTCGTCGGGCACCGCGATGCAGCCATGGGGTGGGATGTTTGAAACACACCCGTTCTATAACGCCCCCTGCTGAGCTCTCTGCCCTGCTCCCTGCAGCCCAGTGCCCCCTAGGACATGGGGGGTGGGGGGGGCCCAGCTTGCCAGGGGAGAGCGCCCCCTGCTGAGCCCCTGCCGCTCAGCAGCCCCTCGTGCCACCCTGGGGCATTGGGGCCAGCCCTGCCTGCCAGGGGAGAGTGTGCCCCCCCCCTCCCCCGCGCCGTAGAGGTCTCCCTTCCAGGGCTGAACCCCCTCACCCCCACTTAGTGTCTCTCAGGACCCCGTGGCAATGCTGGGGCCGGCTGGTACCTGGATCCCCCGGAGCCCCTGGCCTGAAGGTATCTGGATCCCGGGGTGCTGTCGTTCAGCTGCTCCGACTCCTCCGTCTCGTCGCCCTAGAGAGAGACGGGGAGGGGGGGGGAGGAGGGTTTAACAGACGCACCCCAGGAAGCACGCCCCCGCCCCTCCGGATCCTGCTGGACCAGCTATGAGCCCCCCATAACCACCTACGTGTAATCCCAGCCCCCCTCTTCCCCCCACAATTCCCCCCCCCAGAGTCCCAGCCCCAACATCCTTCCCTTCACTCCACTGCCCCCCCCGTGGAATTCCAGCCCCCCTCCTCGCTCTGTTATTACCCCCTAGTGGGGCCATACCCAGATCTCCCCACCCCCACCAGTAAAGTGGCCCAGCTGCCCTGCCCGCCCGGAGCCTGGCCCCCTCCGCTCACCTCTGCGTTCTGCAACATGCCCGTGGAGCGTCGTTCCCGCCGGCCTTTCCGGCGGTCCCGCACGGCCAGCCGGTTCCGCAGCTCGGCCTCCGCCTCGGAGCTCAGCCCCGGCTCCTCTGGCTCCGGCGCTGCGGCAAAGATGGGGCGGGTGAGGGGCAGGGACCGGCGCCCCCCCCAGACCCCCGCGGCACCCGCCTCAGCCTCTTTGCCGGTTTGTTAATTTCACCCGGCAACAGGCGACCCGGGAGCGGAACAAGCCACAAGGGGTTAATTCAGCTGCTGCATGGGATGTCTAGCCAGAGCCGGGATGGAACCCAGGAGTCCTGGCTCCCAGCACCCCCCCGCTCTAACCACTAGACCCCACTCCCCTCCCAAAGCCAGGGAGGGAACCCAGGAGTCCTGACTCCCAGCCCCCGCCCTGCTCTAACCCGCTAGACCTCACTCCCCTCCCAAAGCCGGGGAGAGAACCCAGGAGTCCTGGCTCCGAGCCCCCCCCCCCCCCCCCCTGCACACCAGAGCACACAAGGGGTAGAACATGTTGCTGCGCTGCCCTCTGCTGGCCACCTCCTGGGACTGCAGGCAGGTGCTGGCTGGAGGATCTATGAGGGGCAGTAGCATGAATCTGCCCCCACATTTCCCCGAGGCTGGGCTGGACCCCAGAGGGCAGAACCCTCCCCTCCCCCCGGCCCCACCCACAGAGCAGGCTGCCTGGCTACTGAGGCAGGATCCCAAGGGGACGAGACGGGGTGTGGGGGTGTCAGCACCAGAGGCTGGGGGGCCCAGCAGGGGGTCAGCCTCACCTCTCCGTGCCTGAGAGTTCACCATGATGGGACTGACAGGGTACACCGAGGAGCCCTCGGGGTTGGCTGCGCGGCATTGTCTGGCCGAGTCCTACGGAGGGGGGATAATGACCCATGGACGTGGGGTGTCTGCTGGACAAGGCCCGGGGGAGGGGAGGGGGCGCGAGTTCGGTGGGGGTGGGGAAGACAGACTGACAACCCCCCTCCTGGGTAACAGACTCAGCCTCAGAAAGCTGGGATCCCCCCAGATCAGACCCACAGGCCCGTATACCCCAGTATCTCGCCTCCTCTGGACCAGACCCACAGGCCCATCTACCCCGGTATCCCGCCTCCCCCAGACCAGACCCATCTACCCCGGTATCCCACCTCCCCGGGACGAGACCCCCGGGCCCTACTACCCCACCCTCTCCCTGCCCCCTGCTCCCCTGTCAATGAGACCCCCGGGCCCATGAACTCACTGAAGCCCTTCACACAAACCCAGCTCCACTACCCGACTGCAGCGCCTGGAGGCAGGGAGTCCTGCAGGTTAACAACCCAGCTGCTGCTTGGCCCCTGCCCTCACCGTGGTATCCAGCGGCTGCTCCCCTTCTCGGCCCTGCTTCTCGTCCTCCCCGATTCGCTGCTCGGTGGCCCTGGCGTCCCCGGATCGGCCAATGGTCTTCTCGGCCTCCTTCAAGTCTGTGAGGGTGACACCCTGGGAGGGGAGCAGGTGGGTCAAGGAGGGGCGTGACCAGGCCTGGCACCCCTGGGGGGAGCAGCATCGCTGGCCAGGGCGGCAGTAACCCCCGCAGGAAGGGAAATGAGCTACAGCACCCCCAGGAGGTGGAGTACAGTCACTGCACCCACAACACACGGGGGAAGGGACCGGCCCAAAGTCAGCCACAGAGCTGGGGAGAGAACCCAGGAGTCCAGGCTCCCAGCCCCCGTGCGGCTCCAACCCACTTGATCCCCCCTCCTCTCCCAGAGCCGGGGAGAGAACCCAGGAGTCCTGGCTCCCAGCCCCCCTGCTCTAACTACTTGGTGGAAGTACCTGGGTGGATCGCCGGGACTGCCTCATGAGACGTGACCGGGCTTTGCGCTGTGATTCTGACTCCTCATCCCTCACGGGGGTCTGATATGATCTGGTTGGGGGGGGGGAAGGGGGCAGATAGTGAGACCGGCAGGACCAGGGTCCCCTCGCCCAACGTTGGGACACAGCCCCCCTTTGGGGTTGGGCGTGGGAGCTGGGTATACAGGGACCCAGAGCCCAGATGCGGCCCCTCTGGGCCGGGGCAGCAATTTCACAGCAACAGCAGTTGTCGAGCCTGGTCTCTCCCAACCACCCTCGTGGCCCCCCCGCACTAGTCGCGCTCACAGCCAAGGTAGGACCCAGGAGTCCTGGCTCAGTGGGGTGTTACAGGAGAGGTTTACCCCTGCAGACACCATGCTAGTACCCCCTGAAGGTAGAGCTCCATCACCCCCACGCCCCTCTGGCTGCCCCCTACCTTCGACGGTCGCGGGGGTCTGTGCTGGAAGCGGGGAGCTGGTTGGGGGCAGGACCCACATCGATTTTCATCTGCAGGCCATCTTCCAAGCTCCTACAGTGAGGTCACAAGAAGAGGGAGTGTCGGACAGAGTGTGCCGAGCTACCAGACACACCGCAACTTTGGTAAACCCCACTCCCCTCCCGGAGCCAGGGCGAGAAACCAGGAGTCCTGGCTCCCAGCCCCCCTGCACTAAACACTAGACCCCACTCCCCTCCCAGAGATGGGGAGAGAACCCAGGAGTCCTGGCTCCCCGCCCCCAACCACTAGACCCCCCTCCCCTCCCAGAGCCGGGGCTGCGAACCCAGGAGTCCTGCTTTCCAGGGCCCCCTGCTCTAACCAGTAGACCCCACTCCCCTCCCAAAGCCGGGGCTGAGAACCCAGGAGTCCTGCTTTCCAGGGTCCCCTGCTCTAACCACTGGACCCCACTCCCCTCTCCGAGCCGGGACACCACCCAGGTGACTCACGCTCTGCTTGGCTCTGCGTCAGGCAGGGTGAAGATGCGCCGGGTGGGCGTCGGCGGGACCCGGGCCAGGCGCGGCGGCTCCTTGCTCTGGCAGGGAAGCAGAAAAAGGGCCCGTGAATGTCTCGCCTAAAGCAGGGCACTCAGGGCTACCCCGGCCTTCAGCCAGGAGGGGGCGCTGCCCAGAGAACAGCTCGATACCCTCTGGGAGGCAGGGTGTCAGTCCCTGCTGCAGCAAATGGAGTGGAGGGGGAAGGGAAAAGAATGGGGTATAGTGGTGGTGGGAGGGGGGGCAGGCTGGGAACCAGGACTCCTGGGTTCCATCCCAGCTGTGGGGGTCTAGCAGTTAAAGCACAGAGAGTCATGAATCAGGAAAATTAAGGAGCAAGAAACAGACCAGGGCGGGGGGCAGAGTTAAGGGGAAAATGCAGGCCTGGAGAACAGACTTCGGGATTGAGGGATCCCTGCCTGATGCTCCAGGATGGGGATCCCAGCCCCCAAGACACCCTATGGTGCCCCCCACCGTCCCCAGGGGAGAAGGGCAGCTCCAACTAAGCACCTAACAGCGGAAGGCGTCCCAGAATGCACCAGGACACTGCTGACATGGGCAAATAAGCAGGTGGGCGGGAGAGGAATAAGACCACTCCCCCTATGGGCGGAGCCTCCTACCAGGTCACCTGATGAACTCCCTTCCTCCCGACTGGCTAGCTCTGAGGCTACGCTCTTATTGGCTAACCCCGGGCCAATCAAAGTCCTGTTCCACTTCTGTAGGATTTCCCAGATGTCCTGTGGCTGAGGCAGGAGGGAAAGCAGGAGACAGTTAGTGGGAGAGATAGACAGACAGACAGGCGCGAGAAGTCTCAAAGGCCCACTTTGCATTGTGGGAAAACACCTGCCCTCCCAGAATCCTCTCTGCTGTGGCATTTACCGCAGCGAGAAAGGGAGGGGTCTGTGTTTCAGTGCCCCCTTGGCTAGAGTGTCGGGGTCGGGTGCCCCGCATGGCTACAGGGTTCCCCCCTACCCCCTCACCTTCTCCTCTGTGTCCAGCCTGGGGCTGGACGCCGAGCGCTTGATCCTGCCCTCCTTGGGGGGCCCTTCGTCCAGCCGGGCATCCTGCAGCACCCCGAAGCTGCCCGTCTTCCGCAGCCCCGCCCTCCAGGCGGGCGCCGACGAATCCTCTGTTGTGGTGGGGCGGCCTCCAGAGAACTGGGGATGGGTGGGAATGGGGGACGAGAAAAATGGGGAGGGGAATTGGGGGGGGGAGAAGGGGGTGGAGTCAGGATGGGTGGAGGGAGCTGAACCTGGGGTCAGGGGGTCGCGGAAGGGGATCGAAAGGCAGCGGACATGCTACGCCGGTGGGCGCGGTCTGCTTCATGACACCCCCCCAATCCCACATGACCCCCATGCACCCCCTATCCTCTCTACCCCCCACCGACAGACACCCCATTCTCCCCCCACCCACTGATCCCCCCACTTGACCCCTCCTCACCCCACTCCCCCCCAAATCCCCATTGAAACCGACATGCACCACCCCACACTCCCCCTCACATTCGCCACCTCCATCCCACGAAGCTGAGGTGGGGTGGGGGGTGTCATTAATTAACCCTCCCCCCCGACTCTCAATTTCCCCCCACAACGCACTGGCCTTCGATCGCCTTGCGTGCAAGGCTACAGGTAAGAAGCAGGGTGGGGGCGCTCGGGGGCAGGTGGAGATACCTTCCCCCCCCTCTGTCCCCTCATCACATAGGGGGAGGAAGGCAGGTATCCCTCCCCAATCTGCCTCCCGCCCCCACCATTATATGGGGACAGAACTTAAAAGAGGGATCTCTAGTCAATTTCAGAACGCAAGGGGATTGGGCTAGAAATTAACCGGAGTGGGAAAGGGGGTAGCATCCCCCCAGAAGGGGGGCACCTGCCCGCCATGCACACCCGGGCGTGGGGGGAAGATGCCCACCTGCCTCATGGGTTTCCCCTTGCTGCGTGCCCCATTCCCCATCCCCAAGCCAACCAGGCCCTGGGGACAGATTGAAGCCGGCGCCCCCTAGTGGGGAAAAAGTGATCCGTTATCGCGTCTCCAGAGCTATTCCCTTTCCAGCCAAGGGGACGTCCGTCCTCTCAGCAAGTGTCCCCCCGGAAGGGGCCCTGCCCACCTAGTGTATCTCAGAACCGCTGCCTGTGTAAGGTGGTTTCGAATGGCTGGCGGGACCCCTGCTATGACACCCGCAAACCCTCCCCGTACGCAGGGCCATGGGAACAGGATCGGAGCCCGAATCAGAAAAGCAAACTCAATATCCCGCCGCGCGGTGGGAACCGTCTGGGTCCGATCAAGGGTCTCAAACAAGCGTTAAACCCAGAGGGAGGCTCCCACAGAAGGGGTGACGCGATCGCACGCCGTCGGGGACGAGAGACCAGGCTAGATGCGGGGTTGGGGGAGGAAGGGGTATTTGAACCCCGGTCTCTCACAAAGCAAGGACAGCAGAACGCCAAGCCAGGTATCCCTGCAGAACTAGGACTTCTGGCTTTTAGACAGTGCACTGCGGACCCCCCTGGCTCAAACAGATACCAAGATACTGGCTGAAAACCAAGCGGCAACTGGCCGGGCAGAGCCAGCAGTAATCGGAATGACGGGATTTTGATGTCAGACACGTCATTAGAAGCCAGGGTACATGGGCCCCGAGCCAGGGAGCCTCTCTGCCCCATGGCACCTAGCAACCAGGCAAACCAAAGGTACTGCGGGGCAGGGGGGGCTTTCCCAAGCCATCAAAGTTCTGGAGCGTCGCTGAGATCAAACGGGAGCAGGTCAGAGTTAAAAACAACACAGTGGAGGGTATGGTGCGCTGGAGCGGGGCGTGGAGACGGAGAGGGAGAAAAGGATCCGAGAGGCAGGTCTGGCCTCCACGCAGCTCCAGTGACTCATCTTCTCTCCTCCCCCAGAGCTGGGAATGGAACCCAGTAGTCCTGACTCCCCCATCCCCCTCCACTCTAACCAATAGACTCCGCGCTCCTCCCTCAGCGGGGGAGAGAATCCAGGAGTCCTGGCTCCCAGCCCTCCCCGGTCTAACCACTAGCCCCCACTCCCCCTAGAGCTAGGGAGAGAAGCCAGGAGAACTGGTGCCCAGTCCACCCAGCTCTGACTCACTAGATCCCACTCCAACCAGTCAATCCCTGCTTCTCTAGAAGACACCAGAATGGAGGAGGCTGCTGGGAGATGCCTAGAACCAGAGACACCCCCCGCCCCCCCCACCTCTGCCAAGGCCCCTTGATCCCCCACCCTCTGTGTCCCCCAGCCTGGGGCCCTGTGATCCTATGAACATCAAGTAGAGTCAGCCAGCTGAGCCTGGCCAACTCGTGACACCGCTGGAGGGCCAGAGCCCCCCCGGCCCCCTCCGCGCTGCAGGCCTCGGGAAAGGGAGAAGAGGCTCTCCTGCTGGGGGGAGGGCAGGGGGGAGTGTCGGGTCACTCACTGTGGCTTTTTCGCCCCCCTGCGGGACCAGGACGATGCCCGTTTTGCGTAGGCTTTGGCGCCAAAGTGCTGGCCCCAGGGTGTCCAGGGCGGGCAGGGTGGGAGGGGGACAGGCCAACGGGGACTGATGGCATATAAAGGAGAAGGCGAGGGGGCCATGGGGTGGGCAGGATCCAAGCAGTAGAAAGACAAATATGGGGTGCGGGCAGGGGAGAAATACAGGGCAGAGATAGGAGAGAGTCTAGATGTGGCCAGATTGGAGGGGCAGGACCAGAACAGTGAGGGGGTGGGGCTGGGGCCCCTAGATCGTGGTGACAAGGGGCTGGAGGGAAAGATCCTGCCCCATTGCCGGCTGGTCAGTTTCAGTGCCCCCCTCAATGGTAAGAGGTGAGGAAGGAGGGTGGATTGTAGGGTTTGGGCCCCACCCCCTTGGGTGTAATTAGCGAATCACAGAACGAGCAGGACAGGAGTAGAGAATCAGCATACAAGGGCAGGGGAACGTCAGTGTCAAGGGGGCATGCTGGGACCAAGATCCAGTTCACATGGGGCAGGGTCTATCCACATGGGGGGGCATTAGACTGGGGAGAGAACCCAGGCATCCTGGCTCCCAGCCCTCCCTGCTCTAACTACTAGACCCCACTCCCCATACAGAGCAGGGGGATAGAACCCAGGAGTCCTGGCTCCCAGCCCCCGCCCCCCATTCAAAACCCACTAGACCAGAGTATTATGACTAAGCTGAGAACTTGGCTGTACTGGGCGGGGAGAGGGACCTTTCCATGGAGGGGGAGGAGTCCGTCCGTGAAGCTGCCCCCCCCCCCCCCCGCAAGGGCCCTCTAGCCACACCCCCACAAGGGAACTCAGCCACCAGAAGGAGTCAGCACCCCTCAGGCCCCTCGCAATCCAGCCCCGGGGAGTGGGTGAGGGGGGGTGTGATGGAGGCGACTCACCTTAGGCCCTGCAGGCACGGCCAAAACGGGGGGCAGGGTGACCCCGTTCAAGCCGCTGCTCTCCTGTGGGAGGGGCTTCGTGGTCTCTGTGGGGAGAACGGAGGAGCTGGGGTGACACAGGGACCTGGCATCGCCCCTCCCCCACATTCAGCCCCATGCAGCCCGGCACCTCTCCCCACAATGTACCCCATGGGCCCAGCATCCCCCTCCCGGCTCAGCCCCAGGCCCCGCCCCAGCTCACTAGCCCCGCCTACCGGTGGGTTTCTCCGGCTCCTCCCCCTCGGAGGCGGAGCTGTTCTCCTCGTCCGGGACGATGGGGCCCAGAGTCTTGCGCTCCTTGGACTGGTCCTGCACCGAGATCTTCTCCCGGCTGCTCATGCGGCACACGGAGCTCCTGGGGGGGGGAACGGGGGCGGGAGGGGGGTCAGCAGGGGCGGGGCCCGTTAGGCACCCTGCCAGCAACTGAGCAAGGGGCCGTACCCCACCCACCTGACTGGGCGGCAGCAGGGAGCTCAAAGTGAGCCCCCAGACTCCTGTGGTGCCGGTGACCCCACTCCCGACCCGCAGCCCCCTGCCAGCCCAGCCCCCCTCAGCCCCGCCGGTGCCCCTCACTCCCGACCCGCAGCCCCCTGCCAGCCCAGCCCCGCCGGTGCCCCTCACTCCCGACCCGCAGCCCCCTGCCAGCCCAGCCCTGCCCCCCTCAGCCCCGCCGGTGCCCCTCACTCCCGACCCGCAGCCCCCTGCCAGCCCAGCCCTGCCCCCCTCAGCCCCGCCGGTGCCCCTCACTCCCGACCCGCAGCCCCCTGCTAGCCGAGCCCTGCCCCCCTCAGCCCTGCCGGTGCCCCTCACTCCCAACCCGCAGCCCCCTGCCAGCCCAGCCCTGCCGGTGCCCCTCACTCCCGACCCGCAGCCCCCTGCCAGCCCAGCCCTGCCCCCCTCAGCCCCGCCGGTGCCCCTCACTCCCGACCCGCAGCCCCCTGCCAGCCCAGCCCCCCTCAGCCCCGCCGGTGCCCCTCACTCCCGACCCGCAGCCCCCTGCCAGCCCAGCCCTGCCCCCCTCAGCCCCGCCGGTGCCCCTCATTCCCGACCCGCAGCCCCCTGCCAGCCCAGCCCCCCTCAGCCCCGCCGGTGCCCCTCACTCCCGACCCGCAGCCCCCTGCCAGCCCAGCCCTGCCCCCCTCAGCCCTGCCGGTGCCCCTCACTCCCGACCCGCAGCCCCCTGCCAGCCCAGCCCTGCCCCCCTCAGCCCTGCCGGTGCCCCTCACTCCCGACCCGCAGCCTCCCGCACTCACCGCCTGTGCTTGGCGCTGTACACTGGCTGCTGCTCAGCACTGGTATCGATCACCGCCTGCTTCAGGTGAGCTTCCTTCTTGCTGCGCAGCTGGGGAGGGAAGGGAGGGAGGGTCGCTGTATTCCTGGGGACCCCCCCCGAAATCCCCACCAGGCGGGGAGGATGCTGGGAGATCCAGTGGGGTTAGGGCCAGGTGTCACTGGACAGCTGGGGGAGAGCAGCAGTGGGGCGGCGACAGCCCCTCATTATGGCTGCCCCTTTACCTGGCTGAGTGGGGGTCTTGACCCCCTCTCAGGCCCCTGGAGCAGTATCCCTGCCCGGGGTTAACCCTTTCTTGCCTTGCTGCCGAGTGGACAGGCAGGGCCAACCAGTGCTGCCCCGATCTGAGGGGGGAGGGGCGCAGGAGTAGTGGGGGGGGGAGAACAGGGCTAGGGGTGGGGGAAACCCCTAACTCACATCCTCCTGCTTCTTCTGCAGCTCCTCCAGCAGGCCGAGTGTGTCCTCGTCGGCCAGGTCACATGGGCGCTGGCCCTGGTGGGGAGCAAGGGGGCAGTGGTTGAGAGGGGCCCCAGGCCTCCATCTGTCGTCCCCCCGCCCCCAAACTTTGCTTACCCTCCTGGCCTCCACCCCAGCAGCAGCTGCTCACTTCCAGGCCTTCCCCACCCCCCCACTTCCCTTCCCATCACCCCTAAGGCGCCAGGGCTGCTGTGATCCAGTAGATCCTGTCCCTTCCCTTCTGCCCCACCCCCTCACCACATTATTGAGGGTGTCCATGTCGCACAGATGCTCCACCAGCAGGCGACAGGCTTCTTCCACCCCCCAGTGGGCCGCCGCGTGCAGGGGGGTCCAGCCGTCCTTGTCCCGCACGTTGGGGTCATAGCCAGCCTGCAGGAGCAGCCTACGCAGTGGGGGAGAGAGAAGTCAGGACGCCTGGGTTCTCTCCCTGGCATGGGGAGGGGAGCAGGGTCAAGTGGTTAGAGCAGGGGGACTGGGAGCCAGGACTCCTGGGTTCTCTCTCTGGCTCGGGGAGGGGAGTGGGATCTGGTGGTTACAGCAGGGGGGCTGGGAGCCAGGACTCCTCCTTTCTAACCCCACCAATCTTGGGCAAGCCACTTCCCCTCCGTGCCTCGGTTTCCCCAGCTGTAAACATGGCCCACACCTGTCACGAAGGACCAGAGCATGGGGTAAGGGGGCTGGGATATGAATGGCTGCTCCCAACCCACAGCTGCGTCCCCAGGATGCCTCACACACTGCTTGGGGGAGGGGGGCTGGGTGGCTATTAACTGGCCCTGGGAGTCAAGTTGGGGGCGGATCCAAACATGCTGACTCCGCTCCCCCAGAGGGACTGGGAGCCCCTCTGACCTGCCAAGCTGGTCGGACTGGGAGGGGCAGCACACACCCTCGGGGGCTGGGCGGGAGGGACTCAGCAGCCAACGCAGCTCCCATGAGCTTCGGGGGGGGGGAGCTCCCCCAGTCCAGCCCAGTGGGGGCGGGAGCTGCAAGGAGAGCAGGGAGCCCAACGAACTCCACCAGCCCGTTCATCAGTGACGCCCAAGGGCGAGAAGGAAACTTGCAGCATGCACCCACAGCACTGCCTGAAACGAACCAGAGGGGAATGGCTGGGACAAGGGGCCTTTCCCCTCTAGGGGGCGCCGGCTCCCACCTGGCCCCAAGGCGGGGACTGGCTGGCTCAGGGGGGCGGGGAATGGGGCAGGGGACCTTTCCCTTCTCGGGGGCGTTGGCTCCCATCCAGCCCCAGGACAGACATTTGCTGACTCGGGGGGCAGGGAATGGGGCCTGGGGTCTTTCCCCTCTAGTGGGCGCCGGCTCCCACCTGGCCCCAAGGCGGGGACTGGCTGGCTCAGGGGGGCGGGGAATGGGGCAGGGGACCTTTCCCTTCTCGGGGGCGTTGGCTCCCATCCAGCCCCAGGACAGGCATTTGCTGACTCGGGGGGCAGGGAATGGGGCCTGGGGCCTTTCCCCTCTAGGGGGCACCGGCTCCCACCCGGCCCCAGGGTGGAGACAGGCTGGCTCAGGGGGGTGGGGAATGGGGCACGGGACCTGGCCCCACTAGGGGGCGCTGGCTCCCATCCGGCCCCAGGGCAGGGACTTGCTGAGGGGGCAGCGAAGGGGGCCTGGGGCCTTTCCCCTCTAGGGGGCGCCAGCTCCCATCCGGCCCCTCTCACCTCATGACCTCGATGTAGCCCTTGGCGGCAGCCACGTGCAGGGCGCTGGCTCCGGTCTTGGGGTGCCGCGTGTCGTCGATGCGGCCGGCGTTCAGCCACTGACGCGTGTCCTGCAGCATCAGCTCCTCCTCCTCCCGCTTGGCGGCCGCCACGTCCACCCCTGCGGGGACAGGCCGGGCGTGAGGGCGGGGCCTGGTGCCCTGGGGCCCCGCCCCCCTCCCGCGGCCCCGCCCCTCCCCACACCTCGCTTGGCGATCTCCTCCCGCAGCAGGGCCTCCATGCCGTCGTCCTCAGCGATATCCAGGGGAATCTCCCCGTCGCTGTTCACCGCCGCCACCTGAGCGCCGTGGGCCAGCAGGTACCTGGGGACAGGCGAGAGCATCGGACCGGTGGAGCCCCCTAGGGCCACGGGGCAGCCCCACCCCTCCCCTGACCCGACCCCTTTGCGGTAACAAGGCTGCAGGTGGACCCGGCACTGAGCCCCTGGCTTTGGAGTGGGCTGCAGGTCGCCAGCTTCCGCCCCCCGAGAGCTTCCCTAGTTGGAGCGGGGGCCCATCAGAAGGCGCCTGTCCCACCTGTGGGAAAGAGCAAGAAATTGATGGGGGGGGGCATGGGGATGGGCACAGGGGAGCAATGAGCGGGACAGCAGGGAGGGGGTGCTCACAGCAGTGGGGGTAGGTTGTTCAGGGTGGGGTGGGGATGGGAGCTGGGGGGAGATCAGAGCAGGTGGGGAGTTTGGAACTGGGCGGGGGGAGTTTGGAGCAGAAGGGGGGAGCTTAGGTCTCTACGGCCCACAGGGGGCGGGGGAGAGATTACGTGGCACGTGACCAGGGATTAGCACCATGTGACAGGGATTACGGGGCGTAGGGGGGATTGGGGTCAATGTGTGGCCGGGATCCCAGCGACTGACCTATGGGACTAGCAGCGTGGGCAGGCAGGAGAGGAGAGACCCATCGGCCCACAGGGCGCGTCTGTTCCTTATGCCCAGAGTCCCCCACCCTGCTGCAGCCCGTCCCACCCCCCGCCGGGGGGGCACCCATATGGGACTCACCCTGCACTTGCCCAGCCAGTGTGGGGTCCCTCCTGCACCCCACCATCAGACACATGCACCCATGGAGCCCGGTTCTCCCCCCTACCCCGCACAGATCCAACCTCTGAGCACGTCCAGCCCAGTGTGAATTCAGGGGGTTGTGACTGGGGGCCTGTGGGTCTGACCGGGGAGCAGGCAGGACACCAAGGTAGATGGGCCCATGGGGCTGATCCGGGGAGAGGGTGGAGCCAGGATAGCGGGGTAGATGGGCCCGTGGGGCTGATCCACGGGCAGGGTGGGGGCGGGATACCAGGGTAGATGGGCCTGTGGCTCTGATCCAGGGGCAGGGAGGGATACCGGGGTAGATGGGCCCATGAGGCTGATCTGGGGGCAGGGAGGAGGCAGGATACTGGGGTAGATGGGCCCATGGGGCTGATCCGGGGGCAGAGAGGAGGCAGAATACTGGGGTAGATGGGCCCATGGGGCTGACTGCACCTGGCCATGCCCCACACACCCTGCCCACTCACTGGGCGATCTCCTTGTAGCCGCAGGAGGCAGCAACATGCAGGGGCGTCCAGCCCTCATTGTCCGCCTGGTTCACGTTGGCTCCGTTCTCCACCAGGAACTGCACCACCTCCAGGTTCTCATCGATGCAGGCCTGGGGGAAGGGGCGGGGGGAGGCAGGGGTCAGAGACTGAGCAGATCCAGCCCCCCTGCTCTACCCACTAGACCCCACTCCCCACACAGAGCAGTAGATAGAACCCAGGAGTCCTGGCACGCAGCCCTTGCCATTCCACATTCCCTCACGCATCCATCTGTTTGGCCCTAGGCCAAAGCAGCCCTGGGACTGGACTGAGACAGGACAGGTTAACCGGGCCCTGCAGCCCCTGGGACGTGGAGGGAGGGACGGGACGTGGGATCCGGAATCAGCCCTGGCTCCCAAAGCGCGGCCAGAAATAGCTGGGGGGGGGGGGGAGGGTTTCGCCTGGCAGAGGCGCTGCCCTCACCAGCCCTGAGCGCCGGGCGCTTGAGCAAGGCGGGAGCGAGGGACACCTGCAATGCTGGAGGGGGCCGGGGGAGCTCAGGTCCAGAACAAGAGGAGTGGGGCCCCCCTGCCGGTGCCCCTCACTCCTGACCCGCAGCTCCCTGCTACCCAGCCCTGGGCTCCCCCAAAGCCCCGCTGGTGCCCCTCAATCCCAACCCATGGCCTCCTGCTGTCCCAGCCCTGAGCTCCCCCCGACAGCTCCGCCGGTGCCCTCACTCCCGCCCCAGGGCCATGAAGACAGAGAACTCCCAACTTCATCCCCGGTGGGCTCTGTGCAGTGCCTGGGGACCACCCACCAGCTTGGTACGCAGCCAAGGAGCGGGGGAATTCAGGGGGACCCGGGTGAAGCCAGGCAGCAGATACGGGGGAGAGGGGGACGCCCAGCGGAGGGACCAAGCAGCAAGAACCCTCAGTTCTATGGGGCTGAAATCGCAGGTGGTGCTTTGGCCGGGCACCAGCGGCTTTCACCGTCCTGTGAGGCTGGGGAAGGGGCACAGACCGCCCAGCGCAGGGGGATTCCCCCAAAACCCCTTCGCCAGGGAGCTGAACCCTGAGCAGCCTCCGGGGATCTGGAGCCAATTTCAATTCACCTGCAGCCCTTTCATTAGCAAACCGAGTCCCGGAAGAAGTTGCCTGAATGGAAGATTGGGGTGGGGGGCGGGGAAGCATGTGGACCCCTCAGCTCCATGGGCCCACCCAGAATGCCCTGGGGTGGAAGGATATGGGGCACCCCAGATTCATGACTTTAGGAGATGGGTACCCCACTCCGATGGGAAGATGGTAACAGGTTGCTGGGGCAAATGGGACCCAACGCTGCCCCAGGCATGGGCACCGGGAGACCCCAAAATTCACTCTCACATGGGCACGGGCCCCAGAATTCACACTCATTGGGGTGCGTAACCTCATGGGGGGGCAGGCTGGGCTGCACTGTTGAATTCACACCTCTGCCTCTCCCACCTAACAGCCCCCTCCTGTGCTCCCCCGCACACCTCCCCCGCAGCTCTGGCCCCCTGCCCCCACTCACTGAACACCCCCCCTCCCCCCAGTTCTCTTCCCTGGCTTCACCCCTATTGCAGGGTTCGGGGTGGGACTGGGCAAAGCGCCGTGCAGGGAGATCTGCAACGGGGGTTGAGCTGAGGGGGGCTCCCCCTGAGTGGGGACAGGCCCCGCACCCCATTCAGTCCCCCGGGTCAGCCACCCCCTGAGGCAGAAGCTGTCAGCCGCCAGCCCTGCTGGGAGGAGCTGGGGGCGGAGGGAGGCCGGGGTCCAGGGAAGGAAGCCAAGGCCGTCAGGGGAATGAAGTCATGGAAAGTCGGGGCGGGGGACGGACAGAGGGGGAGCTGGGAGCTTCCCTGATGAGAAACCCAGAAAAGGACTGGAACCGACTGGAGCCTAAAATAACCTCCCAGACAGGCCCTGGCATAGGGATGGGCTGGATCCTGGGGGCTGAGGGGGGGGCAGAGCTAGGGCACAGGTGAATGGAGACAGCCCCACCCCCTGTACACTTCTACAGGCCCTGCCAATGGGTCACTCCTCTACAGCCCCCCCAGGATCACAGCTGTGCGGGGCAGCCAACGGCTGGGCTAGCAGGGGGCTGCGGGTGCAGGGGTGAGGAGCAGGGCGGGGGGTACCGGCAGGGCTGTTCAGCTGGAGCTCACCGTGGCTGGTGGTGGGGCGTGGTGCTCTGACAGGGCGGCCAGCAAACCCCGGAGCTGCTGGCCTGTACCAAGCTCTGTTGCCCGGGCGCAGGTTGTGGGCCACAACAGGGCACCAGGCTGAGGCCTCCCCAACTCATTGCACAGCCAGGGACAAGTGAGATGGGAACAACCCAGGGCCGGATGGGGGCTCTGTCGCTGCCCATCTCCCCGCAGGCCAGAATCGGGGCCTCCCGTTGTGCTAGGTTCTGCACAGACCCCTCCGCCTCGGCCAGGATTGGGGGTGTCCCCACACGCAGGGCACTGCACAGACCCCACTGGGGCTGGGAGTTTGCTGTCGGGCTGGCCACTGCCCTGAAAAGCCTGTAGGTTGGGATGGGGGGGAGCCCAGGGCCGGGCTAGCAGGGGGCTACGGGTCGGGAGCGAGGGGCTCGGGCAGGGCTGGGGGGAGCCCAGGGCCGGGCTAGCAGGGGGCTACGGGTCGGGAGCGAGGGGCTCGGGCAGGGCTGGGGGGAGCCCAGGGCCGGGCTAGCAGGGGGCTACGGGTCGGGAGCGAGGGGCTCGGGCAGGGCTGGGGGGAGCCCAGGGCCGGGCTAGCAGGGGGCTACGGGTCGGGAGCGAGGGGCTCGGGCAGGGCTGGGGGGAGCCCAGGGCCGGGCTAGCAGGGGGCTGCGCATCAGGAGCGAGGGGCTCGGGCCGGGCTCCTCACTCCAGTCCACCCCTCCCCCAGGAGCCCCACAGAGGATGGTGGATCGGAGACTGGTGGGTCACTTCCCCTGCATTCAACGTAAGGGGGCTGGGTGCCAGGACTCCTGGGTTCTCTCCCGGCTCTGGGAAGACAGCCAAGTCTAATTCCAGAGAGTCCCTGCACTGCAAAGTGCTACTGGGGGCTGAGGCTGTTTTCCGCACTGGGCCCCCTCCCCCCGCCTGGAATAGAACCCAGGCGTCCTGCTCCTTTTCCTGCCCCCACCCCCTGCCGGGCCCCAAGGAGCAGGTGCTGCCCTGCGGCCGACAGCTGGAGACAGCCCCTGCCCCCGACACCTCTCTGGGGACAGAGCGACCCCCAGCTCCCCTCACTGCTCTGCCGCTGTCCCCAGCCACCCCCTGCAGCCTCCCCCACCTCCTGTGCTGATCCACCCCCGCAACTGCCCCCTTGCCCTGCCTACCCCCTGCACCTGCCCAGGGACTGCCCCTCCCCCAGCTTCCCTCCGCACTACCCCCGCCCCCACCCTGCAGATCCCCCCCCCCGTGGGCCTGTACCCGCCCCCCATGTCCCCTTCCCCAGCATTTCTCACAGCGCCACTGACCTGCCCCCCGCTCCCCTCCCCCCTGAGACCTGCCCCCCCACCCCACTGACCTGCCCCAGCTCCCCTCCCCCCTGCCCCCCGCTCCCCTCCCCCCTCAGACCTGCCCCCCGCTCCCCTCCCCCCTGAGACCTGCCCCCCCACCCCACTGACCTGCCCCAGCTCCCCTCCCCCCTGAGACCTGCCCCCTCCCCCCTCAGACCTGCCCCCCGCTCCCCTCCCCCCTCAGACCTGCCCCCCCACCCCACTGACCTGCCCCCCGCTCCCCTCCCCCCTCAGACCTGCCCCCCCACCCCACTGACCTGCCCCCCGCTCCCCTCCCCCCTCAGACCTGCCCCCCCACCCCACTGAGACCTGCCCCCCGCTCCCCTCCCCCCTCAGACCTGCCCCCCCACCCCACTGACCTGCCCCCCGCTCCCCTCCCCCCTCAGACCTGCCCCCCCACCCCACTGACCTGCCCCCCGCTCCCCTCCCCCCTCAGACCTGCCCCCCCCACCCCACTGACCTGCCCCCCGCTCCCCTCCCCCCTGAGACCTGCCCCCCCCACCCCACTGACCTGCCCCCCGCTCCCCTCCCCCCTGAGACCTGCCCCCCCACCCCACTGACCTGCCCCCCGCTCCCCTCCCCCCTCAGACCTGCCCCCCGCTCCCCTCCCCCCTCAGACCTGCCCCCCGCTCCCCTCCCCCCTCAGACCTGCCCCCTGACCCGCCCCGCCCCCACCTGGTGCAGGGCGCTGATCCCGTCCGCGTTGGTGCCGTTGACCAGGCCGGGCACGGGCCGCTCCCCGCCGGGCCCCCCCCGCAGCATGGCCCGGGCCTCGCCCAGCTCCCCCCCCGCGCAGGCGGCCAGGAACTCGGCGGCGCGCTCGAAGCGCACGGCCCGGGCGCGGGGCGGCCGCGGGGGGCAGGGCGGGGCCGGCGCCGCCTCCCACTGCCGGAGCTGCTCGCGCCGCCGCTCGCGGGCCGCCGCCGCCGCCGCGCCCCGTCCGCCGCCATCTTCCCGGCGCGGCCCCGCCGGCTTCCGCTCGGGCCGGGACCCGCCCTCTCCTGCCGACTTCCGTACCCCGCCCCCTCCCGCCTTCCGCTCGGGCCGGGCCCTGCCCCCTCCTGCCGGCTTCCGTACCCCGCCCCCTCCCGCCTTCCGCTCGGGCCGGGCCCTGCCCCTTCCTGCCGGCTTCCGTACCCCGCCTTCCGCTCGGGCCGGGCCCCGCCCCTTCCTGCCGGCTTCCGTACCCCGCCCCCTCCCGCCTTCCGCTCGGGCCGGGCCCCGCCCCTTCCTGCCGGCTTCCGTACCCCGCCTTCCGCTCGGGTCGGGCCCCGCCCCCTCCTGCCGGCTTCCGTACCCCGCCCCCTCCCGCTCGGGCCCGGACCCACCCCCTCCTGCCGGCTTCCGTACCCCGCCCCCTCCCCCCTTCCCCTCGGGCCGGAACCCGCCCCCTCCCACCTTCCGCTCGGGCCGGGCCCTGCCCCCTCCTGCCGGCTTCCGTACCCCGCCTTCCGCTCGGGTCGGGCCCCGCCCCCTCCTGCCGGCTTCCGTACCCCGCCCCCTCCCCCCTTCCGCTCGGCCCGGAACCCGCCCCCTCCCACCTTCCGCTCGGGCCGGAACCCGCCCCTCCTGCCGCTTCCGTCCAGTCCTGGCCCCGCCCCCTCGCCGGTTTCCGTAGGGGCTCATGGGAAATGGAGTCTGGGGAATTCCCCCCCGGCAGCGGTTCCCCCGGGGGAGCCTGGCCCCGCCCCTGTTCTCGGACCCCTCCCCTCGGGGCGCCCGTTGTGGGCGGGGCGTGGGGGAGTCCCGCCCCCCACTCACAGCCTCGGGGTGTCATTCTCCAGCCGCCCTCCCCCCCCCCCACAAAGCACTCGGAGGCGGCGCCTGTGCGGGCGGGAGGCCGGTTTATTGCCCGGGCGGCGGGAGGCACCAGGCCCACGCGGGGGGGACAGGGGGAGGCCCCCCCGGCTGATGGGCTGCGGGGGACGCGCGGGGGGGGAGGTCTCCACGTGGGGGGCGGGGGGGGCCGAGGCTGCTCCGTCTCCGGGCTCATTTCCAGCGGCCGCCCAGGCGGCCCTTGGGGGCCCCCTTCTTGCTGCGAAGAGAACCGGGGAGGGGGCGGGTGAGAAAAGGCGTCAGCAGCGCCCCCGATCCCCGCCCCGCTCCCCCCCCGGGGCCCCTCCCCCGGGGCCCAGCCCGGCCTCAACCCCCCCCCCCCGGCCAGCTGGGCTCGGCATCCGCCCCGCGCTGCCCCCCTCCCCCGCCCGCCCGGG